>NC_134207.1:73948374-75148374 GCF_965140235.1 Caretta caretta | reverse complement strand
CCAGTTAAGAGAGCACGGGTGCGTTCATGTCATATGGTGGAGCTACAGTACAACAACCATAGAGACAAAAACACCTAGATGATCTCTAGCTACTGTAAGGTAAGTATCCTCTCCTTTCTTGTATTCCCCGTGAGGATAAATTCTAGAAAAGGAATGCCCAAATGTCCATCATTTTAAGGAATTAATGGACAAGCCAAATGCCCATCATATGATTTGATAGTTCTTTAAGTGTGATTTATTGGACAATATTTGTATAAACTGCACTTTCTTCAACATCCTTGAGAGTTCTTGTTGGTTTTCTGTTCTTCCTTAGCCTCCCAGTCAGTGGGAAGGAAACAGAAAATGGACAAGTACAACATGGAACTATGGACAAAATCTGCCAAAATCTGTTCAGTGGAGTAGCAGGGAGGCAGTTTGCTGCTCTCTGGTGTTTTGTCTGATCTGCTCTGGGCATGGCCCCAGTGGAGTTTAGAGAACCAGGTTACTCTAAATTCGGCCAGCTCGTAACAGTCCCCGGGGGACTAGTTATGCAAAGTCAGCACCAGCTGAAAACTCCCCTGGTCTGGCAGAATTCTCAGCTGGCCAGAACCAGCTACTTTTGCCTCCCTTTGCACTACAAGAATGAGACAGAAGGGGCCAGAAAGCAGGGAGAGCATTGGTCCCTATGTGTTCAAATTTCCCCACGCTCCTAAAAGTTTTAACTCCGAAAGAAAATATTAAAATTATACTTGCCATTTCTTGTCAGAAATGAGTGTCTCACATAACGGTAACTTTCCCTTGCAAAGTCCTGCTTCAAACCTCTTAGGTAACTTCTGCTAAGCTCATTGTAGTGTCAACTTCCATAGCATTGTTTTTCAGCAGTGGCAGTGTCCCTTAAAAAAAAAATGTATCCTGATCAATTTGTTGGAGGTTAACCAGCAATAACAATGCTGCTTCTCTTCTGATCAGACCTATTTCAGTAGGGGCAAGGGAGGCATGGTTAGGGCCAAAATCTAGAAAACAGAAGTTGGCTTACAAATCTAAAAAAAGAAAAGTTGACCAATTTTATAAAGGATTGTAGCCGCATTTTTTGGCATGCAGTTGTCAATATCTGATCTTCATCTCTGAGGAAACAGTCACCAGAACATTGAAGGCATGTGACACTGAAGGGGCTAAGGAATCCAACTGATTTTTTTTTAATTGATACTGCAGGTCCAAATAAATTGGCGGGGGGAACCTCACTGGAGATAATGTAATTTTTCACTGTAAACTAACACGCATGAGCACTGGTTCCTGTTTAGTGACACTCATGTTATCTTAGTCATAGGCCTCTGCTGAACCCCAATTCCTAATCATGCTAAATAGGGTATGGTTTGTTTGGTTGTTTTTCTTACGTTGACATATATTCCCAGGAACTGTCAGGCCATAAAGAAAAAGTGCATTAATTCACTGTGTCCCCTGGTATCACTCACCCAGCTGCACTTTTAAAAATTATTGTTCTTCAACGTATGCTTGAATTTCAGTTAAATGATACTAACTCTCAGGTGCTAACAGCATGACATTTTATATGACTGGTGTTAAAACATTTTAACTTCCAGCTACTGGGCCCATAACAGGAATTTAAATTGCCTATCTGAACAGTACTTTGGGAGAGGCTGAGTATATCCTGTGGCGTGAACAATTTGAAAGTGAATGATTTAGTGGTGGCTAAATAGCTCACAAACCAAGAAGAAAAGCACAAATCTGTACTATTCGTTGGGAGGGTAAGCTTTTATTTCACTAATAGGTTTAATTTACATTCCAAAACTTTATTGCATGGATTCCTTCTAGTAATAGTGGTTGAGGTGTAAGGGCACGAACTTGATCAGCTAACATGGAAATATTACACCTCCAAGAGTAGCTTCAACTCCTTACCTAGACTGAAAGTTGTCTTAATGCCAGCATCCTTCCACTTCCTACAGACTGCAAGAGTTGTCTTCCTAAGAATGTCTGAATATTGCCAACACTCTTAATTCTTTCACGGGAAAAAAGTCCCAGACCTTAGATTTAAAGACAAGAAATATCTTTGAGACTAACCAATTTATTTGAGCATAAGCTTTCGTGAGCTACGAAAGCTTATGCTCAAATAAATTGGTTAGTCTCTAAGGTGCCACAAGTACTCCTTTTCTTTTTGCGAATACAGACTAACACGGCTGTTACTCTGAAAGAAATATCTTTACATTTTTATATCCAACCTAGCCTGCCATGTTTCAGGATGACCTTCTAATCTATCTTTCCTACATACTACATCTTTACCATAGGTTGCTGTAGCTGTTTCCTAACAAGAAGTTGGGTGTAATAGGTTTCCATCAACTGATTTAATATTACCCTATTTTTCTACATAACTGCATGATACCAGCTGAGGTTTCACTCAGCCAAGCTAAGGAATGGAATGAAGATGACTACAGCTGAGTGTTTTCTCTTGGAAAGACCTATTTAACCACTTGTTCTTATTTTCCAGACTCAAGGAGCAGGCTCCCCTCGATCTTCACCCAGTCACACTATCAGCCGACCTATTCCTATGCCGATCAGGTCTGCGTCTGCCTGCTCCACCCCAACCCATACACCTCAGGACTCTCTGACGGGCGTGGGAGGAGACGTGCAAGAAGCTTTTGCACAAAGTAAGTTGCATTGTTAAGTTGTTATTAGTTACACCGAGAGCATATGCAAGTGTCTGGTGGGGAACTGAGGCACTGGGAGGAGAAGTGACTTTGCACAAGGTCACCCAGCTGTCCAGTGACCAAGCCAGGAATAGAACCCAGATCTCCTGAGTCCTATTCCAGTGCTTTATCCATTGCAATTCAACCTGTTTGCCATAAAATAAAGACTTGTCATTGACCATTGTAAGTTGGTTCAACAAACTGGGCTATGGGGGGATGGGAGGGTGATGTGAGAGGGAGGAAGTATTGTGCTGCTTCTCCTAAGAACTGATGGACTTTTCCAATGTGTCTAATGTTTAGCAGAGCACTGCCATCGGCTGCTGTGCGCTTTTCGTTCCCCTTCCGTGTTGTTCGTCAAATCGCAAAAGGATGGAAGATTTATCCTTTGCTCACTGATTGTTTGCGTTGAAGTTCTAATATCACAGATTAAATAATATGCTAAATATAAAAGAAAGTGAATACTTTGTGACCTCCACCCATGGAATTACTCTCTTTCCCAAATGCTTGCATCCCTGCAATTTCCGTTTTTCTTTTCCTTGAACACAAAGGGCCAAATTTTGCTCTCAATTACACCATTGCAAATTGGAATGTCAGTGGACTCCCCCTAGATATACCCTGCTGTAACTGAGAACATAATTTGCCCTCCTGGGCTCAATTCTGCCCACCCTTTTAACTTCCATTAATTTCAGTGGGAATTGTATTCATGAATTGGATGACAAGATTGAGCCCTAAGTGCAATCAAGGTTTTCCCTTTAAAGAACTAGTTAATTCTCATGTTAAACTCTATCCGGCTAGAGGATTGATCCTTGTCCCATGGCACCAGGTTGTTCAATGTGTATTCTGTGAGAAATGAACACACAGTGTGACATTTTCTTCTTTAAACCTAAAAAAACTGAGAGGTGTACAGACATAGACCACTCTCTTCAAGAGTGGTTTCTCTCAGAACTTGGACAAAGTGAGAGAATTTAGTAGCTACAATAAAATAGCCATAAATAATGCATGGGCTGCTTCAGGCCACTGCTTTTCGTCACAGCAATGTGTTCTGCTAAAGTGAAACGGCAATGTAAGAGTATATTCTCATATGTACAGTGATCACACTTAAAAACAACTACCTTTGGTATATAAAGGGTTTACCCTCAGTATTTATCTTATTCCAGTTGTATAAGGCAAATCTGGGCCGCTTTTAAGAGCAGTCCTTGTGTAATGTGCTGGTATGTGGGAATTCTTTTTTAAGCAAACAGCTATACTGTCAGAGTTCTCTTAATTTGCCCATAGTGAAGGCACTCCATGGAGTAGAGCACTAGCTCTCCTATATTTTCTCTTCTTAGAGAATAGATGTAAAAGTCTGTATAGATGTGAAGCTGAGACGGCATTACAACTCTTCTCAAAGTGTGGGGTGCGGGGGAGGGACGGAGGGAGAGGGCAGGCTTTGACTTACTAAGGGCCGTCAGTTTAAAAGACATTCCAGATGCCAAATCCTGCCAGTTTCTATGCATCATCCCCTGTGAAGTTAGCGAGGATTTTAAGGGTTGAGTCTATTTATATGTAGTTGGTTCAACTACACTAGGATATGAGTTTGGGACTCTGTGATAGCATAGGCTGGGAGCACGCTGTACCAGCCATCACAACCCTAAAAGTATTGTACTTTGCTCTCCAGTAACCTTCCCTGATTGATGCTTAAAGCAGTACTGAGGAGTTCTGCAGGAAACAACGTCTAGACCCTCCTGTATTGGAAAGAGGGTCACAGCAGCACAGGGCTGTTGATGAAGGGGGTAGTGGCTTTCAGGGTAGGCAGAAGTTTGCTGTGAATGGGGAGTAGGAGGGAGAGCAAAGGGAGCTACTCTGTCTCGGCTGGGGAGCAGCCAGCTCCAGGAAGGAAACTGGGGTCCTTGTGGTTCCTACCTGCTCAGCAGCTGCTGTAGCCCCTCTGAGTCCCCCTCTCACCTCCATCCTCAGGTGTGCAGGAGTTGGGGGGGCAGAATCCCTACCAATATTTCCATGCTGGCTCCCAACTGCCCCCCCACCCCATCCCATTCCACTGACCCTGCTGGTTGGGTTCGTTTGGTTTTTTTTTAAATGGGAGTCGATTATGGAAAATACAAGATTCCTGAGCTCCAAAAGATACCACAAAGGGGTGGGAAAGGAAAATCCATATAAGGCCTAATGAAATCAACCATGTTTTTTCAACATTGACCATATTTATACAATAAGAGTCATTAAACAGAGCCATGGAAACTTAGGGAGAAATAACTTCAGTCCACTTCCCCCAGACATTTCATCTCTTAGCCTCGGTCTCCTAGTGTCACCCCACAAAAGTGAGTTTGATTGTAATTAATAACTTCCAAGTTTCGGACACTGTGAATAAATGAAGCATGATGTTGAGCTGCTGCTGAGTGCGGTGTTAGAAAACGAAGCTGTTCTGCATATAAGTTTTGCAAGTGCCCCTTTGGAAGGACTTGACTCCTTGAAATTATGATGTTGGCAATTTGATGTAAGGTTAAAAGTACTTCATACACAAAGCCATAATTTGTCCCTTGAGAAAAATCTTAGCTTTGTGTTTTTTTTTTCTTTTTCCTGCCTCAGGCACAAGGCGAAATTTAAGAAATGACTTACTAGTGGCAGCAGATTCAATTACCAATACCATGTCTTCTCTGGTGAAAGAGCTAAACTCAGGTGCGTGAGGCTTAAGAGCATGATCACGGTACAGTCATTTACCATATATTTAAAAATAAATAAAAGGGAGCTGAGAAAAAAAACACCTAAATGGTGTTCTGGATATTTTTGTATTTTATGGAAAGAAAACCTAAAAGTGGTCGTTTTGAAAGCTACAGACATCCAGATGCAATTAAAGCTTAGAATTTTTTTTTCAGAATATAACATTTTGGTGCATCTGTAAATACTATCACAGGTAATTATTTTTAAAAAGATGTCAGTAGCACAACAATGCACCTGTATCCTGATGTGCAATATCCGAGTTCTCCTGAGTCTAGATTTCTAGCTGTGCCAAATGGCATATACTGTGGTCTCCTTTTTTAGCAACATATGCAAATGTCTGCAGAGGATCTATTATGCTGTACCGCCACAGAAACAAGAGATGGCTCTGCAAATAGATAGAGAACATATGGCCACAGCATCCATGTTGCCTGAAACATACTGGTGTATTCACGATTGAGAGAGATTGGAACTCTAACTTGGAGAAACAGAAGAATATTTAGAGAAATGAACCAAGCCTACTAGCACATGTGAAAATTAAATGTAGCCATAACCACCTTTTGTGGCTCACAGAGATGGGCAGCGAGACGGAGAGTAATGTGGATTCTGAGTTTGGTCGGACTCATTTTGATGATCTTGTTCCATCACCGACTTCTGAAAAGGCTTTCCTTGCACAAATCCATGCCCGGAAGCCAGGATATATTCACAGTGCATCTGCCACTGGCACCATTCGCAGTGACATGTGGGTACCTTCTCTATTTTTTTAATTCATTTTGTATTGAAACTGTGATACGAATGTGCATGTACAGATTTCCCCCCAGTAATATAACTAAATCTAACTGGGGGGGTGGCTCTTTGCCTATGTAATAATAATGAGCTCTCAAAGCTAAAGGAGTCAGGGCAAGAAGTGATCAGTTAATACTCTCGATTCCAGTCTGAGACTTTTGTGAGCCCATAATAAGAAGCAACCTTACTGGATTTCCATTAGGAAATTCAGCAGCTGAGGCTTTTTATTTGTGAGGTTTTGCTAGAGTACGGCTGGCAAATTTTAATGATTTAACATAGAGCAGGCTGAAAGATGACAATTCTGTTTTACGACAACTTTCAAGATTTCAAAATTTGTTTTTGTTGCACTGTGGAATGAAAACAAAGCCTTTCAAAGGTTTTCACGAATTAGAGTTGTATTGAAACTTCCATTTTCAGATCGAAAGGGTCTCTTTCTCTGTCTCACCCACTCTGACCATCCCATCTATACCTTCATTAAAATCAGTATGACTTCATGAAATGTTTTGCTGTCAATGAAATGGCATGTTTCTTCAGAAACTTTTCAATGAACTGTAATTTAGGGTCAGATCCAAAATCGACTAAAGTCAATGGGAGTCTTTCCATTGACTCCAGTAGGCTTCGGCTCAGATCCTTAGAGCCAAATCTTGCTCTCAGGGAAGCTTTTGAGAATTTTTTTCATTGACGTCAATGGGAGCATGATTGGACTGTGAATGCACATTTAGTAGGGCATGTCCCTTAATCTCTTTCATGGGTGCTAAATCACTGCAAAGATGGGACTTGAGGAAGGGCTGCAAAAATAAAAATAACTTCAAGAAAATGTTCATGGAGTTGAAAACATATTGTTTCATTAGATCCTGCTTTCCTCTTAGTTTTCATTCAAATAGGGAAGTTCTTTTAACATTGAATGTAATTTGTCTTAGGAGGCTATTTATTAATAATTGTCTTTAGGGTTACAGAAGATGGAGACCCCTATGTTAGAGCAGATGATGAGAACTATGAAAATGACTCTGTCCGCCAGCTGGAAAATGAGCTCAAGATGGAGGAATATCTGAAACAAAAGCTGCAGGATGAAGCCTACCAGGTAAGAAAGGAACCCACCAAATAGTCCCTGGGCTTATTGTGCTGCAGTAGCCCACCATCTGCAATTTCTTGTCAGTGGCTGGTGCTTCCAGATTTTAAAAATATATTATTCTCAAAACTCTCCCCTCTCATGCCTCCCCTAGATAGATTGATTGATAGATCTCTCTTACACACACACACAAACGCGCACGCACACACAAAGTGCTCAAAAAGAGCTCATCAATTGACTTGCTTAAGGCTGATATTAACCTTCACAAGGTCATTAGCTAATCCTTCATAATTGCCACTGCCAATCAATTTCTACCAAGCCACCCACACAAGAATGCTTTGAACTGTAGAGACGGTATTGCATGTTGAGTTCAGTTTTTTGTTTAATAACATAAAGCATCTATGATGTTCTCTCCTTGTGAGGGGACTGGAGCCCGCTGAACCAGTCCTTTTTAAAACAGGATGGTTTTGTCATAATCTGGGATGGGGGAAAGGGTCTGGAGTGAGTCATGGGATGTCACTGTTCCCTCCCGACTCTGAACTCTAGGGTACAGATGTGGAGACCCGCATGAAAGACCGCCTAAGCTTTTATTTCTACCAGCTTAGGTTAAAAACTTCCCCAAGGCACAAATCCTTCCTTGTCCTTCGGTGGGTACTGCTGCCACCACCAAGTGAGTTAGACAAAGATTCGGGAAAAGGACCACTGGGAGTTCCTGTTTCCCTAAAATATCACCCCAAGCCCCTTCTCCCCCTTTCCTGGGGAGGCTTGAGACTAATCTACCAACCAAATAGTAAACCAGATTCTTAAAAAACAGAACTTTATAATAAAGAAAAAAAGTAAAAGAAGCACCTCTGTAAAATCAGGATGGAAGATAACTTTACAGGGTAATCAGATTCAAAACACAGAGGACTCCCCTCTAGGCAAAACTGAAGTTACAAAAAACAGGGATAAACCTCCCCCTAAGCACAGGGAAAATTCATAAGCTAAAAACAAAAGATAATCTAACGCGCATTGCCTTATTTACTTACTCTTTTCGCAATATTGAGACTCATGTTAGGATGATTTTAGGAGAAGGAGTTTTCTGACCTGATGCTTCTCTGCTTCTCCAGAGAACACAAAAGCAAAGAGCACCAACAAAGCCTCCCCACCCCCCCAGATTTGAAAGTATCTTCTTTTCCCATTGGTCCTTTAGGTCAGGTGCCAACCAGGTTATTTGAGCTTCTTAACCCCTTATAGGTAAGGAGGAATTCTAGCCTACACTTAGCTGTATGGTTATGACACATGATATCTCAAAGGTCTGACTGCTGCATCTGGTGGAATAGGACAGTAAGGACTCAGCCTGGGGGACTTGGCTTGTGAATTAGTCACCTGGTGACTAGCAAAGTGCACCTATAGCTTCAACAGCCCTAAGGGGTTTCAAGCCAACTGGCCCTGCACGTTTGGACTCTCAAAGTATCTTGCCTCTCTAGTAAATGATGTGCACGTTTGCATGGTGCAAGAGATCAGTGCCTGTTTTAAGTTACTCCTCCTCTGATCATCCAGGTGTAAAAATCAGAGTGAGCCAGAGTTTAAAATGTCTGTTGGCTCACATCAAGGTTGCCATTGGTTTTGAATTTCAGGTGACTATCATAGTTTTTACATAAATCTGCTGTACAAGACTACGGTAGCTCACAGAAAGTCATTTCATTGTGACTGTCTTTGAGGACGCAATGACATTTCGTCATCATCCTTGCTATGCAACATCTCAATATGGCAACAATGGGCAACACCTCAAAGTTGTGCCAGTGTTTTTACCCAAGATAACAAATGAGAAAAGGGGGCAGTCCTTAGGTTTCTGCTGAGTAAGTGGAACTACTACTGCTGAGTTAGAACATGGAAAGCAGTGATTTATTACGTAGCAGGAACACCTTAACAGTGACATCAGCCAAGCATTATGTCATCAATTTCTCTACTTCTACTGATACTCCATTTTTTCAATAAAGGGAACAGTGTAATGATCTGACTATAGAGTTCAGTGCAGGATCAGGGCCAATATTAGTACCCTGCAGCACAGCTCCATTAACAAATACACGTTTTTAAATTTACATGAATAGTCGCACTAATTACAGTGGGATTACGCAAATGCATAAAATTAAGTGTCTGGGGTGGGAGGGCTGCAGAATTACAACTATTATTTGTGAGGTGGGAGAGAGATATTTTGGCAGATACCTTTCAGTATTGTTGCTTCCTCCAAAGTAGGGCTTTTCTGCTGTAATCCCAAAATAGCCCCAGAAAGACAGCACGTTAAATCCTGTCCCCATTGAAGTCAATGGAAAACTTCACTGGGGCAGGATTTCACAAAGGGTGAATATTACACGTGGCTTGTTTCCACTTGAGGAAAAAAAATAGAAATTAAATACAGAAAAGAACTACCTTTTTTAAAAAAATGATTAAATTGGGTAATATGAAATGTTCATCCCAGAAGAAGAGTTCAGTCTATTCACGTTTCCTGAGGAAACATAACACTTTGCCTCTAAGCAGTAGAGTACTACTCAGAAATTATTTGATAACAGCAAACATTTTGTTTTCTAGAAAACATTTTCAATTGATGACTATGGCTCCTAGTATGCAAACCTTCAATCGTGTTAGTAGCCCTTACTAACGTGAATGGTGCCATTGGGACTACTTGAGGAATAGCTGCTAGGATGAATAAGAGTTAGCAAGGTTATGTGCATTTGAGTCACTAGAACATCTGACGTGGCCTTGGTGCTCTTCTCTGATTTGGGTTTAAGGCATAGTATTTCATTATTCAAGACCTTTTCCCACTGATATCCCAGGATAGCTTTAAAGTCAAAGAATACAGAGCTAGCGTTATCTTTATTTTTTTTAAAAAGAAGAAAAAGCCAGTAAATTTAGTTTTCAAGTGTTCCAGGGAATGGTGGTGGGAAGAACTGTGTAGTTTGAATCCAGCCTCTAGAATGTAATGTGATATTTCTTACTGATGTTCACATAAGTTTCCCATTCGACTAAATAGTCTAAAACAAATGATGGCTGTAGTTGCTCTCATAATACAACTGTCCACTGAAAAAATCTGGTAAGAAAATTACTGCTACTAGGCTTACAGTATCCTTTGTTGGTTCAAGAATGATATTAGATGTATTTCTCTGTCTCACTATATGTAAAAGCAGTACTTTTAGATGGACATGCAGACTTCTTATTGCATAGGAGATGATGGCACAATACCCAGTGTTTCTGGTCTGTGTGACCTTCAAGCAAGCTTTTGCAAATGAAACTCTGAGACACTAGAGTTTAAATGAAACCAGATAGCAGAAAAGCACTCTCTTGGCTGGCAATGTGGCAGCAGCAATACGCATGGTACATGAGAGAGTCTGAGACAAGAAGCCTCAAAAGCATCATCTTTTTCCGCTTCCTCTTAAGCATGTAGCAAATAACAAGTGTTATCAGGAGGAATACATTTAATGCACAAACCTAAACGCTAACAACGCTTACCCTCCCACGTCAGCTAGCAGATATGGTCTTCTTATAGCTTCTTAATGAATGTATTGTATGAGCCAGTTTTCCTTAGTCTTATTTCCTGACCCCATTATTGTTCTCTTATTTCCTCTCTTGTGCATGGCTTTATTCCAAATAATACACTGGCCTGGCTGCTCACTGGCTTAACTTGTCATCTTCTTGTTTTATGTCCTTTGTTATCTACAGGTCAGTTTGCAAGGTTGAATGCAATATCCTTCTATCACTCTCCTCTCAAGTAAGTATTACCTTAATATAGGAGAAAGTTTCCAACTGGTAACTTGTAATTCAGATACACTGTGCCTTCTGCTTTATGTGCACGTGTGATGATGCTGTTTCCTCCCTTGCTTATTTCCAGACATCCAAGCATGAATTATCTCTAAACCATGCCTAATAAGCCGTCAAAGTCCTGAGGATCATCCTCACACACTCTTTTATTACCTTACTCTGTTACGCAGGAGGGCAAATGGTCTTCTTAGCTATCAGTGACAATGCATTAATTGACCATGAGAGAGAGAGAATGATCCAGTGATCAGGACACTAACTTGGAATTCAGTAGACATGGGTTCAGTTCCCTGCTCTACGCTTCAGTTCCCCCTGTCTACTTCCGTAACTCACAGGGATGTTGTGTAGATAAATACATTACAAATTGTGAGGCACTCAGGTACTTCAGGAATGGGTACCATACACAGGCGCCGACTTTCTGATTTCCCTGGGGGTGCCCCACCCAACCCCAACCCTTCCCTCAAGGCCCCATCCCGGCCCCTCCTCTTCCCACCCTGTTCTGCCCCCTCCCTCGAGCACGCCCCACCATAGACAACTGGTACCTCCCCATACTGAGGGGGTGCTATCTAAAGGGGAGGTCACATGACCGGTCACATATTCCCCTCCCCATGCCAATCCCCCCATGCTCAGCCTAGCACCACCATGCTCTCCCCGACTCATGTTATCTGCAGGGGGGACGCTCTGTCCTCCCACTGCACCTGGCTCCCCAGCATGTTCTGGCAGTCTCCCTGGTGTGAGGGACCCCGGGTGGGGAGAGGGAGGGAGCCGCTTCTAACAGCGGCCCCTCCTGATGGCTGCTTTGCAGCCCAGGAGCTGCTTGAGAGAGCCTGGTTGGGGAGGCAGCTTCCACTCCCTGCCCAGGCTCAGCTACCGGGGACTGTGGCTGAACATGCCAGAAACGTCCCAGGGGTTGTGGGGGCTCTGGCTCGCTCGCCCTGGTCCCCAGCACCTGAGCCCGGGCGGAGAGCAGAAGCTGCCTCCCCAGCCAGGCTCTCCCAGTCAGCCGCCGGCCCGCCACACTGCCGAGCAGTGTCCCAGCAGCCAGAAAGGTCTGATCCTGCCACTTTTGCTCCTGCCCCCCCCCCAAATCTTTTCCACTCCCCAGCATCTGGGGATGTCCCCCTGACGCATTGCCCAGCCCCGCCCTTGCTCTGCCTCTTCCTGCCCCTGCTTCTCCTCTTCCCCTTCCCCCCAGTGCCTCCTGCACACCACTGAACACCTGATCTTCGGTGGGCGGGAGGCGCTGTTGGGGGAGAGGTGGAGGGGCCCGCCGGTGGGCGCTGGGCACCCACTTTTTTTTTCCATGGGTGTGCCAGCCTGGAGTACCCACGGAGTTGGCACCTATGGTGCCATATAAGTGCTTAAGATGGATAGTTAGTACTCATGTATCAAATGCCATCACCCACAGCTATCACTAAGTACTCATCATCTCCAATGAAGTACAGTTTGTCACTTTTGAGCTTAGCCAGTGCCCCAGTATGGCATTAAGGAGCACTTTGCCTTGCTGGTGGAGCCATTTGCAGATGAGAAGTAAAACCAGTGAGCTGACCCATGCAACCTCTCACAGGAGTTTAAGTTATGAAACGAGGCTTCCTATACAAATTCTAACATGATGAAATAGATTTCCACTGTTTAAATTCCCTCTAGAGTTTCAGATGTGTATGGCATCTTCTCTTTCTGTTCCAAGTAGTGTTGATGTTCACTGTTAATTGGCTGCTGTGTTTCATCCGAGAGGAGGCTGCGTTTTAGTCATTGGCAAAGTACTTCTTGTTTATATCAGTCTGATGGCAAAATTTGGCCCTCAGCTACTTGTGTGCAATTCTCAGTGAGTTTATTAGGAGTGATATGCCTGTAACTGATGCTAGAATTTGGGCCTTTGTTTGTAAAGCACTTTGGGGGATGGGGATTAAAAGCTGCTGGCTATGTACGTATTTAAAAGCCCCTCTCTCAAATACTAGCAATCCCACAAAATATCACAACACTGAATAAGTACACACCACAACACATTTTCCTATTACATACCCCCATCAGGTTATACTCACCTCCTCAGCAGCCTTGGTATGTGCCTGGAAAGTGAGCTGCTACAGAAACACATTTTCTTCTGTCAACATACTGGAATTGTTAGTTACCTGTCAAGTTACTAGAATATGAAAACAGACCACGCTGCAATAATGAATGTCTATAAAGTTCTTAATTATTGATTTTTGTTTGTTTAAAAAAGTTCAGGTAACTTCTTTTAATATTATAACTTTAGCGAACCTCTACACTTTCTGCTTCCAGCTAGAAACACCAAGGCTAAGTTACTGTTGTAAGAAAAGCCAAGTTACACAAAAGTACAGATTATCTGAAAATTTGCATCCCTGCCCTGGTTGGTGGGCTAGGAAGGTTCAGTTAACATCTCATCTCTTGGATCTTTTCTGAAACATTTGAAGTTAGCACAGCACATTATGGGTGGGATTTTTGAAAGCGCTCTGTGTTGACTTAATGCTGCTTCTACTGCAGTCTACGGTAAAACACCTGTTGACCTCAGTGGGAGCAGTTAGGCCAACACTGAGCATTTAGAAAATTTCATCCTATGAGGGAAAACTTGCCTCATTGAAGGCAATTGCAAAACTATCACTGACTTCACTGGAGTCAGGATTTCACCCTGTACTTTTATCCTAAAGCAGCAAATTCTTGTTTCGTCGATGCCACATCTGCACAGGATCGTGTGATACAATCTAAAATAGCCCCCTCAAGTAATAGATAGAATCCATTGCACTCAAGCCCATTTACTTCTGGGAAAAACAATGTATCCTTTGTACTTTATTTGTTATTAATATTTCATCACTTTGGAAAGAGAAACGCCAAGCAATTTATACAGGCTGCAGTGGTTAAAGCACTATCTTGAGTCCTGCCAACTGCATAACTATAGCAGGGGGCTGTCAGATCTGCATTTCTATTTCTTGGGAACCCCTGCTGTTGAATATAAAAAGCAGTTATTTTTAGAGATCGTATTAGCCAACAAATTCTGTATAGAAATACTATCAGCATTGTATTGCACAGGTGTTAGGTGAAAGGCCAAGTGATTTTTCTATCCCAAAACAATAATCCCCTGGAACTGCTCTTATAAAATGAAGTTTATTAAGAAGAATGAGAGGGCAAGTCAGACCAGTGCATTATAGACATTAGTACAATTATATGATTGACAGACTGTCACAGAACTCCATTTGTTTCCTGATTTATAAAGCTATACACTTTATCATTATTATTTAAAATTATTATATCCTATTTGCATTTTGGAATAATGCTATGGGAAAGTCTCTGGAAGTGATCCTGAAAACATCTGGTATAAATATAACAAATGCATTCTCAAGAGAGCAAGTGGGTTCTTGTAACATATAAAATATAATGTAATCATGTTTTCAATTTAAGTTTTTCATATTAAAATAAGTGGCAATAATATATATATATATAAAATTAATGGAGCAACAGACTAACATTGTCTAAGCACAAGGTGAAAAGTGTTTTCAGCTTTCACTGGATGAAACTAAAAATAGAACTTGAAATTGTCTGAGCATAAAAAAATTAAGTTATTTTACTTAAAATAGAGTATTGGCCTAATCTGGTTCCCATAGCTGCCAGTGGACTTTTGCCAATGGCGTCAATGGGAACAGAAGCAGGTCACTACTGAATGCAGGTGTGACATATTAAAGGGGGGGCTGACTTGTGGTGTGAGTGTGGTCCCACATTAACTTCAACTTATTGTACTTTTTAAAGCAATGTCTTTGTTGGTGATGCCATGGCAACATTTATTGAGTCACATCCAGGTCATTTTTCAATTAATGCTTATTGTTTTTAAAACAATTGTAAGGTGTGAAAAGCTCTTTAAAGCCATGCTTAAGGTACTAGCGTGTAGGAGAGTACACTGAGAAGAGGATTCTTTATTAAGTCTCACTTTAAATTATTTTTATTTGCATTTTAGTTCTCTGCTATAGTTGAGAGTCAAATCCAACACCCGTTGATGTCAGTGGGAGTATTTTCCTTTGACTTCAGTGGCCTTAAATCAGGCCCTACATTATGAATGTGAAAGGAACAATTTGCCCATATGTTCCACCCAGGAATATTACACTCAACTCAGAAAAGGAGTGAAGCTAGAAATGACAAAAACATGTCTTGCTTTTAGATTTCTGAGAGACTTTAAAGCAGGATAAGAGGGAAGAAAGTTCAGTAGTTTTATTTTATGAATGTTTAAAGTCAGAAACGTCACATGTGCACACTAGATTGTTTTGTATACATTTTTTTCAGATGCATTGTAATGATGTTTTGGTTAACAGTATATTTAGGACACCTTACTCCACTGGAACTCAATAGAGCTTGTAAGCTCCACAAGCCAAGTAGCTTTAGGTCCACAAACTTAATAGGTATAGTGACAGTGATAAACTCAAGGAGTCAATCTATTAAGGTTATCAAAGAGACGGTTAAAGGGTAACTTGATCACAGTCTAAAAGTGCCTACCTGGGGAACAGAAATTTGATAATAGAGGGCTCTTCAATCTAGTAGATAAAGGCATAACAACATCTGATGGCTGAAGTTGAAGCTACGCAAATTCAGACTGGACTGAAGGCACAAATTTTTAACAGAGGATAATTAGCCATTGGCACAATTTACCAAGGATTGTGGTGGATTCTCCATTTGAAATCAAGATTGGATGTTTCTCTAAAAAATATGCTCTAGTTCAAACAGGAATTAATTCAGCAAAGTCCTATGGCCTCGGTTATACAGGAAGTCAGAGTAGATAATCACAGTGGTCCCTTCTGGCCTTAGAATCTATGAATCCTATGAATCAAAAAAAAAATCATTAAAGGATGTGTACAATTAAGTCAGCTCTATTTAAAGCCATCAAGATGAGGAGACTTCTCTCTTCCTTTGTGCATTTTTAAGTGTGTCTGCCACACCTGACTATGGGTGAGAGTGCTGCTGCACTAAGGAGTCTTAAGCATGGGTCCAGAACCAATACACTTACATGTAGAGCTGAGCAAATAATTTATTTTTTTGGTTTGGTGGCTGAACCAGAAAAAAAAGGGGGGTGGGAGGGACGGTTGCTTTGAACCAAACTGAAAAATTTAGTTTTTCTCATCAAAACAAAGAAAAACAAAAAACAATTGAACAAAACATTTCAAATGTGGATTTGGATCGACAGAAATGACATTGCCAAAGGAAATGTCGATTTGACAAAAAGTGTCAGAACAGTTCATTTTGACATTTGGCAGATGTTTGTTTTCAGATTTTTTTCAGCCAAACTATTTGTCGAATTTGACCTGAACTTGCAAATCGTTTCGGGTCCCTGAAAAATGGAAGTCTCTCTGCAAATATACTACTTGCCAAAAAAAAATTGCATTTAGCTCTACTTACGTTTTCTGCTGGCAAAACTTGTAGGATCCCAAAGCCAAATAATTCAAGGCTTGTATATTATCCTAAAAAGGCACATTAAATATAAAAATAGCATTACATGGAACATTAAGTTTGAAAAAGAATCAAGCTCTCACTATGTAATAAATTTCAAAAGTTCGGTTATTCCCATCCTGCTGTATTAACTGAGCTACAGACCACATGTGTAATATTTTCTTTTTCTTTTTAATCTCACTGTTAATGTATTCTTGATTAGTAGTATATAACATAAAAATGTCAGATGTGCAATGCGGCCAAATTAACTTTGGGAGGAGTGACCTTAACTTTCAGTGCATCATTTTTCAACTTTAATGTTGCATGAAAACTAGGATTTTTTAATCATTAAATTATAATACAACAGGAAATAAACTGTAGCTGAAGTTATAAATACTGGGGATGAAGGGGGGGCCTCTGCCATTACTAATCACTTGAGCTTCAACTTGTGACTGATTTATGTCGTTAGTAGAACCTTTCAATGTATTTATAATTCTGTAATTCAGTGGTACTCATTTCTTGTTTACAACCATCTCTTCATCCCAATGCCAGGTCTGGAACAAAAAGGAGCATCCTGGAAATCTATAATAATCCCTCCTCACACCCACAAATACTCAGCTAAGGCATAGAGTGTGTACAGTAAATTAAAAAAACTGAATTATATACAATGCTATAAATGGATCTTAATGTTCTGGCTGCCTCACACATCACTTATACTTTGCGCTTGTGGTTTATAATGATGCTATCAAAAACTATGAGCTGTATCTATATTTATATATCCTTAAAATTACCTAAAGAAGAACCAACCTAAACTGCAGATTGAAACTTTGAGGTTTAAACAAATTCAGATAACTGCCCTCTTCCACTCCTTTGTGTTTAATTTTCAGGCCCTTATAAAATTCCTCATTCTGGCTGAGATCTGAAACTGAAGTGGCAAAATGCTCCCCAGAATTCCTGTTCTTAGGATTTCCCGCGAGTTTTGCAAACTTAACCTCAAAAGCTATTGAGATCTTCCCCTCACAACTTTATAATGCACTTTTTTCTTTCATTTTTCAACAAAATAGCATTAATAATAAGTCTTTTGTAACTGACTGAAAGGAGATACTAAATGTAAGATCAATATTCCATTTTAACGCTGTTCAGGTATTCAAGAATCCTATAGCAGCATCTGTGCTTGAAGAATGGAACAGAATTAGGGTATGTCTACACTACGAAATTAGGTCGAATTTATAGAAGTCGGTTTTGTAGAAAGCATTTTTATACAGTTGATTGTGTGTGTCCCCACACAAATGCTCGAAGTGCATGTAGTCGGCAGAGTGTGTCCACAGTACCGAGGCAACTGTCAACTTCCGGAGAGTTGCACTGTGGGTGGCTATCCCACAGTTCTCACAGTCTCCGCTGCCCATTTGAATTCTGGGTAGAAATCCCAGTGCCTGATGGGGCTAAAACATTGTCGCGGGTGGTTCTGGGTACATATCGTCAGGCCCCGTTCTCCCTCCTTCCGTGAAAGCAGGGCAGACAATCGTTTTGCGCCTTTTTTCTTGAGTTACCTGTGCAGACGCCATACCATGGCAAGCATGGAGCCCGCTCAGCTAACCGTCACCGTATGTCTCCTGGGTGCTGGCAGACGTGGTACTGCATTGCTACACAGCAGCAGTTTATTGCCTTTTGGCAGCAGACAGTGCAGTATGACTGGTAGCCGTCATCGACGTAGTCCTGGGTGCTCTTTTAACCGGGCGCCTGGGCAAACATGGGAGTGACTCAGCCAGGTCATTTCCCTTGTTCCGTCTCATGGCAATTGAGTCCTACCGGCAGTGCACTGTCTTTTAACCTGCAGCTAGCAGAAGATGATGGCTAGTCGTCATACTGCACCGTCTTCTGCCGAGCACCCAGGTGTTGACGATGGCTAGCAGTCGTACTGCACAGTCTGCTGCCAGCAAGATGTATAAAGATAGATGAAGTGGCTCAAAACAAGAAATAGACCAGATTTGTTTTGTATTCATTTTCTCCTTCCTCCCTCCCTCTCTGTGAAATCAACGGCCTGCTAAACCCAGTTTTGAGTTCTATCCTTGAGGTTTTGAGTTCTATCCGTGAGGGGGCCATTCAGTTTCTCGCAAAGCCACCCCCTTTGTTGATTTTAATTCCCTGTAAGCCAACCCTGTAAGCCATGTCATCAGTCGCCCCTCCCTCCGTCAGGGCAATGGCAGACAATCGTTCCGCGCCTTTTTTTCTGTGCAGACGCCATACCACGGCAAGCATGGAGCCCGCTCGGATCACTTTGGCAATTAGGAGCACATTAAACACCACACGCATTATCCAGCAGTATATGCAGCACCAGAACCTGGCAAAGCGATACCGTGCGAGGAGGCAATGTCAACGCGGTGATGTGAGTGATGAGGACATGGGCACAGACTTCTCTCAAAGCACGGGTCCTGGCAATGTGGGCACCATGTTGCTAATGGGGCAGGTTCATGCTGTGGAACGCTGATTCTGGGCTCTGGAAACAAGCACAGACTGGTGGGACCGCATAGTGTTGCAGGTCTGGGACGATTCCCAGTGGTTGCGAAACTTTTCCATGCATAAGGGCACTTCCATGGAACTTTGACTAGCTTTCCCCTGCCCTGAGGTGCAAGAATACCAAGATGAGAGCAGCCCTCACACTTGAGAAGCGAGTGGCAATAGCCCTGTGGAAGCTTGCAACGCCAGACAGCTAACGGTCATTCTCTTTAGTCCTGCAGTCGGTCCTATTGAACTGTCTTATGGTGAGCAGGCAGGCGATACGGATTGCTAGCAGTCCTATTGCATCATCTTCTGCCGGGCAGGCAAGAGATGAGGATGGCTAGCAGTCCTACTGCACCATCTTCTGCTGAGCAGCCATGAGATGTGGATGGCATGCAGTCCTTCTGCACCGTCTGCTGCCAGCCAAAGATGTAAAAGATAGATGGAGTGGATCAAAACAAGAAATAGACCAGATTTGTTTTGTACTCATTTGCCTCCTCCCCCGTCTAGGGGACTCATTCCTCTAGGTCACACTGCAGTCACTCACAGAGAAGGTGCAGCGAGGTAAATCTAGCCATGTATCAATCAGAGGCCAGGCTAACCTCCTTGTTCCAATAAGAACAATAACTTAGGTGCACCATTTCTTATTGGAACCCTCCGTGAAGTCCTGCCTGAAGTACTCATTGATGTAAAGCCACCCCCTTTGTTGATTTTTAGCTCCCTGAAGCCAACCCTGTAAGCTGTGTCGTCAGTCGCCCCTCCCTCCGTCAGAGCAACGGCAGACAATCGTTCCGCGCCTTTTTTTGGTGCGGACGCCATACCAAGGCAAGCATGGAGGCCGCTCAGCTCACTTTGGCAATTAGGAGCACATTAAACACCACACGCATTATCCAGCAGTATATGCAGCACCAGAACCTGGCAAAGCGATACCGGGCGAGGAGGCGACGTCAGCGCGGTCACGTGAGTGATCAGGACATGGACACAGATTTCTCTGAAAGCATGGGCCATGCCAATGCATGCATCATGGTGCTAATGGGGCAGGTTCATTCTGTGGAACGCCGATTCTGGGCTCGGGAAACAAGCACAGACTGGTGGGACCGCATAGTGTTGCAGGTCTGGGACGATTCCCAGTTACTGCGAAACTTTCGCATGCGTAAGGGCACTTTCATGGAACTTTGTGACTTGCTTTCCCCTGCCCTGAGGCGCATGAATACCAAGATGAGAGCAGCCCTCACAGTTGAGAAGCGAGTGGCGATAGCCCTATGGAAGCTTGCAACGCCAGACAGCTACCGGTCAGTTGGGAATCAATTTGGAGTGGGCAAATCTACTGTGGGGGCTGCTGTGATGCAAGTAGCCCACGCAATCAAAGATCTGCTGATATCAAGGGTAGTGACCCTGGGAAATGTGCAGGTCATAGTGGATGGCTTTGCTGCAATGGGATTCCCTAACTGTGGTGGGGCCATAGACGGAACCCATATCCCTATCTTGGCACCAGAGCACCAAGCCGGCGAGTACATAAACCGCAAGGGGTACTTTTCAATAGTGCTGCAAGCTCTGGTGGATCACAAGGGACGTTTCACCAACATCAACGTGGGATGGCCAGGAAAAGTACATGACGCTCGCATCTTCAGGACCTCTGGTCTGTTTCAAAAGCTGCAGGAAGGGACTTTATTCCCAGACCAGAAAATAACTATTTGGGATGTTGAAATGCCTATAGTTATCCTTGGGGACCCGGCCTACCCCTTAATGCCATGGCTCATGAAGCCATACACAGGCAGCCTGGACAGTAGTCAGGAGCTGTTCAACTACAGGCTGAGCAAGAGCAGAAGGGTGGTAGAATGTGCATTTGGATGTTTAAAAGTGCGCTGGCGCAGTTTACTGACTCGGTAGACCTCAGCGAAACCAATATTCCCACTGTTATTACTGCTTGCTGTGTGCTCCACAATATCCGTGAGAATAAGGGGGAGACGTTTATGGCGGGGTGGGAGGTTGAGGAAAAGCGCCTGGCTTCTGGTTACGCACAGCCAGATACCAGGGCAGTTAGAAGAGCACAGGAGGGTACGGTGCACATCAGAGAAGCTTTGAAAACCAGTTTCATGACTGGCCACGCTACAGTGTGAAAGTTCTGTTTGTTTCTCCTTGATGAAACCCCCCGTCCCTTGGTTCACTCTACTTCCCTGTAAGCTAACCACCCTCCCCTCCTCCCTTCGATCACCACTTGCAGAGGCAATAGTCATTGTTGCTTCACATTCATTCTTTATTGATTCATCACACAAATAGGGGGATAACTACCAAGGTAGCCCAGGAGGGGTGGTGGAGGAGGGAAGGACAAGGCCACACAGCACTTTAAAAGTTTAAAACTTATTGAATGCCAGCCTTCTGTTGCTTGGGCAATCCTCTGGGGTGGAGTGGCCGGAGGCCCCCCCCACTGTGTTCTTGGGCCTCTGGGTGAGGAGGCTATGGAACTTGGGGAGGAGGGCGGTTGGTTGCACAGGGGCTGTAGCGTCGATCTGTGCTCCTGCTGCCTTTCCTGCAGCTCAACCATACACTGAAGCATATTGGTTTGATCCTCCAGCAGCCTCAGCATTGAATCCTGCCTCCTTTCATCACGCTGCCGCCACATTTGAGCTTCAGCCCGCCACTTACTCTCTTCAGCCTGCCACCTCTCCTCCCGGTCATTTTGTGCTTTCCTGCACTCTGACATTATTTGCCTCCATGCATTCGTCTGTGCTCTGTCAGTGTGGGAGGACAGCATGAGCTCAGAGAACATTTCATCACGAGTGCTTTTTTTTTTTCTTTCTAATCTTCACTAGCTTCTGGGAAGGAGAAGATCCTGTGATCCTTGAAACACATGCAGCTGGTGGAGTAAAAAAAGGGACAGTGGTATTTAAAAAGACACATTTTCTAGAACAATGGGTACACTCTTTCACGGTAAACCTTGCTGTTAACATTACATACACAGCACATGTGCTTTCGTTCCAAGGTCGCATTTTGCCTCACCTCTCCCCGTGGCTAACAGCAGGGAACATTTCTGTTTAGCCACAGGCAAACAGCCCAGCAGGAATGGGCACCTCTGAAAGTCCCCTGAAGAAAAGCACCCTATTTCAACCAGGTGACCATGAATGATATCACTTTCCTGAGAATAACACAGAGAGATAAAGAACGGATGTTGTTTGAATGCCAGCAAACATAGACTGCAATGCTTTGTTCTACAATGATTCCCGAGTACGTGCTACTGGCCTGGTGTGGTAAAGTGTCCTACCATTGTGGATGGAATAAGGCTGCCCTCTCCAGAAACCTTTTGCAAAGGCTTTGAGAGTACATCCAGGAGAGCCACAAATGGCAGGGCAAATTAATCATTAAACATGCTTGCTTTTAAACCATGTATTGTATTTTAAAAGGTACACTCACCAGAGGTCCCTTCTCCGTTTGGCAGGTCCGGGAGTCAGCCTTGGGTGGGTTCGGGGGGTACTGGCTCCAGGTCCAGGGTGAGAAACAGTTCCTGACTGTCGGGAAAACCGGTTTCTCCACCTGCTTGCTGTGAGCTATCTACAACTTCATCATCATCAACTTCCTTGTCCCCAAAACCTGCTTTGGTGTTGCCTCCATCTCCATTGAAGAAGTCAAACAACACGGCTGGGGTAGTGGTGGCTGAAGCCCCTAAAATGGCATGCAGCTCATCATAGATAGATATTTAGGTCAGAAGGGACCATTATGATCATCTAGTCTGACCTCCTGCACAACACAGGCCACAGAATTTCACCCACCACTCCTGCAAAAAACCTCACACCTATATCTGTGTTATTGAAGTCCTCAAATTGTAGTTTAAAGACTTCAAGGAGCAGAGAATCCTCCAGCAAGTGACCCATGCCCAATGCTACAGAGGAAGGCGAAAAAGCTCCAGGGCCTCTTCCAATCTGCCCTGGAGGAAAATTCCTTTCCGACCCCAAATATGGCGATCAGCTAAACCCTGAGCATATGGGCAAGATTCATCAGCCAGATACTACAGAAAATTCTTTCCTGGGTAACTCGGATCCCACCCCATCTAATATCCCATCACAGACCATTGGGCCTATTTACCATTCATATTTAATTACCAAAACCATCTTATCCCATCATACCATCTCCTCCATAAACTTATCGAGTTCAATCTTAAAACCAGATATATCTTTTGCCCCCCACTGCTTCCCTTGGAAGGCTATTCCAAAACTTAACTCCTCTGATGGTTAGAAACCTTCGTCTAATTTCTAGTCTAAATTTCCTGGTGGCCAGTTTATATCCATTTGTTCTTGTGTCCACATTGGTACTGAGCTTAAATAATTCCTCTCCCTCTCCGGTATTTATCCCTCTGATATATTTATAGAGAGCAACCATATCTCCCCTCAACCTTCTTTTAGTTAGGCTAAAGAAGCCAAGCTCCTTGGATCTCCTTTCATAAGACAAGTTTTCCATTCCTCGGATCATCCTAGTAGCCCTTCTCTGTACCTGTTCCAGTTTGAATTCATCCTTCTTAAACATGGGAGACCAGAACTGCACACAGTATTCCAGGTGAGGTCTCACCAGTGCCTCATATAACGGTACTAAAACCTCCTTATCCCTGCTGGAAATACCTCTCCTGATGCATCCCAAGACCACATTAGCTTTTTTCACGGCCGTATCACATTGGCGGCTCATAGTCCTCCTATGATCAACCAATACTCCAAGGTCCTTTTCCTCCTCCGTTACTTCTAATTGATGCGTCCCTAGCTTATAACTAAAATTCTTGTTATTAATCCCTAAATGCATGACCTTACACTTCTCACTATTAAATTTTATCCTATTACTATTACTCCAGTTTACAAGGTCATCCAGATCCTCCTGTAGGATATCCCTGTCCTTCTCTAAATTGGCAATACCTCCCAGCTTTGTATCATCCGCAAACTTTATTAGCACACTCCCACTTTTTATGCCGAGGTCAGTAATAAAAAGATTAAATAAAATTGGTCCCAAAACCGATCCTTGAGGAACTCAACTGGTAACCTCCCTCCAGCCTGACAGTTCACCTTTCAGTAGGACCCGTTGTAGTCTCCCCTTTAACCAATTCCTTATCCACCTTTCAATTTTCCTATTGATCCCCATCTTATCCAATATAACTAATAATTCCCCATGTGGCACGGTATCAAACGCCTTACTAAAATCTAGGTAAATTAGATCCACTGCGTTTCCTTTGTCTAAAAAATCTGTTACTTTTTCAAAGAAGGAGATTAGGTTGGTTTGGCACGATCTACCTTTTGTAAAACCATGTTGTATTTTGTCCCATTTACCATTGACTTCAATGTCCTTAACTACCTTCTCCTTCAAAATTTTTTCCAAGACCTTGCATACTACAGATGTCAAACTAAGAGGCCTGTAGTTACCCAGATCACCTTTTTTCCTTTCTTAAAAATAGGAACTATGTTAGCAATTCTCTAATCACATGGTACAACCCCTGACTTTACAGATTCATTAAAAATTCTTGCTAATGGGCTTGCAATTTCATGTGCCAATTCCTTTAATATTCTTGGATGAAGATTGTGGGCCCCCCAATTTAGTCCCATTAAGCTGTTTGAGTTTCACTTCTACCTCAAATATGGTAATGTCTACCTCCATATCCTCATTCCCATTTGTCATGCTACCATTATCCCTAAGATCCTCTTTAGTCTTAGAAAAGACTGAGGCAAAGTATTTGTTTAGATACTGGGCCATGCCTAGATTATCCTTAACCTCCACGCCATCCTTTAGTGGTCCCACTTCTTCTTTCTTTGTTTTTTTCTTATTTATATAACTATAGAACCTTTTACTATTGGTTTTAATTCCCTTTGCAAGGTCCAACTCTACATGACTTTTAGCCTGTCTCACTTTATCCCTACATGTTCTGACCTCAATAAGGTAGCTTTCCTTGCTGATCCCTCCCTTCTTCCACTCCCTGTATGCTTTCTGCTTTTTCTTAATCACCTCTCTGAGATGCTTGCTCATCCAGCTTGGTCTACAACTCCTGCCTATGAATTTTTTCCCCTTTCTTGGGATGCAGGCTTCTGATAGCTTCTTCAGCTTTGATTTAAAATAATCCCAGGCCTCCTCTACCTTTAGATCCATAAATTCTTCAGTCCAATCCACTTCCCTAACTAATTTCCTTAGTTTTTGAAAGTCAGCCCTTTTGAAGTCAAAAACCCTAGTTGCAGATTTATTTTTGTTAATCCTTCCGTTCAGTTTGAACTGAATTAGCTCATGATCACTTGAGCCAAGATTATCCCCTACAACCATTTCTTCTATGAGGTCCTCACTACTCACCAAAACCAAATCTAAAATGGCATCCCCTCTAGTCGGTTCAGCATCTACTTGATGAAGAAATCCATCAGCTATCGCATCTAGGAAAATCTGAGCCCTATTATTATTACTAGCACTCGTCCTCCAGTCTATATCTGGGAAGTTAAAGTCTCCCATGATCACACAGTTTCCATTAGTATTTACTTTATTAAAAACATTAAAAAGGGCTCTATCCATATCCAATTTAGATCCTGGCAGTCTATAGGACACCCCAAGCACTATCCCATAGAAGCGGCATGTTTGGGGCTCTGACCCGGAGTGGCTGTTTGCCTCTCTGGTTTTTTGGTAGGCTTGCCTCAGCTCCTTAAGTTTCACGTGGCATTGCTTCGGGTCCCTGTTATGGCCTATGTCCTTCATGCCCTGGGAGATTTTGACAAATGTTTTGGCATTTCGAAAACTGGAACGGAGTTCTGATAACACGGATTCCTCTCCCCATATAGCGATCAGATCTCGTACTTCCCGTTCGGTCCATGCTGGAGCTCTTTTGCGATTCTGGGACTCCATCATGGTCACTTCTGCTGATGAGCTCTGGCCAGCGTAGCAAGCTGCAGGTGACCATGCAAACAGGAAATTGAAATTCAAAAGTTTGCGGGCCTTTTCCTGTCTACCTGGCCAGTGCATCTGAGTTGAGAGTGCTGTCCAGAGCGGTCACAATAGAGCACTCTGGGATAGCTCCTGGAGGCCAATACTGTCTAATTGCATCCACAGTACCCCAAATTCGACCCGGCAAGGCCAATTTATGCGCTAATCCCCTTGTCGGGGGTGGAGTAAGGAAATTGATTTTAAGAGCCCTTTAAATCGAAAAAAAGGGCTTCGTCGTGTGGACGGGTGCAGGGTTAAATCGATTTAACGCTGCTAAATTCGACCTCAACTCCTAGTGTAGACCAGGGCTTAGATAACTTTGGGAAAGGGAAGAAAAACTCTAATTCTACCCAAACTTTGTCAGTTCACCAGACTTAATTTAGCCATTGTTCACAAAAACAATGTGCATATGAGCTCTGAACATGTCGAACGAAGTTTTAGCCCAATATAATAGAATGCTGTCCTATATGTTACCATCAGCAGTACTGTAGGTAGTTTGACTGTTCTAAATAGTTCAGGGAAAGAGGATAAGATAAACCATAGTCCCTTTAACTTTGAAGTGGGGAGGTATAAAGAGGAGGAGAGAACTATGTTCCCCAGGAGGAATATATCAAAAGAATGTGTTCCCTGTATTGCCCAAAACTAGTTCCTCAGACACGCCTTGGAACATCAAAAGTTTTCCATTACTGAATAAAACTTGGAAGCGTCCAATTCTGGAAACACAGGACGCCATTGATTGTGCAGGATATGAAAGCATTCATCAAAGAGGAGCATCCTGTTTAAGAGAGGTACAATCCAGCATTGTTTTTGAGCTAGTTACATTCTTTGCAGATCAACTTTTACACCCATAAGGTGAAATTCACCTGAGTATGTAGGTCCAGTGCAAGGTTCTCCACCCTGCTTAAATTCCCATGTGGGGGCTGTCAGGGGAGGTGCTGCTAGCCGATTGGCTGCACATGAGGATCTGCACCTCCTGCGCATAGTGGAAATTATCCACACCAGCCCAGCCAGCATGGAGGGCTACACCTTGGAGTAGGAAATGGGAGCATCAAGAGATCTGTGTTTATGCAATTCCAGTTGCCCCAGTACCCTGTATAAATAGCATAGAAGGTTTCAGGCCACTACTTGTACCCACCAGAGCTGGAAGAGTGCAGAGCAGTCCTAAATTCTGTACCTGTTTTGTGGGAGTGGATTCCCACTCCTCTGTAATTTCACCTGCATAGAGCTTGAATAGTTGGTTTCCATAGGTGTAGTGGGTTTCACCTTTAATACCTAAGTTGTAACCAAGAGAATTGCGTGGCTTTTTGTTTTCTTGATAGTGCAACAGCTGCAGATTTTGTTTGAAATGTTTGCGTGTATGTGTTTTAAGACAACTTTTCCTTCTAAAAGTTCTCCTAAACGTTGTTTAGCAGGCAAGCTGCAGTCAGACAGACAACGAAAGCTATGTGAGAACTGACGATGAGGAGAGCTGCATTCGAACTGATGACGAAGAAAACCTGGCTGCAAGCTTCACAGAAGAATGGAACCAACAAGTGCAGCATCTCTTGACAAAAAAATCAAATGACTAAGTTCCGAGGACTGTAGCACAGTGCTTTTGTTCTAAGAGTTGTAGTTTGTAGGTGTGTGTTTTGAGAAAAAGACTTTTGTTTAAAGCTAACTTACATTAGCTACATCTTCTGTAACATGGCTCATTACCGATGAAGAAAGCAGGCTGAAATGTGTGCTGCTGTTACAAATAATAGCAGTATCAACAAAACATGTAAACCCTTTGCACACTATGTTGAACCTTTTCAGTTTACAATGACAATATTAATACTGTTTATAGATTGCAATTTGATTTCTGAATACTTGGAGATTTTAGGAGAACAGTTTACTATACACTGTACATTTTTCTTTCACGGAAGAAAAAAAAAGCTACAAATATGCATTTAACACTGAATGATTATACTCCTGAGTGTATATATTTAGTAGCCCAAAGCAAAGTACCAGACTATGTTTGCAATTTGTTTAAAAGTCTTTTACATAAAAGACTTGTACAAAATGCACTAAAAAACCCCTTTAATTTAGGGCTAACATGTAACTTAGGAATGTTTTCTTTCAAAATAATCTAACAAATCAGCCATAGAAGTTAGTGTAAATATTTTTTTCCAAATAGATATCATATACAAAAGGCAACATTCAAATTATATAGAATCTAGTTTTTAAATCAGCACAGATCTTCTTAAAACTGTGAACTATGTTTTGAAATACTCGTTACTAAAGCTGTTTATAAACCACAGGTGCCATAAGATCCCTAAACTGACTGAAGTTATGTATAATCTTCCATGGTATTGTTTCATTGATGTTTTAGCTTTAGTAAACATGTGTTCAACAAATCGGCTCCTTCCATTTTTTCCCCTTCCCATCATGTTATTTTTGAGGCCTTCAGCTTTAAATATATAGGCTTAAAGTGCGCTTGCAACTGTTTCCTTTCATTTCCAAATATGTATTGCCTTAGCCAGCCACCAGATGTTCTGCATGCGTTCTTGGAAATGTGTAGTGAGACTCTCAGAGCTGAATGGAGACTTAGCAATCAGTGAAATGCACAAGGAGAACAGAGTTGTTGTTTTTGAAAGAACAGGCATAGGGTTACAGAATTAGAGTATTGTCTCTGCTGGTAACTCTTAACTTTTTATCTTACCCAGGGGAGATCTATGAGAGAAAGTGGGCCTTGTCGATCATGCAGGATAACAAATTGAAAATGTTAGTTGTACAGTGCTTGTCTTGCCCTTACTATTATCCTACATGTAGTTTTGACCAGAGTTTGAAGTGAAATAGCTGGTAATATCTCACCCAGAATATTCCTTAGGAATGAAGTGACACTGTTTAGCAGTCCTGAAAATTCTAGGTTTGCATACAGGTAGCCACACCTGGCACAGTCTGCCTGCAGTGAGTGATGAGGTACTGATGTAAAACAGGTTAAAGCATGTCTGTATAACCTTTCTTTCATGGTAACATTTTAGGATGTGTCCTGGATTGCTCCATAGCTTGTCCCAATAAACTCTCTCGCTATATGTCTGTACGCAATCTTTAGTCTCATGGCTGTTTCATTGAGATTGAGTGTTTGGTAATGTATATCTGTATGAAAGTTACTGCTGTTTTTTTTTACTTTCATACAGTATTATTGCTTATACAGACCTCTTGCCCATATCTCCTTGTATATCTGAGCCTGGACTCAGATACCCAAATTGACACTCCTGCAACCAGCTATCTTCATGTAGGCTTCCCCCCATTCCTCCCAATCACTGGTCTTTGCTCCTGTGGTATAGGCCAGCCTGAAAAGGTAGGCACCATACCTATGATGGCATATGTCTCCTACAGCCTCTTCTCAGGAATGGGTGAGCCTTCCACTAGTGCCTAGCACTCAACACTGAAAACTACTACAGTGAAGTTACAGCCAATGCTGTCAGCTCAGGATTCTAGTCAAGCATTTCCTGAGCACAAACAAAGTGAGCTAGCACACAACTACATGCCATGGCTGACTGATTCAACAACCTATGTTACGTTGAATGGCATCTGGATTAATAACTACCTTACATAACTCTCCTGTCTGTATACACATCATCATGCTGAAAGTAAGTGCAATCGTATAAATCCATTGCCAGGGCTCCAGGATTAATATAATGAAAAATGTTGACAAGCTAACCAGCTTTCTCTCAGGCTGGTGTTAGCAAGGCAATCCCAAACAGAGTTCTAGGTGACCTCTTCTACTTTAGAGCTCTGAGATGAAGCACTTTTTAAATTTAAGCTTTTATTTTTTCCCCAGTGGTAAAGCTGGCTACATTTTAGCACAGCTGGTCTTTGACTGTTTGTCTGATATTATTTTGGTTGTGGCTTATGGTCATTAAACAAAGTTACAGAAATGGTCCCCAGTACTGGCCTTTTCTAACTACAAATGGCCAACCACAGCAGTCAGAACTCCCTGAGTGGTTGACTACCACTGGAGGGAAGGACTACTCAGTAGTTTGCAATCAGGACACAGGGACATGAAGATAAATAGGGTTCTTGAATGTTGAAAGTTGAGGAGGAGAATAGGTTATCTGTAAGTAGTAATGTTAACTAACCTGCATAATAAGGTGTGTGGCCTTTGTTGTGATATATGTATTTTCTTATATGCATGAGCCAAATTGTTAAATCATTATTTAGCACAGGTGTCTGCCTTTTCTTTTAGTCATCTTCTCCCATCCTTATTAGTTCTTGGAATTATTGTAGATAGACCTTGTAAATATTGCAACCTCAGGTTGCTGCAATCATATTGGTTCAATTCAATAGAAGGAGCCATGAACAACAAGCACTCCACTGTGTCCTGAAGAGAGAGGGCATTTTTATCTTTGAACCAAAAATGTATGAAGAGTTACATCTTGAGGCTAACAACTGTAAGACATTTTTAAACTACTGTACTTGACACCACTTGAGACAGATGTAGAAACACTGAAGATTTCACACTATTCATTGGTATTGTAACAGAACTACTATTGTATGGGTTTTTTGTATTGCTGTTAAGTATTGTTTTGTGTGTGTGTTGGAATCTACTGGGGACATGTTATATTTTGAAGTGATTAAACTATTTAATTGTGTGTCTATATTTTGGAATGGAATTATTTCTTCATTAAAAAGGATTTTTAAAAATAATTTTTCAAGACTCATGTTTGTGTTTTATTTTGGCATTAGCATGTGTGTTTCCTGAAGCTCGAGTGGACCTTTCTTCTAGAATAAAGGAAAGCAGGATTGTCTCGTTCAGTGATCTTCACCTCTTTTTTTCCCACAACCAAAAATTCATTGTTTTTTAAATTCTGACTCCACGTTACAGAATCCTTCACACCAGCTTCCCTCAAGCTGCAAACTTGTCACTGATTTCTGCAGTGATCAAGGCAGGTCCTTTCCTTCTCCCCATTCTGGTTGCATGCATGCTGAGTAGCTCCATCACCTCCGGTTGAAGCAGCCCATCCTGCCTCTACCCATACACCCTCCCTCTCGCTGCTTGATGGGAATGAAATTTTCCATTATTTCCCCCCTGCCTCCTGACTTCTTAGAGGAAAGAAGCTCAACTCTTTACCACCAGTCAATTCAGTGTATGATTCCTATAACACAAGTATTTTCAAGGTATTTTACTTCAATAAAAATGCAATTATTTTTAATATGTTAGCAGCTAGATGTCCTATTGTGTTTCCCTTGTGCTAGGAACTGTACAGATACATAATAAGATAGTCCATGCCCCCAAAGAGCTTACAAGATGTGCTAGGGCAGGAAAAAGAAAGTATTATCCTCATTTTAAAGATGAGAAACTGAGCCACTAACTGCCAAAGGCTGCCTTTTTAATAGCTGCACTGTATATACAATTCACACATGATCTTGCACTGCAAATGGACATGAAGGTACAATTTTCTATTTAATGTTTTAAGAGGACAGCTCTCTGCAGCCCCAAGTCATCTGCTGGTGCTTTCTAATGGTCACTAGCCTAAAGAAATTCTAATTTACAACAGAAATGATTTATAAAGATTATTTTCCCCATAAAGCAACACTTTTACATGTATGTTGTAGGGTATGCATGATCTAAAGCTGCTAATATTCAGAGGCCTATTTATGTCCTGTGAAAGGCAATCTTCCTTTTTTTCCCGAAGTGAACATCTTAGCTACTATACTAGTCCCTCCACCCAGGAAGTAGGCATTAGGCAAAAAACACAGGGATGCGACAATGAGGTTTTTGCTGTTTGTGCTGGTTTGAAATAGCCTGTGGTAAAACAAGTCCATAATTCAATCTATTGAGAGTATGCATTTGATTGTTACAAAATAGCAGCATATCTTCAGAGGAATCAACTACATCTAGCCATTGCAAAATGGCACTTATTATACACTCAGCAGTATTCACACTGGTACACTGGATGTTGCTAAATAGGCAATTGATTATATCTGGTGGGGCTATTTGAACAGAATACATTGACAAAGGATCAGGGACATCCTGTACTCACCATCATATAGTTTCAGGAGACCAGATGCGAGAAAGGAGGCAGTAGATTGGAGTCTCGACTGCTGTGTCAACACTAACTGCAAAGCTCTAAAGCTGGTTTGCCCTTAACTCCCAGGTCTGGTTGGAAATGTTCTTCAAACAAAGGCAATCACTTTACACTGTAAATTTGTTAGAGTTGCGGAATTATGCAAAGCAGATGATAGACATCATGTGATACCCCAGGTATAATTCCACATTGGTTTCAATTCTACTATTTTTTCCTCATGGGCTACATTTGGACCCTTGCAATTTGAGAAGCAAATATGGTAAACAGCCTCTGGCTACAAGCTGGGCACTCCTGGCACCACACCTCTCAGTTTTCCCCACATCCTCCCCAAAGAAAGGCCAAATTTGTACTGGTAACAATAAATCAATCCCAATTGCAAACGCAAATTGAGTCTCCTTTTATTCCCTGGAAGTAGGTACCTTCCTTAGGACAGTCCTACATGATGTGACTGAAAATGTCTAGAAACTCCTGGATGGTACGTTGGGGTACATGCAGCAGCCTATAAATCTAATACATTGCTTCTTATTTATTTCAGAGGCTTGTTACTTAGCAGGTCCATATTTTATTTGAAACGGGCGTTTGCTCTCTGTGTGGAGTGTTTGAGACAACGCGATTACTACAATGATAGGAACAACCAGCACATTGCAGAAATTGTTTGTACCTCAAAAGGTTTGGAAAAAACCTTCTCTATTGTTCCAGTCAGAAGCAGGAACTGAAGAGTTTTATGTATTTTGGGATCACTTTAGCCAAATGCCCAGATAATCCATAGATTAAAGTCTTCCCTTGTCTTTTTATGAATAACAGCCATGCATTGGTCATGTGGGGATTAGCATGGACCGTCTATAGTGCAACCACACCATAACTGTTCGTGTGGTTTGCAGCAGAGAAAGCCACAGGCATTCAGGAGAGTCCTGGGAGAGTCAGAAACTAAGGGTACTCCTTTGAGAATAGTCCAGATGGGGTCCTACTCTTAGATACGCATGTTTTCTGGCCCAGGAATTTGGAACCTTCCCTATCACTAACAGTGTCCACTGGGACCTGCTGTCCCTTCATCCAGGGGTCCAAGGCCCCAACCTCTTTTTATTTCCAGCTGACTACCCAAGGTGCAGGGCAGGCTGTGCTTACTCAGTGTCTGCTCAGCTTCCTGCGTGATTTTTTTTTCTGCTGCGTTAGTTACTTTTTGTGTCACGTTAGCTAGTCAGTCGGTTTTCATTTTAAAACAATGCTTTAAGCCACTCTAGTCTTGAGTCCTGTGTGATGCAGATGGGGAAAAGAAGACACAATCAAACAGAACATATTGTGAACCATGTGCACATATTAAGCATCATCCGGCGCCTAGCCCTATTGATCTGCTTCCCCTTATGTTGGGCTGATTTTTTTCTCCATAGGTGGTGGATCTGCAAAGAAATACTGGCTAAAGTAGCTATTTGCTCAGCATAAAAGACTGATTAACGGAGACCAGTGCCTCCCTCTGGAGTCCTGCCTCCCACACACTGCCTCCCCCACTGTCATCCTGCTTCTTACTGCGCCGTCCCTCCCCTCACATCATCCTCTCATGCTCCTGCTCCTTCCCACTCACTGCACCTCAGAGTCCCCCTCCCACTCACTGTTCCTTTCCTCCCTCCCCCGTCACCCTTTTCAGTCACCCTTCTTGCTGCTGAGAAGGCAGAAGGTTGGTGCACTGTCAAAGTCCTTTCTGTCCTGACTGGCAGGGGGCTCGCCTCTTCCTTAGCCCTTCTGCCTCAGGGCAAAGAGGACAGTTGCCATGGAGCAAGAACGAAGCAGCTTCCTTAGCACAATATCCTCCTATACCTCAGGAAGTTAGGGCTGGGCCCTGAGATGGCATCTGACCTAGCCTAGGAGAAGCTGAGAGTGGGCAACCACGAAGCCATGAAGGAGAAGACTGTTCAGAGGTATGAAGCTCCCAGACATGAATTGTCACATGAGAGAGGAGGCCAAAATTTGATGAGTTGGTGGAGCATAGAGGAGGGGTCTAAGAATTGGTAGACGGGACCTGAGAATGGAACGGCTGAAGGGGGTGGAGGGAGACTATAATGAAATGAGAAAGTGGGGGATTGGAATTATATTGAACTGGAACATGAGCTAAGCTACAGAGATTTGGAGGAGGGCATGATGTATTGTACTGATGAGTTGGGGGATTATTTTGTATGGTACTGAACTGAAGGGAGGCTGAGAAATGAAGGGCAGGGGGGCAGAGCACTGAAGTATTAAATTAGAAAAGGGGGCAAAAATTGAATTGTCTGGGGGAGGAAGAGCCTAGAATTGATTAATTTGGGGACAAGGATTGAGAATTGGGGAATTAGGGGCTGAGAGTTGAATTGATGAAGTGATTGTGGGGGGAGGGGGCTGTACAGGGCTAGGGCGGGGGGCCAGAGATTGGAGCTTGGGGTGGGGGGCCGAACCAGAAGTTGGATTGTATGAAACAAAAAGTGAGGAAAGGAAATGGAGAAAGGATGGACTGGGTAGATAAATCAAATGGTCTCAACAGGGAGGAGAGAGAGTTTATAAAGAGAAAGTAGTGAGTAGATTGTAGCGGTGTGGTATGTAAGCTTGGAATCAAGGTGATAAAGCAAGGGGGAGAAAGAAAGATTGAAAAATATAAATCAGGAGAGAGAATATTTGTTTTTGTGTATCTGGGAGGGAAATACATGAGGGCTTCTGTGGCCCTCTGCTTGCCTTCTGGTGCTCAATGTTACTGTGCCATTTGCTAACTTTATATAACATAATTTATCACTGAAAATTATTCTGATAAAATTCCAGTTAAATTCCCAGAAGACTTGCTTTTTCTTTTTAACACAACACTTGACAACGGCGAGGCAGCTGGTATGCTGGGATAGCTGCACATTATGCTAATTGCTAACCATTACAGTCTCACTGTTACCTTGTGCTTCCCTGTCTGTTTGGTGTATCCATTGTTTGTGTCTCATCATTTACTTAGATTGTATGTTCTTTGAGGCAGGGGCCATCCTTTTGTTATGTGTATGTACCCAGAGTTTGGCACAATGGTGCTTGATATCAAATTGGGATCTCTGGGCGCTACCACAAGACAAATAATGAATAACATCATAAATAACATATTTGGTTTTAAATGCTTTATAATCTGAAAGCGTGAGAAATTCCACACTTTACTTTTTGGGTTGCCTCCCAGAATTATCCAGAACCCGCCCCACTTTGATTGATAAGCCATAGTCCTGACAATTCCGCATTCTCCTTTGGGTTCACACACTTCAAAAGAAAGTTGTTTATTGGTTCACCCACCTCCTCACCGCCACACACACTGCTGTTTGGTCAAGATACTTTTTGTTCTTTTAATATTGCCTATTAGATTAGTCCCTGAAACCACTTAATTTTTGTTCTCTGCACTCCCTCCAAATCTGCCTTGTAGTACAGTGCTTCTGTAGCTAGAGACAAGGACCTGCTGAATTCCAGAAAAATCACCTCTCAGCACCGTGCACTTCTGTACTTCAAGTGGGTGCCATTGCAGTTTGACAACCACACACATACAGAGGTGGGCGACACTTAGAATTGAAGATACCTCCCTAGCGCAATCACTGCAGAGCAGCAAAATGCCATTTATTAATAGCATTCACCTTACACACGCTGTATCATTTTTAATTGTGCCACAAACAAGTGTCTGTTTGCTCTCTGCTAATTTGCTTTCAGAGCCCAACCCGTCAGGCAGCTTGAAGTCCCTGAGCAGACGGAGGCTTTGAAAGTCTTGTTTGTTTTTGTTGAAAGGCTCATATTAGAGCTGGTGCATAGAATAATTAACACTCCAGGGACCACTGCTTCTAGGGAATCATCTCTTCACATCTCGCTGGCCACATATTTTTCTTTGAGGAAAACTAAGCAAAAAGACAATTTTTTAAATTATACTTCAGGTCTCAGTTCTACAAATGCACCAATTTCAGAACAACAAAAGACACTGCAGAATTATTTTCTGGATTCACAGTTAGGAGAAACATATGCAGGAAGGTTTACTTTTTACCACATCTCTCAATGTTATTTTTGGTACACAAGATGTTACAATCCATTGTGGATTGTGCATCCCAACAGAAGCAAGACTGGAGTGGCTTAAAACAAAACACATCAGATCAATGTTAAACTAGATATTCACTGGCCAGCTACAACTTTCCTGGCGAAATCATTTGTCGTTCACATTACATGGTATGCAACTGATGCCTATACTTCGCTAAGCTAACATTGTCTGAACAGCGGTGGTTTTCCTAGAGGTTAGAAAGCAGGTTCATCCCTGGTGTAATGCCACTGGCTGCAGCGGATTTACAGCAGGGAGGAGTTTGCCCTAGTACCTCTCTTGAGTTGATAGCAGAACTGCATTTAGTCAACCCTGTAATAAGCACTTGCTGAATAACTGCAGGACACTTCCCCCCGCAGCTGATACCATTAATGCTAGGGAATGATTTTCATGTCTCAGACACTGATCAGGTAGAATGAGAAATGAACTACAGATCAAGGAAAGCATGACTTAAACTAATTTCATGATGAAGTTTTACACTAGGTTATATTGTATTGTAATTTTAAAAGTCATCAGAAAACAAAACTCCTCTCCTTCACAATGACAGGTTTCAGAGGAACAGCCGTGTTAGTCTGTATTCGCAAAAAGAAAAGGAGTACTTGTGGCACCTTAGAGACTAACCAATTTATTTGAGCATGAGCTTTCGTGAGCTACAGCTCACTTCATCAGATGTATACCGTGGAAACTGCAGCAGACTTTATATACACACAGAGAATATGAAACAATACCTCCTCCCACCCCACTGTCCTGCTGGTAATAGCTTATCTAAAGTGATCAACAGGTGGGCCATTTCCAGCACAAATCCAGGTTTTCTCACCCTCCACCCCCCCACACAAATTCACTCTCCTGCTGGTGCTAGCCCATCCAAAGTGACAACTCTTTACATAATCAAGTCGGGCTATTTCCTGCATAGATCCAGGTTTTCTCACATCCCCCTCACCCCCATACACACACAAACTCACTCTCCTGCTGGTAATAGTTCATCTAAACTGACCACTCTCCAAGTTTAAATCCAAGTTAAACCAGAACATCTGGGGGGGGGGGGGTAGGAAAAAACAAGAGGAAACAGGCTACCTTGCATAATGACTTAGCCACTCCCAGTCTCTATTTAAGCCTAAATTAATAGTATCCAATTTGCAAATGAATTCCAATTCAGCAGTTTCTCGCTGGAGTCTGGATTTGAAGATTTGAAGTCTGGATGTGAGAAAACCTGGATCTATGCAGGAAATAGCCCGACTTGATTATGTAAAGAGTTGTCACTTTGGATGGGCTAGCACCAGCAGGAGAGTGAATTTGTGTGGGGGGGTGGAGGGTCTTGGGAGACAGGCCAGTCCTTGCCTACAGACAGCCCCGCAACCTGAAGCAAATACTCACCAACAACCACATACCACACAACAGAACCACTAACCCAGGAACTTATCCTTGCAACAAAGCCCGTTGCCAATTGTGCCCACATATCTATTCAGGGGACACCATCACAGGGCCTAATAACATCAGCCACACTATCAGAGGCTCGTTCACCTGCACATCCACCAATGTGATATATGCCATCATGTGCCAGCAATGCCCCTCTGCCATGTACATTGGTCAAACTGGACAGTCTCTACGTAAAAGAATAAATGGACACAAATCAGATGTCAAGAATTATAACATTCATAAACCAGTCGGAGAACACTTCAATCTCTCTGGTCACGCAATCACAGACATGAAGGTCGCTATCTTAAAACAAAAAAACTTCAAATCCAGACTCCAGCGAGAAACTGCTGAATTGGAATTCATTTGCAAATTGGATACTATTAATTTAGGCTTAAATAGAGACTGGGAGTGGCTAAGTCATTATGCAAGGTAGCCTGTTTCCTCTTGTTTTTTCCTACCCCCCCCCCAGATGTTCTGGTTTAACTTGGATTTAAACTTGGAGAGTGGTCAGTTTAGATGAACTATTACCAGCAGGAGAGTGAGTTTGTGTGTGTATGGGGGTGAGGGGGATGTGAGAAAACCTGGATCTATGCAGGAAATAGCCCGACTTGATTATGTAAAGAGTTGTCACTTTGGATGGGCTAGCACCAGCAGGAGAGTGAATTTGTGTGGGGGGGTGGAGGGTGAGAAAACCTGGATTTGTGCTGGAAATGGCCCACCTGTTGATCACTTTAGATAAGCTATTACCAGCAGGACAGTGGGGTGGGAGGAGGTATTGTTTCATATTCTCTGTGTGTATATAAAGTCTGCTGCAGTTTCCACGGTATACATCTGATGAAGTGAGCTGTAGCTCACGAAAGCTCATGCTCAAATAAATTGGTTAGTCTCTAAGGTGCCACAAGTCCTCCTTTTCTTTCTCCTTCACAATGTTTCTTCATTCCCCTTCCTTAGACACCATTGTAGCCACTGAGTGGCATGGTGCTGATGATAAAATTCCCACTCCAATTCCCACAGTTATTGGGTCTCTCCAATTATGTGATGATTCTGTGGAATCTAAAACTGATGCATTTCATCTAAAAATCTCAGCTCTTGTGGAGGTTTTAAAAATAAGACATTCAAGCCAACCCTCAGTGTTGAATAAGAAATCAATGCCACTGGATGTAAAACTCAGCCAAGTCATGTACTGATGAATTTAGTCCCTGTTATGGCAAATAGGAGACTGCATTCCATCTTTATTTCACACAGTGTATGGCAAGTCAGCTGTTATGACAATCCATCTTAGCCATTTGTCTGAGTCTGTCTGTTCTCAAGCCACTGATTTGCTTGTAAATAAAGTTTAGTGCTTGTGAAAGGTGCTTGACTGCTGACATTGGAAACAGGTCTTCTGCTTAACAACAGAATAGATACAGCTGCAATGCAAACCTTCTTATTGCAAGCCCAATAACATGACCCCCTGGGGATAATATCTGCAGATGAGAGAGTAGTCCAGTCTTCACATTCACCCCCTTAGTATTTCTATTAAACTTGCCCACACTGGATTGCCAACTCTGTTGGCAGTTTGTATGATGTGGATTGTGCAATTCCACTTGCCTGAGATGCTAAACCAATTTCACACAGGCCATCAAATAAATTGGTTATTATTTCTTATTTGTATTCTAAAAGCATGCAGAGGCCCCCAATAGAGATCAATGTCTTAGTGTACTAGGCGCTGTGCAAATATATAGTAAGAAGTGGGTCCTGCCCCAAAATCTTACCATCTAAATTAAGATGACAACAAAAAGGATGTGGAAGAGGGTAAAAGTGATAGGAACATATGAATATGTGAACTAGCAATGGGCACAATTAACTGACCTTAAAAAATAAATTTGCTCAAGATATAAATAAACAGGAGCTATTAATTATATCAATAATCTCTGCTGTCCACCTTCATAGCTTGGCTTCATTTCATAATGAAGCCATAGTATTAAAGAGTAGTTATGACCAGAAGAGAGAGTGGGAGACTATAATCTTGTTGATGGAAATATTTGTTCCCTATTTCTCATGAGTCATTTTGTTGTTTTTCTTACCAAAACAAGTTGTTACTCTACAAAGATTTTTATGGAGCTGGGAAGATCTTCTTGTGTTTATGCAGCAGCAACACTGCCAACTAAATTACCATTCCAGACTGCTGTAGGAGCAAGTCTAAAGCACAAAGGGTTCAGATTGATTTTTCAGGTTGTGGGTTGAGCCAGCAGCTAGAAGAAAAACTTGGTAAGATTTACAAACCCAGGTGCAGCATTTTAACAGTATTTAGGCATCGCTGCATTCAGCATTGCAATGCCAATCTAATTTACTAGATAAATCTGTTAAGTGCAGCCACACTCAACACAGCTACATCTATACACCTTTGAAAATCTGGGCCTCCGTAAATTTGACTTGGAACTCATTAGCAGTATGACAGATATCATTTTTAGAGATTCCATTTTACTGTAACCACATTTGAAATGGGCGGAACTGTTACAAATAATTCACCAGTGCATGGGTTAATTTTTAGTATAATGCGAAGGTTTATTAATCAAAAGTTTTCCATCCCATATACCCTAAAAATAACTATCCAGGTACGTCATATTTTATGTGACTCAACATTCATTGAAAATGTGGTGGTTTTCCCCTCCGCAGCTGCAGAATTATTGTTCTAGGAACATCTGGTTTCAAGGATATGTTGGCAGCCTTCAAAAATGAAGTCAGATTACCAGAATTAAAGATAACAACCCGGTCCATTCTAATTCATACATTGCTTCCTCTGACTGCCTGGAAACATATGGCACATTAATGAAGTCTGAAACAAATTACAGCCCATGAAGATCTAGATTCAACTGGGAAAAGTAAACATAGGACACTACATTTGATCAGGCAGCCCCAATATATTTGCTTCCTTAATTCCTGCATAAAGACATTACAATACCAAACACCAAGTGAACGTTTAAACAAAATAAATTGGGAATAAGGATTGTGAGCTAGCAAAGAATTCAGTTGTAGTTATATTACTTGTTGAGCTCATTAACAGAGGTTAAACTTTTCTGTCTCAGTCACGAATGCCCTTATTGATAGTGAGCGAATCCCATGATTGCGTGACAAAAATTAATATTAGAAAAGATGACTAACGCATGACATTTCCCGTAGCGTAGTATTGGCCTGATCCAATTCCAATTGAAGTCGATGGCAAAACTCACTTTCTTTTCAGTGATGCAGGATCAGGCCCTATATAATGCTCCACAAAGTCTATGTTAGTTCTGTACAGCATGGATGTCAGACGACTGAGAAACCAGAATGTAGTGAACAATGAGCAAAAAGCTACTAAGCAGATAAAACAGCCATTCTTATAATACCTAATAGTTGATGGCCCTTCTTCAGCACTGTACTCCCTGGCAAGAGCATGCACGATCAGGCAACCATGTGTAATGGAGTAGAAAACTCCTATTTAAGCATTGAATACTTTTTGCTCAGAATAGTTCTGATCTAGCAAAGCACTAAAGCATTTGCTTAACTTTATGCACACAGGTAGCACAATTAACTTTAAGTAGATGCTTAACTTCTTTGCTGGATCAGGACTTAATTGTTTGGTTTTTTTTTTTTTTACTGTAGAGTGTAAAAATGTAGTAAAAAGAATCATAGAATCATAGAATATAAGGGTTGGAAGGGACCCCAGAAGGTCATCTAGTCCAACCCCCTGCTCAAAGCAGGACCAATTCCCAGTTAAATCATCAAAGAGCGTGTGAGTACTGCTAAAAGGTAGGAAGGCCCTTGCAGGAAATCATTTCAGCAGATCCACAAATCCATGGGGTCCTTAGCCTAGGCCATTCTTGCACAGAAGGGGACTAGCTACTGGTCCCAGCTATAATGAGGCTGTAACCATTGCAGCCAGTCTCACATAGGGGAAAATCCACCTCTTTTCTATTCGCTTGACAGTGGAACCTGTGTAGCGCCACTATGTGAAGTACCACTGGATGCAGGACAAGCTCCTTTCATGACAATCTGATAATCTGGCCCTAAGCCTCAACATCCACCACTGAAACATGCAGTCGTTCTCATTGAAGAGGTGGTGCAGGGTGAATGACAGTGGCAGCTTCCTCCAGACCTCAGGTTTTGGTTGGCTAAGTTGTACACAATTCAGAAAAAGTAAAATACATCTGTATTTGACAAAGAGGCGGATATAGATCCTAAAGGGATTTAATTTTTCCCCTGCTGAGAGAGCTGGCAGCCCAGTGCAAACTGCAACTACACAAGCTAGGGAACAGAAAATCCATTCCAATAATAACAGAATAAGCATGAAAATGTAAATACATATGTAGTCCTTTTATGCACAAACACTAAGTAACCATTGGTAAATCTGTGATCTAGGGAAGCCTGCTGCACTGTCAATCTTCCAGCAGTGAGCAGCTACTTATACAAAGGCAGCTACATGACAAAGGCATAGAACTAGAGAATTTTTTTTAAAAAAATCCAAAAAAATAATATAATAAACTGAAAATGCCGTAGCTTATTTACTGACGTTGAGGACTTTGCTGTAGAGATAAATAATTGCAGGAACAGAAAAGCAATGAAACATTTCAGTGGCAAGTGCACAGAAAATGACAAGCACAGATTTTTTGGCATTAGAAGATTTTGGCATTGTGGGTTTTTGAACAGCCTTTCTGTTGCATGCAGAGACAATGGCCCTGGTGTTTTGTGAGCCAGTTCACTAGAACACTGGACAGTCCTCACATACACACTCCTCCCGTTCTCCCAGCTAATGTATGATTTAGTTCAGAAAGCTGACCCCTCTATTTGGGCCATGTTCCTTCAGGTTTTCACTAGAAATGCTGTAACTGTAGAGCAGTGGTGAATGAGACCAGGAATTAACAAAAAGCACGTTGGGGCTATTTTGAATAAGAAGAATTTCCCTGTATTTTACTTGGATAAGCATCATTAACTCATTAAGAAGACAGGTTTCAGAGTGGTCACTGTGTTATTTTGTATCAGCAAAAACAACGAGGAGTCCTTGTGGCACCTTAGAGACTAACAAATTTATTTGGGCATAAGCTTTTGTGGGTTAAAACCCACTTCATCAGATGCATGGAGTGGAAAATACAGTAGGCAGGTATAAATACACAGCATATGAAAAGATGGGAGTTGCCTTACCAAGTTGGGGGGTCAGTGCTAATGAGCCAATTCAATTAAGGTGGAAGTGATCTATTATCAGCAAGAAGGGGTGAATACCAAGGGAGGGAAAAATCACTTTTGTAGTGCTAATGAGGCCAATGCAATCAAGGTGTCCCATTTCAAACAGTTGACAAGAAAATGTGAGTATCAGCAGAGGGAAATTAGTTTTTGTAGTGATCCATCCACTCCCAGTCTTTATTCAGGCCTAATTTGATGGTGTCCAGTTTGCAAATTAATTGCAGTTCTGCCGTTTCTTGTTGGAGTCTGTTTTTTAAGTTTTTTGTTGAAGAATTGCCACTTTTAAGTCAGTTACTGAGTGTCCAGGGAGATTGAAGTGCTCTCCTATTGGTTTTTGAATGTTATAATTCTTGATGTCTGACTTGTGTCCATCTATTCTTTTGCATAGAGACTGTCCAAGTTTAGCCAATGTACATGGCAGAGGAGCATTGCTGGCACATGATGGCATATATCACATTGGTAGATGTGCAGGTGAACAAGCCCCTGATGGTGTGGCTGATGTGATTAGGTCCTATGATGGTGTCCATTGAATAGATATGCAGACAGAGCTGGCAATGGAGTTTGTTGCAAGGATTGGTTCCTGGGTTAGTGTTTTTGTTGCGTGGTGTGTAGTTGCTGGTGAGTATTCGCTTCAGGTTGCAGGGCTGTCTGTAAGCAAGGACTGGCCTGTCTCCCAAGGTCTGTGAGAGTGAGGGATCATCCTTCAGGATAGGTTGTAGATCCTTGATGATACGCTAGAGAGGGTTTAGTTGGGGACTGTAGGTGACGGCTAGTGGCGTTCTGTTACTTTCATTAGGATGAGTAATCTGTAATTTTGGATTGAGGAACATAGCAGAGTCCAGGAGCCTTTTCTTTATATTTGTGAGTCATGGTAAGTTTTCCTAATTGTGATTTGAAATTTACACATCGCAGCCTTGGTGCCACTATCTTACTTCTCTTGCTCCTTCTCCCTTATCAGTCATGTTGCCAAATCTTACCCTTTTTCCTCTATGATGTCTCCAACAACCAGCCCATTCTTCTCCATCCCCATTGTTTAGTATCCTTGTCCAGGCCTCATATTCAGACCACCACTTCCTTGGGGTTCCCTGCATTTTACCTACCCTAAATGCATCCAACACATCACTGCAAAAATAATCTACCTTGTTCAACATTCTGACCATATCTGCCCCAATCTGAATTACCTTTCTTGCTTCTTTCAACCACAAGCAGGCTTCCCATCCAACAACATCTCCAATCTATGTATTGACCAGGCTTGACTTTAGCCTGACAACTGGAAAGAGCACATCTTAGCATTAAGCCAGGTCTGGAGGACATTAAATGTGACCTGTGAAGGAAAGAGAATTGTTTATGCACTTTTAGCTATTTATAGTATATAATAAAGGCCTAGAGGTTTGGGATTTTTCCTCAGAAGTGTTCTTCCCTGTTTTCAACATTAGACATTTAGGTCTTGTCTAGCCTCAAAAGCTCTCTAGTGACTAGAGATCTAGTGAACTCATGACTTCACACGAGTCAGACTGTTCAGAACTCTTAGGGCCTGATGTGATGATGATGTAAATAATTTATGACCAATTTAAGTTCCCTTTACGCTGCCAGAGTGGTGTAAAGGAGCCTTAGCATAAATGAGAAATGGGCCCCTAGTTTGTTTTTTGTTAACACCTATTTAGGTGCAATGACAAACGAACATTTTGGAGAATGCCTTTGGTAAAGGTCAAGTACTTGGTCTCTACAAGAAAAGCTGTGGCAGCTGAGATTCCTGGGGGGTTATTTCCTGCAAACGTAGAGAAGACCAGACACAAACAGGTTGTTTTTATTAACAAAACCTCTTCAAATCTTCTTTAATGGATGCCAGGGATGATTAAAAAATGCACACCACCACTTTTTTAAAAAGACCTTTACAGATCACCTTTTAAATGTATTTTAATGTCACATACTTTTACTCTAAATATTTATCATTTTCCCTACAAGGAGTTTTCACCATCCTGACATTAATTAAGGGGCTTTTTCCTACCCTCCAAACTTACAGTAGGAATGTAAGATTTTGTAAAATGTGATGTGTAAAATTATCCTGTATATATCAGAAAATTACTTCAGCACAATAGTCCAAACAACACATAAAAAAAAGAATTTCTCAGTCAATGAGATACTACAACCACTTAAAGAAAAAAAAACCCACACAGAGAGAGAAAGAGAGCCAAAAAAACACCAGCTGGCTCTAGAGTCTAGAGTAATGGTTTCATTTTATAAATTATGCATACAAATTGCAAATCAAAGTTTAATATACAACATTTGCTTAAGGTGCAAATATTCACATAATTACTTGTAAAATATTTTAACTGTCCATTAAAAGTGGTTAACTCTCCACTAAAATGCTACAAGCCAAGTTCTCCTCTTTGTTACATCACTGTAACTGCAATGGAGCTAACAGGTTGTATGTGCGTAATTAACGAGAATGTGACCCTATACTTCTAGCTCTGGTCTACGCTAGGACTTTAGGTCGAATTTAGCAGCATTAAATCGATGTAAACCTGCACCCATCCACACGATGAAGCCCTTTATTTCAACTTAAAGGGCTCTTAAAATCAATTTCCTTACTCCACCCCTGACAAGTGGATTAGCGCTTAAATAGGCCTTGCCGGCTCGAATTTGGGGTACTGTAGACACAATTCGACAGTATTGGCCTCCGGGAGCTATCCCAGAGTGCTCCATTGTGACCGCTCTGGACAGCACTCTCAACTCAGATGCACTGGCCAGGTAGACAGGAAAAGAACCGCGAACTTTTGAATCTCATTTCCTGTTTGGCCAGTGTGGCAAGCTGCAGGTGACCATGCAGAGCTCATCAGCAGATGTGACCATGCAGAGCTCATCAGCAGAGGTGACCATGATGGAGTCCCAGAATCGCAAAAGAGCTCCAGCATGGACCGAACAGGAGGTACGGGATCTGATCGCTGTATGGGGAGAGGAATCCGTGCTATCAGAACTCCATTCCAGTTTTCGAAATGCCAAAACCTTTGTCAAAATCTCCCAGGACATGAAGGACAGAGGCCATAACAGGGACCCGAAGCAGTGCCGCGTGAAACTGAAGGAGCTGAGGCAAGCCTACCAGAAAACCAGAGAGGCGAATGGCCGCTCCGGGTCAGAGCCCCAAACATGCCACTTCTATAATGAGCTGCATGCCATTTTAGGGGGTTCAGCCACCACTACCCCAGCCGTGTGGCTTGACTCCTTCAATGGAGATGGAGGCAATACGGAAGCAGGTTTTGGGGATGAAGTAGATGATGAGGAGGAGGAGGTTGTAGATAGCTCACAGCAAGCAAGCGGAGAAACCGGTTTTCCCGACAGCCAGGAACTGTTTCTCACCCTGGATCTGGAGCCAGTACCCCCCGAACCCACCCAACGCTGCCTCCTGGACCCAGCAGGCGGAGAAGGGACCTCCGGTGAGTGTACCTTTTAAAATACTATACATGGTTTAAAAGCAAGCATGTGAAAGGATTACTTTGCCCTGGCATTCGCGGCTCTCCTGGATGTACTCCCAAAGCCTTTGCAAAAGGTTTCTGGGGAGGGCAGCCTTATTGCGTCCTTCATGGTAGGACACTTTACCACTCCAGGCCAGTAACACGTACTTGGGAATCATTGTAGAACAAAGCATTGCAGTGTATGTTTGCTGGCGTTCAAACAACATCCGTTCTTTATCTCTCTGTGTTATCCTCAGGAGAGTGAGATATAATTCATAGTCACCTGGTTGAAATAGAGTGCTTTTCTTCAGGGGACACTCAGAGGAGCCCATTCCTGCTGGGCTGTTTGCCTGTGGCTAAACAGAAATGTTCCCTGCTGTTAGCCACAGGGAGGAGGGAGGGTTGAGGGGGTAGCCACGCGGTGGGGGGAGGCAAAATGCGACCTTGTAATGAAAGCACATATGCTATGTATGTAATGTTAACAGCAAGGTTTACCCTGAAAGAGTGTAGCCACTGTTTTATAAAATGTGTCTTTTTAAATACCGCTGTCCCTTTTTTTTTCTCCACCAGCTGCATGTGTTTCAGTGATCACAGGATCTTCTCCTTCCCAGAGGCTAGTGAAGATTAGAAAGAAAAAAAACGTATTCGAGATGAAATGTTCTCCGAGCTCATGCTGTCTTCCCACACTGACAGAGCACAGATGAATGCGTGGAGGCAAATAATGTCAGACTGCAGGAAAGCACAAAATGACCGGGAGGAGAGGTGGCGGGCTGAAGAGAGTAAGTGGCGGGCTGAAGAGAGTAAGTGGCGGCAGCGTGATGAGAGGAGGCAGGATTCAATGCTGAGACTGCTGGAGGACCAAAGCAGTATGCTCCAGTGTATGGTTGAGCTGCAGCAAAGGCAGCTGGAGCACAGACTGCCACTACAGCCCCTATGTAACCAATCCCCAAGTTCCATAGCCTCCACACCCAGACGCCCAAGAACGCGGTGGGGGGGCCACCGGCCAACCAGCCACTTCGCCACAAAGGATTGCCCAAAAAAAAAGAAGGCTGGCATTCAATAAATTTTAAAGTTGTATATTTTTAAAGTGCTGTGTGGCATTTTCCTTCCCTCCTCCACCACCCCTCCTGGGCTACCTTGGTAGTCATCCCCCTATTTGTGTGATGAATGAATAAAGAATGCATGAATGTGAAGCAACAATGACTTTATTGCCTCTGCAAGCGGTGATCGAAGGGAGGAGGGGCGGGTGGTTAGCTTACAGGGAAGTAGAGTGAACAAAGGGGCGGGGGATTTCATCAAGGAAAAACAAACAGAACTTTCACACCGTAGCCTGGCCAGTCATGAAACTGGTTTTCAAAGCTTCTCTGATGCGTACCGCACCCTCTTGGGCTTTTCTAACCACCCTGTTGTCTGGCTGCGCGTAACCAGCAGCCAGGCGATTTGCCTCAACCTCCCACCCCGCCATAAATGTCTCCCCCTTACTCTCACAGATATTGTGGAGCACACAGCAAGCAGTAATAACAGTGGGAATATTGGTTTCGCTGAGGTCTAAGCGAGTCACTAAACTGCGCCAGCGCGCCTTTAAACATCCAAATGCACATTCTACCACCATTCTGCACTTGCTCAGCCTGTAGTTGAACAGCTCCTGACTACTGTCCAGGCTGCCTGTGTATGGCTTCATGAGCCATGGCATTAAGGGGTAGGCTGGGTCCCCAAGGATAACTATAGGCATTTCAACATCCCAAATAGTTATTTTCTGGTCTGGGAATAAAGTCCCTTCCTGCAGCTTTTGAAACAGACCAGAGGTCCTGAAGATGCGAGCGTCATGTACTTTTCCTGGCCATCCCACGTTGATGTTGGTGAAACATCCCTTGTGATCCACCAGAGCTTGCAGCACTATTGAAAAGTACCCCTTGCGGTTTATGTACTCGCCGGCTTGGTGCTCTGGTGCCAAGATAGGGATATGGGTTCCGTCTATGGCCCCACCACAGTTAGGGAATCCCATTGCAGCAAAGCCATCCACTATGACCTGCACATTTCCCAGGGTCACTACCCTTGATATCAGCAGATCTTTGATTGCATGGGCTACTTGCATCACAGCAGCCCCCACAGTAGATTTGCCCACTCCAAATTGATTCCCAACTGACCGGTAGCTGTCTGGCGTTGCAAGCTTCCACAGGGCTATCGCCACTCGCTTCTCAACTGTGAGGGCTGCTCTCATCTTGGTATTCATGCGCCTCAGGGCAGGGGAAAGCAAGTCACAAAGTTCCATGAAAGTGCCCTTACGCATGCGAAAGTTTCGCAGTCACTGGGAATCGTCCCAGACCTGCAACACTATGCGGTCCCACCAGTCTGTGCTTGTTTCCCGAGCCCAGAATCGGCGTTCCACAGAATGAACCTGCCCCATTAGCACCATGATGCATGCATTGGCATGGCCCATGCTTTCAGAGAAATCTGTGTCCATGTCCTGATCACTCACGTGACCGCGCTGACGTCGCCTCCTCGCCCGGTATCGCTTTGCCAGGTTCTGGTGCTGCATATACTGCTGGATAATGCGTGTGGTGTTTAATGTGCTCCTAATTGCCAAAGTGAGCTGAGCGGCCTCCATGCTTGCCTTGGTATGGCGTCCGCACCAAAAAAAGGCGCGGAACGATTGTCTGCCGTTGCTCTGACGGAGGGAGGGGGCGACTGACGACACAGCTTACAGGGTTGGCTTCAGGGAGCTAAAATCAACAAAGGGGGTGGCTTTACATCAATGAGTACTTCAGGCAGGACTTCACGGAGGGTTCCAATAAGAAATGGTGCACCTAAGTTATTGTTCTTATTGGAACAAGGAGGTTAGCCTGGCCTCTGATTGATACATGGCTAGATTTACCTCGCTGCACCTTCTCTGTGAGTGACTGCAGTGTGACCTAGAGGAATGAGTCCCCTAGACGGGGGAGGAGGCAAATGAGTACAAAACAAACCTGGTCTATTTCTTGTTTTGATCCACTCCATCTATCTTTTACATCTTTGGCTGGCAGCAGACGGTGCAGAAGGACTGCATGCCATCCACATCTCATGGCTGCTCGGCAGAAGATGGTGCAGTAGGACTGCTAGCCATCCTCATCTCTTGCCTGCCCGGCAGAAGATGATGCAATAGGACTGCTAGCAATCCGTATCGCCTGCCTGCTCACCATAAGACAGTTCAATAGGACCGACTGCAGGACTAAAGAGAATGACCTGGTCAAGTCACTCCAAATTTAGTCCCTGCGCCCATGTCTGCCCAGGCGCTCCCAGCCGACGTGGCCAGGAGCACCTCGGACATGACGAGGACAGCTACCAGTCGTACTGTACCGTCTGCTGCCGGTTGGCAATGGGTTGCTGCTACTGTGTAGCAATGCCGTACCGCGTCTGCCAGCACCCAGGAGACATACGGTGATGGTTACCTGAGCGGGCTCCATGCTTGCTGTGGTATGGCGTCTGCACAGGTAACTCAGGAAAAAAGGCTCAAAATGATTGTCTGCCCTTGCTTTCACAGAGGGAGGGAGGGAACGGGGGCCTGACAATATGTACCCAGAACCACCCGCGACAATGTTTTAGCCCCATCAGAGTGCTCCATTGTGACTGCTCTGGACAGCACTCTCAACTCAGATGCACGATTGTTTGCCGTTGCTCTGACGCAGGGAGGGGCGACTGAGGACACGGCTTACAGGGTTGGCTTCAGGGAGCTAAAATCAACAAAGGGGGTGGCTTTACATCAAGGAGTATTGCAGGCAGGACTTCACGGAGGGTTCCAATAAGAAATGGTGCACCTAAGTTATTGTTCTTATTGGAACAAGGAGGTTAGCCTGGCCTCTGATTGATACATGGCTAGATTTACCTCGCTGCACCTTCTCTGTGAGTGACTGCAGTGTGACCTAGAGGAATGAGTCCCCTAGACAGGGGATGGGGGGGAAGCAAATGAGTACAAAACAAATCTGGTCTATTTCTTGTTTTGATCCACTCCATCTATCTTTTACATCTTTGGCTGGCAGCAGACGGTGCAGAAGGACTGCATGCCATCCACATCTCATGGCTGCTCGGCAGAAGATGGTACAGTATGACTGCTAGCCATCCTCATCTCTTGCCTGCCCGGCAGAAGATGGTACAATACGACTGCTAGCAATCCGTATCGCCTGCCTGCTCACCATAAGACGGTTCAATAGGACTGACTGCAGGACTAAAGAGAATGACCTGGTCAAGTCACTCCAAATTTAGTCCCTGCACCCATGTCTGCCCAGGCGCTCCCAGCCGACGTGGCCAGGAGCACCTTGGACACGACAAGGACGGCTACCAGTCGTATTGCACCGTCTGCTGCCAGTTGGCAATGGGTTGCTGCTACTGTGTAGCAATGCCGTACCGCGTCTGCCAGCACCCAGGAGACATACGGTGACGGTTACCTGAGCGGGCTCCATGCTTGCCGTGGTATGGCGTCTGCACAGGTAACTCAGGAAAAAAGGAGCGAAACGATTGTCTGCCCTTGCTTTCACGGAGGGAGGGAGGGAGAGAAGGGGGGCCTGACGATATGTACCCAGAACCACCCGCAACAATGTTTTAGCCCCAGCAGGCATTGGGATCTCAACCCAGAATTCCAATGGGCAGCGGAGACTGCGGGAACTGTGGGATAGCTATCCACAGTGCAACACTCCGGAAGTCGACTCTAGCCTCGGTACTGTGGAAGCACTCTGCCGAGTTAATGCACTTAATGCACTTAGAGCATTTTCTGTAGGGACACACACACTCGAATATATAAAACCGATTTCTAAAAAAACGACTTCTATAAATTCGACCTTATTCCGTAGTGTAGACATACCCCTAGTTAAGTGCAGGCATAAACAGATTGTGATTATTTGCCTCTCTTTACACCTAAATAAACTATAAAGAGAATGCACATTCAGTAGGTTTCGAAAGAGATGTGTAAAGATACCTAAACAAACCACAATAAAAAAAATTGTATAAATGAAGTCTGAACCTGCTGGCAAAATTTCCATTTAAATAAGGAGTAGGCCGATATAGTATTGGGGTTATTTTGTGATATTCACTTTGAACATACTCTAGGTCTCTTTTCAAGGCTCTGATTTACAAGACCAAGTTGCTCTCAGATTTAATCCATTTGTCATTTTTTAATTGCAGAGCAAAAGGAGGGCATCTTAAAGACAGAAAATCCATAATGCAGCAATGTGGAACACCTTTCCATAGATTCATAGATTCCAAGGACTGAAGGGATCATTGTGGTCATCTAGTCTAACCTTCTGTAAAGCACAGGCCACAGAACTTCCCCAAAATAATTACTTGAGCATATCTTTTAGAAAAGCATCCAATCTTGATTTAATTATTGTCAGTGATGGAGAATCCACCACAACTTTTGGTATATTGTTCCAATAATTAATTACTCTCACTGTTAAAAATGTACACCTTATTCCTAGTCTGAATTTGTCTAGCTTCAGGTTCCCGCCATTGGAACATGTTAAACCCATCTCTGCTCGATTGAAGAGCCCATTATTAAATATTTGTTCCCCATGTTAGTACTTATAGGCTAGAATCAAGTCACTCCTTAACCTTTCTTTTGTTAAGCTAAATAGATTGAGCTCTCTGAGTCTATCACTATAAAGGCATGTTTTCTAATACTTTAATCGTCCTCTATAAACCATCTTTAATTTATCAACATCCTCCTTGAATTGTGGACACCAGAACTGGACAGCAGCATTTGCACCAGTGCCAAATGCAGAGGTAAAATAACCTCTCTACTCCTACTTGAGACTCTGCAGTTTAGGCATCCAAAGATCACATCAGCCTTTTTGGCCATAGTATTGCACAGGGAGCTCACGTTCAGCTGATGATCCACCACAACACTAAAATAATTTTCAGAGTCACTGCTTCCCAAGATACAGTCCCTCATCCTGTTAGTATAACCTACACTCTTTTTCCCTAGGTGTAACTTGTTACCTATCAGCTCTGTGTTCTTGGGGAACCAGGGCACAGTACCCAGCCTGTTTGACTCGTGAAAGACCTATCCCCTCTCCCCCAGCCTCTGCTTGAACCAAAGCCAATCAGAAGAAAGACTTACAAAAAGCAATGAAAAGGCCGTGGAAGACACATCTAAACCCCTCCAGACCAGAGTGACAGGATTAAGGAAACTCCCCTAGCCTCATTTGCATCAAGGATGGGACGGAGAGGCATCCCCATTAGCATATTGAATGGAGAACAGAGATTCCAAGGCAAGAACCGCACTGAACTCTGGCACCAGAAAAGCAGAGAAGCACTGCATGATGGGGAATCGCTGCTACAGATGTTAATGAACCCATGCCTGCACACACCCAGCTCAGTAGTTATCAGACCAATTCTAGTATTAAAACTTTTATTGGTATCCAAAATACTTGAAACTGCTTAATTGCATTGTGAGCTCCCTTTAAGGAACACCGCCCATAGCCAGGAATAATCAGTTCCTATTGTCTAGCCTGAACTAAACAACTTTGGTATATTCCCTTGAGCCATTAGTTTACCCACAAACAAATCTAGTGTTCTCTCTTGAACCATTGTTCTTTCCCTACAAAAACCCCTACCCATGCTCAAGTAAGTACTCTGATGCCTGGATCCAAAATCTGCATCAGTTGCACTGGGACTTCATCTTCTCCTGACTGATCATGCTGGGGGCTCTGCCAGTCTCCAGCACTCCAGACCATCAGCTACCACTGCCTGAGAACCCCGATTGACTCAAGCTTCACGGAGTGGTGAGAACCCAGTCTCTCTCTCTCTTTCTCTCTCTAGATATAGCCTTCTGACCCTGACTTACGTGATCAGTTATAGTTTTCTAAACCTGACTTTTATAATCAAATTTAAGTTAGATTTAATATTATAACTGTTTGTTTGGCTCCCCTTGTGTGGTTATTACCTGGCAATAAATAACTTCCATGGTTAAGCTGGTTGCTTTTCTCTCTATCTCTCTTCCCCCGCACCCCCTCATAGGTGTTTTTTTTTGGCTTCCCCATTCGCTCTGCAGCAACGCTCCTTGCACCTAAGCTAAAGATCCCTGCAGTGCCCAAAAATCCTGTGGGGTTTGCTCATCAAGTGGGTTACTACCAGAACAATTGTAACATGAAAGTGGGGATAGGGACGTGCTGAACCTGGGGCATATGAGGGAGGCAGCTTGAAAGTGCTGCTCGACCCAGCCTGCTTAGGTGTACTCTATTCCGGTGCGGTGCCCATGGCCTATGAGGGTGCCAGTGCTGCTCGACACAGCCTACTGAGTCCAGGGACATATAAGGGATCAGCTTGGGAATGCTGATTAACCTGGTCCCCTCAGACGCGCTCTGTTAATGTGTGTGTGTGTCCATCTGATTCTGGGGCTGGAAGAACCCAGCCCTGGGGAACCTAGGTCCTGCAGGATAGTTCTATTGGGAGGGAACTTGCAGAAGGGAGAAGTAGAGATCATATGAGAACAGAAGTGACACAAGCAGTTCATTGATAGAATTACAGAACACCCCCACCCCCACCCCCAGAAGAGTAACCCTAATAAATGAGGGTACCCCAAAGTAACGGGCAAATCTGGTAATAAAATCTTTACAGTTAACTGTATTGAAAATACATAGTTTGTTTGTACCCAATTTACCAAGCAATACAAGATTACTCTGTATTAGTAACCTACCCTCTTCATTATTTACCACTCTCCCAATTCTTGTGTCATCTGTAAACTTTTTCAGTGATAGTTTTATGTTTTCTTCCAGGTCACTGATAAAGATGTTAAATAGTGTAGGGCCATCAACTGAGCCACACAGAAGCCAACTAGAAAGAACATCTGCTTGACAACGATTCCTTGTTTACTGTTACACTTTGAAAGCTATCAGTGAGCCAGCTTTTAGTCCATTTAATATGCGACATGTTAATTTTTTTTCTAGTTTTTTCATCAAATTATCATGTGTTATCAAGTCAAATGCCTTATAGGAGTCTAAGTATATTATATTGACTATTACCTTTATCAACCAAATTTGTAATCTCATAAAAAAATATAAATTTATTTTGACAGAATCTATTTTCTATACACCCATGTTGACTGGCATTAATTATATTATATTAATTGTATTGTTTGTACCTGTGTATAAGAATGCATCCCTGAGTGGATGTCTTTGTCCAGCCTAGGGGGCAGTGGAAAGTCCTGCCACTGTCTGAGCTGTGTCCTTTGCCAGGGAGCACAAATTCGTAGTATGCCCTACTCTACATGGTAGAGTATATAGGGAACTATTACTGTGCTTCGTTTGACAATAAACCTGGCCGACGTGCCTTCATACCTTACTAGAGTCTGTGGTCATTGGGGGTTTTTTCGGGGTCTGCTGTGTTAGCTATCTGCACAGAGCTGGGGCAGCACACAGAAGGAACACACGCACGCAGCCGACTGATATCAACATCGAGCAAGAACAGGTCACCACACCGGTGGCCATCTGACAACATCCTCCTTTAATTCTTTATTAATTGAATCCCATATCAGCTGCTCCATTATCATGTCGGGGTTAATGTCAGACAAACAGCCCTATAATTATAATAATATATAATAAGGTATCCTATTTACCCTTTTCAACTATTGGCACATTAGCTCTCTTCCAATCTTCTGGAACTTCCCTGGTGTTCTAAGACTTATTGAAAATCAACATTAATGGTCCAGTGAGCTCTCATCCAGCTCGTTTAAAACTTTAGGATGCAAGTTATCTGGACCTGAGGAATTAAAAATGTCTGATGTTAGTAAGTGCTGTTTAACAATCTCCTGAGATACTAGTGGAATGGAAAGAGTGTTATTTGTTTTTGCCCCAGAAACAGAACAGAATTATTTATTGAACACTTCTGCCTTTTCTGCATTGTTATTTATAATTCTATCATTTGCATTTAGTAATGGACCAACAACATTGTTACGATTCTTTTCATTCCTAATATATTTAAAAAACTCCTTTTATTGTTCTTAACTCTGCTAGACATAGATTTCTCCTTGTGTCCCTTTACTTCTCTTATCAATTTTTGACCATTCCTAGCTTCTGATTTATCCTAATTATTATCAACTTTCCTCTTCTTCCATTTGTTATATATTATTTTTATAGCTGCCTTTACTTCTCCTTTAAAACATGTCATTTTTTTAAACCAATCAGAATTCCTCCTTGATTGTGGCTTTTGGGGCTTCTAATAAAGTGTTCTTAAATAATTCCCAATTATCATTCATATTTTTCTGATTAAATTTTTCCTCCCAGTTGATTTGGCTTAATTGTTTTCAGCTTTGTGAAAATGGACCTTTTAAAGCACCAAGTATATATATCACTGATCTGGACTTTATTTTATTTGCACATTACAAATGTGATCACTTCTTCCTAAGTTACCATTAATTTTTAGTTCTGTGATCAGTTTCTCTTCATCTGCCAAGATGAGGTCTAATATAGAATTGCCCCATGTTGGATGCAATACTTTTTGAGTTAAGAAATTGTCATCTATAGTATTTAGAAATTCCAATGGGAGTGGTTTAGTACTGGCAGCCTGAGACCTATAGCATACATCACTTAAATTGAAATTTCCCCATGATTATGCAGCTTTTTTCCCTACACATTATAGATAGGTGCATAAGGAGCCAGTCATCCTGTTCCCCAGTGTGATTTGGCAGTCTGTATTAAACTAATATTCCATCTTGTTCTTTATCTTTCTGGGACATTGATCTGTAATCATTCAAGATCATTTTCTTCTGAGTTATCTGTGATAGAAGTACAGGTAATGCCATTTTTGACACAGAGTGCTCTCCCCTCCCCATTTTGCCCACTCAATCCTCCTAAATAGGTTATAACCATTAATTATAACATTCCAATCATGTGACTTATTCCACCAGGTTTCAATAATACGAGCTAGATCAAATATATGCTCATAAATAAGTAATTCCAGTTCCTCTTGTTTGTTACCCAGGCTCCTACCATTGGTGTGTAGGTAATTAAAGAATGTATTCTCTACATGTCCTTTGATTCCTTGATTAATTTTGTTTTCAGCATTTCGACTTTGTGCTCATTGAGTGCTCATATCCTTCCTTTTTTACCCTCCCTTTTGTTATTAGTTGAATGCCGCCTTGACTGCTCTAGCCAGCCTGTCCCTGAGGAGATTGGAGGGCCTCTATTTCAGTAGAAGGGGAACCAAAGCTCCCTCTCCCCGTAGAAGGTGGACCATTGTTCCACAAAACTAAAACCCTTCATCTTACATGATTTATCTAGCCACTTCCACTTTATCTGCCTGCTGTCTTCCTTTGCTCATGGGACAGGAAGGATCTCAGAGAAGATCACATGAACATTCTTCTTCAGCATGCATCCAAATTCCCTGAAGTCATCTGCTATATGTGAGATATCCCATGACACAGTGTCATTAATACCTATATGAACTATCACCAGTGGATCCTCCCCTGATAACTTCAAAAGTCTATCCAAACTTAGAATGATATCTCATGTCTTGGCTCTGAGAAGGTAGCATATCATCATGTTCTCCATCTGTCCCTTGCAGAACATTCTTTTGATCCTTTCGAGTATCGAACCCCCAACAAGGATTGGACAGTTCCTGGGATATACAGAGAACTCTTTGTGGACAAGTTTGATTTTCTTACAGGGTGGGCCGAGCTGCCATCCACAAGTGTGTCTCATACATCTCTCTAGTTCCTTGGATCCCTGGATCTTGAGAGTTATCTTCCACAGTTTATGCTTTGAGGACCTGGTATCAATTGGAAACTTCTAGCTGTGTGGAACTCCTCCTGGTTCTCTTCTCTCAGGTGACCACAGCGTGCCCATTCTCATCTATCTCCAGCCATGTAGAATGCTGCTGTGACCAGTGTTCCCTCTAATTTTTCCCATGCATGTGCGCAATGAATTTTGTTATGTACACCAATATGGAGTTGATGTGTGACACATAACCTCCATATTGGTGTACATAACAAAATTCATGTGGTGGGTATGGGGCCTCGGGGTTTGGAGTGTGGGACAGGGCTCAGGGCAAGGGCAGAGGGTTGGGGTGCAGGGGGTGAGGGCTCTGTCTGGGGGTATGGGCTCTGCGGTGGGGTGTGGGATGAGGGGCTCAGGACTGAGGCAGAGGGTTGGAGTGGGGAGGCAGGCTCTGGCTGAGGGGGCGGGCTTGGGGGGGCAGGGATGAGGGGTTTGGGGTGCAGGCTGCCCTGAGACTATGGTGGGGAGAGAGGACTCTCCCCATCTCTCTCTCCCCACCGCAGCACCTTGGCTGGACAGGGGAGAGGTGCCTCTCCCCACCACAGAAGCTCTGGGGCTGGGCTGGGCTGGGGCCAGGGGAAGGGCACCTCTTTCCAGGCTGGGCTGGGGCTGGGGCAGAAGCGGCTCTCCCCCAGCTGAGGCAGGTCTGGGGCTGGGCTGGGTTGGGGCCATGGGAGGGGTGCCTCTCCCCCAGCCATGGCAGGTCCGGGACTGGGCTAGGTTGGGGTTGGGGGTGGAGCATCTCTCCCCGCTGCAGCAGGTCGGGAGCTGTGTGAGGGCATCTCTCCCTGCCGCAGCCCTGAGCTCCTGCGCAGTGCTTAATAGGCTGCTGCACAGTCGTGCAGCTTAGAGGGAACTTAGGCTGTGACCTCTTACCTCTGCTGGTTATGAACTGCCAAGCCTTCTCTGTGACATCGTCTCTCCCCACAACTCCTTGATCGCAAGCTGCTTTCTTACTCAAACCTGGGAAGAAAATCACTCCCTCTCTAAACTCCTTCCAAAACTCTCCAGTTAGCTGCCTCTGTAAGAAGTTTTTCTTTTAGGTTCAGCTCTACCTTTTATTTCAAGATGGCTAGTGACTGAACAGTTCACATAGCAAGTGACTCATTATACCAAGTCTCCCCGCTTAGCTCAGCTCAGCTCCACCCCGTAGCACCAGAGAGAGATTAACCATGCTAAGACTTCAAACAGCAGAGCTGATCAAAGGCAAGCTCCAAGGGTTAAAGCCTTGCAGCCTTTACCAAGGCACTGATCAAAGCAGAAGGATTTCTACTGGTGTCTGTAGGAAAAGGCAATAAATGAATACAGAAATAACTAAATCAGTCTGACAGATGTGGATTTTTGTGTCTTCCTTGCAAAATACCAAATCCCAATCCTCTCAAATATTTGCTTATGACTATGGTAGCATCAGAGGTTTCCATAATCCTTGGTTATTTTTTTTAAATAAACCAAAAATATTTTCCACAAAGTTTTAAATCTCCCCACTATGGACTCCCTTTTGTATATCATACTGTTGAATGTTTTTGCTGGTGGAAGCCAAGGGTCGATTAGGGTTTTGTGGGGCTCCTGGACCACAGCAAGTGGGAACCCCTCCTCACACCTTCCACCCCTAATCCCCCCTGCTCACTCCCTGCACTTCTGCTGGGAAAATGGGGTCCGGGAGCGGGGGCTTGCCCCGCTCACTCAATGCTCCAGCTGGGGAGCGGGGTTGGGGCTCAGGGGCTTCCTCCTGTCCCCTGGAAGGAGCGCCGGGTGGGCAGAGCAAGTCGGGCCACAGGGGAGCCCATTTTTCCAGGACTCCCCAATTGGCCAGGTCCCATGGGCACGGCCTCGTTGGCCCAGTGGCTAATCCGTCACTGGTGGAAACACAAGCATACAGTAATCCACAGTGCAGAGCAATCCCTCTCCAGAGTTCCAAAGGGCTACCCAGGCTGAGCAAAGCACGGACCTATTCCATTTGTTCTACAGAGTTGTTATTGGTGTACTAAAAGGAAGTTTTTTAAAAAATTGGGGACTGCTGTAAGAAGATACTAAACCCAACAAAAGTTAACATGCTGACAACTTTATTTTGATCTGTCTGATTGATTACTATGTATTAGAACCAGTTAAGTTACTACAATTTACTCAATGAATGTGGGGGGAGGTGCATGTTCAGGAATCTAACACAAATAATGTTTTTATTTATCGGACCAGCTCTCTAGATGGTCATGTAGTATTTGTTGGGCAATTTAATCAAACCTCCTTACAGCATCTAATAAGCGATATGTGAGTTTTTATGTCCACCATCGCTACTTTTGTATACTAACTTGCAATAGATTTTGTTTTTTTGTTAGGTATCCTCCATTTCTTTTACATCCCTTTTTTGATTGCACAGATCATCCAGGAAACACAGTGCAACACCCTGCCTATCTGCATCCCTCCCCACTCAACTTTTATACACCTATTCATCTTGCCTTCAGTAGAAATCTCTCTTCACTTTTCTCATAACTCCCTGTCAATAAACTACCTGTAAATCCGCTAAGATTAAATTTAAGGTCCTGAATCCTCTAGAGAAGTTGAGTTCCAAGTCATTATTGGTAAGGGAAGTTACTTACACACACGGATGCATGCGTTTCTCCATAAAGTCAACAGCTGGTATCTTAGGTTCAATATATACACATGATTCTTTAATATAGATACTGTCTGGTAAAACTTTATCTATTTTACGTTCTACATTATATTAGCTCTCTGCTTTGGTAATGTGAGGTTCAATTTTAACCTAGTTATTTGGCTTCTGTTTGTGCAATATCTCAAGACACGTCCGAAGCAAAAATACCTTTCAGCATTTTTTGGGGCGGAGGAGAGGGGGTGATGTTAATGCTGCACTTGTGACTCAATGTTTTTGGATCATTTTTTCAACATCTTTAAAAAAATAAGCATTCCTGGCTCTGAAATAGTATAGGTATGAACTATGAAACTCATTCTACCATCTTCTGTTTTAGATTAAAAGATATGCTCTAGCTCAACAAAAAGTTGTGAGCTTGATGCAGGAATTACTGGGTGAATGAGGCCTGTGTTGTACAGATCAGACTTCTTTAGATCAGACTTCTTTGGGGGCAGTGAGAGTGAGCCATGCTAGTCCAACACTTAGGGCACTCACTTGAGAAACTCAGGTTATTGTCCCTGTTCCAATCAATAATTGGTTATACAAAGGAGATCATCTTCAATAAGAAAAATTGGGAGAGCCTCACCCCAGAATGCTCTATAATTCCATTTAGGGTCCTGACCTGTAACATAAGAGACTCAAGTTCAAATCCCTGCTCTGAATAAGGACTTGAACAGAGGTCTTCTACATTTCATGTGAGTACTTTAGCCACAAGACTATACAGGGCCACCACCACTGCTGCCTTCACTGCCTCTGTGAATTTAGTGCCCCTCCTCCCCCGTTTTTTGGGGGGGCTGAAACCAGTCAGCAAATTCGTATCCAATTCACAAATAGTTTTGATTGACCCAAAACTGCATTTTTTGGCAAATAAACTCTTCCTTCAAAAAATTTCACCCAGTTCTTACAGGAAAGAAGATAAGGAGTACTTGTGGCACCTTAGAGACTAACAGATTTATCTGAGCATTATTTGACTAAATCTGTTAGTCTCTAAGGTGCCACAAGTACTCCTTTTCTTTTTGCGGATACAGATTAACACGGCTGCTACTCTGAAACAGGAAGGAAGATGTAGAAGCTCTTCCCTTACGGAAGTAGCAGGAAAGGCTCTCTCCATAATGCTCAACGGGGCAGTAGGAAAGAAGATTCACTAATGCACTGGCCTGTGTATCAAGGGGTATGCTTTTTAGAGGAAAATGTTTGGTCCCCAAGCTGGCTACTTTGTTTGCTGTGAATAGCAGCAAGGTGCAACAGAGGGCCATTTTCTCAGATGGAGTAAATTTTCATAACTCCATAAAGCTATGACAACCTACACATGTTATGGCTGTGACCCAAAGTGCCTTATCTAGTAGTTAGGAATCCTAGCCAGCAGGACAAACTGGGGAAAAATACAAGTGATGGTTGTCCTTCAAATTCAGCCCACAATTACAGCTCCACCCACTTAGTCTACAAAAAAGATGGTGCAAATCATTGAACTAAGATCATCCCACGTCTGTTTTACATGCTTTGATCAGTAGTGAAATAGTTAATGATGTTGACCTTTATATTATCATCACTAGAATTGATACCCCATTGAGATGAATGAGGCAGTTCACACTACTCTGAGCTATTGTTTCAAGCTATTGACTTACATCCAGTTCACATTTGAGGTTTTTTTCATATACATAAAGGATAAAGGTTTAATTTAATTTAAAAATAAATAGATTCCAGACCACAACCTGAAACTCCCAGGGAAAAGCACCAGCTTGATGAACTGCGCTAAGCCATCCCATTTTGATGTCTGCTGACAGCATGTCATAATAAACTCTTCCCTGTAATATACTCTCTAAAATAAAGCTGGAAATCCTACAGAATATATTGTATGCAATACCAAATGTGCCAGCCAAAGCCTTTGATATCTCCTCATTATTAAATCAGAAAAAATATAAAGCAGTTTATTTATAAAAATACCATGTATAATTCTCAGATAACCGTTCTGTTACATGTACTCTGGTTTCTGATTGACTAAAGCACATAGTAAATCTGTTTTTGATTAATCAATCAGAGTATAACAGGTCAGTAATGAGCACAACAAGCAACTGTCAATCTATTCCATGCAACATCCATCAGATAAAATGATTGCATCAGTTTAAACCAAGGGCTTTATAAAAGCACGAATCTGCTTGGTTGATAAGGAATCTAAGCGTAGGTATGGGTATGACAGCATCTGTCAGGACAAGTTAGCCAGTTTGCCCTCTGAGAAATCATTACCCACCCCAGGGAAGAAAATTAGTTAAGGGAAACATCCTTTCCACCACCCAGATATTAGCTCCTAAAATCTGTGCTTAGCTTTTGTGAATGGATGCTTTCAGTGCTCAGCAAGCATTGGGAAGAGTGGCACAATCCTATACGCAAACACCCAGTCTAGTATTCAGGCTGGGTGGGAAAGGCTTGTCCCATTCCACCTTGGGACAAACCTGAGAACTTTTGACATTAAAACAAGAAAAAACAGCACCTCACCCCTAGCCTGCTGGTTCGGGCACACAGCAAAGCTGCAAGAAACCCAGGTTCTAGTGTCTACTATGCATAACTAGAAGCAGGGCTTTGAACCACTGTCTCCTACATCCAACTGTTTACTCTCAGTCAGAGCTGTTCCTCTGTGTAAGTATCTGGCATTAGCCACTGTCCAGCATGGCCGCTCTTATGCCCTGGGGTCTGGGCATGTCCTCTAAGCCACACAGACCTCATGTTCCTGTGGGAATGTGGTCAGAAGGCTGGTGCATTAGCCAGGCCCACCTCCTGCCATATGTGTGCTTTCAAGGGGAAGAGGATGACAAAAGCTGCATATGCTGTCCTTGCCCGTAGCACTCTAGCCCAATATAGGGCAGGATGTTTGCTTGTGTACAAGTATCTGCTTGACATCTCTTGTCATCTTGGTTTATTTTATGAATAAAATATAACATAAACCATGAAATGTTACTTTCAGATGCTGTGGTGCTCATTTTACCCATGTGGCCTTGTCCTTACAGGGAAATCCACTTTTATGTGTTTGTAACATACGGTGACTGGGATGGGTTGGAGCAGAAGGGGTCACACTTCAGGGAGAATAGGCAGAAGAGCTTGTGCCCACGAGAGCACATTCCCCTCCAGAGTCTGGAGTGGAACCCAAGATTCCTGAGCCTCACCATTCCTCTGACAACAGCACGTATCTGTGAAACCCAATGGCCCGCATAGAGGGTGTTAACTACTATTGCTACCAGTTACTCCATTAGCTCAAGCACAGCCCATATGGTAGATCTAAAGATTCCAACCCTGCTGTTAACCCATGTAGGTGTTAATACGATGCCATGTGATGGAATTTCTATTTTTTCTGGGGTGTTTTTGTTTTGTTTTTTAACATTTAGGAACATTTAAAAACTGTTAAAAGAACAATCGGGGCAAAAAGTCAAGCACTTTAAAGTTAGGAAATGGCAGAATTACAGTTGCCAGTGCAACCATCATTTAGCCCCTTTGTGCATGTACGTTATGACAGTCTCTTAATTACATGATCACATTCTATTTTCCACAGGACCCCTGTGTCATTCAGTGCAGAGAATGAACCTATTCATTGAGCAAGAGGTTGAGCAAGAGTTCTGTAGCATAGGAGACTGTTGTCTCAAGTTGGAAGGTACGCAGGAATTTCAGGAAGAGAAAGGATAGTCTCATGGTTAAGGCAGTTGAATGTCACTGTGGAGAACTGCATTCTGTCTGTGTCTCTGCCACGCAGTTCATATCTCACTTGAACAATTTTTTTTGCCGGTAGTCACTCACTGTGTGTTCCTCATTTTCTGGGTGTCTGACTATTGAGGCCTGGGGTCTGCTTTCCAGAAGTGCTGGGCATGCTCAGTTGCAGCTGAAGTCAGCGGGAGCTGTGCTTTGAACATGGAAGGTGCTATATTATGGTAAGTGCTCTGAAAAATCAGGTTCTAGGTGTCTGAAATTGGGCACCCAAAATTAGTGGATACTTTTGACCTTAATCTCTCTGTGTTTCAGTTCCCCCTCTGAAAAATGAGACCAATAATAGCCCTTCACCTCACTGGAGTGTTGTGAAGATAAACGTATTCATATTTGTGAAGCAATCAGATACTATAGGGATGAGTAGAGCTGGGTAGGAATTTTCTGGTGAACCAAGTTTTCATTGGAAAATGCTGATTTGTTGAACCCACCATGAGGAATGCCCTAGGACTAGGCATCTCAGGGCTTCTGGGTCCACAGATCCTCAGAAGCCCTGCTAATTATATGGCAGTGAGGAAACGGCTGGATCTACACTAGAAGTGCTATGTTGGCACCTCTGTAGTGCCTCTGGTGAAGAAGCTTTATGCCAAAGCTCTCCTGTCAGCATAATAAATCCACCTCCACGAGAGGCGGTAGCTATGTCAGTGGGAAAAGTTCTCTCACAGGCATAGCGCTGTCCACACCTGTGCTTAGGTCAGTGTAACTTACATCGCTCAGGTGGGTGGCTTATTCACACCCCTGAGCAACATAAGTTATATCAAAGTAAGTGACAGTGTAGGTCTGGCCTTCGTTGTTCATTTCCAGACTTTTTTACTTTTGGGGTTTTTAAGAAGTGTAAAGGTTTTGGACAAAAGGTGTAATTCATTGGGAGTGTTAACAGCATTCAGGTGAAACAATTCTTCAGCCTCAACTTTTAGCTGAAATTAACTGAAACTTCAAAGTTCAAATCCTGTGTGTAAAGCATCAGGGGGCTGGTGCTGCAGTTAGAAGGAGTATATTATTGATCATGTAAAGCTCCCAGAAATAGTCAGACACGTTTAGCTAAACATTCTGGGTGAGATCCTGGCCCCACCAAATAGGAATTTTTCTACTGATTTCAATAGGACCAGGATTTCACCCTCTGACTTCTGTGTGGGATAATGGCCATTGTAATGTTTTTAAAGCAGGAGTCAGGTTAGTCAGGAGAGAAAGCTCAGCACTTATTTGATTGCATAAGCACTCAGCTCTATGTGAGTCCGCTCAGAATTCTGCAAACACACTAGGCATGCTCAGAGGTTTAACACAGGTATTAGCATAGTCACATATTAACATTACTTCATTTTTGTAGTATCACCCTTACTAGCAACATAATACCTGTCTGACCAGCCATGGCATGACCAGTCACAAGGCTCTTCCATTGGCACCACTAGGAGTTTGGGGGATAATAGTAATTATAATAATTAAAAAATTGTTACAAAATAAAATAATCATGGTGCTTTGTGGTTCAGGTACTGGACTGGGACCCAGAAGACCTAGGTTCAGTTCCTAGATCTGCCATGGACTTTCTGTCCGACCTTGGGCAAATTATTTAATTTCTCTTTGTCGCCCCCAAAGTGAAATTAGGCAATAATACTTTCTTCCATCCTTTGCCTGTCTTTGTCTATTCAGAAGGTAAGTCAAATATTTATTAAATAATATGCACTCTATAAGGTGTCTCTGCCCATGATGTTTCCCCTCCCCTTGCTCCTTTCCCCTTTATATTTTCCTGTCCCTGCCCTTACTCCAACTCTCCTCCGCTTTAATCTTGACTTGCCCCAACCACCTTAAAACTCCAGAGCTCTAAAATTAAACATGGAACTGGCACAGTGTCTAGTTTTCATCCTGTAAAGGGAGAAGTGCCAGAGACTCCGTGAAGTCCACTAGGGACTCTGCTGTTGCTATTGATTTTAGGTGGAAGGTCCTCAGATACTATGGTGATGGGCAGCAATTTAAAACCCTAGTTAGGTATATGTTTGTCCTGCACCTAGCACAAAGGGATGCCAAATTTGACTGAGGTCTGCAGTGGTATCACAGTATCCATGTCTTTGCACTTGCTCCAAGTTGTGTAGTCGGGGGAGGGGAGCAACCATTTTTAAGGAATGGTCCCATACTAAATCAGTACTGCTGTCAGAGCAGTCTGGAGTGTTGCTCCAGCTGCATGGTTACAATACCACTGAAATTTGACCCTTCAGCCTTCCATCCAGACAGAGGGGAGCCGGGCCAAATTTCAGTGAGTGGCTTTGCAACCTAGCACACAGGGAAACAACACTACTCAAATTTGGCCAGGCAGCCCCTCCATCCAGATGGAGGGGCAGCCAGGACAAGTGTTGTCCTGAGCTGGTGTACAGGCAGTTTATTCCTGCACAGGGGAGCCGTCTGAGAGCTTGACTCCTGGAGGCACCTGCTCATGCACTGTGTGGGTAAGAGGGAGAGTGGAGACTCTCTGGCTGGGGGAGGAGGCCTGGGGTCCCTGCAGGAGGATAAGGGAATGAGCGTGGACTGGAACTTGCCCTCCCAAGAAGTATCTGAATTGGTGCCACTGCACTGATCCCTCCTCTTCCACAGTGAGTGAGTACTGGAAGTAGCACCTCACCTCTGTCAGCGGGAAACTGTTGCCTCTGAAGAAGCAGGTCTGTATCTTAATCTCAGACACATCATAAATCATGAGTAAATGCAGCCGTGACCCTAGGTACAGTGAGAACCTGAAGGGAGGCTTCCAAGTAGAAAAAACTGTTTCAGTACATGGTGTCCCAATAGCTGAAGATTTGCCTTGGCCCAGCTTGTAAGTCTGTAAACAATATACTATATTAACATACTGGCACGCATTCAGCCAATTCAACATACAGCTTTATTTCAGCAGGGAGAGCTCTTTTACAACCTACCATATGTCAGGGACTTTCCAAGGCTAAGATACCCTGGAATACATTTTCAGTCCCTGCTGTTTTGGCCTGATCCATTGCCCATTGCAGTGAATAGAAGGGTTCCTATTGACTGCAATGGGCATTGGATCAGGACCCATGATCATGTCAAAAATATATAAACACTTACTTGGTACTTTTAATTGTTTCAGTGGGTTTTAAGGATACAGATTTTATCAGTTGTGTATATTAGTTGGATGATTTCAAGTATATGTTCAGATGTTAGAAATTTTTAATTCTGTGTGCTGGTGTTTGCACCTGTAATATTTGGGGAATGGGTATATGTACACAATTTTGTGCATCCAAATATGGAGGCCTTTTTATAAAACATAGTCCAGTGGGTACATACCTGCCTGCTGGTGAATCTCCTGCATTGTGGTATTTTAGCCCTTCACTTTCTCCCACTACATTCTGCAATGCATCAAAAGGAGGAATTACCAGCTCTCTGCCAAAAACATAAATAAATTGTTTTATATGTAAAATCAGCTTGTTTTAGCTGGCAAAATAGGTCTGAGACCATACAATGGCCAACTCTAGCTGAAATGAAGAGGCACATTAGCACTAATCAAAATGTTTTATTGGCAGAGCCTCTTGCTGTTCATAGCTTTGAAAACAAACTAGAAAATGGAGGAGGTTGGGTCACCCTCATTAATCCTTTGGTTGCTTGCTGGATTCCATTTTGACAGGCACATCAATGTGAAAGAAAGGAACAGCCCAAGGATTATATCTCTGTCATAAACAGGGGCCGTTCCCATAGGGAGTTTCACTTGCTTACACATAATCTAAATTCATTCCTCCACACCTAGATGTATTAGTTATCTGTTCTTCAGTGTATGTTGATGAACCAGGCAATAGCAAGGCCTCTGATCTCTATTGTGTAAGGGAGCAAATGATTATTAAAACCAGCCATATATAGTTGTAAATCACAGAAGGGAGTAGAGACAATGTGGCATGCATACCTTCTTCTCCGGAGGCCTAACAGCCCCTTTATCCCACATTTCTAACATTAGAATACTTCTGGTATGCTCAGTAGTGAGCTGCAGGGCACAGCGCCAAGGAATAGCCCCACTACACAAAATGCTGGACTCCCCATACCGGCAGAAGTGGAAGGATCACACAGTGGTGATGCTAAGCATGTCAAGGTCATGCCTATTAAAGACACTTGCATATCACATGTATAATTCTTACTCATTGCAGTATTACTTTCTGACTTATCGCTTCTATGCCATCTGTTGGAAGTAGTGAATAGTTATGGATCAATGCTAGCACAGTTACAGAGCCATCTGTGCTGACGTGGGGATGGCAGAGCAGGATATTGTATAGACCACTGGTTCTCAAATTTTTGTACTGGTGACCCCTTTCACATAGCAAGCCTCTGAGTGTGACCCCCCTTATAAATTAAAAACATGTTTTTATATATTTAACACATTATAAATGCTGGAGGCAAAGCGGGGTTTGGGGTGGAGGCTGACAGCTCGTAACCCCCCATATAATAACCTTGCGACCCCTTGAGGGGTCCCAACCCCCCCAGTTTGAGAACCCCTGGTATAGACAGACTGGCTCTCTGCAGGGATGTGATTAGATTGGTGGGGTTAGGGCCTGGATTTCCCATGGATCACTATGCTGCGTATGATTAGCAGGCCTTGTGAAATATAGGATCATAGAAGCCAAGAGTCCCATATTTATGTGTGGGAGTCTGTTGACACCACTATAAATTGTGGTGACCCATCTCTAGATGCTTAGAGTCAATGGGCCAGGAATTGTCCCTATCACCAAATCTAACATTTTTCAGCATTTTTTAAAAAAATGATGTTGGGGTTGAGCACATAGTAAAGTGGAATTAAAGTAAATAGAGCGGGATAAACTATTTGCAGTGAATATTTATTCTGCAAATTTAACCCTTTTTCCGTTTGTCAATTATCTGTGAACAGACGTCATTGGTTATGATTTGCTATTCTAAATTCTTTAATGAATGCTTTATATGAACACATTTCAGCCTATGAATTGCTCTCAAACTGTGTGACTATTGCTGTGATTTGCTGTTTGTGCTGTGATTGCTCGCCTACATCAAAAGATACTGTTTTTGCTTCCCTATTGGAAGACTGAGGCTTTATAAACAGGAGGAGGTTGAAATAAGACAGCTGAGATGAGAACATTTGCATGAACACATAAGAGGCCTGTATCTGAGATCAGAAGAAATGAGAGGGAATTAACTTATTTTAAAATAATAACTGTATTTCACATTGCTATAGCACCTGCTACCCAAGGAACTCAAAGCATTCATTACACATGAATTAATGACCACACATGCTCTTCAAGGTAGGTGGTATCACCCCCATTTTAGAGAAGACGAAGCTGAGGCAGAGAGAAATTTAGGGACTTGCCCTTTGTCACACAAAAAGTCTGTGATAGAGCTAGAGAATTGAACTCAAGTCTCTCACTTCCTAGGCTTGTTCCTTAACCACAGAACCAGTCTTCATTTTCTGAAGTATTGCCATCTGACAAGCAGCAAGAGCATGCAGTAGTAAAGTGATTTTATTTTATTTTTTCATTTTGTCTTTTTTTATGACTCTTCACCTAAAAATTTAAGATTCAAACATAGGTGTCCCATTGAACTCTCCACCCAGTGATGGTCTGTCCTCCACCTACCTATCTACTTTTCTGAAAAAAAAAAAATTGTATAGATAGACCCTGTTAATTTTCATCTTCTTCAGAAGTGATGTCTTTGCTCATATTTCTGTAATCAAGTATGTTCTGTTGATCTATTTTCATTATGCTGCATTTCTGCCTCACTGGCTAAGAGGAACGAGCCATTAACTGCTGATCATATCTCATTCTGGCCAAGGGAGATAATCAAAGAGATGCTTAAATCTGTTTCCCATACAGTCTGTTAATTTTGAACAATATCTTTCTTTTCCTCTGGGGAATATGACTTATTAATCAGAACTTCAAAAGAAAGATGAGGGGCAGGGAGAAATAAGCTACGTACAATACAATGTTGTGGCCCACATCCACAAATTGATTCAGTTTTACTTCAATGTTACTCTGTTGATTTCAATGAAGTTGCCACTGTGTAAAACAGATTCTCTGTCTTTTCCTCAGAACATTTTGGTTTGATTCATATAAGGCAACATTAAAAACATGTTTAGTTCTTGTAAAATGCATATGTGTGAAAGTTAGCAGAGGAATGCACGAGTCTATTTAAAATATAAAATAAACCATTAGGGGGCTTCAAGCACTTTTAGCCTTCTTGAAAGGGAAAATAGGCAGAAAAAATATATTGTTCTGTAATGCTGATAAATACGTTTCCAAAAATCTGGGCTATTTTTTACCTAAATTAAACAAAGCAACAGGCCAGTCTTCTGTGTCTCCAGCTTCTCAAAAAATGTTTAACAGAAGTAACTAGCTTATTTCACCATTTCCTATGTTCCTCTACATATCGATGTGTGTTTCATTAGCCAATATTGTCAACCCCACTCACTAGTCAGGACACGAAAAAATTATGAAATTTGGGGTTCTTTTTATGTGAGCCTTCAGGGTTCATATTTTCATAGTTTTCTGTACAACCGTGAGGGCTAGAAATCTACTTTTCTTTTTTTTTTGTTGTTTTTTAAGGAAAGCTGAGATTCTTTTGTAATCATTTTACTCCAGGAGATGGGACTTTAAGAAAGACACCAAATATTATGAAACTTGTTATAACATCATCGGAGTTGGCAGCACCCACACACAGGGAGCAACATGTATAGATGAATATTATTCACATACAATTTGCCTGAAAGAGGTAGGCTTTGCAGCCCCTTCAAACAGATTAATGGTTCTTGTGTAAGGATTTCTATGCATGGAGCCCTAGAATGAGTGTGAGATGACATTACTGGTAGACAAATATAGCCACAACGTTCCTTTTCCTTAACTCTAGCTAGACTCACTTGCTTTAAATTAAGCAAGTGAGACAATCTTCACGGCATGATATACCTGCCAAACCTTCTCACCCACAACATCACCTGATAAATCTTTTCTTGCTTGGCATTTTAGTTTTTATCCTGCATTCCCTAGTTTGAAAACCACTCCATTATTTCTGTTTTATGCTGGCTCATTTCCTGCTCATTCAGGGCTGTCAAGCAGAAGGGAGCTTTGTTGGGTAAGCCCATACCAAATCACCCTCCCCCAGGGGCTGCGGCTATCAAAGGCAGGGGAAGGCTGACGCCTGGCCCGTCCACTTTTCGCCGGGATGGACCCCGTCCCCCCGCCAGGCCACCATGGAGCCCGGCCGGGGAGCCAAGGCAGCTGTGAGGAGTCGTGGACCCTCCCTCTGCCCCAGGAGGGTGGGGAGCAGGGGAACGGGCCGGGGGTTGCTTGCCCCCCCACACCCACACACCACGGGCAGGTGGCGGGTCCGCCATGGCTTCCCACAGCTGCCCACCCGGTTTTTATCATGGCCGAGCTGTGGCTCCGGGGGCCCCCGCCGCAGCCGGGTCAGGGAGAACCGCGCGGGAGCCTGGGTCTCTCCACCGCGCCTGCCCTGGGCGAGGGGCCTGGAAGATGGACAGCGGGCTGCCTGCCTTTGCCGCCACCTCGGGCAGGGGTCCTCGCCCCACCCTCGGGAGGGCTCCGGCGCCCTTGCCCCAGGCTGGGGCTAGTGGGGCTGCAGCCAGGGACTCCGGGCGGCTGGAGCTGGTGCTCCCGCTGCCTGCCTATCCAGGCCTGGGTGCCGTGCTGCCCGCCCACCCGGCACGCCGGGGCTGGGGGGACGCGCTGCCCGCCGTGCTAGGGGCCGTGCCCTGCCTGCCCGCCCGCGCACCTGCTGCTCTGGGGCTCGGGCCGGGGGCCATGCTGCTTGCCAACCCGCCAGGAGCTCTGGGGCTGGGGGAGGGTGGGGCTCCGGTGAGGGGAGGGACGGGGCCCCTGGCAGAAGGGGCGGGCCGGCCGAGGGCTAGCCTCCCTAAGCCTGCGGTTCACCTGCGTCCTGCCCTCCCCCTTTCAAAGCACAGCGACAGATTGTGATTTTGCATCGTCGTGATATAATGCCATAACGTTGAGATAGTGATTTTGTATGGGCACAAAGAAGCGGCTTGTGGCCGTCACAGATAGAGTTTGGAAACTTGATGCTGTCTCAATACACCTGTTAAAGTGGAGGTGTTACCCGTAGATGGCATAGTACTTTTGCAGGTAGACTCATGGGCTATAATGGGACTGCTTCAATTTGTAGGTGCCAAACTGTTCAATGTGAGTAAGTGGTAACATCAGCTCCTAAAGAAAGTAATTGCTTGCTCTGCTGCTGCACTGGGCCCATCTCTCAGGCTTTCGTTGGGTGGGTCTTTCAGGAGGGTGCTTCCTGCCCACACCTCACGCCCAGCCCTCCGGATCTTCTTATCGGGTCTGTGCCTCACGAGTCCCCTCCCCTCCGTAACCTGAGCCGGTTCATTTCCGAAGCGTGCCCAGGACACACATGTACATGCTCCTGCTCCGTACTTTTCATTTCCTCACCCTCATGTCTTGCACCAATACCAAGTGGCAGGGCTTCCTTCCATCTGTGGGCCCGTGGGCCAGCCTTCATTGCACCCTTGGCCCACTGTGAATTTTAGTTGGCGGCTCCTTCATGGAGCCGTGAGCACAGGCGTGTACTTGGCATGGTTCACCCCCCTCTTCGACACCTGTCCCTTCTGCAGTGTGGGGGAGACCCTGGTGCATATGTACCTGGAGTGTGCCAGGTTGCAGCCCCTTTTCCAGCTCCTCCAGAACCTTCTCCTTAGGTTCTGGCTGCACTTTTCCCCGCACCTCCTGATCTATGCACACCCCATCCGTGGCCCCACAAAGTCAAGAGATTTGCTCGTGAACCTCCCTATAGCACTAGCCAATGCGGCCATCTATAAAATCAGGGGGAGGATGCTGGATGGGGAGGTGCTCTGCGATTATGGGGCCTATTTCTACTCCTCCCTTCAATCATGCATCCGAGCAGAGTTCCTGTGGGCGGCATCTGCTGACTCCCTAGACACCCTCGAGGAGCAGTGGGCACTGTCTGGGGTTCTCTGCTTGATGTCCCCTTCTGGATCCCTGATTTTGCATCTGTAACCCTCACTCCTCTCTCTGTTTTCTCATTAGTTGTTCCCCAGAACCTTGAGCCACGATTCGGTAGCTCCTCCCCTTAGGCTGGGGGATGGGCCTTTGACCGCCCACCTTCCCAGGACTTCAGTAGGTGCTGCACTGGAAAAAAGACCTTGCATGTTAAAGCTTCCATTGCAGTAATGAATACCTGGTAGGGCTGCATTGAAGAGGTAGCGCCGAAACAGAGGGCCCGGGGGACATGGCCCTTCCACTTTTCACCACTGCAGACTCCACCCCCTTCCCCTCCTCATCCCCCCGAGGCCGCACCCCCCTGCCAGGCCAGCAGCTGGTGGAGTCTGGCCGGGGAGTCCGTGGTGCGGGGGGTCCAAGAGCAGCCCTCGGCCTGTATCCCCAACTCTGAGGCTCCCTGCCCAGGACAGATGGAGATGGAGAGTCTGTGCCAGCTCCCCACAGCTGCCTGCACAGCTCTTATCCTGACCCGGCTCTGGCTGGGGGGCAGAGCCTTGCAGTCTCAGCCTGGCCATGGTAAGAGCCACGCAAGCAGCTGTGGGACACTGGCAGACCCTCCACCTGCACGTGGTACAGGAGGCCCAAAAGCAGCCCCCCGGCTTGTGTCTCTGCCTCCAGGATCCTGCCCAGGGCAGGTGGAGGGTCTGTGCTGCAGCTTCCATCAGCTTCCCATGCCGCTCTTACCATGGCCAGGCTACGGCTCCGAGGCCCCACCCCCCGGCCAGAGCCAGGTCAGGGAAAGAGCCATGCAGGCAGCTGTGGGAAGCCTGGATCCTCCACCTGCCCTGGCCTGGGGACCTGGGAGGTGAGGACATGGGTGGAGGCTGCTTTTGGCCCTCCCTGCCCTACTCTGGTTTCTGGTTTGGCTGGGGGTGGGGCCTCCTGGAGAAGAGGAGAAGCCTCAGGGAAGGGGAAGGGTCTCAGGGAAAGAGGAGGGGTGGGTGCGGGGTCTCTGGAAGGTTGGAGCCCCTGACCCCCCCACTTTTGGGTAGGCCCTGTCACCCCTGATTAGAAGCTGTCCTGCGGCTCATTTTCTTTATTCATATGCATGTTATTTCACTTTTATTGCCCTAGAATGTATTCCTTGCACATGACCTTTAGCCTAAAAAATTACTGAGGAATCCTCACATCAGAATGTCCCATAGTTCTGTAGTTAGCATGCTCTCCTGAAGGGTGGGAAACACCTGCTCAAATCCTTTTTCCCCTCTAGCAGAGAAGGGGGAATTGAACCTGGGACTTGCAAATCCCAGGTGAGTACTCTAACCCCTAGGCTTAAAGTTGTAAGACTGCATCCTCCTTGTTTTGTGTGGCATGAGGCACAACTCATTCCCCCAAGAAGCAGCGTAGGTGCGTAAGCTACTTCACTTTCCAGGTAGCAGGTTCCCATTCATGGATCACAAGCAAGATAGGGCCTGGACTACGGGTATGTCTACACTACGAAATTAGGTCAATTTTATAGAAGTCGATCTTTAGAAATCGATTTTATACAGTTGATTGTGTATGTCCCCACTAAGCAAATTAAGTAGCGGAGTGCATCCTCAATACCGTGGCTAGCATTGACTCACAGATCGGTGCACTGTGGGTAGCTATCCTGCAGTCTCCGCTGCCCGTTGGAATTCTGGGTTAAGCTCCCAATGCCTAATGGGGCAAAAACATTGTCGTGGGTGGTTTTGGGTACATGTCACCAGTCTCCCCTCTCTTCCTCCCTCCCTCCGTGAAAGCAATGGCAGACAATCATTTCCCGCCTTTTTTCCTGGATTACCTGTGTAGATGCCATAGCACAGCAAGTATGGAGCCCTCTCACCTCACCGCTGCTGTTGTGAGCATTGTAAACACCTCGCACATTATACTGCACTATGTGCAGAACCCAGCTAAGAGACGCTAGCACAAGGTCGATTGTGAGGAGGACATGGACACAGACGTTCCTGAGAGCCCGGGCTGTGGCAATTGGGACACCATGGCAGTGGGGCTGGTTAATACAGTGGAACGCTGATTCTGGGCCCGGCAAACAAGTACAGACTGGTGGGACAGCATAGTGTTGTGGGTATGGGATGATTCACAGTGGCTGCGAAACTTTTGCATGCATAAGACCAATTTCCTTGAACTTTGTGTGTTGCTTTCCCCTGCCCTGAAGCACAGGAATACCAAGATGAGAGCTGCCCTGACAGCTGAGAAGCGAGTGGCAATAGTCCTGTGGAAGCTTGCGGCACCTGACTGCTACCGGTCAGTCGGGAATCAATTTGGAGTGGGCAAATCTACTGTGGGGACTGCTGTGATCCAAGTAGCCAATGCAATCACTGACGTTCTGTTATTGAGGGTAACTCTGGGAAATGTGCAGATCATACTGGATGGCTTTGCTGCAATGTGTTTCCCTAACTGTGGTGGGGCAATAGATGGAATGCATATCCCTATCTTGGCACCGGACCACCTTGCCAACCAGTATGTAAACCGCAAGGGGTACTTCTCAATGGTGCTGCAAGCACTGGTGGATCACAAAGGATGTTTCACCGACATCAACGTGGGATGGCCGGGAAAGGTGCATAACACTTGCATCTTTAGGAACTCAGGGCTGTTCGAGCAGCTGCAAGAAGGGGCATACTTCCCAGACCAGAAAATTACTGTTGGGGATGTTGAAATGCCAATAGTTATCCTTGGGGACGCAGCGTACCTCTTGCTCCCATGGCTTATGAAGCCGTACACTGGCAGCCTGGACAGTAGTAAGGAGAAGTTCAGCTATAGGCTGAGTAAGTGCAGAATGGTCGTAGAATGTGCCTTTGGACATTTAAAAGCTCGCTGGCACTGTTTGCTGACTAGGTTAGACCTCAGCACAACCAACATTCCCCCTGTTATTGCTGCTGCTGTGTGCTCCATAATATCTGTGAGAGTAAGGGGGAGATGTTTATGGAGGGGTGAGAGGTTGAGGCAAATTGCCTGGCGGCCGATTTTGAGCAGCCAGACACCAGGGCGATTACAAGAGCACAGCTAGGCATGCTGCGCATCAGTGAGGCTTTGAAAACCAGTTTCATGACTGGCCATGCTACAGTGTGACAGTTGTGTGTGTTTCTCCTTGCTGCAAACCCACCCCCTTTGTTGATTTTAATTCCCTGTAAGCCAACCATCCTCCCCCCTTCGATCACAGCTGGCAAAGGAAATAAATAACTATTGTTTTGAAACCATGCATTCTTTCTTTATTAATTAAAAAAAAAGGTGAGATAACTGACAAGGTAGCTCGAGTGGGGTGGGCTGGGGTGGGGGAGGAGGGACGGACAAGGCCACATTGCTTATTGTAGCCACACTACAAATCAAAACTGTTTGAATGATAGCCTTCTGTTGCTTGGGCCACTTTCTGGAGTAGAGTGGCTGGGTGCCTGGAGCCTCCCCCCGTGTTCTTGGGCATCTGGGTGAGGAGAATATGGAACTTGGGGAGGAGGGCATTCAGTTATACAATGGATGCAGTGGGAGTCTGTGCTCTTGTTGGCTTTCCTGCACCTCCACCAGATGCCTGAGCATGTCCGTTTGCTCCCCCATTAGTCGCAGCATCACCTCCTGCCTCTCCTAATTGCAGTTACTTAATGCTTTCCTGGCCTCTGTCACTGAATGCCTCCATACATTAAGCTGTGCCTTATCAGTGTGGGAGGACTGCATGAGCTCGGAAAACATGTCATCGCGAGTGCGGTTTTTTTTGCCTTCTAATCTGTGATAACCTCAGGGACGGAGATGATAGGGGGAGCACAGAAACATTTGCACCTGCAGGGGGATAAAAGGGGAGAGTAATATTTAAGAAGATACATTTCTGAGAGCAAAAGGGAGACTCTTTCACAGTGAATCAAGCAATTCACAGCAGACAGCACATGTGCTTTAGGTACAAGGCCGCATTTTGCCTTTTATATTGAGAGCCTGCTGGTATGGTGACACGTCACACACGGCTGGGCAACAGAATTCGGTTTCCAGGCCGCCATGGTAAGCCAAAGGGTATGCGGGTTTGGCTTCTTATGCCTTCATAACATGTGGAAATGGTTTCAAACTGCAGCACCCTCCTTTCAGGTGGCTGAGGTTTTCAGGTGGACATGCAGCACACACCTTCCCTCACCCCACCACATGGCTATTCTCTGGGATGATCCCTTCACCCCTTCCCTCGCTGAATGGCTATTCTCAGGGATGATCCCTTTTGGCCAAGCACAAACAGCCCAGCATGAATGGGGTCCTTTTACTGTTCCCTTACAAAAATTCCCCTATTTCAACCAGGTGACTATGAATGATATCACTCTCCAGAGGCTAACACAGAAAGATAAAGACCGAATGTTGCTTGAATGTGACCAATACCCAGGACCATTCGCTGCCATGCTTTGTGCTGCAATGATTCCAGACTACTTGCTACTGGCTTGACATGGCAAAGTATCCTACCGTGGAGGACTAAGAAAGGCAGCCCTCCCCAGAAACCTTCTGCAAAGGCTTTCAGAGTACTTCCAGGAGAACTTCATGGAGATGTCCCTGGAGGATTCCCGCTCCATCCCCAGACATGTTAACAGACTTTTCCAGTAGCTGTACTGGCCGTGAATGCATCTCAATTCTTCAGGGCAAATCAAACATTAAACACTATTGCTTTTAAACCCTGTACTGTAGTTACAAATGTGCACTCACCAGAGGTCCCTTCTCCAGCTTCAGGGTCGGGGATCCCGCCTTGGGAGGGTATTGGCTCCAGGATGATGAAAAGGTCCTGGCTTCCGGGGAGAATGGATTCACTGCTTGCCTGCTGCTCATTCTCCTCCTCCTCCTCCTCCTCCTCCTCCTCCTCCTCCTCCTCCCTGTTGCGTGAGACTCCCCCCTTGCAGGTGTCCATGGGCAGCGGTGGGGTAGTGGTAGGATCCACTCCTAGAATGCCATGCAGCTGATCATAGAAGTGGCATGTATGGGGCTCTGACCCGGAGTGACCGTTTGCCTCCTTTGTCTTTTGGTAGGCTTGCCTGAGCTCCTTAACGTTCATGCGGCACTGCTGTGTGTCCCTGTTGTAGCCTCTCTCCACCATGCCCTGTGCAATTTTGGCATATATATATTAGCATTTCTTCTTTTTGATAGGAATTCAGCCTGTACAGATTCTTCTCCCCATACAGCAATCAGATCCAGTGTCTCCCTTTCGGTCCATGCTGGAGCTCGTTTGCGATTCTGGGGGAACTGCATGGTCACCTGTGCTGCTGAGCTCGCCACACTGACCAAACAGGAAATGAAATTCAAAATTTCCCAGGGCTTTTACTGTGTACCTGGCTAGTGCATCAGAGTTCAAAGTGCTGTCCAGAGCAGTCACATTGGAGCACGCAGGGATAGCTCCCGGAGGCCAATACTGTCGAATTGTGTCTGCATTACCCCAAATTCGACCCAGCAAGGTCGATTTTAGTGCTACTCCCCTCACTGGGAAGGAGTACAGAAGTTGATTTTAAGAGCCCTTTAGGTCGACGGAACGGGGTTGGTTGTGTAGACGTATTCATTTTAAAATCGACCTCATGCAGCTAAATTCGACCTAACCCCATAGTGTAGACCAGGGTCTAGACCCCATCTCTGAGAGAGAGGCTTAATTTAGCACACATCCCTGTTGTCAGCATCTCCCATTAGCTAGCTTAGCCAGTTCTGTGGATTGTTTTCTAAGGCTTTTGTGGATTTCATTCGAAGACGCCTGTCTTCTCTCTCATTGTATGGGGAGCCTAGGGGCCTAACCCAGTTTTGTGGATCGCAGTGTTGCCCTGGTGATGTTGTAGACACCCAAAAGTGAGGCGTTCTGACACTCAGCGTTGAAACAGCTAGGTCCTTTCATGGATCCCACCCCAAGTTCCCATTGGACAAGAACTGGATGTCTGTGTTTTTAGTCAGACAACACACCTGAGGCTGAGGCTTTAGCCCAGCTATAGTCAAATAGCCTTGTCCAATGTTTGATTTACTTCTTGTGTTACTGGGAAGATATTCACATTTTTATGTCTACTTCAAATAGGATCGCCAGCTTTTTCAGTTCAAAGGTCACTGTCTGTATTCAGGTGCATGGTTATTTCCCTTTAATTGCTTTAGAAAGTGTTCCTTGCTCATCACATTTAACCTAAAAATTACTCTAATTGAAGGACGGAAAGTCCTGTGTGAAGGTGGGTGTTGCTGATGTAAATTGTATTGTTCTATGACAAAGGATTTAGTCATTTATTATTAGTTTCCATATTGCTCATTGTAATGAGTTATTGGTTTGAGTATGTATTTTCAAATATAAAGTTTAATAAAAGAAACTTTCATGTGAAAAGACTGGTTGTGATTTGAACTGCTTACACAAAATATGCAACCTAATTGGAAAATGTTATTTTTTATTCTCTTATTGTTACTCCCTCTGTTATGAGATGAAGCCAAATGTGCGTTCATGGGTGGTGTACAGAATTAATTCTCTGAGAGAACAAAGAGACACATGGCAGCATGACAAACAATGTTAGGGTTTTTTTTTTCCAAAGCTCTATTGACTGCTGATATTCAGTTCCCAAGACTCTTCCACCATTGTTAGTTTTATTCCTTGTAGATTCATTTACACAAGTCCTGATCCAGCTCCCTAAACAGAGTTCATCTGCTTTTCAGGGTGGTTGGCTTTCTTTGGAGAGATTAAAACAGGAGTTCTTTCATTACCTGTACTTGCTAATTCAGGGATTTTTATGTCAGATGCCATAGACTGAACCTCATTAGCCTGTGATGTTAATTATGAGAATTAATTTATGTCTGTGAATGGAAGTGATCCCAGCTGGTATGAAAATCTGAAATGACTACTACGTCACAATAGAGAAAAAAATGTCATTGTTTTTCAGATTAAACAATTCTGTTTGTCTTACCCTGTTATTTCATTTCTTCTATTACTGAGGGTTGTGGAAAAAAGAATACAGCTCTTTCCAACATTAGTGACAGTGAGAAGCACAAATAATCTTAAAGAAAATTATTTTTTATAGAATTTTAACCTCTGAACCTGACTGACCTGTATGAGGGGGAAAACAGTGTAAAAGGCAGGTATCTCCATGAGTTACAACTCAGTTTCCTTAAAATCATTCCATCCCGGGAAGGATTTGTCCCAATTATAACACAGGCAGGCTTGGCTCCTTGCACCAGCAGCTGTCCATGTTCTGCATGGCTCTTGGGACAATTGTGAAGCATTTGCAAGGCTGCCCGGGCCACTACCTCTCTAATGAGAATGTTTCCGATAATAGCCATTTAATTTATCCTTTGCAGCTTTCCCTGTGGCTGTTCAGCAGTGGTAGTTCTGAGACAGAGTTAATAATGCTGGGACAGTATCCACTCCTAATCAGATAGGCCATGGCTAGTGTCTGCTCTGTGCCTGCCCCGCTTCTGGCCCTCAAATACCTGTTCCATGCACCCCAAGTTTCCACAAGTTGCAGGGAAAGGGACATCTGTCACTGAGTCAGTGTTCCCCTCTTTCCATATGTGTTCCCCATCATTATCACCTGACAGGTACATTCGTGGAGATGGCTATATGGCCCTAAAAAGAAGACGGATACTTTTTTTTAATTGTAACCACCATTAAAGCTTAAACATGCAATTATTTCCCCGTTTCACCTATTTCTGTTTGACAAATATCTTGTGCAGGGTGCAGGGTCTGGGAGAGAGTTTGGATGCAGAAGGGGTGAGAGGGTGGGCTCTGAGAGGGAGTTTGGGTGGCGAGTTTGAGACCCCTGCTCTAGGTCACTGCAGACCTCCTCCCTGCAGCGCTTTCCTACTCTCACTTCCTGATTTATAATCTTATCCCAGCCTGGCTTCATCTACCATTAGGCCCTATCAATCCTTGATTCCCTTCCAGGTGCAACATCTAAGGTTAACTAGCCCATCCTGACCTACGTTAATCTGCTCATGGCTTATGTGGGGTAGACACCCCATCACACAGCCAATCCCGTACCCTGACTTCACATCCTAATCGACTTCTAATTTCTTCATTTGTCTTAAAATCATTCCACTTTACACCTGCCATCTTCTGAAAAACTCTCATTGCTACTGCCTCCAGCCTTCTGATGTCTGTTTTGTTTAATGCAGCTGCTTCCAGATCATACAGTAATATTCTTAGTACAGTGGTATGATAAATTTTCTCTTTGGCACCAAACATAATGTTTTCCTCAGTCCATAATCTCATCAACTTCTGTACAACTCTTATCGCTAAAGCACATCTCCTTTTAGCCTCATCTTTAATGCAACTATTGTAATTTATCAAGCTTCCAAGAAACACATAAGATTTTATTTGTTCTACAACTTCACTGCTGCTGTAATTAAATGCTTTATTCATTATCCCTTTTCCAGGATGCAACCACTTTGTCTTCTTGGCAATTATTTATAAGTCCAAGTTGACTACACAAAACATTGACTTGAACTAGTTGCTTAATTTTCCACCAACTCTTACAGGAGTCTTCCTACATAACTGTTATAATTGCAATTATCTTATCTGCAACTCCTTAAGATTTTACTACTTTCCATAATGTTTCCCTCCAAACCAAATCAAATGCCTTCGTGAAGTCGATGACAGCAGCAAACATCTTTAATTCCCATTCTCGCTTTTTTCCCATCAACTGTTGGAGTATGAATATGTGATCAGTGCAACTTTGGTCTGGTCTGAATTTGGACTTTTCCTTGCCTACTACTTCCTCTAAAACTGCCCTTAATCTGTTGGCAATTACTTTCATCATGATTTTTCCCAGGACTGATAATAAGCCTATTCCCCTATAATTATATGTATTGGCAGGCTTTCCTTTCTTCAGGAGTGGTACAAGTATTGCCTTTATCCAATCATCTGGTACCTCCTTATGGTTGCTCCCATGCCTTCTTATATATTCTTCCTAATGCTTTGATAGCACTTGTCCTTCCGGGTTTTAGAAAATCAGCTGTTAAATTGTCTATTCCTGCAGCTTTCCCAATCTTTAATTCCTTTGCTGCTCTTTCTATTTCTTCTTCTCCTGGTGGTTCAGTGCTGGTACCCATTCTGCCTTGCAAGACGACCTGTTCATCTAGCATTTCTCCAATCCTTATATCTGGATGAACTGCAGGTTCAGCACTTTGTTAAAATGCTCTCTCCATACTTCCAGCACCTCTTCTGAACTTGTTGTCAGTTCACAGGTAGCCTTTCTTATTGCTTGCATTGTTGGCCTGATTGTGTTTCCATACAACTTAACTTTTTTGCATATCATTTTCATATCTTGTTCTCTTGACACCTCTTCTACTTGTTGAGCTTTTTCTTTCCAGAACTTTTGCTTGTCCAATCTTTGTGATTTCTTCACCGCTTTGCACAGTGCTTTTTACTTCTTTCACTTTCCCAGCAGTCTTAGCCTGTTTACACTTTTCCATAATGTTTTTGTTTCATTGCTTGTCCAGCTTTTCCTTGTTTGCTTATGCCTTCCAGTAACTTCTCCACTGCATTTTTTTATCCCTTCCTTGAATATTTCCCATTCAGTCTGGAGTGAGATTTCTTTATCGTTGCATTTTAATGGCCTGAAATGCCCTCAAAGTGTCATCTTGTAAGCTTCCCTCACAGAGCTATCCTTTAACTTATCAAGATCAAATTTGGCTCCAGTTGCACGCATCTTTTTGTTGGACTTTAACTGAATCACAATCTTTCCCATTAGAAGTTCATGCCACACTTGGCACTTCTATAGACTCTAACATCCAGCAGTGACCATCTATGCCTTTTACTGATAATAATGTGGTCAATCTGGTTTATGGTTTGACCATCTGGTGAGTTCCATATAACCTTTGGCATATTTTTGTGAGGAAACAAAATATCACTTTGTGTATCTCACAGCAAGTTCATCATCTTTCCACATTATGGTTTTCTGTCCCAATGCTGTGTGGTCCAACACTATTCATTAACTTACCATGTCCACTACCAACCTTGCATCTGTATCTCCCATTGTCAAAATCATATCATGATCAGGAATCTTGTCTACAGTGCTGTCCAGCTGCTGATAAAAACTGTCCTGTTCCTCTTCTGCTTCTTCTGTTGGTGCATAACAGCCAACCACAGTTGTGCATAATTTACTGTAGGCAGTAGTAAACCTTGCTATGACAATCTGCTCAGAGACCAGTTTCCAGCTCTTCGTTGAAGTACCTGTTCTCTTGTTCACTGCTAAAGCAATGGCATCCTTATGCTTCGCTTGTCCACTTGAATTTCCAGAATAAAGGAAAGAATAATTTTAAACTCTGAACTCTCTTGTGCCCAGCTTGTGTGGCAGAAACAGAAATATGTAACCTCCTTACCCCCTCCTGCTACTAGCTCAGTCTGGCCTGGAGTGAATAGGGTTCTAACATTCCAGCTCATAATATATGTAATATGTTTGGCTGTTATCCAAAATATTCTAATCTCTAACCTAAAACTCCCTTGCTGAAGATTAAACTGATTACTTTTTGTCTTACTTACAGTGGACATGTAGAACAACTGATCACCATCCTCGTTATAATAGTCCTTACATATTTGAAGACTGTTATCAGCTCCCCCCTCAGTCTTCTTTTCTCAAGACTAAACAAGACCAGTTTTTTAACCTTTCCTCCTAGGGTCAGTTTTTCTATACCTTTGATCATTTTTGTTGCTCTCCTATGGACTCTTTCCAGTTTCTCCACATTATTCTTAAAGTCCAAAACTGGACACAGTACTCCAGCTGAGGCCTCATCAGAAGCATGGAGTAGCATGGAACAATTACCTCCTGTGTTTTACATTCAACATTCCTGTTAATACACCCAGAATAATACTAGTCTCTTTTGAAACTGCATCACATTGTTGATTCATATTCAATTTGTGATCCACTATAACCCTCCAGATCCTTTTCTGCAATACTACAATCTAGCCAGTTATGCCCTATTTTGTAGTTGTGCTTTTGATTTTTTTTTCCCTTCATAAGTGTAGCAATTTGCACTTGTCTTTATTGAATTTAATCTTGTGGATTTCAGACCAATTCTCCAATTTGTCAAGGTTGCACTTGATACCTCCCTATCTCATAGGCAAGTTGTGAGGATAAACTCACTGATGTATCTGAGGAACTCAAATACTACCACAGAATCACAGAATCATAGAACGTTAGGGTTGGAAGAGACCTCAGGACATCATCTAGTCCAATCCCCTGCTCAAAGCAGGACCAACACCAACTAAATCATACCAGCTAGGGCTTTGTTGAGCTGGGCCTTAAAAACCTCTATGGATGGAAATTGCACCACCTCCTTAAGTAACCCATTTCAGTGCTTCACCACCCTCCTAGTGAAATAGTGTTTCCTAATATCCAGCCTAGACCTCCCCCACTGCAATTTGAGACCATTGCTTCTTGTTCTGTCATCTGCCACCACTGAAAACAGCCTAGCTCCATCCTCTTTGGAACCCCCCTTCAGGTAGTTGAAAGCTGCTATCAAATCCCCCCTCATTCTTCTCTTCCGCAGACTAAATAATCCCAGTTCCCTCAGCCTCTCCTCATAACTCATGTGCCCCAGCCCTAATCATTTTCTTTGCCCTCCGCTGGACTCTCTCCAATTTGTCCCCATCCTTTCTGTAGTGGGGGCAAACAAAACTGGACACAATAGTCCAGGTGTGGCCTCGCCAGTGCCGAACAGAGGGGAATAATCACTTCCCTCGATCTGCTGGCAGTGCTCCTACTAATACAGCCCAATATACCATTGGCCTTCTTGGCAACAAGAGCACACTGCTGACTCGTATCCATCTTCTCGTCCACTCTAATCCCCAGGTCCTTTTCTGCAAAACTGTTGCTTCACCAGTTTTGCAGAAAACCATGATGAGTACCATACAAAAGCACATACATAAATATCACATGTTACTTTCAGGTCTATTAAATGAGGCTTGCAGAGGTGATAAGACTCTTTTTTAGGGGAGGAAGTATGGGGAGAACACAGTTATTGTCACTAGCATGTGAGATGACAAAGTAGGAATAAATCTGGCAGTTTTTCATGGATTTTTAAAAATAAGAACCTGTGATCTTAAATATCAGTTTTGTTAAGAATTTATTGGCTGCTCCCTTTTTTAACTGTTGTACCTGGAATCTTGGTTATGTGTCTCTTTAGCTTTGTTTTATTTGTATTTCCTCTTTGATAACAGTATGTTAACTGCTGAGAAAGGAAAAAAAAATCCATCAAGAGTAACAAGTAGTACCAATCCCCCAAAGACTGTATACACTTCTTATCGTCACTTAGGATTTGCTATTATTGCCCTCCTCCACACCTCCATTTACCAATTTAGATTTGCTTTCTGCAAAGTTTCCATGCACATTCTTACAGTGGGGAATAAGCATAGTTAAAATAAATTCACTAAAAAATTCAAACTAATGCTCACTGGAGAACAATTTTGTGCAGTTTTCCCCCAGTTCTAGTTATAGTCTGTTCAGTTCCCAAAACCAAGACTATCATATAACTATAAATTATCTGTTGAGATGTTTGAGCAGTTATAGACTTTTTCCTTTTGCTGTATTGTTTGTTTTTGCAAGGTTAATGCCATAAGCAAAATCTAATCAAACTAACATAGCTAATTAGACATGTTCCTGCTCAGCAAGTTAGAGATTTGTACATCAGAGGGGTGGTAACTTCTCTAACTTGTTGAACAGAAACATAATTAATTGACAATGTTAATTAGCCATAGAATTACATGATTATTTACACTCATTATAACATCCATATGAAAACTGGAACAAAGTCATACTCTCAAGTGTTGGACACCTGAGATGTGTGTGCCATGTGGTCATTAGCACAGAATAGCCTCCTGGAACAAGTCATCTGATGGAAGATATGGATGGAAGGCTGTTTCAAGAATATGAGTGGTATGACAGACATTGAAATCCCATGCATTATCTTTGGTGACCATATTCTATCAAGTTTATGTATCATTTTGGGCCAGGGATTGCATGGAACTCTGGGTGGGGCGGGGGAAGGAAGGTGATAACGGTTCCTCCAGGAACCAAAAACTGTGTATGTATGTATAGGGGGTGGGAGGATTAAGGTGAATCACTTTGGTTGTAAACACCTCCTGAGATGTATATCCATTGGGGAGGCTTGCACATACTGGGTCAATCTTGGTTTTCCAGAGATCAACAGACAAAAAATGGTTTTGATATGAAAAAACTGGGTTTATACTGACTCAGGGCCTTCTCTCTGATCCAGGAAACGGACAGGGCCTTTGCAGAAGGAATTAGAGCTAGTGTGGGTCTATCTCCTCACGTGGGAATTGCATCCCCAGATCCAAGTGTAGACATACCCTAAATTGCCAGGCAAACAAGCTGAAACAGTAACTCAGAGGTGTGAACTGCCCTCATTCATCTGGATGGGGCATTAACTCTGATACCTAATTATAACAATTTGAATGTCAACACTTCATTATTTCACTGTTGATCATTTTAGCGGGAAAAAGGCAGCTAATGTGCTTACTCAGTGTGATGGGATATTACAGATGATAGATATTGACTGATTATTATATAAGACTAATGTGGTCATACAGTCCATTCCCTGTCAATACAGGACTGTTCTGTCGCATACTACATTATTTTCTATAATAGTTCGTGCTTTATCCAGCCTAGTTTTAAATGAGTCAAGCAGTGGGTCTACCATAACTTCAGTACATTATTCCATAGTCTTCTGGATCTCGCTGGAAGGAATTTTTTCTTACATTTTATTTTTTCTTAATTTCATCCTATTTCATCTAGTCACCCATGCACAAAGTGAACTTCCAGGGAAAGGGAAAGGAGGAAAAAAGACAACAGCAGTTATGAAAGAGCAGAAGGCACAGAGGGGGAACCACCAGGTAATGGGGCATGATTAATTCCATCACTAGTTTTTTCCTACTTCAAATCCTTACTTATAGTATTATGTGTTGCCTTTACAAAGACAAGAAAACTGGGGGAAATGTACAGAAGAGATCACCTATCCTCAATGTTTAATTTATGTTTATATGGGACATGAGCGCTTAAAACCAAAAGACATAAAATGCTAGATCCTATGTGGGCAGAACTTCACTAATGGTCCATCTGTGAAGCAATATATTAAAGACATGGTGTTGACAGCTTCATAAGGGAATCTCATTTCTTGGGAACAGGCTAGATGATTATGAAAAAAACCACAAGTGTGATTTCTAAGATTTTTATAGAAAAAAAACAAACTTCTTCCCCTATTTGGGTCTTAACCTGTGCCCACGGTAGAACAGGAGCTAAAGGGCACATCATTGTGCAGTGCAACTTGAGAGAGAAAACAAAGGAAAGATAATTGGGCCTTATCCTACAAACAGCCCTGCCTAGAAGTATAGCCTAGGAGTTATCCAGCACTTCCTGACCATGGAGATTGGCCGCTGCTATAAAAATCATAGATGGAGAGAATGACTCCCCTGGTGGGATGCCAGCAGTGAGACTCTATGCAGAAGTAACTTGATTTTTGAGCGTCATTCTGCAGGATCCTGTCCTTAGATCGTATGATCTTACCTTGACTGTAAGATCCTGGGGTCAGGGACCTTGTTGTCTCACTGTAAAGGGCTTAAGCGTAGGCTTGGTGCTACAGATCAATAATAAAGTAGGAAGGGAAATACGGCCACTCTGTGTGGGAGGGTGGCAAGCTGTTCATTTGGGGGTGTTTCTCCTATAAAGAAAATGTATCAGTCCCCTGCCACGATATTGGCTGGAGGGGGGTTGGGAGCTCGGTGCATATTTTCCTGGCTTTCTCGAGCTGCCACGGCTGAGAAGTTTCCATTTAGCTGCCCTAACATAGAGGCCTTGTAGCACAACCTGAGCAACCCAAGGCCAGCGTTACGGAGAAAAAGAAAACATCAGGCTTCCCGGGCTCCCCCACCGCCGAGACCGTGCACGGAGATAAGGCGGGGGGGGGGGGGCGGCACTCAGCTGTGACAAAGCCATTCCTCCGCCACTCGCCGGCACGCACCCGCCTCCTCCCCACTTCCTCTCCGGGCCTCCGCGCTCCGCTCTCCTCCCATCCCCGGAGCGATCCGGAGCCCAGCGGCAGCCAGGGGCTTGCCCGGTTGGTTCACGTGGCTCTCGGGGTGGAGCGGCTGGCGAAGCGCAGGGGGTGGTGGGTGGAGACAACAAAGCCCAGCTGTCAGCGGCCAGGGAGAGGGGAAGCGGCGGCGGCGGCGGCCCAGGAGGAGACAGGTGAGTCAAGTGCATTGCAAGCGGTACGGGCGCCTGGGCGGGGTGTGAGGGGCGCACGGCCAGGCGTCCGGAGGAGGCTGAAGGGGGCAAGAAGTTGCATTTGCCCAGAGCCGCTGTTCCTCGCCTCCGCGGATGCCGCTGTGCCGCCTCCCGCCCAGATTTAACCCCTTGCGGTCCGGGAGCAAGGGACCACCTCGCAGCCCCCTCGGCACCAGGGTGCGAGCTGCTGCGGGCTGTGCAGGGAAGAGGCGCTGCCACGCTGGCAGAGCGCGAGGTGGAGGGGGTCACAGGGCCGCTCCCCAGCGCTCGCCCCCCCGGGAAGGCGGGGTGGGGACGGGGGGGTGGGGGGCGACTGGCCGAACGATCCGTTCTGCAGAAAGCGCCTGGCCCTGCAGGGTGTGTGCGCCTGGCCGGGCGGGGCGCGGCGGGGCGGGCTCTGCCCTGCAGCACTGGTGGGGACCGGACTGCGAGGCACGTGAGGCGCCCTGGGCTGAGCTGTCAAAAGGCGGCTAAGGTACAAAGCGCGCCTGGCAGGAAGTACCGCCGCTGGGGTCACCGCCGGCGCGCGGGGTGGCTTCTTCCCTCCCCCCGGCCTTTGCAGCCTGCATCGCTTGGCTTTCTGTACAGTCGTTCAGGGAGCGGGGCCTCCCTGGAGGGAGGCGAAGTGTTTGGCGTCTTCGCCTCCCCTCTCACACACACACACACACACACACTCTCTCTCCTCTTCCTCTGCCGGGCAGCTGCCTCACCTGCCCTGAGCGCTATACAGTTTCACTGGGCACACGGATTTCTTGGTCCTCGTTATCTAAGCTGAGCGCTCAGAGCAAGTACATTCATCGCCCCTGTGTGGAGGTTTCCGCTTGATTTGGAGAAGGGTATGGGAGGGAGGTCTGCGGCTAATTTCAAGCTTGCAGGAAAAGATCACTTTTTCCAACCGGTCTGTTCTTGGGGAAGTCCCCTTAGCAGCTAAAGCCCGGTAGGAAGTAGACCCCGTGTGTCAGCTAAATGAGCGTAGGCGGCCGCCGCATTGAAATAGTTTCCTGCTGTGTATTCCAGTACTTAAGCTACTAGAGCCATGGTTTGTGCATCAAGGGTCTCTGCTGGAGAAGGAAACAAATCTTTTGCTGTATTGAGCTGAGGTGCATCCCAGGAGTAGTTGAGGTTATTTAAGTTTGAAGTCAGTTTCCTGCAAAGGCTTTTATTTGTGGCCAGAGTTTCCAATTCGAAGAGAGAGAGAGAGAGAGAGTAATAAAAGATTCAGTGGATAAAGTGCACAGCTGTTTGAACATTAACTGGTGTGACCTCACCAGCTAGTTAACATCCATAATTCCCTTGTGTGCTGAAACAGCTGATGTGTCTTCTCCCCTGCTGGTCTCAGGGCCTGTGTCTAGCTACACTAGACTTCTTCAGGAAATATTCCACTGTTCAACTGCTGCAGTGCACCCTGCCAATGATAGCAAGGATGACAGTACTAGGGCTGTCTAGAGTAAGCAGGGTACTGACAGGGTATTGTTGCTGGAACATTTCTTTAGAGTAAGTGTGAGTCCAAAAATAAACCAGCTACAGCACATGTTGCAGAGTATACTAGACTTAAAAAGAAGGCTTACAATATGTTCATTGGTACGGGGTATACGTATAAGAGTAACTTCTACTGAAATAGGTATCGGAAGCATTCCGCTTTGACTTACAGTTTTTACCACCACTGCTGGGTTGCTTGAGATCCACATCGGTCATTTATGCTCCTATTTTGGTCTTTTTAAAAAAGATGCTGTAGTCTTGTAAACAAACAAGCAGATTAATATAATCGCCTATGGTTATTTAAAGAGCCCTGATATTGCTTTCATGTTCCCCCCTCCCCCCCAAAAAACCTGATTTGAGGCCTTGAACTTTTTGTCACAAGGTAATTATACATATAACAACCTAATCAGAGCTCTTCCATAGTAGTTTTCTGCCTTGTCTACATTATAATATTTTGGGAAACCTCCTACTTTTCCATTATGACTGGTGCTCGTCCACTGATGATGGGAGTGCTACTATAGACATGGCTCAGGTGACCACGTGGTTTTTACCACTGTGGTAGCTAGACCTGCTCCAAGCAGGGTTAAATAGTATTGTGGTAAAAGTGCTGTTCGTGCAATGGTAGGAGATCTCTTTTAAAAAGCTAATGTGGACACAGCCTTTATCTGTAGGTCTGAAAGTATTATTATAGTTGAGGAAACTGAGGCACAGAGATGGTCTAAATGATCCTGTGACACTTGATAGATCATTACGAGTGCCAGAAACCCCCCATGGCTGGACTTGACTCCCAGTCCAGTGCCCTCTCCACTAACATGTTCTGCTTAGTTAAGCTTGCGGTTCAGAAAATATTGTAGTGTATAGTGAATGTTACATAGGCATCAGGGTGCATGGAAATTCAAATAAGAGTTTCTTCATTTAAGAGAAAGTTGCCATCATTGATATGATACAAGAAACCTTTTGGGTGAGTCTGTCATTAGCTCCTTACTATGACTCAAAGGGTTTCACATTGCTATGCCATTAAGGAGGACTCATTCCCTCTGCATTAATTTAAGTTACTGCAGTATATATCCATTTGAGCATTGCTGCTAACTTTGTAATTACTATCCAAGGCAGGGTTCTGCACTTCAGGTAAGAGAAGTATAAAAGGAATCCTTCAGAAAGCTGATTAATAGGAAAGATCAGTGATGGGTAAATCTTATTACAGGGAATACACCTAAGAGAGCCTGATGAATCAGCACGTTGCATTCAGTGATGAGGCGTGTAGCCATCACTGCATAGAAAGTTACAATAATAACAGCAGAGGTATTAACACCTAGGGAAGCTGCAAACTGTACACGCAATAGTGTAGAGTATGTGATGTTTGTAAAATAGCTCTTCTCATTTACTAACTATATTTTGCCACTGCTCATCTGTTTGTTTCATTCACAGATCTTTTTTAATAATGCAAAAAAGACCTCATTGTTTCTGTGGTGAATGGTGAAAATACGAAAACTTGTTCTCTGAACTGATATTTCCTTTTACCTGCCTCTCCCCAAATTGTGGGGTGTAAAAACAGAAGACACGTTGGCTTTAATAACCGTATAAAACCATAATGTAAACAACAAGAAATCCAAAGAAAGATTCTGTATTACCGGTTCTGGCTATTCTGCTTAATTTTAAGAAAAGACAAATAGTAAAAGAAAGCAGAGGTCACACTTCTGTAACGTAATAACAAAGCAGATTTAAAACAAACCATTAACATTCTTCTGTTTAGAGTGCAGCATGATATGTGCAGCTAAAATCACACCCATGTTTACTTTTTGCTATCTTTTAAAAAAATAACTTTGTTAAAAATAAGGCTTGTTTAAAACATCTAGGTAAACTCTAATACGTGGCAGGGGAAAGTGTCAATAGTTTAATGAGTGGGGCATATAGGGAAGTTATTGAAGGAGTATCCATTCAGAGTTCTTGTCAGGTCTTTGTCAGTTTGTGGCAGAGGATGTCTAGCCTTAGAAAACAAAACATTTCAGTATTTTACATATATTTGTTTTTTATTAGTTTTGGAAACATTCCATCCTTTTCTATACACACAATTCCAGAAGTTCATTTATGAATGAGACCACGCGGGTGAAGTAATATCTTTCATTGGACCAACTTCTGTTGGTGAGAGAGACAAGCTTTCAAGCTCACATAGAGCTCCCCTTCATGTGTGAATGGCAGATTCATTTACCTCTGTAACCAAACTGTCACTGCAGCATGCCTAAGTCATGAGTTGAGTTACTGGAAAAGTTATAGTGTAAATACTTGTTTTAAAACAAAAACAAACAAACAAAAAACCTGGTTATTCCGACTTTTAACTTTGCCTTTGTGTGTACACAGATGTATAAGGGTAGCTTGGGGTGGACCTTTACTAATGTTCCCTCTAATTTTTGACAGGCCGTGTGTGCAAAAAATTTCTTCTGTGCAAATTGTTGTGCTTCTGTGCAAATTTTTGTGTGCACTGTGTTTCGCTGTGTGTGCAGGGTTTAGGATCACTGTGCGGGCGCACATGCACACAGCTTAGAGAGAATAGTGACCTTTACATATGGAATGGGAGGGAAGGCAAACGGAGACTTCACACTTTGTGCCTCTCACAATGGAGCAGACAACAATCATTCCTGGGTTCAAGGACCGTTCCCTGGTAGTGCCCAGGCAGCACCAGCTGCTCCAACGATTGTGGGGTGGAGGCAGGATCATGACCCACTCATCTGCAAAGCACTGGACAGGGTATAGCAAGAGGTGAATTTCATGCGGTATTGTACATTCATGAAGTATGCCATGGTTTTTAGTGATTGATTGGGGCAGGGAAGTTTCACCTCATCCCTAATACAAAAATCTGACTGAGGGGGTGCAGGCTCTGGGAGGGAGTTTGGGGGCGGGAGGGGATGTGTGGGAAAGGGGTGGGAGGTGCGGCGCTTACCTGGGGCTCTTAGGCAGGGCAGGCTTGGGGGCCTCCGCATGCTCCTACCCCCAGGCACTGCCCCCGCAGCATCCTATTGGCCTCAGTGGCACTTGGGGCAGGAGCTGAGCGCGTAGACACAGACCCGACCCACCCCGCCCAGGGGCCGCAGGAAGGGGCCAGCAGCCACATGGAGCAAGCAGGCACAAGCCGGTCAGCTCAGCTCTGCTGCCGGTGGTGAGTGGGGGCCCCAGGCCTTTTTAAATCATCCGGGGGACACGTGGGGGAGAGTGCCCGGTGGTGGAAGGCAGGGCCGAGGGAGAGACCCGGCCTCAAACATTGCTGGAGCCGGGCCCTGGGCCAGGAATATTCCTGGTGCCCAGGCACTACAGGCCCATATAACTTGCCGTCTATGCCCTGTAGCACTGGATTCAACATGACCAGGTGCCTGTTTGTCTTACCTACATACCTCTATATTGAAAGACACCCAAGATGTGCAGGTATTTTTCTATGACCTCACTTTATGGGGTGTGCCATGACTTAATCTGACATAGTTTGGCAAACAGCTCTAACTGGCTGGACTGGAACTTTCTGATGCTGAATATGGATGAAGCTGCAGTTCTGTTTTTTTTAAGATTTTGGCAATTGACCATGTGTCTGGTAATTTGTTCTTTCAAGGTTAATTCTTCCTGCATTATGTCTATTTCAGTGATAAGGAACAGGAGTCTTCTGTAATGCCTTTGCTTCTCATTAGTGCTCTTGCCAGAGGGTGTTTAGTTGCCAGATTTGTTTAATATTTCAAACTTTAAATCGGACTCTACCTGGAGCTAAAGCTTTGGAGCTAAATGCTTTCATTTCTCATCTTGACTATTATACTTCCAAACAATCTCCACTGCTCATCTCTGTCTCTTCTGGCCAATGCTTCCAGTCTGAGTTCTACTGCAACTTTAATTGACCACTTCCCCAATCGCTAGTTAAGTTTCGGGGCAGGAAGCTGAATTCACTACCCCTGAAACATATTCCAATTTTAACCTTGATCAGTCACTTTTAAAGAGTTCTCAAATTCAGTGTAATTTTAGCTACAAAATGTCATTCATATTTGTCTTTAAAGTAACCAGTGCCCCAGACTTCCCCCTCTTTCTTAAATGGAGGCAATTACATGTTTGCAACTTCCTCCCTTGCAACTCCTATACAGTCAAATCTCTCAAAATTGTTTCTAATTCTTTTAAAGAATTTCAACTAACTTGTTCAAGCTTTTCAATGGTAATTGGAAAATGATGCTATATCATATTAAGCTTCCAGTTGTTTAAGAGTTGGGCTGGGTCAGTTTTTGTATGAGACAGCTGAGAAAAATGCAGATGTTGCTGAAAGTAGTGTTGATGACTCTGTAGGTAGCACTGTTCCCTCTGAGTCATTAATGAACCAGTGCCCCACTATGGCATGGTGGCGCATGTTTTGTCTCTGAGTGAGGCTTACCTGAGATCTTGACTACTAGCTTATTAAAAGTTTCATGATACTTTCTATGAGGACAGCCATACACATCTGTGTCCTGGCCCAATTATTCTGACTGCAAGGATTCTTATGACTTCAGTGGGAGTTGATTTTTTTTTTCCTTAAGCAATGGGAATAGTGTGCATTTGTCCATTTTCACTTGGGGTGGGGGCATAAGTGGCTTCTGATTTAGGATTCTGCAAATTTAGAAGCAGGTTCTATCACATTCAGTATTTCATGGGAAGTCAGCTACTTCAGCTACAGCTTCTTCAGCTACTGCTAATGTGAGGGGCAGACCATCTCAAGTTTCTGCAGCTTGCACAGAAGCTAATTTTTTTTAAATAACTAGTTTCTGGGTAAGTGTTATAAATTTTGGGGGGTCCAAAAGCCTGTAATAATCAATATTCCATTCACACTGTAGGGGATAAAAATGTAGGCATGAAAAATGTTTTAGTCCTCAATAGCACACACCATATAGAAATCACAAGCATTCAGGTTGTACCAGTTATCACCTTACCATGGAAAACACCACATAACACCGGTAAACTGCTGTGAAATAGGATTCCCTGCACAGATCTGAGGGGTGAGAGGAATCTGTTACACTTAAGGTGATCAGAGATGAGCCTTAGACATCTGGACTGTTCTAGCTAAGTAAATCCATTTATGTATTTAGCCATGAAACCTTAACACAAACAAAAAAACTCCCAAACAAACAAAAACCACCTGCCTTTGACCTCAACACATATTCCTACAGTTGTGCAACACTTGGAAGGGACAATATGAAATGGCAGCGTGTACCATAATGAATCGTAGGCCTACTCTTTCTTCCACTGGAATCTTACAGAACATGCCTTCATGTAGTAGCCATCTTTCACTTAACTTGCACTCCAATTTATTTGAGAAGGAGAGTGGTTTTATAGATAACACTGACTGGAAGTCAGAAAATGTGGGATCTGTTCCTGGTTGTGCCAGAGACACGCTGACGTTTGGAAAGCAGTGTCACATTTCACTGTACCTCAACTTCGCTATCCGAGAGGAAGGGATAACTCTCCCCTTCCTCAGCCTTCAAGTCCAGGCAAACACCATGTTCCTACTTATACCTCTGCACCTATTTCCTTCATTCCCCCATCTGGCTTTATTTACGCTGCTACTGTTGAGGGCATTCTGTGCCAAAAAATTAGAAATTCAGCATACAATATTTTAAAATTCTGCAAATTTTGTCAAATGTGGAGGCTCCAGCACCGCAGTGGGGGGCACAGATGTCTGGCTGCACAGAGGTGGGAGATCATTGTGCAGCTCCCATCTCCCACCCCCAGGACATAGACTGTGGTGAGGCTACACCCAAACCTGACACAGCACAAGGACTGGGCCTGCCCCAGAAACACCCCAGGGCCCTGCCCCTCTGGGCCAGGTGTGGGCAGGCAGGCTCAGCAAGACTGGATCCAAGTGTGGAGGGGCTTTGTCAGGGTTCCCTCCCCACTCTGAACTCTAGGGTACCAATGTGGGGACCCACATGAAAGACCCCCTAAGCTTATTTTTACCTGCTTAAGTTAAAAACTTCCCCAAGGCACAAATTCTTCCTTGTCCTTGGACGGTATCGCTGCCACCACAAGTGAGTTAGACAAAGATGTAGGAAAAGGACCACTTGGAGTTCTTGTTTCCCCAAAATATCCCCCCAAGCCCTTTCATGCCCTTTCCTGGGGAGGCTTGAGAGTAACCAAGGTGAGCACAGACCAGACCCTTGGGTTTTTAGGACACTTAAAAACCCAATTAGATTCTTAAAAACAGAAGTTTATTATAAAGAAAAAAGTAAAAGAAGCACCTCTGTAAAATCAGGATGGAAGGTAATTTTACAGGGTAATAAGATTTAAAATACAGAGGATTCCCCTCTAGGCAAAACTTTAAAGTTACAAAAAACAGGAATAAACCTCTCTTAGCATAGGGAAAATTCACAAGTGAAAACAAAAGATAACTTAATGCATTTCCTTCCTATTACTTACAATTTGTAATCTTAGATGCTTATTTCAGATATGGCTTTAGGAGATGTATTTTTTCTGCTCTGGTCCCTCTCTGTCCTGGAGAGAACACAGAGAGCACAAACAAAAACTTTCAAATCTGTGGGGGAAGGTATCTTCTTCCCTTATTGGTCCTTTTGGTCAGGTGCCAACCAAGTTATTTGAATTTCTTAACTCTTTACAGGTAAAGGAGGGATTTTATGCTACCCTTAGCAGTATGTTTATGACAGGCTTAGTGTGGGGGGATCCAGCTGTGGGTTGAGAGGATTCTGTGTGGGGCAATCTGCATGTGGGTGGCTCAGTGGGGGAGCTGGATGCAGGAGGGACCTGGCTGCACAGGGTCTTGTGGGGGAGGGGGACTGGGTGCAACAGTAATGGGACTCTGCAGGGGGTGGTCCAGGGGAAGGTGGTTGGGACTCAGCAGGGAGATGAAGGGGGGTATGGGGAGCTTGGGTGGGGGTCCAGATGCTGGGGCGGGACTCAGTGGGGTGGGGATCCAGGAGCAGCTGGTCAGAGGTCAGTAGGGTGGGTATCCAGGTGCGGGTGGCTTGTTGGGGTGGTCCAGATGCAGGGGAGTGGGGCTCGTTGAGAGGGTTCTGGGTGCAGAGGGGGCATGAGGCTCAGTGGGAGCGTCTGGGTATGAGGGAGACTGGGTAGGTCAGATGGGGGAGCAGCTCCCTGTACAGTGATCCCTCCCCCTGCAGCTGAGGAGCGATGGATGCAGGAAGCGTGGCAGGAGGGAGTTTGCAGAGCTTCCTACAGCCAGTGGAGAAATCTGGAGGTGGGTCTGATATGGCCCCAGATGCTATGCAGAGGAAGAAGAAATCCCATCCTCCCCAGCCCAGCCAGGCCTAGCAGCTGAGCCCGGCACAGGGTAGGAGCCACGAGCCAGGTCTTCCCCTGTCCCACAATGACTCACCTCTCTGCCAGCTGCCCTCAGCACCCAAAACATACTGTGGGGGAAGGTTGCATGATCACTCTTGTTGCTTCCCTGGCAGAAAGTCATTTTTCTGCAGAGAAGCAAAGAAATCTGCAGCAGACAAATTCTGCGCATGCACAGTGGCACAGAATTCCCCCAGAGTACTCTGCACAAGGCTTCATTCTAACTATTTTCTGTGCATGTTTTCATATTATAGTCTCCTTGCCTTCCTTCTTAACACTCCTTAGGTGAGAAACACTCTCAGTCTGGCTTATTACTACCCTTGGATTCAAATCCCAGTTCAAAACATACACCTGCAAAGCCTTTTATCTACCAGTTAAATATATACCATTAAAAGAAGGAGTTCTGTCATTGTGGAGAGTAGTGACTGGTTCATTAAGACTGACTTGCTTGCTCCTTGGCCTTTTGTGGTCTGTAGATTACGGTGTTCAATGCTGATACTAAAAAAATACTCAGGACAATTTTAAATCAGACTGAGAGGGAAAACAGCATCTGTTTTGCTCAGCTCAGTAGCTTAAAAGTTCAGAACAAGTACTAATACAGTGATTCAATGAATCTAGCTTCATTGTGGAAGAGATTGTGAAGTTTAGTCTTGGAAATCATGCAGAGAAATAATATTTATTACAGCAGGGCAACATCCATAGAAGAGATTTTAATCTGATTCCCAATGTGCTTCAACAACATTGACAATACTAGTAATAAATTATTCACATTTTAGGGATGAAACAGGTATTAAGTATTTAAAACTGCTCTAGTTTCCCATTGGATTCCTGAACTGTCAGTGTCAGAGATAACATCGGTTAACAAGATGGCTACTTCCAGCAATATGCTCAAATACAAAAATTGTTTATGGTGGCAAAAGTTTGATGTGGTGTACTTTTGGAAGGGGAAGGCAAATAAATGCATTTCCCCACTGTCATCACCACCATATGCATATAGGCTCCTTTTCTTTCTAAATAAATTGGAGACATTGTGGGCATGCCTACAGACACCATTAATGTTAATGGGAGCTAAATTAACCCATCAAGGAGATACCAAACCAGAGGCTCTGTAAATAGACTAGGCATATAGAGGATATTTTTAATTCAGAGCTCCTACCTTATCCTGCTGAAACAGGAACTCAAGTTACCAGACTGCTCCAACAAAACAAGATAACTTCTCCTGGCACTCAGTACTCTGAATAGCATCATAAGCATCGGAATCTTTTTAGCTGGCTTAGTGACCAAGGCAAAATGTCCAACTATTAATAGCTGCATTACTGATCAATCGATTAAAGTGGTAGGACTATATTAAAGTAAATTGATAACATTTTTAAAGATAGATATACAAGCCACTGATGAGTATAGGATTTGTTGAATGACCCGCTTTAGTTAAGGGTTTCACTTGTTTGAGATGTATAACTTGAGCTTTTAACCCAGATATTGATTGTGGTGAGTCAGATCTTGACCAGTATCAATTTTGGTAATTTTTTAAAGTCATCATAAGAAAGAGAATCAGATACTTCCCCTCTGCAACTCAGCATTCTCCAGTTCCAAGGATCCCTTCACCCATATTCACACCCCACACTGCCATCACCAACCATAATCCTTCAGGGTTGCACTCATTGTAGAAAGCAGTAAGTTTAGAAGTACAGGAGCACTAGTCACAGTGTTTGAATAAGTGATTGTAATTAGGACTGTACCTTCCTTCTGTGGTTTCCTGCTCGTAATTCTGCCTTTGCCTGGACACTTTGAAAGAGACTCTTCCAGCATGGTCCGTTTCATCCTCAATTTCTTCTAGTCAGCACATGGTCCCATGCATGCCATTGGTGCTCAACTTGGTAATCAGCACTTGCTGCTTTGCTTGAACATGTTGCCAGGTGAGGAAGCTGACACACAAACAAAGGAGCACTCATGTTACAGCATGGGTTTTCAACCTGGCCCCACTCTACCTCTGTGTATGGAACCAGTCAATACTACTCCTTGGCCAAGGAGGTTACTGATGTGGATGCTCCACTTTACCCAATTCAGGAGTTAAGCACATTGCTGTCATATCACCCCACGTCCTACTGGCCCATGGAGCTGGAGGTTGGAAGTGGAAATTTAATCTAGATCTTCCACATGGCACTGGAGACTCTTGGTACTAGGTTGGTTCTACAATTTAATTATTAAACATTGCCATTTCAGTCTCTAATGACCCAGGGTTCTGATGATATTTAAATCCTCTTACAAGGTTAGTCTGCTCCTGGAAGTTTTGTACTTAATCCTATAGTCTCTGCATGGGATAGCTAGCAAAAATCAAAGTGATTTCAATAGAATTCCATGCTAGATTTTACTGTTGTGAATTCTCAGACTTAGTCAACACTAAAAAAAGGTTTGTGCCTATAGCTGTACCAGCAAATCCTTCTAATACAGATGCAGCTTCTACTGACAAAAAATGCTTCTGCTGTTATGGATTATACCAAATCTTCAAAGGAAATAAGCCATACTGACATGAGTTTTTTGCTCATATAACTGCATCTGAACTGAGGGGTATGCCAGTATAAAAGTGACATTAAAATAATTCTAATAAACATTTATAAAAGTTCCTAGTGCAGACTTGGCCTTAGATCAAAATCAAGGTTGTAAAAGGCTCCAAATATAACTCTAAAAACATTAAATATGGAAGGTAAGTATGGCTTTTAGCAACAGAAATAGTTGATCCTTTACAAATTAAGATGTTTGTTCTGGGATCTCCCCAGCCTAATATTTCAAACAGCATGGGTCTCAATTAGATAGTGTAGTAGCAACAGACAGTGACAGTGCACAATTTTATCCTCAAAAACAAAATTGATATTTACAGCACATCTGACTTTTAACTTTGCCTTCCTCCCACAACATGTCTCCCCCCAATCGGTTCCCCCACTACCACTGGGAAAGAACAGCAACTAAAAGTAAATGGGAATTCCATCAATTATACAGCATTTGACCCACATCAGCAGTACTTGGGGAGAATATTATTATTTGTACTATCACAGCACCAATCATGGATCAGGACCCCATTGTGCTAGGCCCTGTACTAACACAGAACAAAAACCTAGTCTCTTCTCCAAAGAGCAATCTAGGGAAGAAGTTTGCCCCAGGACTACAGCTCCATTGTCAGAAAACCTTAAAGCCATGGCAAAGAAAAGAACTTGTATATTTCTCATAATGCATCAGTACTCAGACATGTAAAGTATTTATCTACCTTTGCTTCAATATTTTAATATATTTATCTTCACAACACCCCTGTAAGGTAAGGAAATATTATCATCCCCATTATGATACAGGCTGGGAACTAACCCACAGAGAGGGTAGAGCCCACATAGTTAATGTATTTAGCCACGTAGCTCTTATTGACTTCAATGGGAGTTAGGTGCCTAATTACTTGTGAGGATCTGGGCTTAAGTGACTTGCCCAAGGTCACACAGAAAGCGTGTGGTGGAGCAGAGAATCAAGCCAGAGTCTCACATGCCAGGCTACTGTCCTAACCACTAGATTAGCCTTCCTTTTATCAAATTTAACTCAAATGATTAGCACTAAATTAGAGGAAATTACTGAAACAATGTTTCATAATTGGCAGCATACATAGCTCTGCGGAGCAATCTGGGAAGCTGCCTTTGAATTTATATATACATTTTAATTCCTCCTTACACTATGCTCAGTTTCTGGCAGGAGACCGATCAATAGGATGTGGTCTCCTCCCCCAAATTAGCATTCAGCAACAGGCAATCTCTAAACAGTGAACTGCTTTTATAGCTCAGTTAAACTCTGCTGAATTTCATAATTCAGACACCAAAGAAGGCCAAATGATTAGCATTCAGCCAGAGAGAGAAACATGGGTCATCTATACTGAATGTGTGATAAGAAATTAGGTTTAAATTTAAAAAAGTATTTGACATCACTATCTCAGCGCTGTAGAAACCCAGCAGTAGAAATAGTGAACGTTAGTACTATAGCAGAGCTTCCGGTTGTCCATGAAGATTTCTTCTTTTTTCAACTGACATTTCAAGTCAGAGATTTTTCGGGAGGGAGGGCAGGGTACTAAGTTGAATGCTCTGATCCTACAAATGCATATTGGAGTTTTCATTAACTTGTAAAGGCCAATTTAACATTTACAGCAAAACAATCAGTGTCCCTTTTGCTGAGAAGGGCTATCTATTTTTCTTCCAATGCTGAACTTTATTTAAAAAAAATTCTAAAGAATTTGGAGAGAGCTGACTGATTTACTAATTCAGAAACAAAACTCATTTCTTCACACAAAGAAGAAAAGATCAGAAATGTTGACTGTTGTAACAGCCATTACTTGTGCAGATCCTATTAACAAGTGCATAATCACCTAATCACTCCCTTGAAAGCATACCGGATGATAGTCAGAAACACTGGAAGCATGGCTGGAATCTTGGCAGGCAGCTCAAGGACTCAGATTTCACACCAGATCTCCTACAGAAGTATCAGGATGACCTCACTTGTTTAATAGAAGCATAAAGCTAATAAAGTCAAAATAAAGGGCTATGAATACAGAAGATAATTTAAGATAACAGTGGTGGTGAGTAGATGGCCTGAAAAAGATATAAGATGCTATTGTTGATGAAAGATGGGTACATTAGAGTAGAAAGCCACTGAAAATAGCCATCTTGGTGAAGTTTCTCCCAAAGTAGCTCAGTGCAATGATTCAACAGCATATACCAGTGATTTTGCTCATATTACAGGCTATAGAGATAAAAGCTTATTAATAAGGATCCCTGTCACACTGTGCTGAGGTTGACCATGGAGCACCACAAAGCAAATAGATGTATTAAGTGAGCCGTGTAGTGTGCTTCTTTAAAAGCACATAAAAAGTTAGTAGACAATACAACCTGATCGAGATAGCCACAACCACACTTTAGCACTAACTTTCTTGATTTTTGCAAAATAGTCAAGCCTCAAAACTATTATTATTTCCCAAATTACCCACATGAGTATAAGCAGTAAAAGTAAGTGTAAACTATACATTCATTCACCCCACCCCAGGTAACTCAACTATCTAACAAGCTCATAGAATTGTAAGTGGCTGCTTAAAAATCTTTTTGTAGCAGCTCCCAAATTCTGGGTGGGATTAGGGGGCGGAGCTAGCTCTTTAGTTCTGCCCCATAGCCACGTTCATAAAAGAGGGTGCCTTTCTGGGGGAAATCTACAAGTTAATAGTAACTTGAGTGTTTGGTACTGAGATTTTTGTTACCCTACTTCCTCACTTCTACTCTCATGCCGAAACACTGTAAATCATCCTCCAGTGGGGATGATTCTTTAAATAGCTCTCTAAATACATCTTATAGTCAACAATGCAAGGTAAGTCATGGAGCTTGCTTTACTACTTCTCATCCCCTTTTTATATAAAATAATTGCCCTGCCCTTGGATCTTAAAGATGTAAATACAACTTGGCTTTCCTTCTACAGTATATTAAAGGTTCTCTATTTTCTCTGCCCCCTGAATTTGAGTTTTGTTCTCCATAGCCCTTGCTCTCTATAAAGCTAACTCAGGGCAAAATTCAAGCTGTTTTTAAAAAAAACAATCACCCCAAAACAAAAAACCCTTAACATAATAAACTTACAAGTAGGTTCTGCTTTCCACAAGCCCTGCCTGAATGTTTGGGACTCATGAGGGGTGATGCATAACCCCCTCCCCGTGTGATCAAGATAGATTAATTTGGCTTTGATGACTGTTACACCTAAGCTACACCAATCATAATTTCTCCATGTGTCTTGTGTTTAATTACATAATTGTAGCTTAGTGGGTGCTCTTTAATCCACCTGGCTTCCCTGGAACTGTCTGATAACTTTTGCCTTGGAGTGTACCACAGTATTTTTGTGTACTTCTACATACAATAGTTTGTGACTTGGCCCCTTTAATAACCAATTTATTTCTCTGACTGAGATCAAGCGCTGTAAGAGGCTGCTAATGGAAATGGGAGTCTTTGTGGGTGGAAAAGGGAGTGCTTGTGAACTCTTTGGTACTTTGCTCTACCTATCTTACAGTAATTTGGTGACTCAGTTGCTTCTGAATTGAGCTGTGGTACTATTCTACCTTCTCCTGATACAGCCATATGTAAAACAAAACTATTGCTGTGTATTGTGGACTGGTCTTTTTGCCTTGTTTAGAATGCCCCATAATACAAAGTACAACTTTTGTTGTATGTAAAACTTGACTAGGATGTTACATGGTAGTTAATGAGTAGCCGAGCCCTCTAAATATTGTATCAGGCAGGGGTGCTGGAACAGTGAGGTCCTGGGGGCCATGGCTTCCCCTCTTTTTACTGGCTGTAAGGACGAGCAATGGGAGTTGCGGGTGGAGAGGAGTGAGCAGGGGGGCAGTCTTGGTGGGGGGAAGGGGCAGGGCCACGGTTTGGGCACCTGTGGACCCCCACTTTTAGGGTGCTTTCGCCTCTCCTGGCATAGGGTAAAATGCCGGTGGTTGCTTGGAAGGGTAGGATGAATGGACAGGCACCTCCCCGCCCCGTCCCGTGACCACTGTTTCCCAGCTATATACACTTAGTTGTCAGGGCCTCCCATGTAACCCTCATGCTCACACACCACTTCTTCCTACATACAGATCTTGGCAAACAACCCTGACTTCAGCTTCTTGCAGCTGCTAAAACTTTTCACATATTGTAAGAGTTACGCGCTCTGCTCCTGCCCTTCTCCCAGTCCCTGACTTCACTTGTACCTACCAGTGAAAAATACTCCTACCCTGCTCTGACCACAAAACTTTCCTGCAATCTCCACATAAGTACCCTCAACTTGACCTGCTCCAGCTGATAAATCCTTCTACCTCCCCCGATCAGTGACCAGCAATACTAAACATTCCCAGACACCCCACTGACTAGTACCCCAACCATCGCCCCAGCTTCTAAACCTTCCTTCAACCTCCAGTGATCAGCAGCGTTTCCTCCTAAGATGACAGAACCTGGCCAAAAAGCATCTTCTCTTATCCTAGCTAGAAAACATTTTCACCCACTCCCAGAACAAGTCTCTGGGCTTCAGTTGCAGAACCCCTTGTGCTGCTCAGCTATGAGAACCAACTCTCTCCTAGATACCAAAGCCTTCTGCTGTGCACCACGACAAAGTGTAGTTTAACAAAGAGAAAGGGAAGGGGTGACTTGATTAGTCTGTAAGTACCACTATGATAAGGGGCTATTCAATCGAGCAGACAAAGGTCTAATGAGTAAGTGGCTGAAAGCTGAAGCGAACCAAATTCAGGCTGGAAGTAGGATGCAGCTTTTTAACAATGAGTATAATTAACCAGTGGAACAACTTACCAAGGGTTGTGGTGGTTTCTTTATTACTGGTAATTTTTAAATCAAGACTGGTTGCTTTTCCAAAATATATGCTCTAGTTCAAACAGGAATTATTTTGGAGAAGTCCTGTGCTTTACAGAAGGTCAGAATAGATGATCACATTGGTCCCTTCTGGCTTTATAATCCAGAGGTGTCTCCACTCTTCAGGCTGGGGCTATAATTCCCAGTTCAAGGGAGACATATCTGCATTCATCAGGCTAGTGTGCTAAAACCAGAGTGTAACTATGGTGGCACCAGAAGAGGGAGTGGCTAGCTGCCTGAGTATGTACCGTGAGTCTCAGACAGGCACACGCTTGGGACAGCTAACCCCTCCCACTGTAACTACACTCTGTTTTTAGCAAACTAGAGTGGGTATGTCTCCTGAAGATGGGAATTACGTTCCCCAGCCTGAAATGTGAATCTATGAATATTTAGATGTATTGGCTTTTTGCTAGAAAAATTTGGTCACCCCACTGGTATTGCATTGACCACCATTACATAGAATATTTATACCACGGGGACTTTTGGAAGAAAAGTTAACAAGCATATCTGAACATTTGCCTCACTAACATTTGCAGTGGGTTTGCTTGTAGTGTGCTCTTTTTTTAAATAGGTGACAGACTCGAAGAGCAATCAATTATTTATTTTTGTTTTCCTTTGTGAGTTGCCGCTTTGGAAGAAGTAGAAGTAGGGTTTGTATTTTTGTCAGTCATTACCCTGGTTTGTAGAATTCAGGGCTTTGGAGTGGAGCCCGGAGCTGGAGCCTGGAGCAGCGGAGCTGGAGCACAGCTCCAAAGCCCTGGTAAAATTCTGAAATCTATATTGTAAGCATTTTAGCAAATAGACCTGTCTTTTACTTGTCCTGCTAAGTTCCTAGCATATTATTGGGCATTAGAAAAATAAACAGAAGGGTTTTTTAAATGGTTGGTGGTTATCCACAAAGATAGGATAGCCATTTTCAAAGTGTAGATAGACCTGTGAATTGGTTTAGTTAATTCTAAAGGTCATAAGTCCTCTTTACAAACTCAGATGCTGTGGTTTGGTGACATTGACTGACAGGTTTTTAGTTGGTGTAGATTTGAGAAAACACGTGGCTTTGAGAAAATAAGCACATTTCCTGACTGTAGTAATTGAACTAACACATTTGTCTGGCTATGCCAGAAGGACAGGAGACACTGGATGTGGTTTGACGAGGCCACAACTTTGTTCCTAAATGCTTGGGAGCTCCTGATGGATAGAATATTGTACAGTGAAGATAATTTCATAATTGTTTACATATACCCAGGGGTTGCGGGGGGACTGGCGTCAGCCCTCCCTCTTTACCAATCCTAGTTCTGCTGCTGGGACCTTCACGCCTCTCTCCCCTAATGAGGGTTAAGGGGGAGCTATAAAGGAGCAGGGGGTTGACTCCCTATTATACCAGTCATAGGAGCCCTGAATCATCCGTTTCTGTGCCTTTAAAAAATACCTCCTTTAAATCTTCTACCAATCCATTTTATCTGATCTCCCTGCCCCTTTCCTATGGAGCATATGCACTGGATAGCCACCCCGTGCTTACATAATGAGTGGCAACATCATAGCCTACCCCCATTTCATGTCTGCCCCCACTAAGCCCTCAACTTTCTGTGGAGAAGGCAGGAAAAAAACCCACCTCACCTTGGCCAATCTGTCAGTGACGGGGAAAAATTCCTTCCTAGCCCCTCCCTTAAAGGAGCAACTATTGTAATGCCTTCAGCAGATCATGACAAACCTGGGAGGGAGGATGCTGCTCTGCATGGGCCAGGTAAAAGGACTTTTCCTTCACCAGCATGGACCTAAATAGTGTGCCCTGGGGGAGATGGGTATGAAGCAGCTGCAGCATGTCACACTCTGGCTCTCTAGCCCTTAAAGGGGAACACACCTTTACCAATGAGCCAGACAACAGCCCCCACCATGCAATGAAATCATTATCCACCTTACTGATGCTGCATTTTTTTTCAGTTATGCCATCATTAAACTTGTACTGTGTTTAACTTCAATTATGTGGCCAGTATTGTCCCCTACCATCAATATTAATATATATTCTGAAGGCTGGTGAACAATGTTGTAGTAATAAAATTTCAATAGCTGGGAAGGTAGCATATCAGTCTAATAGCATAACAATCCCATGGAGATGAGCTCTGTTGGCTTTGTTCTTATACCAGCTGTCTTGATATTCTTGGACAATGCAGCTAGGTTGTTTGTGGGCATTTCTAATTGCATCGTATTTGATTTTAGTCAGTGCTTAGATGCCTTCCAATACATGCTCTGTAAATTGATATAGGACTAAATTTTCAACAGTGACAAGTTAATTTTGGGTGCCTCTGTTTTTGGATGCTCAGCTTGATCTTCAAGCAGAGTTCTCCTGGGTCGGACCTGGGGCCGGTTTTGTTCAACATCTTCATTATTGATCTGGATGATGGGATGGATTGCACCCTCAATACATTCGCAGATGACACTAAGCTGGGGGGAAAGGTAGATATGCTGAAGGGTAGGTATAGGGTCCAGAGTGACCTAGACAAATTGGAGGATTGATCCAAAAGAAATATGAGGTTCAACAAGGACAAGTGCAGAGTCCTGCACTTAGGACAGAAGACTCCCATGCACCGTTACAGGCTGGGGACCAACTTGCTAAGGAGCAGTTCTGCAGAAAAGGACCTGGAGATTACAGTGGACGAGAAGCTGGATATAAGTCAACAGTGTACCTTTGTTGCCAAGAAGGCCAACGGCATATTGGGCTGCATTAGTAGGAGTATTGCCAGCAGATCAAGGGAAGTGATTGTTCCCCTCTATTCGGCATTGATGAGGCCACATCTGGAGTACTGTGTCCAGTTTTGGGCCCCCCCACTACAGAAAGGATGTGCACAAATTGGAGAGAGCCCAGTGGAGGGCAACAAAAATGATTAGGGGGCTGGGTGACATGACTTATGAGGAGAGGCTGAGGGAACCGGACTCATTTAGTCTGCAGAAGAGAAGAGTGAGGGGGGATCTGATAGCAGCCTTCAACTACCTGAAGGGGGGGTTCCAAAGAGGATGGAGCTTGGCTGTTCTCAGTGGTGGCAGATGACAGAACAAGGAGCAATGGTCTCAAGTTGCAGAGTGGCAGGTCTAGGTTGGATATTAGGAAAAACTATTTCACTAGGAGGGTGGTGAAGCACTGGAATGGGTTACCTAGGGAGTTGGTGGAATTTCCATCCATAGAAGTTTTTAAGGCCTGGCTTGACAAAAGCTTGGCTGGGATGATTTAGTTGGTGTTGGTCCTGCTTTGAGCATGGGGGTTGGACTATATGACCTCCTGAGGTCTCTTCCAATCCTAATATTCTATGATTCATAGGATGGTTTCTCAGCATTTTCTGAAAACCAGGCCCCTTTAAAGCTTTCTGAAATTGGGTACTTGAGGATCACTTACCACTTTAGAAAATTTAGGCCTAAATAGTACACTAACTTGTGATATTGGCAGTTTTAAGAACTGATGTAGAAATTGAAATAAGTTAAACTAGCCTTTTCCATTTTAACATCTGAGGAATGTTCATGTAAATAAAAATGTTTATCTAATGCAGTTCAAATACCAAATTGCTGTTCATCTAGGAGAGAAACTGGATTATGACCCTTGACTTTAGACTGCCTTGCTACGAGTTCAACATGCTAGCAACATGGTCATTGCTAAGAGCAGACTTAAAAGCCAATTTCAAATTAAAATATTTAAAATTATATTTAAGTTTATAATTCTATTTGATAAATTATCCATGTGAACTCTTGAGAATAATATATTTGTGACTGAAATCTAACAATAAAACGTTGTCTATCTTTTTCAAAACCTTGAATGCCTTCTCGCCTTTAGGGTACATGTTTTGTGAAATTTTATATATATATTTTTTCTTTAAATATTTGTAATATGTACACAACTTTAATGTTTGAATGATTCCTTCTCATGCAGGATGCTAAAAAGTCTCCAAGGTAATTATAGGAAAGCCCAAGAGAACTGTTCTGTTGGTTTGCTAAGTAATAAATGTGAAAAAAATAGCCAGGACAACTTAGATTACAGTAATTTATTGCATGTGCACTATCAAATGGCAACAATGACATTTGAATCCGCAATAAATCACATTGCATGCTAATATTTACCCTGCCCTTCACATTAAAATAAATACTTTGCTATCAGAAGACCCAAATAAGGAGAGCTGGCTTTAGTGTTTTTGGATGGACCCTCAAGCCAGTTTTTCTCCCCACTCCCCTTTCTCCTTTGATTGAAGGAAACTTCTATCCATCATGATCACACTGCTCTGTTCAGGGCCAATCTGTAGATTTTAGAAAAGGTTATTGAGAATTTCTGGTGATGGACCCCAAACTTATTTGATTCATGTTTATGAAGTGTGTGTTAATACTCCTCCGATACCAAAGCCCCCAGCTGCGGAAGTGGAGCCTAGCTGCTTTTGCTGGAGTCGATGCATGGTTGACAATCATTAAAACAATTCTGAGGGACAATTGCCCAAACGAACTGGAGGTCTGGAGTATGCCAGGCCCTTAGCCAGAGGAGGGCTTTGTGTGCATTCTGGTGAACTTCATCTCTGAATGGTTTCAGAGTAACAGCCGTGTTAGTCTGTATTCGCAAAAAGAAAAGGAGTACTTGTGGCACCTTAGAGACTAACCAATTTGAGCATGAGCTTTCGTGAGCTACAGCTCACTTCATCTCTGAAGTGTCTGACATTGTCACAGCCACCCTGGAGGTAGGTATTAGCCCCATTTTTGAATTAAGGAAATTGAGACACTCATTAAATGGCTTGACTAAGCTCACAGTGGAAGCCAGTGTTAGAACTGAGATTAGAACACGTGAGTACCATGCTCTCATTTCTGTACGTGGCATGAGAGGCAGTGTGATCTAGTGGACTATTTAGGAACCTCTCCCTGTGGACAAAGTCACTAACATTAATATGTAGCATAGGAGCTGGCTCAGCTGCATGAAGCTTGTGGGGGATAGGGGGGAACTTGCATCAGCTCTAGTGCCTTCTGTGGAAACCTGGGTGGTTTTTCCATCTCTCCCATTGACTGAGCTGATCTGCATTCCTCAAAGCAATCAAGAGACCTGTTCACATCTGCACAAGGGACTCGTAATATGCCGTGATCTTCTGGGGTGGGGGAGGCACGGAAGTAGTGGTGAAATTCTAACCCTTGTGAATGTTTTACATGTGTTTTTACATTTTCAACACTGTCTTCCTAAGGAAGAGGACTAGAAATTTAGCTCAATATTTTCCACCTAGAGCCCAGTCTAAATCCACATTTCCACACCTAAATACAGTAGCCTCATATTCAGAAGTGCTGAGCTGACTTCAAGGGGAGCTGCAAGTGTGCAGCACCTCTGAAAATTTGTCTGCTTAAATGTAGGCACCCAAACTGAAAAATAATGATTCTCCTTTTTTTATAAAATCTAAAGTCTTTCCAATTTCTAGGTCCTGAAATCAGAGGAACTTCACAGATCCTAAAACCAGTTCTGGATTCAAGCTTGAGCAAGCTTCACTGAACTCTCCTAAAATAATAGCTTTTCCCATGTGCTTCAAACTAGTGGTGTATGAAACATATAAGGGTCCTATCACTATGCTACTATTATACCCACAACACTTGCATGAGAAGGGGGCTGTTGCATTTCCCTGATCACATCATTGGACTAGTCATTTTATTGGAGAGGCTTTTATTTTATGATGTGCTCTCATCTCAGAGTTCTGTGTATCTAACCAAAGATATCAAGGAGTATCCCTCAACAGGAAAAACTAAGGAGACATTTTTATTCTCCCTGAAGAAGTGATTGAGACAGTCATAGAAATTTATGGAGATTGATGCCAGATTAACATGTCAGCCAACCTCCCCCCTCTCTTGTGGTGTTGCACACTGGCACTAGAATTGGGGTTGTTTCTTTTTTAAACTTTAATTCTGATGGCAGTATCTTTTTTTCCCCCCATCTCCTAGCCATGCAAATAAGCCAATATTCCTAGCACAAAGCAGAGGCCTGAAGTTCAGCCTTGTAGCATCTTGTGGGAAGTGGGTGTCAACACTGCTAAACAAGTCTGTAAGAATATTTAGTACCACTCCGAGTATCACTGGATAAAAATAGCTAAAAATGGATATGCCAGCCAGTCACCCAGGTCTTGGGTGAAATGTCGCTTAACCAGAGACACCTATGAAGAGTATTTGTCAAAAATGTGAAGGCCACATTAGCGAAAGGTTGCATTTTGACTAGTATCGCATGCACAACCTGCATATTTAGAATGATGTATCAGCTCTGTTGCACTAAAACTCTTCATTGTGGTTCAGGGGCTACACATGAACATGGTCAGACAGAGAAATACTGTAATGTGGTTATCCAGTGACAGGGAACTTATTATGTGGTTTATGGAATTGATGATTTGCTGGACAACAAGAAATGTTTGTCTGACTGATGGTAGCTTTATCATTTGTCTTTATTTGAAAGGAACTAGTAGCTACTGGTACTGCTTTTTTTTTTTTTTTTTTTGGTCAAAACAATAAGTCACATAGAAGGGCTGGAAGGAGTGCTGATCTCTTCTGTATTCCCTATGAATGAGTTAGAAAAACTCTAACCACCTTCTTGTGGGTTTGCTTCTTGAATTGCAGATCATATTATGTTCCACTCAATTCAATGGAGGAAATAAAAATGCAAAGATTAGTTCTTGACCTTATTGTATATCCTTGAGAAATATCTCTTCTCACATTAACGTCTCCTTCCCCTACCCTGTCTAGGATTGAGAGCTCAGATAAGGGATTTTTGATTATAAGTAGTTTCCAACCTAAGATGTTAATGTCTATTTGCAATCTGTCACTTGTAGACTTGGTATGACTTGTTACGCAAGCCGGTTTACATGAGAAACAGACTGACCAGAATATTTCATAAATGTAATGGTCATTTGAAACTATGTTGCCTGGTGGAGTCTGAGTTTAATTACCCCATACTCCAGCAGGCCTTTTAAGGGACTCTCTCAGGATATTTTAAATAATTTTAAACTCCTTTTAGCATGAGCCTAGATTGCTCACAGTGCTTAGGACATAATTGCTTAGTTAGTATCATCGGAGCCTGTTACTCTTTCTGACAATGAGCATCAGAAACTGTTCCTTAATGTTTGCTATCCCATTGAAGCTGGAATCTGTTATGAACATTTCTTTTTCACCATGGCTCTCATGTTGACTGGTTTATTGTTGGGTGGCTCCTGATCTTGACTGATGGGGCCTTTGTTTCACAGAAGCAATTTTCTTGTACTGGGAGTGGGATAGACTAGATCTACTAATAGTTCTAACTTTCAATTTAAAGGCTTATTTGCAGATTTTGGAAGAGCAGGGTGGAAGAAATTACATGGACTGTACAAACAGCTAAGAGAGTGTCAAGTAATACACCTAGAAACCTTAATACCTTCAAGTATCTCAGCAGTCCCTTCTTTTTCATAGATATAGTTGTACTCGTCTAATTCCCTATAATTATATTAATCAGTCATATTTTTGTTCTGTGCATTCACCTTCATATTCTGGCATATAACGTGGTTCAATTATTGTGCTGTTTCTCATTGAAGAATGACATAATCACATTTTAACTATATCGGCTGTATGGTGGCAAGTCCTTGGAAGCATGAATGCAATAGGGTCTTCCAATATTTCAGTACTTCTGAGGAAAACACAAGAGTTTCTGAAAGTTCTTTGCCAACCTTTAGGTTCTTTTATTAATGGGTGAATAAGAGGATAATTTGCCATAATTAAGTGCTTTGGAACTATGGTGATGAGCACCATATAAAAACTCGCAGAAATAAGCTAGCATTGTATATTATGCAAGGAAACTTTATTTAAAGCAACACTTTAATTTTTAGGCCTCACTCTTTTTAATAAAGCAAACCTTATAATATCCTTTCAGACCTAGTTGCTACTGTCACTGTTTGCCTCACTGTTTCACCCCAATAGTGGATGGATAACCCCATGAGTCTTAAACATATCTTCATTTACAAAATAATACCTGTGAGGAGGAATATGTTATGCAGTGATTGTCTTTGTTATCAGAGGTTTTACACGAATTAAAGAAAAATGCTTCATGATAGTTTTGCAACCAAACTGGTAGAATTACAAAAAGGGTATCGTACCAGATGCACATAGACAATGAGATGGAGACCCCAATCCACTTGCTATATACACAGTAGATTTGATATCTACAAATCTTTTAGTCACATTGGCATGCAAATAGTTAATAACCACATTATAAAAATTGAAGTCCTAGGAAAGGTGTGCTCAAAGCAGGAGCCTGAAAGAGGGACTCAATCCTAATTCCAGCTCTAAAGCTAACTTGCACATGGTGCTGAGCAAATCATATAGGGACTCATCCTGCAAGGTGTTGAGAACCCAATGAAATCAATGGGAGATGAGAGCTCAGCCAAGCTGAGTGCTGGTGAAGTGTTTTGAAGACAAGACACATGGAGACAACATATCATGGCACGGAGAGCTATTAAAGACCAGTTGACAGAGTTTTTATAGCATTTTATAATGCGCATATTCCTGTGCTCTGAAAAGTAACAACCAAATGGGTGAAAATATATAAACATAAATGTGGTTTCCAGAGATGTGGCGTCACTTGATATCTGTGCTTCATGCATGTTACCAGATAAATGTTCATGTTCTGGAACGGACTCTCCAGTCAGATGCTGAAAATCTGTGGCTTGCATTTCCAAACGTACAGAATCAGTTTTAAAAAGGAGAAGCATCAACTTAAGTTCCTAAATGTATTGGACTTTTTCTACTACTATCAGAGAACTACTTTGATATCAATGTGTATTTCATACGTGCCACGTGGGCAGCAAGGAAGAGGATCTAACTCTGCAAATAGTGACACTGTTGGAATCGTCATATTAAAACATGGGTCTCTATTTTACTGATGTAAGAGAAGGAATATATGAATGAAAACAGTATGCTTTTTCTGAAGGTAAGTTACTGTTTATTAGAACTAAGTCTTATGGGGCTTCATGTATCCTTTCCTATTCTGAGATGCATGAAGTATCTTATCATTCAAAATCTTAGCATAGTGGGTTTTTTGTATTCTGGAAATTCAAGTTCACATGTTTTTTGTCATGTGAACTGGAGAGGTGAATGCTGACAACCCATAAATGTTTTAGTAGCGGAGTGTTGAAACTGACGGTTTCTATTGAGGAGGAATACACTGACATGTTGAGGCAAAATGATGGCACTGATACGTATAAGGCATTTGCAGCTTGTTTGAGCATTACCAGTCAAGGAAAAAAAATAAGGCTGCATTTTCTGGAGCATGTTCCCAAACTGTGGTATGCGTATGTGTTGGGGTTCCCAGGATGCAACCTGGACTGCGGGACCACTGAACCCTCCAAACTCACCAGCCTGGGCTGCCTCTCACATTGTGATGCTGATGTCAAGCTACAAGCCTCTGACAGAAAGAAAAGGAGTACTTGTGGCATCTTAGAGACTAACAAATTTATTTGAGCATAAGCTTTTGTGAGCTACAGCTCATTTCATCGGATGCATTCAGTGGAAAATATAGTGGGGAGATTTATATACACACAGAGAACATGAAACAATGGGTGTTGCCATACACACTGTAACCAGAGTGATCACTTAAGGTGAGCTATTACCAGCAGGAGAGCGGGGGGAAAAAAAACCTTTTTGTTTCGTGTTCTCAATATGTATATAAATCTCCCCACTGTATTTTCAACTGAGTGCATCTGATGAAGTGAGCTGTAGCTCATGAAAGCTTATGCTCAAATAAATGTGTTAGTCTCTAAGGTGCCACAAGTACTCCTGTTCTGGTCTTTTTGCAAATACAGACTAACACGGCTGCTACTCTGAAGCCTCTGACAGGCACTGCACTTACACAGACATCCACAGGCAGAGGTACACCCAACTGAGTTACGTGATTGATCTCCCAGCCACTCATGAACCATCAATAGAGAGGCTTCAGCCAATTCCCCCCCATCTCCCGCTCTACACCCCAGAGCTGTACTGTCTTTGCACTGGCCAGTGTAAGCTCATGATCTAGTTGGCCTCTTCTTCATAGGAAAGTAGACATGCACCAGCCATTGTAATTGGAGCTGAGATTCCCATAGCAATTTAACAAAAGCATAAAACTTATTTATTAACTAAAGAAAGATGGATAGATTTTAAGTGACTATAAGTAGCAGGCATAGAGATCAAAATTGGTTACCTAAGAAATAAAATATAAACACCAGTCTAAATTCTAACTTTAACAGACTAAGCAAAACTTGAATCAAGCAATCATAAAATTGAAGAACTGGAAGGGACCTTGAGAGATCCTCTAGTCCAGTTCCCTGCACTCATGGCAGTACTAAGTATTATCTAGACCACCCTTGACAGATTGTCTAATCTGCTCTTAAAAATCTCCAATGATGGAGATTCCACAACCTCCCTGGGCAATTTATTCCAGTATTTAACTACCCTGACAGGAATTTTTTCATAATGTCCAACCTAAACCACCCTTGCTGTAATTTAAGCCTATTGCTTCTTGTCCGAGTCTCAGAGGTTAAGGAGAACAATTTTTCTCCCTTCTTCTTGCAACAACCTTTTATGTACTCGAAAATTTATCATGTCCCCCCTCAGTCTTCTCTTCTTCAAACTAAAACAAACTCAGTGTCTCACCCTAACAGATGGTATAAGCAGGTTACAGTTCCTCAATATACAGACTAGACACCCTTCCAGCCTCAGACCACTCTTCCCCAGTTCAGACTTTTTCTTTCAGATGTTGAGATTGGAGTTGGGGGGGGGGAAGGGAGGGAGGCCTAGTCATGATGTCACATCTCTTTTTATACCGTCTTCCAGATGCTAGAAAGGTCATCATTGTGACATAGAGGTCAATCAGCCCGGGGGCAGGTCTTTAGGCACCCAACTCATTGGAGTGGCAAACACAGATTTTTGAGCAAGGAAACTGCCTGCTACTGTTTGTTCTGCTATGTTCATGGAAACAGGACTTTGTAAATAAACAAGATTACAGCAAAAATATACCTGATTTATATAATCAATTCCTTTTCCTAATGGTAACAACCTTGCAAGGCCCTGAGTTTTGGTTAATCACTTGGGCTAAAGGGGCAGTGCTATTTTCTAGTTGTAAAAAAACTGGCAAGTCTAGAAATTCAGTGAACTCTGAGGAGAAACATAGATGTGTAGCGGAAGGGTTACATTAGAAACGCACAATGATGAAAGTTAGTAATCCTCTTTCAGTTTCCTGGATTTTCAGTTTTTGTTTTTATTTGCCCTGTTTTGTTTCCATAATTTTATTTCTGAATATTAAAAACGGTCTATAAATTAAAAGCTACTGTGGCCTGCTGAGTATTTTTATATAAAACCAAACCCCTTAACAATTGGTAAGCATTTGTGTGTGCATTAACAGTAGGTAAGAGTCCAAAGGAACTATTCCAGCCATTTTTTAAGTGATGTCTGTGCTCTTACTTACAATCTGGCCGGGACACAGAAAACAGTGTGAGCGTCGGGGAAATGCAGAGGAGGGAATAATAGGCTGCTGAACTCTTTGTGGACAATGCAACAATGAATTTTTACAACTGATTTGAATGAGGAGTGTTTGGTGGTCCCGCAAACCAGGAGTGGGAGAGCTCTCCTTGGACTGGCAGTGAGGAATGGGTAAATGCAGAGCTGGTCTCTCTGATATCAGAACTCCTGCAGGGATTTAAATTCAGCCTGAAACTATAGAATCTTTTGGGTTTTCACTTTTTTTCTTTCCACTCTTTTCTGCTGAATGGAGAAAGGTGTTTTCAGTTAACACTCCGGACTGCGCTCATACGTAGTGCAGTGCTCCTCTGCAGAGTAAAGTGACCAAAGATGATTAAGTCAATGTCCGTTTTCATGACTGCCATGGTGAGGAAACACTGCCATTCACAGGTGCAGTCCAGAGAGCAACTGAATACAAACACACACCCCAAAGCAAGGTAATGTCAAGTCAAGATATTTGAATGGAGAGCCTTAATTTAACCCCTTCCATGTCTTTTGCTTGTGCAATATTATTACATTGTTATATTGTGTATTTCTCTGTTATACTCTAAGTTGATCCATTTATCTTCAACTTCAGCTACATATGTATCTTAGAAGCTGTGATCATGGAATTAGTCTAGGGCACTGTTTCCCAATCTTGGGACGCCGCTTGTTCAGGGAAAGCCCCTGGTGGGCCCAGCTGGTTTGTTTACTTGCCGTGTCCGCAGGTTCGGCCGATCGCAGCTCCCAGTGGCCGCAGTTTGCTATACCTGGCCAATGGGGGCTGCAGGAAGTGGCACGGGCCCAGGGATGTACTGCAGCCCCCATTGGCCAGCACAGTGAACGCGGCCAGTGGGATCCGCGATCAGTCAAACCCGTGGATGCGGCAGGTAAACAAACCGGCTGGGCCTGCCAGGGGCTTTCCCTGAACAAGCGGCGTCCCAAGTTTGGGAAACAGTGGTATATGGTAATTGTAAAGGAGTGGAATAAAGCTACACATTTAACCTTAAAGTATGATTCTACTCTGAAAAGCGACTCTGTAAATGGCATTGTGGGGTTCCATGTTTGTCTGTCTGTTAATAGTCTCAAGTAAATATATATTTTCTGGCTCCCAGGTCTCCAAACTTGGTCTGAGATCTGGAGAGTTGAGCTGAGTTTTCTTCTAGTATAGCAGGTTCTGCCAGCCAAAGTATGACTCTGTTCCATACATTGTGGCCCCCTATTATTGTAAGTGGCCAAGCTTGTGAAGACCTGACACTCAGTTTGCCGGCACATGTGTCTGTCATGCAAGCATTTTTGAATGCCAGACCTAATCCATTCCAAAACTTCAGAGAATGTTCTCTGCATCAATGCAGGAACGGCGGGCGCCCCCTAAAAGTGTGTGGGGGGGGCCACCTGTGCCTGATCTGTGGCCCTGCCCCCATGTCTCCCCTTTTCTCTGAGGCTCTGCCCCCCCCACCTCTTCCACCCAAAACCCCACCTCCTGCTCGCTCCTCTCTGCCCCTCCCCCCATTGCTCGCCCTTACCACTGTTAAAAATTGGGATGGCATAGCCCTCATTTTTAAAAGTGATGGGGCCATGGCCCCTGGTACCCCTGCATCAATGGCCAGAACCCTATTGTTTTTTAGGAAAAATTGGAAAACCAAAAAGGGAGAAAATGGTGGACATATGAAATTCATGCCAGCTCTTTCACCCAGCCGCTGGCTTGAGCACCTTTGCAATCTATCGGTTGATGGCATACTTTGTCTTCCAGCAGAACACCCAATCTCATCTCTGCTTATCCTACCAATACAGTTTACTGTGTTGACTCCCTGAATGACTTATCTCCCATAATAATGGGGGGAAATGGGGAATTTCAGAGGGCATGGATGGAAAGGGAGAATGGGGACATGCACATAGCCCTTGGCATGGGGGAAAGAATGGGGACCCTGGTATGAGGGGAGGGGGAAATGTGGGGCACCCAGAACACCTGGTGTGGGAGATTGGGGGACCCTGATATAGGAGTGAGGGAAAAGAGATCACAAATGCCTGCCATGGGGGGGGAGGGGTGAATGGGGGAAGGGGAGTGAGAATGAATACTCAGAATAGCTGACATGGCGGGAGAATGGGGGACACACAGAGCCCTCAGTGGGGGAAGATGGGGGGGGAGCTGCTGAAAGTATCTGAAAGAGAGGGGCATGTGAGGGTGGCACAAAGGGAGTTGGGGGTGGGGAGGGGGGAAGAATGGAGGGATGCAAGATGCCCCTGCAGTAAGCTCAGCCAACAGACGCTACTAAGTGTGTAACCTCCTAGTGTTTAAGCACATGTCAATCTTCAATGTAGTTATCCTCACAAAATGCCTGTAAGGTAGGGAAATGCTGTTATCCCCATTTTACAGATGGGGAACTGAGGCAGAGAGACTAAAGGTCTTTCCCAAGATCATGCAGGAAGTTTGTGGCAAAGGCAGGTCACAGAGTCTCAGGTGAGCGCTCTAACTACTGGACCATCCTATGACCTCAGTCACACCTGTGCAAACTTACTGTCTTCAAATTAAGTCCTCTGACATCTGTGGTGTCTGTCTTCAGTGGCTTTGTACATGTGTAATTGTTTGCAAGTAAGTAACCGATACTTCTTATACACAAGAAGGAATAGTATCCTGCTCATACTCTTTGCTGTTATCTCAGCAGTGCTACCAAGAGGAATGCAAATTTATTTTCTATAGCTCTTACCTGATATCTCAGCATCCCCCAAACATTTTTAATTTAATTATCTTCACAATATCCATATAAGGTAGGGAAGTATTCCCATTTTTGGTGGGAAAACTGAAGCACAGAGGTTGCACAGGAAGACTGAGGCAGAGGTGGCAATAGAATCCAGATGTCCTGAGTATCAGTCTAGTGCCTTAACCAGAAGACCATCTACTGGGTAGATAAGATGATTCCAGATGCAGATAGTGGGCAGCTCTCTGGAGTACAATGGTGGCATTTTTACATAGTCACTCTTTAGGACCACACTTGCCTATTTGATTTTTTTCAAGTGCTTAACTATGCAACCCTAATGTTGCATTAACTAATTTTAAAACATTCTTCAAAATAAGTCGCCAGTTCCATAACATACCAGACAGCCAAAGCCAGTTAGTGCTTTTTATTGTTACCAGTAAACTACATACTTGTAATCTTAATATGCAGTCATTGGTGAAAAATTGGCCTAGTATCTTAAAATTGCAAACTAAACTTATGATGTTCCTAGCCTGTGCATGTTATGATATATATGGACGTGTACGAGTTTAGGTGACTGAAGGAATTGCTTACAAATACTTAGAGAACTGCTTTTAAATCTACCAAACTGATTGGCTTCAATAAGGATAGTAATTCTAAAGACAGGAACATTTAAAATGTATCTATCAAAATGATTTTGAAAGTTGCACACTATTTGCTGTGAATTAATTTACAATGCATCTCCAAGAATACAGCACATCTTTAAACAAAATTTTCCATCATTCAATACTCAGTAACCAATTTCTGAAGGATTATAACTTTGGTAACATCAAAGCCATGAATTGCTAATTTTCATTGGGCTCTCCTCATGTTAAGTTTCTAACTGTAGTAGTTTTTGCTATAGTCGTGACTAAAAGAAGTGTCTGTAGAATTTCTTAAATGGGAAAAACTGAGTATTTTTTTTACCTTGCCAAACTAAAAACCTACAGAATTTTGCCTAACCTGTCTTTATATAAAAAAAAAAAAAAAAAGCTACTTATGGCAGAGAGAGAGCTTGAGAAGTTTCAGCAGCAAAACTGTGCTGTAAAGCGGAGTATGTGCAAAGAGGCGTATAATGGAAATGGTATCCTTAGATATAGCAGTTACTGCCAGCCATCCTCTAATAAAAGAAGTGCAGGTTATTTCCTAGTTATTGATGTGCCTCATGCCATTTACCCCACCTTGTCAGTAATCTTCAAGTCCTGTCCTGTGCAATGGTCATGGTTACTTTTCCAAATTGTAACCCCTCTAACAGTTTAATAGGAAATGATTAAGTCTAGTCACTTTTGGTTTTGAGTTTACAATATAGCTTCAGTTCAGCCTCAAAGTAGTAGCTCAGTGCACTCCTCAGTGGAAAATGTGGGTTCGGATCCCACGCTTCTTGCCTCGTTGTTCCATGCATGGAACACCAGCATGGTGCGATGACATGGGCTTGGGTTCTGAAGTAATATGTAAAGTTGGTGAGCAGCACTAATGCATGACCCAGAAATCTGATCAACTTCATTCATACTCATATTACTACACCTAACTCTAAAAACAGACAGCCTACTGGTAAAAACAGATCAAAACATGCAGGAGCACCAGACTAGCCAACTATTACAGACAGATGCTTAACATACTCCTTCAGTGATTGCACACAAGATGTAGAAGCCAGCAGATATCAGACACATTGAAAATGCAAGTAGGAAAGACTTTAATCAGTGTGACAGGAGCAACTGAAATGCAGACATTTTCTACTTCTCTCTACCAAACGAAAAGAGAGGAGAGACTTGTTCTCATGATCAAAAAGTAGCATTGCCTACTAAAGTGGCAAAGGGAAGAAACCGCTGGAAGAAATAACAGTTCCACAAAGTGTGGCAGCCTGTGCTATCAAATTATATATTAACAATAATGCAAAATGGACACACTTTGTAAATCTCATCTACTCAATTACTACTGTTAGACCTACTATTTACATAGATACTTAGTGTACTGACTGGCAGTACTTGTCATACTAATAGTAACAGAAATTATATTAACTGACTCTGAAGCCAGATCTATGGCACCCTCCCAGCTGGAAGATAGTTATGGTGTCATAAAGCCTTTACAGAAAGAGGTAGGAAGCTTATAAAGCATTGGAAGGGAATTAGGCCTTCATGAGAGCGCAGAAGTGATCTTCATTCATAGTTCCCAAGGTCTTGGATCCATGTATTATCTCTATATGCATCTCCATCTTGGAGGAGCTCAGCAAAAGGGAATTATATTCCAAGGGGTAGAGCTGGCTGGCTGCTCTGTGGGGATGAAATATGATGCCTCTTAGAGGTAAGGGCTGTGAGCATATCCTAGCCACTTATGAGGAACAGTGCATGTTTGTCCTTCTTCTGTGCCTGTTAAGTCATTCAGCAGGACAAGACTGTATTTAATAGTGTAACACTTTTCTTTTTGATCACTCAGAAGATTTATTGGTGGCTTTGTGAACAAGGGGAGGAAAACTTTTAGTAGCCTTTATTCATGTCAATGTGCAACGTGAAATTGAGGCACGGGAAGAGAATCAGAAGATACGGATCAAAAATGTGTTTTAAATTACTAAGGCATAAAGAGGCATGAAAAATCTGACACATGCTTGTTGGAATTTTCAGATGTGTACTCTGTCAGTGTCTCTCCTGTGAATTGATCTGAGTCAACAAGGATACCTTTGGGTTTTTTGGAATTGAAGGGAACACTGAATTCGGCTCCATCCTACAATTGCTGGTGCTATTCTACCTGTGCAGAACTCTGCTCCCATTATATCTGTATTTTTGAGATAGTCCAATGATTCTTCACCAGTTTTATCTTGTAGCCAGCAGAATGATCCCATACAGCAGTATGTTTGTTTGCTAGTTCACACTTTATGGCTATGGCTGAGGGTATGTCCACACTGCTGTCAAAAGTATGATTGCAGCGCATATAGACATACTCAGGCTAGCTTTCATCAAAGCCACCTTCAGTAACAATAGCAGTGAAGGCATGTCAGGACAGGTGATGGCTGCTCAAGGATGTAACCAGGGTACCTTGGCAAGCCGGTGTAGCCAATGCAGCTGCACGTGCTGCTGCAGCTTCACTGCTATTGTTACTTGAGCTAGCTAATTACAGTAGAACCTCAGAGTTACGATCACCTCGGGAATGGAGGTTATTCAGAACTCTGAAATGCTTGTAACTCTGAACAAAACGTTATGGCTGTTCTTTCAAAAGTTTACAGTTGAACAGTAACTTAATACAGCTTTGCAACTTTACGATGCAGAACAAAAATGCTGCTTTTAACCATCTTCATTGAAATGAAACAAGCACGGAAACAGTTTCCTGACCTTGTCAAATCTTTTTTTTTTTTTTAATTTCCCTTTATTTTTTTAGTAGTTTCCATTTAACACAGTACTGTATTTGTATTTTTGATTCTACTGTTGCTGATTGTATACTTCTGGTTCCAAATGACGTGCGTAGCTGACCGGTCAGTTCGTAACTCTGGTGTTTGTAACTCTGAGGTTCTACTGTAGATCACAACTAGTTTAGGTATTTCTACACATGCTGCAATCACATCTCTGTTGCAGTGAGACATACCCTGAATTTATCCATTTATGCAACCTGTTGTGGCTGGGGTAGTCATTCATTCATTGTGCAAACAGTGACTGTCAGACACTTTTGGCCCCTTTAAAATTCCCTTCCAATTGCTAAAAATTGTTTTTATATCCTGTTTTCTTTTTGCAAAAAGTGGTGAAGACATTCAAAGCCAGGAGAGGAAACTTTCTAGCATGCATAGGTCCTGTCTTTCGCGTTATAATTTGTTGTAAGGATTGCATCATGTGGCATTAAATTCCCAGTGCTTGAAGAAAAAAAAATCTGCTTAATAGGATGGGAAGCGTCCAGTCCACTGAGGCACAGAAGCAGAACACAGGGATTGAAACTCAAAAGAAAATACCTATCCCTGAGTCATTAAATTCTTAAATACATGCCCAAGTGTAAAAGATGCCACCTGATTCAGATTGCATCAACAGTAGAGCTAGGGGATTTTTTTTTTTTTTTTTTTTTGAAAAATAGCTTATTTTCTGAAAAATGCAGTTTTGGTTGACTTGAAATTATTCAGGAATTCTTTGCCATTCGTAGTCATTCATGATGACAATGAATAGTCATTGGGCCAGGAAAGAGTGAGAAGTGACTCTGTAGCCTAGTGGTAGGGCACTCCTCTGGGAGACCCAAGTTTAAGTCCCTGCTCCAGTGACTAACTATTGATGCAACATGGAATTGCTTCAACAGAAGAGAGAGGCACCTTCCCTTCCCTGTCCCTTCTGTTTTATGAACACAGGTCTTGTCTATATGAATGGTTAGTGCATGGCAAGCAGGGGTGTAAGTTTACCTCACATTAGCCTGATGCATACAAACAGTCCAAAATGCACTAGGGAACTTTTAGTGTGATCTACCCTGCTTTGAAATGGGAATAGATCAAAGCACATTAGTGATCTTATAGTGCATGGCCATATGGACAGTTAGTGCGCAGCAGGTTAGTGTGAGGTAAACTTACACCCCAGCTTCCCTGCACTAACTGGTCATATAGACAAGCCCTTGTGGTCCTTTACTTTTGTTAAAATGCCCAAAATTGAAACACAGTTTTGACTTTGGTCGAACAAAGTATTCTGTTTGGCCCCTCTGTGTTTTCTGAGTCTTCAATTGGCTGAAAAAAATTGGAAAACGTTGGTTTTGGTTCAACACAAAGTTAAACATTTTTTTTCATTTTTGTTTTTTTGGAATGCTACTGAACCAAAAAGTCCATTATTCACCCAGCTTTAGTTAACAGCATTCTGCATAACCTCTCCTCTCAGCCCCCTAATGGACAGCTGTGGAACACAGCAATGTAGTGAAATGTAGGGAATATAGACCCACGAGGTACTGTATATAGAATCATAGAATCATAGAATATAAGGGTTGGAAGGGACCCCAGAAGGTCATCTAGTCCAACCCCCTGCTCGAAGCAGGACCATATAGTTTTGTTTTGTTTTTTTTCAAGTGGGTCATAGCCAGGAAGATCAGTTTGGTGGAATGCTCATAAATTTGCTGTGATTATGTTCTTGCTCAGAAAAGACTGGCAAAATTAAGGGGCAGAAATATGACCTGCGATTATGAATAAACTCTGAATGTGGTGGTGCAAGAGACCTAACAGATTTCCTACCATCTAGGAGGCACATGTGACTGTTGTGCAGTTATACCAGACACTGTGCTATTGTGTGAGCTCAGCTGAATTAGGGTATTGTGAGGAAGGGTTTCTCCTCTTGTTTCGTTTTTAGAACAGACATGGTGGTTGCATCGCTGCATATCCCATATAGACAAAGACCATTCATTATTTTTTCCTATTTCCTTGCTGAGCTAATTGTTGTCATGTTTTCCTTCTAGTACCAAATTTCTGTAAGGAATACTTCATTCCGGCAACCAGGGAAAGTGCTTGGATGCTCAAAGTAAGTGTTTTATTTCTCTCTGTAGCGTGATAAAATGTACAGTATGTTCTGACTGACATTAAAAGTAATGAGGTATTGCTTTGATTTTGTTTATATTTTTAAAGAGCAAGTCAACAGTTGGGTGACATTCAGTGTACAGTAGATACTGAGTTTCCTTTGCAGCAAGACCTAGCATACAAAAATAAATAGGTACAAGTCAGAATAAGTTGCCTTTGTAAATGGTAGTATCCATGCAATACAAATTAATTGTAATAAATTCACAGCTAGCAGCACCAATGACAACTGCTTCCAGAAAAAATATTGCAAATGTGAATAAAGGGCGGGGGGGGGGGGAGGGGGCAATCAATAAAGAGGGAAGCCAAAGGTGGGAGAGGAATCTCTTTCTCTCCCTATCTTTCCGTCTCTCTCTCGTCTCTTGTCCTTCTCTCCTGCTTCAGGAACTCTGGTGGAAAACTTTCTTATGCTCTCTCTTCAATGCTCATTTTACTTCATTGAGTTAGCAGCTCTACCAGTGAAATAATACAGCTTTTCCAATTTTAACTGGGGGAAAAAAGAGCTAGACCAAATGTTACTGTACATGGTTAATAATACATATCTGATAAGGAACATCTCTTTGTAAATTTTCAGTTAGTTGTGTATTGGACACTAGGTTAATCTATCCAGCCTCCAATTTGTCATGTTGCAATTTGCACAGTCATAATTTGGCTCACCTGTAGGAACAGCAGAGAACAATGATACAATTAGAGGTAGGTCCACAAGATGGCAATGTTTTGAAAGTCTTTAAAATGATCACTTGAACTGTGGTTGATTAAAGAAACATTGTCACATATTAACTGTCTTTTTGTATCATGGTTGCCAAGTGTCTGTCTTGTTACACAGCCTGAATTCTAAACTTTCTCCAAAAGGAAGACTAGAATACAATATTATAGTCCTTTTTTTTTTTTAAATAAAAACACCTTCTAGCATGCGGTGTGGTGCTGTCAAAAGTATATGCAACCATGCAGTCTCTCTTGGTAAGGTACAGAGTACAGTTCACTGTATGGCATATCTTATAACACATTATATTTTATGTAGTTGTGCACTTAACATAAAAATAAAATGACATATCCCTGCTCAGAAACTTTTAGTTTAGAACCCACCTGCCAATGCTTGAAAGTCTGTCAATGTTACCATTTATAAAGTCTGACTTTGATGGGGGCATAAGGCATGTCTCATTTGCTAGAATATTTTATTTATGTTGTATATTTTAGCAAAGATGAGCCATATTTTTCCTGTACTCTCTAATCAATGTTAAGGCTTTTTTCACAAGGGAACTAGGGAGATGGTTCAACTGTTGATTAAGGGTTTTGAATATCTTGAAACTGCTCAGACATATTTGTAAAAAGGTGCTACAAATGCACAGTTGGTGGGTTTTTAGCTCAAATCAACAGGAGGGGAGACCTGAATGTTTGCAGAGAATTGGGATCTGTTGAGAGGTTTAGGTTAGAACAGTTCCTAGGAGATGAAGAATTGGAGCTGAACCTTGCTTAACGGGGGTCTGGGGAGAGGGAGCAGTTAAAAGAGAAGACTGAAACTGTGATGGGGAGAGCTATAAGGGGATAACTGCAGACTTTAGAAGCTTTGAGAATGAAGTGATGAGAGCTGAAAGAATTTGAGGAACCACAAGATATATGCAGTATATTTAAGCTGGGAGTTTTCATATTAAGAACAGTGGATAATTGCTATAGCACAAGAGAAGCTGAAAGAGGCCTGGAATGAGTCAAAGATGAAACAAAGGATCTGGGTCCCATGAAGAAGCTGAGAAACTCAAAGCTGTAGGAATTCTAATGGATTTCCTCCACTTGCACCTTGTTTTTAACAGTGGTAGGATTGCACCAGTGGAAGTGCCTAACGTAGAGTGGCCATGTCCTTTTAATCATGTATTTTCTAACCCTGCTCAAAACATGTCTGGATGATACTGTTAAAACACTCTCAGCTGCAATCAATCTGATTATACTAGCATTCCCATAGGTGGTTGTGAAACAGTAGGCAATCTGAAGAAAACTACTAGTGTAGAGGCAACAGAGATATATAGTCTACTTTACAAAAGTCTGCTTGTGACTACACATTGCCTAATAAAACTTATCTTGGACATACAGATTTCCTGGAGTGAATAGTCCCACCCTCAGACCAACAGGCTGCTTTCCAGAGTATTCCCTCTGGTCTGCTGCCTACTCTGTAGTCTTTCCTCCCAAAATCCGTGGAACTTTGTAGAACGCTGAATATCAAAATAAAGTCCCAGCCGCCAGCTTTTTAATACCAGAGGTTTATCATACTGCTATAAAGATAGCTGCACTATAGCCGAACATTGACCAAATCCAGGTTTCACATATCAATATGCAATGGAATTTTGATGCACTTTCATGCTTTCTTTGACAACTCAGTGGTGGTTTGTGGGTTTTTGTTTAATTGTTAAAGTTGTAGGGATAGCCATATAGGGAAGGAAGTTCAACTATCCAGGCAGTTTTACAACTTTCATTTAGAATACTCCCCCAGGATATGTAGAAAGTTTTCATTGGCAGTTAAAAATACAATGCATTAAGCAAGGAATTTTAAAAGAACAGATTTAGAATGCATCCTAACAACAAAAAACATTGCTGTTTCTATGGTGCTTTAGAGTCCATGTTTACTTGCAGTTATTCAGTATTTTCTGGCTAGCAGTACAAGCAGCCAAAAGCATCTAATCCAGTGTGGATTAGAAAACAGAATTTGTTCAGGAAAGGAACACAATAAAACAACTTCAATATCCTGGCAGGTTTTCTTTGCTTCACTAAAGCTAAAACTTTCTAAATCTACTTGATAAGAGGCTTTCATTATTTGCTCTGCTTCTTGCATGTAGAAAAGATATGCTTAGTTACTTGAAAGCAGGAAGAGTAAAGGAACACTGTCTTTCCTTCCAGGCAGGGGAAAAAGTTCCTCTACTTCTTTTGCATCTTCATTATTAGCCAGAGGGGGTCACTAAAACAAGTCACTTTAATCCTTTGGCTGAATGCATTGCTTTCACAGCATTTCCATCCTGTGGAAAGTGACTGGGTCTTCCAAAAGTCAGTGTAGGGTAACATCCTATGACAGTCACAACTGCATGAAGACACAATTGTTTTATGGTCAATTTTGATTTAACATGAGAAGAGAGCTGTAGTTTGGATCTAAATTTTGAACCTGAAGGTCAAAGTTAACTTGAATGGAATGTTTGTTTATGGCTTCATGCTAACCAGTATCCTTTCCTTGCCTTACTTAGTAATTGAACAAACTAAATATCCTTTTATGGTTTTGTCTGAAAATGTTCTGAACCATAGGGTGACTTTTTTTCCCCCCACTGTCCTACTACCAGGAATTATCCCACAGGAGTTCATCAATGCAACTGACTCATTTAAAAAAAACACCACAGAATTTTTTTAAAAAAATGCAACATATGTAAGGTTTTGTTCAAAGTTAATGACAGTCCATTCCAATGGCCAAGCTATCAATGTTAACTATAACTCATAACTATTAAATATATGGGTTTTTGTTACTTTGCATTAAATAAAATCAGCACATAATTTTCTAACAACATGAGCAAAATATATTATTGTAATATCATTGCTATATTTTTGTTTACAATACTTAAAAGGCAGGCTTTTTACAATAGAGCAACTTAACCTCATAGTAATAAGACCCATTTCAGGTTACTAAATTTTGTTACTTAGTTGCTATTCAAAAATATGCATAAAATAAATGGAAAATAAAGTTAGGATTATATCATTTTATGGGCTTTTGGTAAATGGATGCCAGATTCTAGTTTATGCATAGTGTATTGCATTTTGTCCATTTCAACAATTTATTAGTGTATTAAAGATACTTCAAGCAATGACTAAGCACTCTTGCAGTCTGAGTAGAGAAATCCTAGATTGCTCTGCTTCTGTGATTCAGCAGTTTAAGAAACCCAACCTGCTTGCCAGAGCTGGCTCACTGGAAATATTTGACTCAATATGACACACTCAGATTTTGCAGAAACAAATTTTCATTTTAGAAAAAGTTTCTACCTCTTAGGGCTGTAAAGAGAACCTTCCAAATGTGAGCAGAGTATAATCCAATGCAATGTTGTCTTCCTCAGTCTGCAGGCAGCCTGAAACAAGACAGGGGTATTATTTTCCCCAAACTAACCCCATTAATCTTACTAGAGCAGTGGTGGGCAACCTGCGGCCCACGAGCCTCCACACATGGCCTGCCAGGGTAATCTACTGGCGGGCCCGCAAGACAGTTTTACACTGACTGTCTGCAAGCACGGCTGCCTGCAGCTCCCAGTGGCTGCAGTTCACCATTCCCAGCCAATGAGAGCCGGGGGAAGCGGCAGCCAGCACGTCCCTGTGGCCAGCGCTGCTTCCATTGGCCAGGAACGGCGAATCATGGCCACCGGGAGCTGCAGGCAGCCATGCCTGTTGATGGTCAATGTAATCAAACTGTCTCACGACCTGCCAGCGGATTACCCTGATGGGCTGCAGGTTGCCCAATACTGTACTAAAGTGTAAAAAGCATACTGGTGATACTTAAAATATCATCAACTATTTAATTGTTGATCATGTTAGCAGATGGAAAGGGGTGGGAGTAAAGTGATGGGTAATTACTGGGAGCTGCTGCAGGGAAGGATATGCAGAGGGAAGAAAGAAAGGACACAGGGAATAGGAAGAGAAATGAAAGAAACATGGGGAAGGAAGAGAAACAAAGGGCTGAAATAGCAGTGGTTCTAAACGTCAGCATATTTTCCCCCTAAGTGATGTTGATGAGCGTGACAAAGACCTGGACATGTAACTAAGAATTTAGCTGCTGTATAAGGGCTATCTTCTGTTCCTCCCTTTGTGCAAATTTCTCATTGACATCTGTGGGAGATCAGGTGTGGAATGAAGGAAGCACATAGTCCTATATGTGTGTTCCTGCCACAGGGCCATAATTAGAAATGGAGTTCAATCCTCTCCACAGAATGTTTGACAGTCTGCTTTAGTCATAATCTTTCTTACATGAATTCTTTAAGAAATGTAGTGTGAGCATCAGATGGAGGGTCTTCTAAAGTACAGTAAAAAGAACGAGGAGTACTTGTGGCACCTTAGACTAACACATTTATTTGAGCATAAGCTTTCGTGGGCTAAAACCCACTTCATCAGATGCATGCAGTGGAAAATACAGTAGGATGATAGATTATCTATCTATACACACAGAGAACATGCCCCTCACATTTCCAGTTTTGCCTTGCAAGTAGATAACATTACCGCACTGTAACTGAAGCCTATACTAAGAATGGAGAATGCCTAGGGAATAGCATGAATGCTGAGGGAACAGTATTTAATTGCATCAGGCAACTGAATATTAAGCACATCTGTGTTGCCAGTCCCACACATTCAGAAATCATGATTCAGGCCCCCCACACCATGAGAGTGACTGACTTAAAAATTGAAATAATATAAGGACTAGATGATCTCCTGAGGTCCCTTCCAACCCTGATTCTGTGAAATGCATTTTGGGATCTTTTTATTTGACTTTCGGAATCGCTTGTGTCCACACTGTTCTCTGCAAGCAGGAGGGCTAGCAGCTTGTTTTTATTAAATGAAAGGTTAGATTCTCATGTAATTACATCATTCCAGGAGCTGGGGGCTTGAGGAAAATCACCAATGTTATGAGACTCACAATAAAATCTCAAGTGTTGGGATCACAGGGGTCAGGTGGATGTGAAAAATTTCTCACCTAATGTTTACTCTAAATGTTGTTGTCTTGTATAAAAAGTTAGATGCTGTGTATAATAATGACCTGCTCAGCCTACATAGAGTTGTTCTGTCATAACTAACAGTGTGACTAAGCCACTATCATGTGGGCTACAATTTTTATTACAATAGAAGATGGTATAAAGCAAAGATAAAGGAGTAGATATTCAAAGTGCCTTTTGTGTTTCAATAGTAACAGTGTACCTAAGTACTCTTTGACTTTGAAAATCTCCCTCCAAAACATTATATAAGCTTAAGTGGCATGGCTATAATTTGATTTCTAAACCACCCAGAAAACATAATTTTGCCCCCTATAAACTTATTACAGCAGGACCCTGATAGTGCCTACTAGTTAAGATCGCAAATTGGCTTCCATTGGAGTCCCACCCATTTATATAAGGCTCAAATTTGGCTCATTCTCTTTAATTGTCTAATCAGACACTGTGGGGATACACATGTGCAAGGCTCTAGACAACATCACTGCATTATATTGTATGTAAAATAAGATTATCACTTAATTGATGGCTATCATTATGCATACGTACAAAGGATAGAGTTGCCAACTTTCTAATTGCACAAAACAGAACACCGCTACCCCACCCCCCCGCTCACTCCATCCCCACTTCCTCCATCACTCACTCTCCCCCACCCTCACTCACTTTCACCAGACTGGGGCAGGGAGTGTGGGATGTGGGAGGGAATGCGGGGTGCAGGAGGGGGTTCTGACCTGGGGCAGGGAATTGGGGTGTGGGAGGGAGTTTGGGGTGCGGGCTCTGGCTGGGCAGCGCTTACCTCAGGCGACTCCCGGAAGCGGCTGGCATGTCCAGCTCCTAGGTGGAGGGGCCAAAGGGCTCTGCACACTGCCTGTGCTCACAGATGCTGCCTCCGCAGCTCCCATTGGCCATGGCTCCCAGCCAATGGGAGCTGCGGAGCTGGTGCTCAGGGTGGGGGCAGCACACGGAGCCCCCATGGCGACCCCTGCAACCAGGAGCTGGACATGTCGGCTGCTTCCAGGAGCTGTGCGGAGACATGGCAGGCAGGGAGCTTGTCTTAGCCCCGCTATGCCACCGACCGGACTTTTAGCAGCCTGGTCAGCACTGCTGACCACAGCCACCAGGGTCCCTTTTTGACTGGGCATTCCAGTCGAAAACCAGACCCCTGGCAACCCTAACAAAGGAGCAGAGTTAAGATTGTGCATTCAACCTTTACTTTCACATTTCCTGACTTGATTTCTTAACTAAGACCTTAGAGTGTGTGTGTGCATGTGTGTGTGTATTTTGTATTTAACGTAAGAACAAGTTACATGTAATCCTTCTTTCTTAAGTCTAAACCATGTATTTGACAGGTGGGTCATTGGTTAATGAAAGGAAGTAAATCCAGCTCTCCATCTTCCCAATAAGATGTATGTATTTTCGGTATGCTCCTGTCTACTCAAAATGGAGGCACTTAAATTTTTAATGGAGCTCTATCTTTACGAGGAGAGAGATGAGCTTTATATTGGATTTCTTCTGCTCTATATAAATTTGTTTTTAACTATAGTTCTTCAGCAGACATAACACTTGACCTATATATGCTTGTTCCTGGATGTGTGGCAGTGTTAATTGCATCCTGCTGTAGCCTTTTGCAATTTTTAATTTAGTCAAATTTTAATTGCATTTAATTCTATGTTCATTTATATTTATTTGTGTATTGCTAAAAAAATCCTTCTTTCTTCTTTATGCATACTCCCCTCAATTCTTGAGCACGACTTTTTTTTCTTTTCTACTGGCTTCTGAGAGTCACTTATCCCTTTCAGGACATCAGCCTCCACCCTGACCCATTTTTTCCTCTAGATGCCCTGTTAAGGGCACCTTCTGCTAAATCTGAATCTCAGAGCTGCAGAAAACCATACAGCAGCAGCTCTGCTAAGTATAGTTACCTGTAGCAGGTTAGTGTACAAATACACATAAGCAAGAACACAGAGCAGAATGTACAGTTTTAGTAAATAGACTACTTACTTCCAATAAGCTGTATTAAGGTATTCATGAAATCATGTGTGCTTAATATGACTCATAACCCTCAAATGTCTTTAAGGAAATATCCTTCAGTTTGGATGCAAATTTCTTGACATCCTCTGAAAACTTTTCATTGTCTTAGCACACTGTGGTAACAAAACCAACATGTCTCCCTACAGTGCTGAATTTCTTCATGCATAATGCTGTTTTCTGCTCATTTGAAACTTTCTCATTAATAACACTTAGCATTTATTCAGCATCTTAGTGTTGTTCAAACATTAATCCTCATCAATCATGTGAAAAAGGAAAGTACTACTTTCATCTTATATAGATGTTCGGAAAACTAAGACACTGGTTGCATGACTTAACTGGTCAGTGGTAGAATTGTGGGTAGAACTCTAATTTCTGGCTCTCAGACCATTCTTTAGTGTGCTAAGCTATGTAGTCTTCTTTCTGTGCTGTTTTTGCAGCCTTCTCTAACCTTTCAAAGGGCGAACCCTATAGATCTTTTTAGAAACCAAAGGGTATTTTTGAGGCTTAATTCACTAGCTTTGAGGTTCTCTGGTGGAAGGCTTTGTATAATGGAAGTGCTTGTGTATTCTAGGATGTGAAAATATTAATCAGCTAGCACTAGGAGCCATAACAGATTGGTAAACACTATAAGCAGCAAGGTAGGAAATAAGACTTTAAAATTAACTGATATCAAAGAACTAGACATGCAGTTCAGATTAGATGTAAGCAATAAGTAGCCTGAAATGCATTTTTAAAAAGTACCCAACAGTAAAAGAATCCATGAGAAAATCTGCCCTCTAGATACAGCATGGTGAAGTAATTCAACCAAGTAGATTAACAGTGTTTCATGGTTCCCAATAGTCTAGTACTGTATTCTTCTTAAGTGCTTGCATATGATCATTCTAATGTACGTGTGTGCACGGCGCACGCACAGTTGCTGAAATTCTTTCCCTTAGTGCAGTGGTTCCCAAACTGGGGTTTGTGAACCCCTGGGCGTCCACGAAATGTTGCAGGGGTTCTCAGGGAAAAATTCCCTAATGGTGGACAGAGCTATCCCTAGGGATCCCAGGCAGCACGGGGCCAGCAGCCTGGAGCCCCTGGGCTTCCAAGAGCTAAGCAAATTAAAACAAGCATATCTATCACACTGAGGAGATTTAAACTTCAAGACTCCTTGTAATAAATTGAAAGGGAGGTGGATATTTTTTGCTGTTTTTAAAAGTTAATAGGCAGCTAGTATTGTTTTTAAAATTATTATGAAGAACAAGTTTGTTTTGTTGTAACATGCATTGTTTGCCCAAACTGCTCAAGACCTGAATGCTTGTGTAGGAGGATCTTTTTGAGTTGGCTTCTTAAATACCTTCATGCTGTTTCACATCTGATACTCCTTGATGAAACATAGGAGCCTGGGCTTATAACAGGCTTATTCAAAGTGATACAAGCTACGAAAGTGAGATCTTGGAAGAATGTTGCTGTTTTCGTAATGTAATAAAAATACTGTAATGATAAATAATAATTAATAATAGTGTGTAATGAGCATGCCATAAAAACAAATTTTATATTTCCAAGATCACTGCTTTTATAATTTATACTCAGGTAAAGGAGAAAATGCCTGGAAATATTCATTTTTAGGAGGGGGTTTGTGAGACTTGATATTTTAATGAAAGGGGTTCACAGGTTGTTAAAGTTTGGGAACCACTGCCTTAGTGGTATCCATCGGGTGAGCTCCAGCGCCCTCTGGTGCCATGCCCTTATAGCACTGGTATAAAGGGCCCTGCCAACCCTGCATCCCCTGTTCCTTCTTACCACCTGTGGCAGTTGCTGGAACTACTCTTTGCTTCAGGAAAACTTCCCAGTAGAAGTTTTGTCGTCTTTTCCAGTGTATATACACTGTTATAGTTGTGGTTTCAGAGTAACAGCCGTGTTAGTCTGTATTCGCAAAAAGAAAAGGAGGACTTGTGGCACCTTAGAGACGAACCAATTTATTTGAACATAAGCTTTCGTGAGCTACAGCTCACTTCATCAGATGCATACTGTGGAAAATACAGTGGGGAGATTTATATACATGGGGAACATGAAACAATGGGTGTTAGCATACACACTGTAAGGAGAGTGATCACTTAAGGTGAGCTATTACCAGCAGGAGAGCGGAGAGATGGGGGAACCTTTTGTAGTGATAATCAAGGTGGGCCATTTCCAGCAGTTGACAAGAACGCCTGAGGAACAGGGGGGGGGGGGGAAATAAACATGGGGAAATCGTTTTATTTTCTGTAATGACCCGTCCACTCCCAGTCTCTATTCAAGCTTAAGTTAATTGTATCCAGGTTGCAAATTAAGTCCAATTCAGCAGTCTCTCCTTGGAGTCTGTTTCTGAAGTTTTTTTGTTGAAAAATTGCAACTTTTAGGTCTGTAATCGAGTGACCAAAGAGATTGACATGTTCTGCAACTGGTTTTTGAATGTTATAATTCTTGACGTCTGATTTGTGTCCATTTATTCTTTTACGTAGAGACTGTCCAGTTTGGCCAATGTACATGGCAGAGGGGCATTGCTGGCACATGATGGCATATATCACATTGGTAGATGCGCAGGTGAACGAGCCTCTGATAGTGTGGCTGATGTGATTAGGCCCTATGATGGTGTCCCCTGAATAGATATGTGGACACAGTTGGCAACGGGCTTTGTTGCAAGGAGTATTTCCCACACTGGTCATAAGTCTTGGCACTGGTCCCCATCCCTGGTGCCCAAGAAGCATAAGAAACAGTTGGGAGAAGAGTTGATCCAATGCACAAGTCAAACAGGCCTGGGGACCAGGATAAAGTGATGTCCGCATGGGGCTGCACTTTCACCCTGGCACTGCAACAGCTGGTACTGATGACTCCAGTATCTATGCAGGACCCACTGACTCTGGCGTCCGACACACTGTCCTCAGGCAGACAGTGTGCCAGTCAGTTCATGGTGCCATCTACTCCGGAGGTGTTTGCAGCAGCCAAGGACCTACTTTCATTTAGGGTGACCAGATCGCAAGAGTGAAATATCAGGACACTTTGGGCAAGCGGAAGGGAAGAGACAGACACAGGTGCACAGCCCTAACCGGAGCCAGAGGCATGCTGGTCCGCCTGGCCCTGTGCTACCAGCGTGCCCCTTCCTGTTGGGGGTGGGCCCATGCTGCGCCACACAGCTCCCCTGCCCAGCGCCCACTGGATCTATTATGCCCAGAGCTCTCCTACAACCCTTCCACCACAAATGCACAGTGCTGTACAAACACACACCCTGCCCAGCGCCCCCACAGCCCCACCACAGCTGCCCAGCACCCGCATACAGAACACCCCCACTTGCTAGTTTCCCAATACACACAGATTTCCCCTCCCTTCTTTCTTCCTTCCCAGTGCCCTTCCCCACAACACTCCCACCACAACTATACAATGCCCCATACAGACACCCAGTGCCCTGACACACACAGATCTCCCCCACTTCCCAGCACCCCAAAACACACAAACCTCCCCCACTGCCCAGCACCCTCCACACCCTCAAAGCCCAGTACCCCCCACACACCTCCCAGATATTCACCATCACATCCTGCCCCCTTCCCTGGCCGCACTCACCAGCCCTGCTGGAAGGTCTCTGGCTCCTAGGGTGAGAGCAGCGAGGGGAGTCCCCAGACTCTCCACGTGCTGCACCCGCCACAAGCGCGAGCTCCGTGGCTCCCATTGGCTGGGAAAAGCGCCAATGGGAGCTGCCGGAGACGCAGAGCGGGGCTTGCAGGCACCGGCAGCGCACAGAGCCCTGCCACCCTAAGAGCCTGAGGGACCTGCCAGGGGATGAGGTGGGGTGTCCCAGTGGTGCTTACCTGGGGCAGCTCCCATCCCAGGAAACATCCGGCAGGCAGGTCCCTCTGGCTCCTAGGGTCGTGGGGTGGGGGGCAGAGGGCTCTCTGCCCGCTCCTGACACCTGCAAGCCCCGCCCCTGCAGCATGCAGCGCTCCTGCCGGCGGGCGGGCGCTGGGAGCTGCCCCAGGAAGCGGTGAGGAGCAGCACCGCGGCTGCGGTCCGGACTGTCCCGATATCGGGACAAAGGGCATCCTGACTGATATAAGTTTGGGACGTGGGATAAGTCCCCTAAAATCAGGAATGTCCCGATAAAATCGGGATGTCTGGTCACCCTACTTTCATTTTCGCTTCATGTGTCCCTGGCGGCACTCAGGACTCGGCACTACTGTACCGTTGAGTGGCAAAGAACACTCCCCCAGCCATCCTCCGGTACCACGACTGCCCTCTAGGGGAAAACCCCCTGTGGGAGCCTCATTGCAGGCGTCTCTGCAGCACGGATCACCGGCACCAAGGGGGTCTGCACAACCCTGGACACCATGCTGGGACTCTTCGTCTTCATCAGAGTCAGAAGTGGGATCTGACTCTTCCCGTCATCGCAGCTGCCTGTATTACTCCCTGGCCGCTCCTACTCCATCGTGCCCCCAAGCATAGGGGTACCACCGAGTGCTTGGCCGCTGGTTCCATGGCGGCCGGCACCTATGCAATGGCCTTTCTGGTTCCCCCAAGGTCAAGGCAGTCTCTTGAGGTGCTCCTACTTGGTGACCTCAGAGCAGAGCACCTCTGGTACCTCACTGTGTGACACCCGCTCCCCCCCCCCGGATCCAGACTCTGGTACCAAGCGTGGCACTAGCCTCAAGAAGAGGCCCTGCGGATCCTGGTCAATATGGAGGGAGGAGTGGAGGCCCCTCAGCCAGTCCTAGACTCCTCTTCCTCTTACCCACTGCCACCACAGCCTCATCTGGGGATGTCCTCATCTGGGGATGACCACAAGGCTTACCAAGACTTATCAAAGCAGGTGGCCTCGAATCTAGGCATCCAGGCAGAGGTGGTCAATGAGGCGACTCACAATCTACTGGACATTCTGCTGGTGGCGGGCCTCTCAAGCGTGGCTCTACCACTCAATGAGGCTATCGTGGACCCAGTTAAGGGACTACGGCAGACCCCTGCTTCCCTCCCTCCCATGGCAAAGCATACAGAATGGAAGTGTTTCGTACCATCCAAAGGCTTCGAGTTTATATTCTTTCATCCTCCCCTGAGATCCCTGGTGATAGTGGCCACCAATGAGAGAGATCGCCAGGGACAATCAGGCATAACACCTAAGGCAAAGGAATCAAAAAAGTTAGACCTGTTTGGCCAGAAGGCCTATTTCCACAGGAGAACTACAGCTTCTCATACCAAACCAGCAGGCTCTCCTGGGCTGCTATGACTTTAATATGCGGGAGGCTATGCAAAAGTTGAAAGACTTGCTCCCTCAGGATGCCAGACAGGAGTTCTCCTTGCTGATTGAGGAGGGGAAAATGGTGGTGAAGGCCTCCTTACAGGCAGCTTTGGATGTAGCTGACTCTGGAGCCAGATCTATGGCCAGGGCAACGACCATGTGCAGAAGCTCATGGTTGCAGTTGTTGGGGTTTTCCCCAGGAAGTACCACAAAACCTCCAAGATCTTCCCTTTTGAAGGGTCCTCATGCTTTTCAGAGCAAACTGATGGTAGGCTCCATGGGCTTAAGGACTCTAAGGTGACCCTGAAATCCCTGGGGCTATATACTCCAGCGGCATCCAGGAAGCATTACAGACCCCAACAGATAGGCTGTTGTTTTGCCCAGCCAGCCAGGACCAGCAGAGGAGGAAGAGCAGTGGATTCAGGCTTAGACCTCCTCCACTGGCCGCCTCAGCAGGGCTGATACAGGCTGCCCCCAAACTCTCAGGGAGCTTGAAGCACTCATTTGGGTGAGTTTTAGAGTAGCAGCCGTGTTAGTCTGTATTCACAAAAAGAAAAGGAGTACTTGTGGCACCTTAGAGACCAACAAATTTATTTGAGCTTTCGTGAGCTACAGCTCACTTCATCGGATGCATTCAGTGGAAAGACATTCAAGGTTGACGTTTCAATCCACACAATATCTGATACAATTGTCCCTCTGTTTTTGAACCACTTGTCCCACACCAATGCCTGGACGCACATTAATTCAGATTGTTGGGTATTCAGCACAGTAGAGTGGGATACACTCTCCAGTTTGTGGTTACCTCGCCCCTATCCCTCTTCAGGGACCCTTCTCAGGAGCAACTGTTGGAACAAGAAGTCCCAATCCCTCCTTCGGGTGGGAGCCATAGGAGAGGTTCCATATCACCTAAGAGGAAAGGGGCTCTATTCATGTTATTTCCTAACCCCGAAAGCCTAGGGTGGTCTTAGACCTATCCTAGACCTGCGTTGTCTCAACCACTATCTGAAGAGCTTAAAGGTCTCCCTGGCTTCCATCATTTCCTCTCTGCATCTGGGGGATTGAAATGCCACCCTTGATTTAAAGGACACATACTTCCACATATCGTGTCCCCCCCACCCCCAAGGCCACAGAAGGTTCCTAAGATTCATTGTGAACCAAGTACATTACCAGTTTGCGGTAATGTACATTTCCATTTGGCCTGTTAGTCTCTCCAGAGGTTTTCAGCAAATGTATGGCAGTGGTGGGGGCTTTTCTCAAGAAACAGTGCACATCTTCCCATCTCTCAGGGACTGGCTAGTCAGTGGCCAGTCCACAGCTGAAGTGGAATCCAACATCCATCTCATCCAATCAAACTTCCAGGCCCTAGGTCTACTGATAAACACCCAGAAATCCACCCTTGTCCTGATGAAGAGGTTAGAGTACATCAGTGCAGTTCTTGACTTCATTCAGAAAGAGCCTTGCTTCCAGAAGACCGTTTTTGAGCAGTCAGTCTTGATAAATCCCATCCAGTCATGACTGCTTGAAAATGTCTCCGTTTTCTGGACCACATGGCATCATGCACTTGCGTAGTATAACATGAAAAGCTGTGTCTCAGACCTCTCCAAACATGGCTGGCCATGGTGTATTCACGTTCATGGCATCATCTGGATTCAGTGCTCATTGTGCTCGCTCAAGTCCTCTATTTACTGACTTGGTGGGTGAACTACCAAGTGGTCTGTGTGGGAGTGCCCTTTTCACGGTCCAAACCATCAATGTCTCCAGTCTCTCACATCAGCACTGGGCTGGGGAGCCCACTTAGGGTCCCTCAAGACTATTGTCCCCAGAAGAACTCTCTCTTCATCTCCATGTCAGAGAGCTCAGGATGGTCCGCCTTGCCTGCCAACTATTCCTGCCCCATATTACATCAAAGTCGTTTTGGTTCTCAGACAATGCAACTGCCATGTTCTAGATCAACAGGCAGGGAGGAGCTCACTCCTCCCATCCCCATGCCAGAAAGCAATCCAGCTGTGGGATTCTGCATAACCCATTCAATCCATCTCGTGGTGTTGGACCTCCTGGGAGCACAGAACCAGCTGGCGTATCACCTCAGCAGGTCTTACTCCTCTCACCATGAATGGTCCCTTTGGCCAGACATCTCAAGGGACATTTTCCAATGGTGGAGGACTCGACACACAAGGTTCTGATGAAGATCAAGTGGGACTGGGCACTGGTCATTCTCATAGCCCCAGAATGGCCCAGGCAGCATTGGTTCACCACCCTGTTAGACCTCTCAATGGAAACCCTGCTTCTGCTACACACAGACATGATCTCCCGAGACCAGGGTCAGCTGCTCCACCCAAATCTCAGGTCTCTTCATCTGATGGCCTGGAAGATCCATGGCTGAATCCTGAAGAGCAAGCTTGCTTGGAGCAAATCCGTAGAGTTCTGCTAGGTAGTAGAAAACCCTCTACCAGGACCACTTACCTTGCAAAATGGAAGTGAGTCTCCATCTGGTCCTCCCAACGCAGAGTTCCACCCATTCAATCCTCATTGCAACTCATATCGGAGTACCTTTTTGCATCAGAAACAACAGCGTTTGGCTATTTCTTCAGTCAAGCTCCACCTAGCAGCAATATCTGCCTTTCTTCCCCTGGGTCAACAACTGGTCTCTTTTCCCCCGTTCAAGCCGCTGGCAACATGCTTGTTGGTGCACCTCTCCTGGAAAGTGGCCTTCTTAGTGGCCATCCCCTGAGTCAGAAGGGTTTTGGAGATCTGTGCCCTCATATCAGAGCCCCCATATATGATAGTCTTTAAAGATAAGTTTCAGAATAGCAGCCGTGTTAGTCTGTATCCGCAAAAAGAAAAGGAGTACTTGTGGCACCTTAGAGACTAACCAATTTATTTGAGCATAAGCTTTCATGAGCTACAGCTCACTGCATCTGATGAAGTGAGCTGTAGCTCACGAAAGCTCATGCTTAGATAAATTTGTTAGTCTCTAAGGTGCCACAAGTCCTCCTTCTCTTTTTTTTTTTAAAGATAAGGTGCTGCATACATACTCGGCATTCCTCCTGAAAGTGGTTTCACAATTCCACTGCAGTCAAGCGATCTTTCTACCAGTTTTCTTCCTGAAGCCGCATGCAAACAGGGAGGAGCAATGTCTACACTCCTTGGATGTTAGAATGCCAGAGCACATCCATTTACAAAGAACCAAGCCGTTTCGCTGATCAAGCCAGCTTTTCATAGCAATAGCCAACAGGATGAAAGGCCTTCCCACCTCCACCCTGAAGATCTCGTCCTGGATTACAATGTACGCATTGTAAGATGGTCAGCATTCCGCCTCCAGCTAACCTGACCATTTATTCCACAAGATCGCAGGCAGCCTCCACTGCATTCCTAACACAAGTTCCTATTCAGGACATCTGCAGGGCAGCAACCTGGTCCTTTGGTGCACACGTTCTCAAAGCCCTATGCCATCACTCAGCAGACCAGAGACGATGCTGACTTTGGCCATGCAGTCAGCTCGTTCTTGAACTCCAAGCCCACCTCCTGTGCAGCTGCTTGAGTCACCTAAATTGGAATGGACATGTGCAAGCATTAACCTTTCTGTAACTGTTGTTTTTGAGATGTGTTGCACGTCAATTCCAAAACCCATGCTCCTTCCACTATTATCAGTCAGCTGGTAAGAAGAAACTGAGAGGGCACAGGGTCGGCAGGGCCCTTTATCTGGGATCTATGAGTGTGCGGCACCAGAGGATGTTGGAGCTGACCCAAAGGATACCACTAAGGGAAAAACCTCCAGCAACTGTGCTCAGGGTGCACACACACCTACATTGGAATGGATATGTACAACACCTCTGGAAGAGTTACAGAAAGGTTAGTAACCTTGAGGTTTTTTTATTATATTAGCAGATTGACGGGGGACCGTAACAGCCTCCCGCAGGACTCTGTTCCCTCGGAGAGACAGGGATTGCTGGTGCCGAAGGCCCAATCTGAGTCTTGGAGGCTATGGGTTTGGGCCTGTGGAACTGTGTGGGTCCTTGGGGCCCAGCACATTAAAGGAGTCAATCCCAGGAGACTGATTACAGGCTGGGGCATAGACCAGACCTTGTGACTCTGACAAATACTCATTGTATTAACACCGTAAGAAAACTGTTCATGAAATTCTTTAACAGTAAGGAAGTAATCACTTCTTAAAATGCCAGCCTTCTATCTTCATTTTTCTTAAGCAGTGATGTGTTTTTTTTTGTTTTTTTTTGACGGGGGTTGGCAAATGTAATACTCATTGTATTAGGTTACAATTCCTGTGCAACTCTAACTCACAAGAGTCCTACCACTGATTCAGGACATGTTAGTACTGTATGCTGGGCCAGCTTCTAATGATTGAATTTTACTCAGTGTGATGCATTTAAGTTTTATTGAACAATTCCAAAGTGTTTACATTTCCTCTGCTCCTTATATAGACTTTGTACGCATGCAACAGGTATTTGTGTGGGGGATTAAATTTCTTTTATTGTGTGCATAAATGAAATGGCCATTAACTGCAAAACATTTCACAGTCAGAATCTTGCAGTGTACTAGGGACAGAGAATTACCAGTCCCAAGAGCCAGCATTCACTTTTTTGGAATCCATTGTGTAACATAAGGGCCAACTCATATTATTTCAATTCAAAAAGTGAGTTACAGCATTAAAATGATTGCTTGGTGTATTTTATCTTGTTGGCAGGCAAGTGAGATGTAGGGATGCCAGACTCACATTTTGGAAAAGTGCTCCCTTCTTTGTCACACAAAGCTACTGACAATTCTATACTTGTGGCACCTTAGAGACTAACCAATTTATTTGAGCATAAGCTTTTGTGAGCTACAGCTCACTTCATCGGATGCATACTGTGGAAAATACAGAAGATGTTTTTATACACACAAATCATGAAAAAATGGGTGTTAATCACTACAAAAGGATTTCTCTCCCCCCACCCCACTCTCCTGCTGGTAATAGCTTATCTAAAGTGATCAGTCTCCTTACAATGTGTATGATGATCAAGGTGGCCATTTCCAGCACAAATCCAGGTTTTCTCCCTCCCCCCTCCCCCCGGATTTGTGCTGAAAATGGCCCACCTTGATTAACACCCATTTTTTCATGATTTGTGTGTATAAAAACATCTTCTGTATTTTCCACAGTATGCATCCGATGAAGTGAGCTGTAGCTCACGAAAGCTTATGCTCAAATAAATTGGTTAGTCTCTAAGGTGCCACAAGTACTCCTTTTCTTTTTGCGAATACAGACGAACACGGCTGTTACTCTGAAACCTGACAATTCTGTGTCACACAATGCTACTAACTAACCTTTTTTTAAACAATTGCCTGGGTGAAAGTGCCAGTTGGCTTAAAAGGCTCTTGGAGAATGTATTTATCTCCCAATGAAGAACACAAGACATGACTTCACGCAGCTTCTTAAATCAGAAGACCAATGCCATTTATTTGTTTCCTTTTGCGCTTTTCCAGCTCCAACTTGGGCCACTTAGGGACAAAATTGAGTGTTTGGGAAGCAGAGAGCAGCTCTAAAATTCCTTAACAGTTTGAAATCCATCAGGAGTCCTTTCATACTTTACCTTCTCCCCCTCTCAGATATTCTCTGCTGTTCCTCCAGGCTTCCAGCCTGATGCCACATTTATTTTATAGATTCGTTTTGTTTTATCAAATGTAGATTTCTGTAGATCTGCGCACATTAAAATGAATGAAATCTGTACAACCTAAAAATTGGACCAAAGCTCAAAACAAGAACCCCTCTCTAGAACATCCCATCTGCCTCCCACCCAATCAAGCTCTTCTCATCCCCAGAAAAAGATTACCTGAGTTACCTGAAGACCACCTTTAGGAGGTGGGAGGGTATGTCTACAGTGCAGTAAAACACCTGCAGCTGGCATGGGTCAGATGGCTTGGGCTGTGGGGCCGTTAAATTGCAGCATAGACATTTGGGATCAGGCTGGAGCCAAGGCCCTGAGATCCCATAGGGGGAAAGATCCCAGAGCCTTGGCTCCAGCCTGATCGTTAACATCTATGCTGCAATTTTACAGAACCATAGCCCAAGCCCTGTGAGCCTGAGCCAGCTGACCCAAGCCAGCCCTGGGTGTTTTGTTGCAGTGTAGCTATACCCTTCATGTTGAGTACCATCCTCAGATTTTGGACACTGGCAAACCAAAGTGAGGAAGTTAGTTCCAGCATTGAGGACTCCTCCCTGCAAACCCACTGGGCTGGACTCCACTCTTTAAAATGCCAGTATAAATGTGGAGCAACTCTGGATTTTGCACTGGAGTAAAACTGGTGTAAATAAAATGGGAATCAGGGTCCTATCTCCAGCCCTTTTCCATTTACAATGAGGGACAGAGGGAAAGATACTGCCTCAGTTGATCTCAGCCCATTTATGACTTTCTTGGTCAAAATCAGCACTTTTAAAATTGTACCTAGAACTCAATTGAAATCAAATACATACCACTGAACACAGGTGTAATATGCCCCTATAAGAATTCCATTAATTGTTGCTATGTCTGGAGGTAATGCAAGTAAGAGAATCCTTTTAATTTCTCAGACTGAACTTTCGTTCACTGGGTGTGTTCTGCTGTACTGTATAGTGCTTTCAGCTGATGGCTTTATAATATTCTTAAGTAGCTGGCGAAGTGTTTATTCATAAGAACATGCTGGATATTTGGTGCAGACTTCTTTCAGTTGGATAAGCAGGAGAGATTTAGTGTACACAGAAGGCTGTATCTTCTTAGACACAGTATCTGAGGGTGGTTTTAGCTAAAGGACTTTTTGGCTTTATGGCCCAGTGGTGCTCAAGTTGGCTTGGGGAATGTCTAATTAAACATAATCTTTTCCATAACTTGTATTTTTCAACCATGTGAATTGAAGCATAGTGTTTTATCTTGTGATCCATTGTATGGTGATGCATTTACGTGCTGCTGCTAATAATCTGAGTAAATAGCTCTGGGATTATCTCCAGAATGTAATCTTAGTTTAAAAACACTTTTAATATTGACCATTTTCTGTAACTGTCTGTGACCAAAATGTTTGGATCTGTGAGTGAGCCACAGATTATTGTAGTAACTAAAGGATGGCTGCTGCTAAAAAGCATAGGTTCCCAAAGGCTAGGGGGAAGAGCATCAGCATTTGTATGAATTCCCTACTATGGGTCAGATCTTCAGCTGAGCACATTTGAAAAGCCAGGTTTAAGTGGCAAGCAGCTGAGTCTTTCCTGTTACTTTTCCTTGCAGACACAGAACAATTTTTTAAAATATGAAACCTGACCCCTGGAATTTCAATATGCCCCATCTTTATAAAAATTGATTGATTCCCTCATGGTAATGTGGTCCATGCACATGGTGTCATTGGGCAGCCTGCTTTCTCCAGAGCAAGCAAATAATTAAGGTCTATCCTGAAGTGGCAATAGGGGGCCTCATTTCTTATCTACAAGATACCTGGAGGGATAAGGAACTGTTTAGAAAACCACATGCTGTGTTTCTTTCTCTGCATAATGCCAGAAATAGCATTTACTATTTTGGTATGGTAGTGTTTAAACCTAATGTGACATAAACATTAAGGAATAGAGCAAGTACCCAAGGGGATTTTATCAGGTACTATGGAAGCCAATAAAGTACATAAAAGGTCTAGGATCTGAATTTTCACTCCAACCACCTTAACATCACCACTGGATTGTCCCTCTGAGTTAATCAGAGTGATGCTGGTCACATGTCATGGAAAAATGAGAGCTGAGTAGTTCTGTCTGCATAACCTAGTTTAGCATGAATTTAAGCCACACAGTAGATCACATCTGATTTGGTGTGCTCAGTGTGTTGGGAATACTATTGTCAACTGCTATTAATTCCTTTAAAGTAAGCATTTATGTAACTCGTGCATTTATGTGTAATGTATGTCACTAAATCAGTACAGTGTTCTAATGTATAATAATCTGGCACAAATCTATACCCTCTAATATAGATGTACAATCACATTTGTCTATTTCACACTTCTGTTAGGTGACACTTTATTGTGGGCTTCTTAACACAATAACAATTTTCTTCAATTATTTAGTAAACCAAAAACATCAACAGAAATTTTACATTCTCAATGCATATTTAGAAAGAAAATGTACATCCTGATTCAGCCTAACTTTAAATACGTATTATAAGTAAATAGTTCTACTGAGGTTAGTGGAACTACTCATGCTCAAAATGAGATATATGCCTAAGCAGCTTATTCAGGTCTAGCTGAATAGTTAAGATGCGTGCATGCCTTACTAAGTAACTATGATTTTATTATTTTAATCTTGTCCTAAACCGTCTCTTCCCCATTTATCACTTCTTTTTTACATGTATGTAGTGTGTAAGCTGCTCTTTCAGGCAGGGACATCTCTAAAGACTTGAAAAATACCGAGCACACTTTAGGGTGCTAAAAGATCATTTTAAAAATAATTTTCTGAACTTTCATTTTGCTTTAAAATGTCTCACTTGGTTTTTCTTCAGATAACTGTTCATTCCCGTGTAGTGAATTCAAAGAAAACAAGAATGACTGTTGAATGAACTAAGGAAATTGCATTGATCGGAAATTCAGTGCATTGTTGCTTTACTAGTGACTGAGATGTTACCATTTAACACTTCATATGAAATGAGCTTGATCTTACTCCGCTTCCCGGTGGACAATTGTCCATATCACAATATTGGTCATAAAACCTAGCACTAATTGGAACCTTTGGTAGCTTTAGCAGAGAGGTCAAAGACTGAATGGGTATGTAGCTGGGGTTTCTGATCTCCAGTGGTTAGTAGTGAGTTCTACAGGCTGAAGTTGAGGCGCATTATGAAGATGGTGCAGGAAAGTTTACACTCTGATGTCTCTACCTTTTAAAGACACCATAATAAAGGCTCAACTTAAATTTATACTCCCAAATTAAAAAACATAGCCATGGTGGCAGTTTTTTAGCTCTTTTACTAAATAACAAAGTAAAAGAAGCTGTGAGAGGCAAAAAGGCATCCTTTAAAAAGTGGAAGTTAAATCCTAGTGAGGAAAATAGAAAGAAGCATAAACTCTGGCAAGTGAAGTATAAAAATATAATTAGGAAGGCCAAAAAAGAATTTGAAGAACAGCTAGCTAAAGACTCAAAAAGTAATAGTAAAATTTTTTAAGTATATCAGAAGCAAGAGCCTGGTAAACAACCAGTGGGGCCACTGGACAATTGAGAAGCTAAAGGAGCACTCAAGGCTGAGGATGTGAGGGAGATTCCCAAACCTGAGCCATTCTTTTTAGGTGGCAAATCTGAGGAACTGTCCCAGATGGATGTGTCATTAGAGGTGGTTTTGGAACAAACTGATAAACTAAACAGTGATAAGTCACCAGTACCAGATGGTATTCGCCCAAGAGTTCTGAAGGAACTCAAATGTGAAATTGCAGAACTACTAACTGTGGTAAGTAACCTGTCCTTTTAGATCAGCTTCTGTACCAGATGACTGGAGGATATCTAATGTGCTGCCAATTTTTTTGAGAGGCTCTTGAGGCAATTCCAGTAAATACAGTCTGGTGAGCCTAACTTCAGTACCAAGCAAATTGGTTGAAACTAGAGTAAAGAACAGAATTATCAGATACATAGATGAACACAATTTGTTGGAGAACAGTCAACATGGTTTTTGTAAAGGAAAATGTTGCCTCACCAATCTACTAGAATTTTTGATGGAGTTAAGCATGTCGACAAGGTAGATCCAGTGGCTATAGTATACTTAAATTTTCAGAAAGCCTTTGACAAGGACCCTCACCAAAGGCTCTTAAGCAAAGTAAGCTGTCATGGGATAAGAGGAAAGATTCTCTCATGGATCGGTAACAGGTTAAGATAGGAAACAAAGGGTAGGAATAAATGGTCAGTTTTCACAGTGGAGAAAGGTAAATAGTGGTATCCCTCAGGGGTCTGTACTGGGACCAGTCCTATTCAACATATTCATAAATGATCTAGAAAAAGGGGTAAACAGTGAGGTGGCAAAATTTGCAGATGATACAAAACTACTCAAGATAGTTAAGTCCCAAGCAGACTGCAAAGAGCTACAAAGGAATCTCATGAAACTGAGTGACTGGGCAACAAAATGGCAGATGAAATTCAGTGTTGATAAATGCAAAGTAATGTACACTGGAAAACATAATTCCAACTATACATATAAAATGATGGGGTCTAAATTAACTGTTACCACTCAAAAAAGAGATCTTGGAGTCATTGTGGATAGTTCTCTGAAAACATACTCAATGTGGAGCAGCAGTCAAAAAAGTGAACAGAATGTTGGGAATCATTAAGAAAGGATAAGACAGAAAATATCATATTGCCTCCATAGAAATCCATGGTACGCCCACATCTTGAATACTGTGTGCCGATATGGTTGCCCCATCTCAAAAAAGATATATTGGAATTGGGAAAGGTTCAGAAGTGGGCAACAAAAATGGGGGGGTGGGGAGGGATAGCTCAGTGGTTTGAGCTTTGGCCTGCTAAACCCAGGGTTAGGAGCTCAATCCTTGAGGCGACCATTTAGGGATACGGGGCAAAAATTGGGGATTGGCCCTGCTTTGAGCAGGGGGATTGGACTAGATGACCTCCTGAGGTCCCTTCCAACCCTGATATTCTATGATTAGGGGTATAGAACGGCTTCCGTATGAGGAGAGATTAATAAGACTGGGACTTTTCAGCTTGGAAAAGAGACAACTAGGGAGGATATGGTACAGCAGTGATTCTCAGACTAGGGCTGCTGCTTGTTCAGGGAAAGCCCCTGGCGCGCCGGGCCAGTTTGTTTATCTGCCGTGTCTGCAGGTTCAGCTGATCGTGGCTCCCACTGGCTGCGGTTTGCCACTCCAGGCCAATGGGGGCTGCGGGAAGCGGTGCAGGCTGAGGGATGTGCTAGCAATCTGTAGATAAACAGAGGATGTTAAGCCAGGTCTACTCTAGGAAAGTTTTTTGCTGGTATAGCTACACTGGCAACCTCTCCTAGTACAGATGAAGCGCAAAAGTGCTGCTACCTGCATAGTTTATAGTTCCTCACTTAAGCTATATCGGCAAAAGTACTTTTTTGCCAGTATAACTTCATCTACACCAGGGCTCAGTCAGTATAACATGTTGCCAAAAAAATCACGCTGTAGCCAACATTGCTACACTAGCAAGTTTCTTGTGCAGGCCTGGCCTTGGTTTTCTTATAATAAAAGATGGCCTAAAGTCTTGATTAGAGTATGTTTGAGGTATTTCTAAAACGAAAAGTGTTTATTTTTAAAGGGCTTTATATCACTGTGGTTTTTTGTTTTGGGGTTTTTTTTTTGTTTGGTTGTGTTGTTTACCCATCCATACTGTGGGCTTTTGATAGTAGTAATGAGACACAGAGCGCTAACTAGAATGGAGCTGAAAGTTCTGAGTAGAAAGAAGCAAATAATGTTTTGAAAAACATTAAGTCTTGGTTGTGGTGCTCTTTGCTGCTAGGCAGGAGAGCTGGGTTTCAATTACCATTCATGCACTCAGTCCCCATGCTGGCATTGGTAAGAATGTAGAATGCTGACAAGAGACTTGTATTGGCTTTAGTGACTTGCTGGCTGGCTAAAATGTAGTATGATTGGACTCGCATCCCAATCTTTACTTGGAAGTAATGTTGTTGTCCCTTGTGGCAGGAGTTAAGAGGGACATGGAAGGGAATCTCCAAGAATGCAGTACATGAGGGTGGTGGTAGAAGGAAAAGCTTGAGCATTAATCAGGATTTCCAGGTTCTTTTTGCTTTGCTTAATTAGTGGAAACGGCACCAGTTTTTCATTTTAATTAAAAGTGCCTTTTGATATTCATTGGTGATCAGGGTGCTGGAACAATTTTTATAGTGGTGGTGCTGAGAGCTATTGAACCAAACTGTAAACCCTATATATATAATGGAATCCACTTCAAGCCAGGCGGTGCAGCAGTACCTCTAGCTCCAGCTGTGTTGGTGATGATAGAAATGTAGGATTTTTTACTTGACCTACATTCTTAAAGCTGCATTTCTGTTTGTGTGTTTACCAAATGTGAAAGCTATAAAATCACCAAGGATATACAGCCATTTCATAACTCCTATGGCTTACTGGCTTTGTTCCCTGTCACTGGTTCTAGATCTAGGGAATTTTTTGCAGAGAACTATGAATGTGGGAAGAAGAAACCTACAGGATGATTTACTGTACTTTTAGTGGTTTGCTTGCTGTACCTACAAAATTAGTTATATTTGTAGCACATGCAATGTTTCCAAATGGAGACTCAGCCAGCCAGGCAGAAGGACGGTCATGCATATTGCTCCCCCCATATTTCCCCAATTGCATTAGATAAGATGTAGAAACACTGTTCTGTAAACAAATGAAAAACTCTAGTCCTGTCCAGACCTGGCACAGCCTGCAAAGGGAAACTAGATCTCTCTAGCCAATTGAATTGAACTGGAATCCTAATGTGAACACATTTAAGAGAGAGAAATAATGCTGTAATGTTGTCTTCATCTGCTCTTCCCTGTGCTGTAGCTTTGTCAGTGCATGTTTTAAGCTATTTTGGTGACCTCAGTAAAGCAGCCTCTGTTCTTTGCTGTTGATGAAGAAATAAAAATGTTTTTACAAGTTAGAGGTGGCTGAATGTTTTACTGCTTTCTGGTTTGACGGATCAGATAGGAATGTCTGGCAGCCAAAGACCTGCTACAGATTATTTTTATATTGTCTATCACTATATAGCAGCTTTTGCATCTGCATTATCTCATGTACTTCTAAGGCACCTGTGAGCTGTTTAGCAGCATTTATTTGTTCTTAAAAAAAGGCTCAGACAAATGTTACAATGCTAACTATGAATCTGTTGTCTTTCCCTTGTTATTTCAAGTCCATTACCAATTTAACAATGGGGGTATTCTTCAATCAAGTGTGGGGACATAAAGTAACTGGGCATATCCTTGGATTGGTAATTGAAAAGTCTTCCACCTTTGTTTCCAGTTCAAATCCAGTGTGGATCAGTAGTGAAAGTTCCCATCTGTCAGTTCAGCGGCCTGCAAGGGGTTGGTGGTCTCAGCTGAGTTCCTCAGAGATAGATGCCTACATTACAAAACTCACCACCATGACTTGCGTTAGGCTTCCCTGCAGCACAGTAGGTTGTTTTGTTCTGTGGTTGAGCTCCTGCCAAATTAGTTATACTTGAACTTCTTTGGATTTTTTTTTTTAAAAAACCTCACTTATACAATAAGTGCAACTCCATAAACTAAGGTAACTTTTTCCTAAGCATCAAATCCATCTGAAAGGTCACAAATGGACTATATTTTAATCAGTGCATGAATTTTACTTTCAGAGAGGGGAGAGGAAATTGCTAACCCTGTCAGAAAATATAAATCTGGTCAGAGTCTGTCTTTATGATAGCTGAGAAAGCTGTGAGGTTTTTATTAAATCTCGTCACTGAGATCTAATCACTTATAAATATCTCATGATTTCCACTTGATCAAACCCTTGATTTTAAAAGGGTGAATTTAAGTGTTTTTTTTAATTTTGAAGCCAAAAATATCATGAGGCATCTGCCCAATTACTCATTATTATTTTCCAATTCCCAGCCTTGAGTTTCTATAGACCTAATTAAGAGACTTTCCTCCCACCACAGTTCAATGCACACTTTTGCTTATGTGGGTTTCAGAGAACAGCCAGAGAAACTCATTTAAATGGTTTGATTTTGGTTAACATATCTGGGAACTATTGTGGTTCAACCTCTCATAATGGTGGGTGCCCAATTAAGCTTTTAATCCACTTGTATATAAATTAATAATATTACTTGTTAAAAATACACAGTATTTAAAGTCAAAGATAATTTTCCTTGCTACTTTAAATATGTGAAAATATGCAGGGAGGCTTTAACTATCTGTGGATATGCAGAGTGGTTTAAGGGGCAAAAAAGCCTGGGGGGATAGGGAACTGTTTCTAAATTGTGGGGTGGAAGAGAAGGGAAGGAAGAGGTACTTAACATGGCCATTAACATAACTGCTAATTCTGTTAGCAATGCTAGTTATTCAGTAGTCTCTCACCGTATATTGGCACTATTTCCCCTTTTGCACCCTCCCCCAACAAGATTTTTTTTAAAAAGGAAAGCCATCAAATGGCTTTAGTACATACTGAAATTGAAAGAAATTTGGAAACTTAAAAATGAAGATTAAAATGTTCATTTAAGCATAGTCTCAGATGAAGCTCGAGGACACAAAATAGTGGATTAGGGTCTCATACGGAAATCCAGTCCGAGTAGCAGAGAGGAGAAGGAAAGCAATTACAGGTCTGGGTACTGGGAAGGTGTTAAATTTAGACCTTTATAATACTTCATAGGCTGGAGCTCAATTCTGATATACGGTTACATAATAATGTGCATTTAAATTCAGCCCCTTTCCAGTAAGGGTCAGATCTACTTTCTATTTAAAAACAAACAAAAAAACCCCACTCCTCAAAAGCTGCACCATTTTAAATGAGGAGAAGTAAGAGGAAATATTTGCATTACGGGGGATCAAATATTGCATGCACATTAAGATAGGAAAAATACCGGGGCAAAATAAGGTGGGCGTGTGAGCGAGTGCGCGCTCTCTTTTCATGTTTGGATTTTATCACGACCCGCCGGGCATTGTATGCGACCATTGTGAGGCTTCCATGCGAATTCCGGAAGTTTGAGACCAAAAATATCTGCGTATTACTGGGGAGAGATGACGGTGGATTATGATCTTTCACAAACGCTTGTTTTGCTCCCTCGTAAATGCAGGTCCAAACACTAAAGTGCCTCCCCCAGTCCCATGAAGCAGGCTCGAAGGACGTGTTGCAGCTCTGCGCCGTGAAAATGGCTTTTTGCCATGCCACCCTTCTCCACCAATCATCGGAGAAGAATCGGGCTTTTCGCGGGGGCAAAGTTAAAGCTACGGTGGAAAAGACCGGCGGGCGGGGGGGGGGGGATCGTCATCCCAGCTCGCCCCCTTCCTCCCCCCAGTCACGGCGGCTCCCTGCAGTGTGTTCTCCAGGGCTGTGTGCAGCCGCCGCCGCCGCCTGGTAGAAGGTCCCTTTAATAGGTAAAACCCCGCCGCTGCACGCGGCTCGGGCTGGCTCCAGCGTCTCCGCCTCACCGTGACTCCGCAAGCCCTGGGGTCGGCCCCGCGTGCAGCCCGCCGGCTCCCGGGCCGGCTCCCGGGCTGGAGCCGACCTGCAAGGGGCCGGCGGGTGGGGACGCGCCGGCCCTGAGGCGGTTGCGGGGCCGCCCCCCGCCCGGGCCGGGCGCTTTGTGTACACAGCTGCACGGCGCGCAGGGGACCGAAAGGAAACGGTTAGAGGAAGGGCTGGCTTTGGAGGCGGCGAGGCTGTTGTCAGGGGCGGGGGGGGGGGGGGGGCGCTGGCGCGCTGCGGGCCAGATGTAGGCCGCCCCCATCCCCGCCTCCCTTGCGCCTCTTGGGCGGCACTGGCGCGGCCACGCCGGAGCCCTGGTGCGAACCGAGGAGATCTGATGAGTTAGCTGGTTGCTATGGTGAGGGGGGCCGTGTCACGTGACCAGGGTGCTGCTCCGGGCGGTTTGACGTCAGCAGGGAGGGAGGGAGGTGGGCAGGGGAGCGCGAGCGCGAGCAGGCAGCCGCTGTGGCAAAGCAGCAGAGCAGCCCCGGCGCAGCCTCTCCGCCGACCTTCCGCGCGCGAGCCAGGCAGCCAGCCGTGTGGGGGTGGGAGCGCGCGCCAATGCCGGGACCTACCCAAACGCTGTCCCCAAATGGCGAGAACAACAACGACATCCTGCAGGATAACGGCACCATCATCCCCTTCAGGAAGCACACGGTGCGCGGGGAGCGTTCCTACAGGTAACCCGCGCTGGCTTGCGGGGATCGCCCGGGTGCGGCTGCCTGCGTGATTGGGGTGGGGGCTGCTGCGGGCACTGCAGCAAAGGGACAGGCAGGGGGATTGCATAACAAAACGCCGTGCTCTCCGCGGCGTGTTAAAAATAAGCTGGGACCTATTAGCCGGGGTCCTGCCTCGCCTGCATGGAAGCCTGGCTGTTGGAAATAGCGTTTGTATTGTCCAGCTGGAAAACATTTTGTGAGTAGATTTGCTGCCTGTAGGGGCTCTCCCCCGCCCGCCCCACAGACCCCTCCTTCCTTGCGTGTTGATAAAAAATGCAAGCGAGAGAGATCTGTGGGGTCGCCCAAAGGGAGCTGGGCTGCGGCGCCGAATTTCTGGCTGTGCCGGGGTCGCTGGGCATCTGCGCGTGAAAGCTAAGGCGAAGGGATGGAGTCAAAACGGCTTGTGCCTGCCTGCCCTGGTGCGTGCAGGAAAAATGGAATCCTCCAGATTAAACTGCAGTCGATGATGATGTTAAAGCGCCAGATTGATGGAGCTTTGTAAGAATTCTGCTCCCTGATTGGTGGAAGGCTTGACAGCAGAGGTCACGGTGTCACACATTCACTAACATTTCCTCCTCGAAACCGGGGGTTTATTAGCGACCAGGTGGACTGCAGCCGTTTCTAGAAGACCCTGCGTATCCCCGTGCCTTTTCTTTGATTCTGGTGTGTGGCAGGGAACTCAGCCCTTCTTTCCAATTGGGAGGCAGTTGCGTTACATTTTTGACTGTATGGTTTGAGGATGGTGTGTTCTTTGTCACAGTTGTAAGCATTTTTGATTAATGGTTTGGCATGTATTGTTGGCACCGTTTTACATTAACATATCTGACAATATGGTCCAGTAGATAAGCTAATTGAAATTGTTTGCCTTTTTGATAAGGATAACAATGTAGCCTTGAATTCAACTAGTTTTATGTGCTCTGAGCTGTAGACTTGAAGCGTGATAATGTGATCAGTCGTATCTCCTCTAAAGTTAAGATGCAGTTATTTTAAATGCTGCCTTGATGACAGCAAGCTGTGCCTTTTCTGAGCACACACATCTTTCAAAGCTCATATTCACAAACCAGCAACAGGAAATGATACTGTCCTTAAAACGTTAGCTAAATATTTAGATAATGTATACTTTCTGATTGTACATAGAACTGGATCAAAATAAACCTGAGTGTTTTGCTAAGTTAGCCAAAGAAAATCAGAGTATTTTACTTTATTTTCTATTAGGAATAACTGGGCCCTAATAACTCAGTTATGATGATATTAACCTTGTAAGTAAATCTTGGCTGAATCCATACAGTTCCCCCAAAAGCTCATGGCTTAGCACTCAAATGAATGTGGTGAGGTGACATACTTGTGGAATCCAAGTGCTTACTCTACCATGAATGCCACACACAAATTTAGCCTGCACTTTATTAGAATCTTATTGCTTCCCAGAAGCCTTCAGGTCTCTACAGGCGTTTCCTTTATGTTGATAGAGTTCATTGGGCTTAGTTTTAAAGCAGCATTATTAAACTTCCAATAGGTTTTTCACCTTTTGTAAAGAATCATTCCTACTGGCAGGAAGACTGAAGCTCTCATTTTGTAGATTTAAATTCCTGCCATGTAGCATAGTTTTGTTTGAGAGGAAAGCTGGACTTTTACCACATGGCTAAATGGAAGCATTCTGCTGCATCTTTGCAGTTGTGCTGTATTCTGGTAACAAAATCTTTTGATAGAAGTAAGTTTAATGTTAGGCACTCCAGTTTGACTTACAAAAGATAGCACTGTCTTCAGTGTTTGTTGAAACCCCTTGGTCAATAAGATCCTCCCATTGCACTGTTGCACCAGAGAGGAATCACTGTTTACATTTAGTACTTCTGCACCTACCTACAAAATAATCAATTTCTGGCCTGACAATAATGCATGTTGGAATGATATTCACATCAACAAGACTATGCCCAAAAATAGAATTTTTGAAAAATTGCTGTAGTAAGACTACTGGAAACATTACGGTGGAAATTAATGTATCAATTGAATAATACTTTACATGAAAATTGCTTACATTTAGCCTTTTACCCAGAGACTATCCAGGCCTCAAGATGTTTTAAATCCTCTTTATCAATTCACCCACCTGTGAGAATGGAATGTAGCACATTACCTGTCAACACTATCACTATACATCATTTTAGGATAGTTAAATGAATAATGCAAGCTTGAATGGCAACTTTATTTTGTGACTAAGCACTGGACTGGGATTCAGGAGATCTGGAATCTGTTCTTGGCTCTGCTAACAACTTGCCTTGTGATGTGGGACAAGTCACCTGTCTGTGTGCCAGTTTTCCTATCTATCAAATAGGGATAATGATACTTTCATAAAGTGTTCTGAGACCTACAGATGAAAACTGCTATATAAGTCAACACTACTTAACTGAAATTTACAGGAAATATTTAGTTAAATAGCTAAATTGGGATTTTATCATGACACGAGATCACATTCTTAATTTTGCTGAAGCTGCCATGAAATCTTTAAAGACTCAGTTGGTTTAGGGCTCTGAAGTACCCTGAGTTCTAGTAGGATGAAAGTCCTTATACACAAGTAAATTATGTTTTGTCTGAAAGGCAGCATCACACCCATTAAGATCATGCTGGACTATTAGTTCAATTGAATTTGAGATGGGGGAAATGCACCTTGTATAAACTTCTGTCCAATTTCTTGTGTAGCATTTTGCATTTTCCTTGTAGCTTTCATATTCAAATACCGACCAGAACAAACATCTCATAAAATCACACTCCAAGCTGGCGTGACTCTGATAGTTAGTTGGTTCCATCTATATTTAGAAATATGCATTAATTTTACTCTTAAAAAAATCCTAAAACATGAAGTAGAAGTCAATTGTTGGGCAAATCTTATGTAAAAAAAAACAACCAAACAAAAAACATTCTGCTCGCAATCTAGTTTGGCCAAGTTAGACTGTGTCTACTATGTTTTCATGAAAAGCAAATACTGTATCTCTCTCCTACAATGTTCAACACCATCTCAAGTTATCCTCCATAATATACCTTAGATGCTTTTATGTAAACACATCTTATTTTAAACAAAGGAAATGGTTGTTGGTCATAATAAACAAAAGTATATTTGTTAATCTAGTGAAAAATTAGTGCTTTTATAATATTTAATATTGTTAGGCATTATTTAACTCTTGTACAGTGCTTTTCATGTGTAAATCTAAATGTACTTTTCAAAGGAAGGGAGTACCCTCTCCATTTTGCAGATGCAGAAACTGAGACAAAGTGACTTGGCCGAGGTCATCCAGCATTCCAGGAGCAGAGCAAATAATAGAACCCGGGTCTCCTGAGTCCCAATATAGTGCTTTATCCACTAACCCATGTAATAGTCTTCAACATCCTTGTGAGGTAGATATCCCCATTTTACAGATATGGGAACATGTATACAGAGTGTTAAGTGGCTTGCAGTAGGTTACCTAGAGAGTCAATAGCAGAACTACTATTCAAATGCTGAAGCAGTTCCTGGCTTCCAACTCTGTGCTCAATCCATAAGATCATGTTGCATCTTACAGTAAATAATTGTAAATATTAAATTTATATTAGTTTATTAAAATTATATTTCTGGGGTGGAAAGGAAGGACAAGAGGGTGTTCGTTTGATACATCTCAGTCAGGAGGCTTGGCTGTAAATTTGGTTTGGCACTAAGGTGTAATAAATTTTGATGGCCAAGAATGGATCTTGGCTCCCACCAGAGAATAGCCCCATATTTGCTTATAATTATAATTCTCTGCCCTAGGTAAATATAAGTAAATCAGTAAAGCAGCAAATCAGGAATGACAGGGCTGGGTGGGGACATTTTTAAACAGGCACCTGGCCACAGCGCCCTATGCCACAATCTAGGCAATTCAATCAGTTCACCAGCCACACACAAATATTTAAAGTATTTTTCAAGTTTCATATTACAAATCTGAGGTAAAATTTTTAATTCACTGAAATAGTGGAGTCTTACACCCTCTTTCTTTGGATACCACTCCTAATTTTGTTTTATCCACATGCAGTTGGGAAATCAGATTTATTAATTGGCCTTTTGTCCACTAGCCATATCACTTACTTCACTACCCTAAGCTTTTAAGAATGAGTGTTTAAACTTTTTAGGACTCTTTCAGGCTTTTTGCTTGTACATACAGCTTGAGTACAGATTATATATTTTCTGACACAATATCTTTGTTTAGTTATAAATATTTGCCTACTGTTAGTGTCCTCTTCTCTCTTCTTAAGGAGAAACTGGTATTTACACTGCTGATGTATAGCTTTTCTGTGCATAATAACGAATGTGGAACAGAAGTGATGGTGTTCTCATCCACTGATTACAAAAACTATAATGTTTAACAGGATATGTCTAGAGTTTCAGTTGGTATAGGGATTTTTAGATGGTAATTTCTTTGGCCTATAGAAGATAGAGTTAAATTAACAGTAGAATGTTAACTGTTTTAGGACCCAGAAGTCTAGAATCGTCCTTCACATCTTTTGTTTCCCTTGTATTAAGTCCTGGACAGATTTTCTACTTGAGAATTTTGGACCATGAATCATTCATCCTTAAGAAAACCTGCATTATATGTCTCGAGGGTTTCTCTGTATTGTTAAACTAGTTTCATCCACTGATATTTTACTCTTTGAGTTAATCTATTCCCTCAGTATGTCTAGAGCAGTGGAATTTACTTTTTGGTACAAAATAATTGTATTCTTTACTTAAGTATTTAAGAAGGATTTATTGCATTACCTTAGTTTGGTTAGACAGAACACAAACTCCTGCCTGCCGCACTCGAGCAAATAGTTCAATTGACTTTAAATAAGACTATTCACATGGATGAAATGAGTAGAATAGGGCTCAGTCTTGTTGCAAGGAATTATGGGAGAAGATACTAAATAGACAAGTACTCTCATTTTATGGGGTTGGATAAGTAAGGCTCACAGACTGCAGTTCAGACCCACATCCTTCAGTCTCTGAAAATTTCAAATGCTACCCATGACAAGTGCTATTATATATAAAGGTTAGACTTTCAAAAGTGCTCAGTGTTGATCTGTTTGCTTCCATTGCAGTTGATGGGAGTCTTAGCTTTGACTTCAGTGGGAACAGATTTAGATCAGTGCTGAGTGCTTTTGAAAATCATATCCTATATGTTTGGCTCCATTCCAAAAGATATGGACTCTGTTTGATAACCCCTCTTGCATGTCAAAGCATCTGAAGTAAAATACTACCACCGTAGTAAGGTAATACCCATGATAATGTCCTGTGTGTATTAAATGGTGACTTAAAGGATGCAGTTAATCTCCAGTGTAACTTGTATGAGTGGTGCAAGAATCTTTCCTTACCTTTTGCCTACTACCTGTAGGTTGGACAATAGATGTTCTTTCTCTTCTTCTCATACAGGTTGGATTCCTATCTCATCCCAGTTCCCCTTCATAGAGCCTATTGGGTTTTTTTTAATTTTTAAAAAGGCTATTTTCTGCTTCTTAAAAACTGGAGTGAGCAGATTCTGATTCTGGGATAAATTGGAGACACTGTTTCAATTAGGGTGACCAGATGTCCCGATTTTATAGGGACAGTCCTGATTTTGGGATCTTTTTCTTATATAGGCTCCTATTACCCACCCACCCCCGTCCCGATTTTTCACATTTGCTGTCTGGTCACCCTAATTTCAATGGATATAGCCCATTTGAGAGATCCTGCTTTCAAAATGGGCTATAGTGGCACACCGTGGAGCTCTACTTAAAGAGAACTTGTTTTGGCAAAACAAATGTTCTGAGTGTACTCAAACACTACAGCTGATCTGTAGGGCAAGGGGCTGATCTCATTTGCGCAATAGCATTGCACTGACATTTCAAAATGTAAATATTCCTCAGCCTGAAATTGTTGAGGATCCTATTCTGATTATAACTTAGATTCTTGTTGAAGAGAACCTCTTTATGACTTGCAAGACAGTCTAGCATTAGGTCATGTAAGGAAGTGAAACTAAAACTTTTTCCAACATACCATCCTCTTCTCAGCCTTCAGGCCGGTTCTCTCTGACTGAAGTGCTTTGGATAGAATTGAAATATATGCTGCGTTTGTGGGTCTATGAAGCATCCTGTGGCTAGGTGAGCTTTATTTTAAAGGTACAGCTTGTTGAGCTGCTTATTAATATGGTCACCACCCCAGTGTTGTGTGGGTGCTTGCAAAAAGAGAGTAGACTTAAGATATTAGAAAATTTAACCTGATGTATCCTTTAGGAATAACCTTTTTGGCTTCGCCCCAGCCTTGTCCTCTTGTGGGAAGACCTTGTTGCTAGGTACTTTCCTGCTGGTGAGGTTAGTGTTTCCTGCTGCCACTGCAGCTGACAGTGAAAAATGTCTTAACAGAATTTATATGGAAAACAGGTTGGATAGTTTGGGGGACATCGGTGTGGGGACTTGCATGGTTTTTGCCCACAGGAAGAAAGGTATTAAGTAAATTGATAGGAGCAAGGTAGAAACCTTAACTGTCCTTTGCTATGTGGGTGGAGTGAGTGAGGTCTAACTGCCTTGTCACATTTGGACTAGACTATAAGAACAGAACCTTCTATGCAGGCCTAGGTTCTGTGAAGTGTAATGGACCCATTGAGGCACTGGGGATTGGTAGATGTCAGCCTGGCCATTGCTAAAGCTCCATTCCCGCCCCTCCCCCCCCCCCCCCCCCGGAGCCACCAAACCCAGGCATCAGCTAAATCTGGGGAACAACAAATGAGAAAACAGGGATGGAAGTGAAGGTCAGAGGGATAAAGTCAGGGATTCACAGGAGGACACCGAGTAGAGAACCCCAGACAGCGTCCACTGCTCCTCGGAGGTGTCCGGGGAGGCAATGGACGCTTCCCAGAGGAACTCTGCCTGGATATGTGACTTAAGGAGGGACCAAAAGTAGGTCCCACAGTCAGAGCACCCACCATCCAGCTTCTTCCTCCTGGTATGATGGATGGCCATCTTGGCCAGTGCCAGGAGCAGGCTGACGAGGAGGTCTTATGACTTTGTGGGGCCGCAGACAGAGTGTGCTTGGGTCAGGAGGTGTGGGGGGAAAGGGCAGCCAGTACCTCAGGAGGAGATTCTGGAGGAATGGGAAGACAGGCTGCAGTATGGTGCACCCTATATAAGTGCACACCATGGTCTCCCTCTCGCTGAAGAAAGAGCAGGTGTTGGGGAAGGTTGGGAACCATGCCAGGTACATGCCCGTGCTCATGGTAAGATGTGAGGCAGTGAATGAAGTTAGATCAGGCAGTAACCTTTCCCATGTATACGATGGGTTGGAGGATAGGGAATGAAAACTAACATAGTGTAGCACTATATTTGTAGCACTTATTCACTCCAAAATGCAAGTGAATTTTTGAAATGTGTAACAATTGTTGGAGAAAAATTCCTGCACTCATCCTCCCACTCTAAGGAAGGCATAGCTCAGGCTTGGTAAGGAAGCAGATTAGCATGTGTCAGCTTTTTACTCCCTGCAGACTTTCCAACCAGCCCTCTTGGCAGTTTTGTAATAGAAAATGAGTGGTTTTATCACATATTGTCAATCCCATTAATTGGTGATCTTGTTAATACTAAAATGAATACAACGTAATTCAAAATGAGGATCTATTATTTGCATGCAATATTCTGGTTGTGAAGCTCTTTATTACTGAAGTGTTGCTGAAGAGTAAGTTTTGTGGACTAACACTTAGTGCACACCAAATCACAGGGAAGGCTAGGACCATCTGGTAAAATCATATATGTATTTTAAAGGTCTGGCTTGACCAATTTGATTTCATTTTCTTTTCATGATAGCTGTAAACAAACTAACTGAATCATAATTCAGTTAAATCTGTTTCTCTGTCACGCTGTCCAAAAAGGATTGGCTCATCAAGAGGAAATGTAAACATTAATCAGTGAAGGGAGGCTTAAGGATGTAGCTTTCATAGGAAAACCTATAACTGTGCCAAACTGAGCTGCTGGGGGAGGAATGTCCCATGCAGGCTGTGGGCCAGATCTGGCTCCTATTTATGCTAGTTTTACACCAGTTAACTCATTTGAAATCAGTGGGGCAATTCTCACCTACTGCCTTGTCAGAAAAGAATCACATGTTATGAATCTGGGACATATGTGAATAGCAAAGGAAGGGAAAGATTATTATAATGATCTTGTGTAAATGAGGGGGTTTTAAGAGTGCGGTAGAATAATATTTTAAAAATCAGTGGAATTGACCAAGAAACTGTTTCTCAAATGAAAAAATGTTAGCCAATGTTTTTGTCTGCATAACCAGGCTCCTGCACTAGTAGTACTGCTGAATAAAGGAATAGCCCATCATTTTGCTTCACGGAGATGCAGAACATCAATTAAGAATGTGTATGTGCTCTTGTTGTGTGTTTTGTTTTTTTTATATTGTGGTGTGGGCAGGTACTGTGAGTGTAATTTCAGCTGCTCTTTAGATACTCATTTTTCAGTATTGCATTTCTTGGCAAAGCTCTAGGACATGGTCAGTCCAAAGGGCTGTGGACAAGTGACATTTCAGAGAAGATATATAATTAGAAGTATGTAAAATGAGCATTCCTCATACAGCAGGGCTTTTTTTCATACAGTGCAAGTCTGCAACCTAAAAAGCTGCGTTTAGTCAGAGATGCACTTGAATGCAAATTATTGTTTGTCACTCTGGAATGCAGAGTGTGGATTCTCAGAAGGGCTGTTAGTACAGTACTGTGTTCTAAAAAATAAAAATATGCCTCAGGTAGATTTATACATTATTATGAAGAGGAAAACCTTTTAAGGCTAATCCCTGTGGAACTAGTGCGATAGTTGCCTGATTGAGACGCATTAAAACAATATATATCCCATTAAAATATTTGTTACAGTATTCAGTAGCTTATAAAGGGTAGCTTATCATTAAAACCATTATAGAAATCCTGAGTAATGGCTTGCTGTGTGGAGGTGGAGTATACATCTCCATCTTCAGTTGCCATATTTCTTCATCCCAAAAATCAAAATGGCGCAGCTGTTAAACATCTTTGTGCATTACTGCCTGGCACTACTCACTGTCTAGCATGGATCTTTAAATAAAGGCCCAAACACTCCTTTGAAAGTAATGTAGGTTCTTTCTGTGCCCTTTCTGTGGTCTCTAGGTCACATGCCATGGATTAGTATCCATTTTAGCTAATACTCCTTTATGTAGGGCAGGGTCTGCCTTTCCGATACCACTTCCACCATTTCCTGCCAAAGAATACAATGTTAGAATATGGTAGAAATTAAATGGATTCAGAACAAGGCATTTAAGGGCTAGTCTACACTACAAAGGACTTGCTGGTATAGCTATAGTCTATTAGGGATGGTAAGAAAAAAATGACATTAGAAATACCTTTTCGTAAATGTGCCACAAGGTTGTTTTTTTGACAGCTTGTGCTGTGCCAGACTGGTGTTTTTGTTCCTAAAATGTGTTGTTACCTAATTTCATCCAGCAGGATGGTAGTGTGCAAATTATAGGGAAACATGTCTTTTACAGTATCACTATACAGAAATGACCACAAGTTCATAAGGCAATAGAAAGGGGAGGAGAGTATAGGGTTTCTACATAATAATTAAGTAGTGGCTTTTCATGGCAATGGATGATCTGATGACATCAGACTTTATGATGATTTTCTTTAATCGTAATTAGTCACGAGAATAAAAAGGTCATGATTAATTGCCGTTTTAATCTCACTGTTAATAAAATGCCAATATAAATTTATTCTAAATATTTTGGGATGTTTTTCTACATTTTCAAATATATTGATTCCAATTACAACATGATACCAAGTGTACAGTGCTCACTTTATATTATTGTTTTTGATTACAAATATTTGCACTGTAAAAAAGGTAAAAGAAATTGTATTTTTCAGTTCACCTCTTACAAATACTGTTGTGCAGTCTCTTTATCGTGAAAGTGCAACTTACAAATGCAGAATTACTTTGTTTTTGTTTTGAGTGCAGCTATGTAAAACTTTAGAGCCTACAAGTTGAAATATGAAGGGGCATATGAATGCTTAGTATATCTCGCATGTAAATATCTTGCATTGCCGGCTACAACAGTGCCATGTGAATGCCTGTTCTCACTTTAAGGTGACATTGTGAATAATAAGAGGGTTTCATTATCTCCTGTAAATGAAAACTTAACTTGTTTGTCTTAGCGATTGGCTGAACAAGAAGTAGGACTGAGTGGATTTGTATGAAGTGAATTGAAAAATACTGTTTCTTTTGTTTATCTTTTTAAACTCTTACCCTTAAGGAAGTTCAATAAAGATCACAGCCACATCTGTTAAATCCAAGTGTCATGTGACCCATGTCATCTTATTGCACATTGGTTAATGTTGGGGGCGGGGGGAAGGCCTACAGAGTGAACCTGTTTTGTCACATGACCCTGTAAGCAGATTGACAGTCCAAGCATTTAATAAATACATATTTACAGTGTGCAACTTAATTTACATATCAGAGTATGCCTATAGGTTATAGGCATGTTGAAGTGTTTGTTGCATGATGCATTTGTCTTCAACTAAATTGCTTGTTTGTTGTTTACAGTGTTTATGGTGGGGATTGAACGCACTAGTGTCACCATGTGTCTGATGGGAGTGTACTTTAGGACTTGACCTTAAAATATTAAAGGAGGACAAATTCTGTTAAACAGTACATCCACCTTTCTCTTAGCTTAAGGTGAACTAGGACACAACTTTGCTAGCCCTTCAAGATAAAAGGGGTGTGTCTGAACGGCCACTGGTAATTCTGTTCTTGGGTATTCAGGCAACTAGCACGATCTAAAAGAGGGATCGTCTGACAAACTGCAGCTGGTTCTTTTTAGTTTGTGTGTTCTCTTACACGGTCTAATAATTTTTAAACTGCAGGAGCTCCACCAGAGACCAATGTGGTTGGGGGAAATGAGATTTGGGGGAAAATATCATAGTATATTGATCAGTGGTGAGCAACCTGCGGCCCGCGTGGCTTCCCGCAGCTCCCATTGGCCGGGAATGGCGAACTGCGGCCCCTGGGAGGTGCAGGTGTGCCGAGCCTGAGGATGGTCAACGTAAAAAAACTGTCTTGCAGCTCGCCAGTGGCTTGCTTGCTAACTTGACGGGCTGCAGGTTGCCCACCACTGATACTGATAGTTTCAACCAGGGTGTATTGATTAAATCAAGGCAATATAAATCATTATTTAAATCACCAAGTGAAAAGTCTTGATTTAAATAACTGATTTTAATCAACTTTCCCATTTCTACTTCAGTTTTCTAAAGAAAGTTGCATTCTCATTGGTTGGTTCAACCATTAAAACATGTTGATTTACAACTAAATAGAGACTTTTTATACTAGATTTGGTACATCTTTTTGATATCTAGGATGGTACACTATAATTATATACATTTATTTAAGCAATTTATATAGCTTAGTGTTTTCAGATTCTTAAATTATACATTTTTAGTATGTTAGAAAATGATGAACAACACTGCTTGTTTACTAGATAATTTTTGATCATGGTTTGTGTCAAGCTGTGCTAGGATGTTAACTGGAATTTAAACGCACAAAACAGCATATAAAATTTATTTTTATTAAACAAAATCTTAGACATTTTGGATATATAAACATTTCCTATCAAAACATGTTTCATATTTACCAACTAAATTTGATGTATTAAATAAACAGAGGGATTATCTGTATATTTAAAGTCAGACTGGAAAATGTTCAAATATGCTTAAGTGAATGTGACTGTAACTTAAGCTCCCACTTGCCTAAGTCTCTTGAAAATGAGACAATCTCCTAAATTACTTAGATTGTCCTTCAAACTTTTAAAACTAGTTGATCTCATCCCCTCCCATCTCATTTTTATTCATAGCCTGGAAGAGATAGAAAGGTTTTCTGCTTTTTCAACTCCCAGTTGATTTCTCAGATTTGAATGAATTTGTCCAAATGAAGAAAATATTCTTTCTGTGTCTGTGGAAGAGGTTACAGCTATTGAAAGCTGATTTATCATTTCAACAGACTCTAGTTCCAGGTGCTTATTTAGTGACTTCCACCAGTTCAGTGGTGCAACATCATCAGCAAACACGTACTGCTTGAATAGTTCACTTCCACTCCTGAAATTTATTATGGTTGGCATGACTGGTGCATTGAGGAAATTGGCAAGAAAATTTGGTGTAGTTAGAGTTTGATCCAGCCGCTCTTTACTGCCTGGAATTCAGTTTTGTTGAGTATTTCTTCAGTGTCTCTTCAATTCTTTCCAAATTTCAGCAGCACCAGCAATACAGCAGCAATCTTTCTGCAGTTTTTCCAATGCTATGGAACTAGGTTTCAATATATTCAGCATATATTCCACATTTCTCTTTAGTCCAATGCTGACTACTTTGGCTACATTGATAGTTCCATCTGTTCTGTCATGTTTTCCTTTGCAAATTGTTATCAGGATAGGCCCGTTCTTAAAAAACAGCTCAAAACAGTCAACCAATGAATTCCATTGTACATTTTGGGAGAGAATTAGTTTCCTGCTCTCTTCAATGAAGCTGAAGCAAAGCAGTTGTAACAGAAGTATTTTGCAATTTAAACACCATTTTCCTTTATTCCTGGAGTTATACTTAAATCTTTGGCTAAAAAATGCATCAAATGAGCACTACACCCATATGTTGCAAGTTTCAGGTTCTCTTGATTATCTTCTTCTAGATTTCTTCTCATCTTTGCTACATTTTTAGCATTGTCTGTAACAAAGCTATGCACTTGATACTTAAGTATTTATTTGCAGTTTGTCATAGCTTTTACTGCTACTTCTCTTCAGCGGTCTGCTGTATGGGCATTTCCTGATGTATCAGTTGTTTCTGTAAGACAGAAACCCCACCTTTTGTTGTGACACAAGAACATATTACTGGATCAGAGTGTACGTGCTCCACCCATCAACACTCAGATTGATGGAAAATTCATTAATTTTTTCTCAGTGTTCAAATTTCCTTCTCATATGCTGTACCCAGCAGCCTTCCAGCAATGTCTGCTCTGCCTGGAGGAGTGTATGCTGGTTGTAATGATTGAATCATATAAATGAAATGTTTGTTCTGAACTAAATGAAAGAAAGACTCGGTTGCATAAATGAACCAAGCAATCTTTTTGTCTATGGAGTCTTGATGGAATTTGCTGGTCCTGATTACAAATTCATTCATTTTACTGGATTATGAAGAAAGTCTTTTTTAATATAGGTAATTTTATTGTCTGATGTATGTTTAATTGCAGCACTGTTGGTGGTACTAACAGAAGTCTCTGAAGTTGTAGACATTTCAGATGATGGACCATCATAACCCCTTTTGTCTCAGGTGGACCCTGAAAGAAAATGGTGAAAAAAGTCACTCTCTCTCACTGAGTATTACTAAGTGCACTGCTTTAAAAAATAAGATTGTAAATGAAAGAGTCCTTCTACTGCAGCTGCTTGTACCATTGTTTCAATGATATAACTTATTTTCTAAACTTAGTTTTATAGGGGAAATAATTAATAAAGCATAAGGATTATCTAAATCTAGTTAAACTTTTATTTCTAGCAACATACCAAACAGTTTGAAAAAAGAACATTTTTAAATGTTGACATTAATAAATCCCTAGTAAAACTTTACTTTTAAACAGAAAATCTTCACCTAGATTTGATTATATTGAGCAATTAAGAAATCACTTCAGAAGTCCTGCAGTATCAGTAAAACATTGACATACTTCGACAACAAACTAACATACCAATTATATTTTGAATACAAACATTTTGAAATTCATAAGTAATCCACTCAAAACATAAATTTACTATAATAATCAAAGTTAAAGTTTGTTAGCATAGTAGGACATGGTAGGCAGTCCATATGAATAGTGCAAAAATAAGTTTACTAATTAGTTGATCTAGATTGTCAGACTTGTCCACATCATCATTGTCAAAGTCATTGCCTTCTGAGGAGCATTTTTCATAATGTTTCATTTTGACAACCAGCCCTTGCATCTCTTTTTTGCAGTGTTTACATTTGGCATGCGTTCCTCTTTTACTCAGAGGTACAGGAACTTCTTGAAAATACTTCCAAATAGGGTTTATTTTACCACTTACAGCAATAGAAGGTTTTTTTCTGCTGTTCCCTGATGTTGAAATCAACACTAGAGACTGCATTCTGAAGAATGTTGTACATTCTTCCCACAGCATCCTGCTTAACACCAGTGTTACTCCTTCCTTGTTGCATACTCTGTTCTTTCTCCCTAGTCATTTAACTCTCCCACTCTACCCTACCCTTACCACTATAAAAACAAGCTAACAACAATCCAAGACTTCAACTTAAGTAACCATCTGCCTTTTGCACTGCAGCATTTTATTTGTGTAGGGACCGGGGGGCAGTTGAGAAACTAATTCTGTTTGTATCTGGCTGTGTGTATGTGCAAGGACACCGAGCAAGGCCATTTAGTTGAAGTGCCCAGATTCAAAAGCAAGGGCTGGTTGTTACTGGGCAGATCAGTGTTTTGCCATGAACCGGGAACTACGTTTCCATGGTGGGTGGAATCATAAATATTCATAATTTTGAGAACAGCCAGTCAGAGCCCAGGTAGGGAGAAGCTTTAAAATAGGAGTATGAGACCATCCAGGTGGGCTCAAAGGATGACCCTGAAGAGATACATGATGATGTCTCCTGGAGTCACAGGCCAGGTCCCAATGCCGGTGATGACTTTGCTGGTCTCTTTCATCTAGTAGCACAGCCCCTGGTTCTCTCACAGGATCGAGCCCTTAATACGATACATGACCTATTATGCCATATTTATAAAGCTTGAACTCAGAAATTAGATCTTCCCCCTCCCCCCGATTCATTCTTTGTATGCACAAGCATCCTTTGACTCAGAGTTTTTGATAGAGGCTTATGAATTCAGCCTATTTATTTTTTACTTAAATGTTTTAAGAGATTGTAATGAGTTTAGGCCTTAACATATTTTATATTAAATTTTAATTTTAAACAGGTCTATTGTTAGAAAAACTTATTATAATTTAAATAACAATCAAAACAATCCCATTTTTAAATATAAAAATCCAAGGATTTAAATTTTAAAAAATCATTTTTTAAAATTTGTTTTTATCCATCCTGGTCCCAACATTAAAATTGATTCATTGTGCAGCTGCAACAAAGTAGGCTAATAGAATATTGGCCTGTATCAAGAAAAAATTATTATATAAATGATGATGAGCAAACAATTTTTTATAAAGGGCAGTTTATTCCACAAGGGAGTGTAGAGTCCAGTTTTGGCCACCCTATCTGAGGTTAATTTGGAAGTTATACAGTGTGTGCATTTGAAATGAAGGAATACTGTTAGGGGCAGTAATATCTCCAGAATGGGAATGAATTTTTAAGTTTAGAGAACATACTGGTAATATTTCTATAACCAGAATCAACTTTCCGAGAGCACCCAGTGCAGCTGGAGAGAGTACAGCATAAAGCAACCAAATATGTGAGGAGAGTGACGCGACTGTTTTAGTCTTGGAAGAAAACTACTAAAGGTGACATGACTGAAGTTTTAAAGCCAGATAAGTCATCTTATTAATATTGATCTATTTGAGGTTGCACAGACCAATAGCAGGAGTTCTCAGAGCTAGATTGAGGCCTCTGCTCAGACAATCGTATTATGTCAGAATCCAGGCTTTCATTTAATCATATATATATATATATATATATATTTTTCTAGTTCTTATGGGTGCATTTGGGCGGGAAAGCTTGAAAACACAAACCTAACAGAAGACACATGGTGTGGGCTCAGTGCTGCCATCCCATTATAGCTCTGCTGAGATGGCATTGGCAGGAAGGGAAACTGAGGACTGTGTGGAATCCCCAGTTTTCAGGTGGTCTGTGGTGTTGGAAACCTGCCCAGCAGATGGTTGTTCTGTGGGTAGCCCCTGCCACCAGCTCCCCAAGTGTCAGGGCCATGGTGCCGAGGTAAGACATTTAGGTGGTGGCTCTGGAATGCTTTAATCGGGCCCTGGGTGACATGACTATAATTTGAGAGATTATTCATGTAAGAAAAATCCAGAGGTATATTAGAGAATGGTGGATAGGTGGAATCAAATAGCATTAATGTATTTAAATATATTAGAAGACCATATGAAACTACAGTTAGAAGTTAATTAAAGATTAGCTAATTAAAGTTAAATTTGTCCTTGCTGATCATGCCCCTGCCTCCTCGAAGTATAATGCAAGAGTGGCTATGAAATGGTTTGTAATGGAGTGCTCTTTGATCCTTTTCAGGCACAAAACATTTTTAAAAGTTTAAAATAAGAATTTTAATCTTAGAAATGTTTGTCTTTTGAAATATGTAGGGTAGGAGGGTCAAGCAGTTCTAGATGTGAAGGGTTGGTCCTTGATCATCTCCTGGTTCTATGTAAGTAGAAGCTAAGAATAGAAAATATTTACTGTGCCCATCTCTCTGCCAATGAAAGAATGTTCCTTACAGGACACTTTCTAGTGTCCAGCCTAGTTTCAGATGTCTCAAGCAATTTCCCTGGGGAGGCTATTCCACAGTCTCATAGATCGCACTGTCATGAAGTTCTTCCTAACATTTAGCCTCAATTTTTGTGACTTTTATCCTGTTCCCTCTAGTCATTCCCTTTGTACCACTCTAAGTAGTTCCCCTTCCTCCTTGATGCTTACACTCATTGAATCTTCATAAATTGTTCTGTTCTTCACTCTTGCTTAGTTATTGCTTGAATGAGCTTTATACATAGTTAGCTGTTAGTAAGTATGTGGGGAGTTTGGAATCTGCTTAGGTCCCCAGTGAGGATGAGTATGTAGTGTTACGGTACCTTATCTTGAAGCCCACATACATGAGTGGTTCAGTAGGTCAGTGCTCTGAATATGCAAGTGAGAATCCTGCACAGGTCAAAAATTAAATTAATTGGGCGATTTCATCCTGCTAACTAGCTGAATCTTGTCCATCTGAAAACTACCCAGCAGTTAAACACCATGGGCAGTCTCTGGACTGAAATTGCGGAGTGAGAATTAAAGTTAGAACTGAAGGAAAGCCTGCACAGTCCCAGTCTTTTTAGAGTGGCTGTGTACCCACCACATCAGTGAAAGCCAGTGGCAGTGGCAGGTGCTCAGCATCTCTGAAAATGTGGGCTCAGGCATCTCAAGTTTTAGGCACCTGTAATTAAAGGCCAATTTTGAAAAGTGCCTGTTTTCCCATTGGTTAAATGGGGATAAAATCTTTATCTGTTTGTTAAAGCACTTTGAAATCTTCCGTACTGGTGAGAAGCATGATGTGTAACTGCTAATCGTCCTCTGCCCAGAACAAAAGATAATCTACTCATGGGTTGATCTGTTGTCTGCTGCATCCAACCCAGGAGTTTAATAAAGCGGCAATGTATTATATCATGATACCTTTTGCTTTTTGTAAATGGCTCCACATATACAGTTGTATTGTCTTCATAAGTGTGCTTAGCAACTCTTTAATTTAAATAGGAGTTGAACAACTGTATCAAGAGAATCTAAAATCCAAAGTCTCTCTTGGTGGGTTCAAGCTTGGTTTCATTGGGGACCAACCACAGATTTATTAATCTTCTCTTTCAAATTATTGCAGTCACAGATGATCAGAACTCATCCTTGGTGACCTATCTAAATTTTATGTAGATTTTTAAAATTTTACAACTCAGATTTAATATAGGGAATGAATAATGTACAGATGTATAATGTGAAAAGAGCTGAAACAAGGGGAATCAAGCACCATTGCCAATGCCTAGCTCATTGAAAATTTTATAGATTTAATCTCATCCTTCTGGAAGAAAACATCAAAGGAGCAATTCAAGCTTAACTCTTTGGTGCTGAAGACTAGCTCAGTGGTAATATTTTAAATAAAGTCTGGCCAGTTTTGAAAGTGTTACCTCACTGACACTTTAAGCTTTGCCACATTAAATTCCTACCTTACGGCCAGTTCAGAAGTCCAACCGGGTATTGCTCCAACCGTCATTGTAAGACACCATTTTATATTGTATATTGTGAATTATTGGTTCCAAGCTGCTCAGATATATAAAAACATATACATCTCATACTTCTACCTTAAACTTTCCTGTTCCTGTCTTAATGAGTCTCTTTGGTCACTGCTGCTGCTCTCCTCTCATAAGATGTGTGAGCTCTAGTACATAAAGAAGATTGGGTGGTCCAAACCCCAATCATGTTTGTGAGCACAAGCTCCATTGCTGGATACATCACACAACTAATAAGAGTATAGACACTATTGGGGTGGGGATCAATTATTGTAAAGCTGATGCTTGTCTCTAAAGATTAGGACCCACATCCATTCAGGGCAAACTGCTGATAGCTGTCTTCCAGTACTATTACCTGAGCCAAACTTAGCTAAAACTACATTGGTGAAGGTTGATGTGGAAAGCTATCTATACAGATCAAATGCAGACACGTTCAATCCATGTTAATTCCAAAGATATGACAACATATTCATAGATTCCAAGGCCAGAAAGAACCACTATCTGACCTCTTGTATGGCACAGGCCATAGAACTCCCCCCAAAATACCTTCTTGTGAGCTAGAGTATATCTTTAAAAAATAATAATAATCCAACCTTGGTTTAAAAATTGACAGCGATGGAGAATCCAGCATGACCCTTGGTAAATTCTTCCAATGGTGAATTACCCTCAGTGTTAAAAATGTGCACCTTATTTCCAGTCTGAATTTGTCTAGCGTCAACGTCTAGCAATTGGATCATGTTATACCGTTATCTGCTAACTATTTAACTACAAACAGTGAATATGTAAATACATAAGAACTAAGAAACAGCACACAGTTTGTTGTTATGCATAAGCTGGGTCTAATATAGATTTGTCCGTACAGTTTTGAAGGCCTATCAAATATTGTATTTACTGAATTGCAGCAAAATACTGTAGTGGTAAAAAAACAGCAGGAAAAGGTATGGAGAAAGTAGCCAAAGAATGAAAAAAATTGTCAGTTTTCTGTGCAGAGGTGAGAGTGGAAACTCAAAATACATAAAATTCAAAGAAGCCATTGGACATGGCTTGGATTCTTTGAGGTGCCCTAAAGTGTTTTTAAGAACTACATCACTTGTATGAAATTTGTAACTTAATTTCTAATAATGCAAAGTATTAACTATACTTTCACAGTTGGCTCAGTGAATAAACTTAAAGCAAAATTATCTTTCAAGCAATAGCAAAATAATATAATGCGGGACTATTTATTGGGTTATTCTAAAGGTTTTGTCTCCAAAGCCCCAATGGGTTTGTATTGTCTGAACATTTTTAGATGAGCTTTTGGGACCTGGAAAACTTGTCTGAATAAAGTGGTATGCATCTTTCTATCTAGCAAACTGTTTGCTATTGTATAATGTTACACCTTGTGTAGTACTTAATTACATTTGGTCTCAAACCAATCACTGAGATCCAAACACCTTAATTTTTTTCTGGGTCAGAACATCATAGTTTGCTACAAAAATTAAGATGCTATTTATGTTTGGTAACACTTGAAAGTACAATGCACAGAGAATGACCTTCACTATTTTTAAAGGTTTGATGTATTGGCTAGGGTATGGAGAGAAGTATACCAAGTAAGAAGGGTGTTTTTCATCTTTGCAGATTTTATGGGTGATTGACTAGACCAGAGAATTTGTAATACCTGCTACATAATTCATTTCAGTTACAGGTTCTGTGACCCATGAGAAAATTCTGTGGTTTTTGGTTTTTGTTTTGTTTTTTGCAGTTGTTTTTGGTACAGGAATATGTTGTGGCTTGAAAATTGGAGAGTGCGCATCATATGTTGGCAGGATGTGCTGCAGCTTTTTGCCCAAATTGTGTCCAGAAATCGTTTTCAATACAGCGAGCCCCAGGAGGAGTATAATTGGCCTCTCTAATGATCAAAACTGAACATTGAATCTGTACATAATCTGTGTTAAGACAGCAGCAAAGGTCTAATCTTAAAACAACCTCTCTCCTCCATCCCCCCCAGTTCAGGATGACATCAATAATTTTTCTCCCATAGAAAAATGGCCAGAGTGAATCATAAGCTTCCCTGTTTTTCTGCTGCTTTGAGCTTTTTATTCTTTTGCAGAAGCTATTCATTTTAAATGGACTTCCCACACAGACCTGGGCAGACTCACTCATCTATATCTTGGCCTATTTGTTCATATCTTTTGCTTCAACAGCTTTGTTCTGAGAGCTTTCCTTTTATTCAAAATGTGTATCTTGGGTACTGTCAGGGGAGGACTTCTGGAATGATTTCCCTTGGCATTATTAGAATAAGATTTTCCCATTTTAACAATCTTTTTATCCATTTATCCACAGATTTATCCTACTTCTAGCATCTACAAAAGTCCTCTGTTTGTTTCTTGAAAAATGATAGTTTCATACATTCCATAAAATGGGTAAACTAATTTGGAAGTACTCCTCACTTGTTTTATCCTTTATCTGGGCTCTATTACTGCTTTTGGCAGAAATAACTTCTGCTGCCAACAATTGTTTGCTTTTTAGGGAAAAAAAAACATTGCTAAGTAAATATTTCACATTCAAAAAGTTCTCCCCAAATATAACTCGATGATGATTTCTCTTATCGGTCATAATTATCTGTAAGCATTTCTGGAACACTTTTATCATACCCTGTAATGTATATTGTGCCACACACAAATATCTAGTTTTGTTTTGGATCAGACTATGTATTATCAAGGGATATGCTAAACTAGTAAGACCCTGATCCATCAGGTTATTGTAAGCATGTGCATAACTTCAAGCACCTGATTAATCCTGATATTCTACTCTAGAATAAAAGACCTGTGACATAACTGTAGCTGGCCCAGGTCAGCTGATTGGGGCTTGGGTTGTAGGGCTAAACATGGCAGTGTAGACATTTGGGTTTGGTCTGGAGACTGGGCTCAGGACCCCACCCACGCTTGTGGGGTCCCAGTGCTCAGGCTCCAGCCTGAGCCCAAACACCTGCACAGCAATTTCCCAGCCCTGCATAGATGTACCCGAAGAGATCAATGAGACTCTCAAGTGCTTAGTTACTCATATGCATAAGTGTCTTGCTGAAACAGGGCTTGAATTAATAATATAATGTGAAAACTGATAAATATTAATTAGCAATTCTATGGATTTCAGTTTAAGGTTTTCATAATTGAAATGAATGACTCTTTTTTTCTAACTAGCACATTTTCTAACTCTTCACTGTTAGGCCTGTGAGCCGCAAATTTCTGCTCTGAACTTTTTGAAGTATGGGGTATGGAAGGCCCAAGATGGAGTTCCAGATCTAACTCGTATCTCTAGTTGTTGCTGAACATTGGTATTGTGGTTTTGCCTAAAGACTACAGTTAGGTTGGGTCCCATTGAACTAGGCATTGTGCAGACACACAATGAATGACAGTCCCTGTCCCAAAGAGCATACAGTCAAAAAGACAAACATAACAGGTCAACGATGCAAACAAGTGGGCATGGGAAAGGTTGGTGAGCCAGGGTAACAAACATAATAAAATCTGCAAGTTCTTAGTTGCTTGGTCAGTAGTTGTGAACACAGCTTTCTGCTTCCTTAGCCATTATGTTGCACTTTACTGAATGTATTTTAAATTTGGTTCAGACTCTCAAAAGATGAGCATGTTGGGTACTGTGCTCTTTAGAAAATTTGGCCCATGTTACATGTAGTGGATTGTTTTTTCCTGCATAGTTGTTGATTTATAGTAAGAGAGTCTGTGTGAGCATCCATACAGAAAATGAGCACTGATTTAGAACACACTTACTTTAAATGTGATCTTACAACTAAGCTTTTCCTTTGTTTATTTAAAAAACCTCCTCCTTTGGAATAAACTCCAGGGTGGTGTACAAAGAATTTAGTGGTACATTGTAAACTATTTCAAAAGAAGATATAAATAGGGTGACCAGGTGGCCCGATTTTATAGGGACAGTCCTGATATTTGGGTCTTTTTCTTATATAGATCTTTATAACCCCCCACTCCCGTCCCGATTTTTCACACTTGCTATCTGGTCACCCTAGATATAAAGGAAGATTCAGGAATGCAATACAGTATAAACCATTGCAAATAAAGGGCTTTATCATTGTGTTTGATTGAGTGGAAGTCGCTCTCCCGCAATGACTTCATGGAAAATTTCTATTTTAAAATGGGTCGTATTTAAAAACTGGCATGATATGGCCAAAAATATACATCTAGACTTGTAAATAGAAAATTGTCATCTCTTTAGCATTAACCTTAAGAAATTTGTGTTTGACCCCTGATTGTAATAAAATATTTTCTTACTATTGTACCAACACTATGCAAGTTACAGAGCTACTTCAGGGCATCCTTTTAAATTTCATGTTGTTAATTTCCTTGCACAGTTTTCCTTCTGTGGAGTTGTTCTTTCTGTGTAGTATAGCATGTAGCTCATGTTACCACTGTCACTGAAGGTAATAAGCGTTGTGGGTTTTTCTTTGGTATTAGCTTTTGGAAGAGTGCTATGATGGGTTTATTACTTTCTTCCTTCTTGACAGATGTATATTTGTCTAACTGTATTTCTGATGGGCTAAATTCGCTGGCCCCAAACTGCTGGTAATTGGAAAAACTAATGATTTTTTTTAAAAAAGAGTAGCTTAACGTATTAAATTTTCACTGAAGATTTCTTTGGCTATTTGTTTTTAGAGTCAACAGGTCAACTGTATTCTTTAATACTAAAACCACAGAGATGAAAATCTTCTTGATGTTTCTTTAGCTCAGAAAGGAGAAAAGAAATCCCACATGTCTCAGGGTTGGCAAAAATTAAGTTCAAATTTCAGGTAATGTTCAGTAACAGACACAAATTTATGCCTACCCAACCTCTCTTCAGTGCTGGCCTTGGGAGATAAGTTTCTAACAGGCCATAATAATGGGCCTTTAAAAGTAATCAGGCACTCTTTGTTGCTAAATCCTTGTCAATGCTCCTCAACTCAGTCCAGATGTTGAAAAATTGTTCCTGCTTTAATGTTTACCAAGTGAACAACCCCCAGCACCAGTGCAGTCAACACAACAATGGGACTACTCAGGTTTCACTGAGAGCATAATTTGGCAAATAGAACCTTTACTATGTGTGTGTGAGAGAGAGAGAGAACCCAGCTTGACTCTCAGATCCAAGGCTGAATTTCAGGGCTGGCAGTTAAACTAGCAAACTGAGCATTTTCTATAAGGAATCACTGAGGCATAAGCAGTGGGTCCCCCACAAACCATCTTATTACTTCTAAGAATAAAATTTCACTTTTGCTGAAGATTTAAAGCAGTTTTGTGAGTTTCAGAGCTTCCAGTTCTGAAAATGTGGCAGGTTTCCAGTAGTCTAGCAATTAATATTCCCAGTTCTTTCAGAAATGTACAAATGATTGAGAAAAGAAAAGGAGGACTTGTGGCACCTTAGAGCCTAACAAATTTATTTGAGCATAAGTTTTCGTGAGCTACAGCTCACTCCATCGGATGCATTGATTGAAATGTACTCTAAAAATGGAGAAGAAACTGGAATTTTACGAATTTTACCAATGTCATCTTGAGGTGGTTCATTCTGTCTTGGTAAGGGGCAACTTACAAGCCTTACTTTGAACAAGAATTCCTAGAACCACTTATTGGGATTAACAGGCCAAACCATCTTACTCAGTAAACATCTTAAAGTATATTGAATATTACACTTCAAATATAAGTACTTCCAATTTACAAGATCCTTGTGACTTGTCACTTAAGTCAGGGTCCCTCTAACCCAGGATCTGTTATCTTTCCCAAACAGTATTCCCATTAGCACAGTCTCCTCAAAGATATCTATCTAAATTGCCCTGACCATCTCTCACTATCCCCAGGAACTGTTAAAGATTATGCATTAGCTCCAGTCTGGGCCATCTTCTGTTTCCTGGGCAACTCTGGCCTGGTCCCACTCTTCCCTAGACAGTTGTAGTTCATGTCTCGACTCATTACTGCTGTGGCTACCTTGGTAGCATTTTAGGCAAATCAAGCCAACATCAGGCCGCTTACCTCGGGTTTCCCACTAGATGTTGTTAGGTTGGATAGACTCCTGGGCACATTACAATAAATTCACTCATTTGAAAACTTGTTAACTCATGAATAATCTTTTAAGAAAGATGTGGAGCACTGCACAATTACAAATATGGGGAAATCTATAGTAAAGGTCCAGGGTGTATGGATATGTAGCAAGCTTTTCCAGTCTTCTTGTCTGCGAGGAAGCCTGTGCACGCCATTGATAGACAGCTCATCCATTTGGACATCCATGGAAATGTATATGTTTGTCTACATTATTCCATGGATTCTTGCTGATGGCAGGTTACTGCTACTTAGAGATTTTTTTAATTTACTGTCCGTTTTCTGTGACAAATTATTTTGATTTTTGCAGGATAACATACCATACATTGTATTTTGGCATGGTTGTGACTCCTCCCATATTTCCCCAGAAAATACTTTGAGTGGCTATAGTATAGGCATATCCGCAGTATCTCAAATAGAAAGAATAGAATTTGGAGGCAAACTTTATAGTGAGCTGATATGTTTTTCAGCACAAAAGGAATGGTGGAAACATATTGCACTTAATTAAAAGAAATTTGAGGCATGAATCGGAAAAGAATTTGTCTCAGTCCCCTGTAGCTAACTGTATTGGGTCTGTAGAATTAACCAGAGTCAAAGTAGGAAAAGCTTATTTTTGTCAATAAAGCAAGAGAGAGTGCTCCAAATATGCTTAAGGAACATATATCATATTGAGTTAAAAGGTGCTAATTTTAGTCACCTTCATAAACAAAACCACACTTAAGCTTACAGCTTTTCTTTCTTTGCGTGTTTTTTCAAATTTTTTGTTTTCCATTACATTCCAGAGTATTCAAACTTTGTTTTATTTTACAATAATTGTCCTGAGCTGATGTCATGCTCATAACTATTATGATCTATGTAGTCTAGTATATTTATTATGTAGCACTTGTAGAACATCATACATCTTCAGCGTGCTTTATGTATATTAACTAATCACAGCACCTAGATAAGGAAACTTGTAGCTGGAGAAACTGATAGAGATATTAAATTACTGCAGAGTCACACAGCAGTAAGTGGCAAACAGAAATAGAACTTCAGAGTCTCGGCTCACTAGTCCTGATCAAATTCCTTTAGACCATGCTTTCTCTGAATTACCCTTCAGCTTTGCTCCTAGTAGATGTATGCTAAAAAGAATTGCCATCATCCTAGCTACCATCCTAACTAAATGCCACAAACTTCTGTATGATATTCTCTTCTTTAAAGTTTGCTCTTTGCCCTTCTGCTATAGTTGGCATAGGAGGGGACCTTTGGGAGATCACCCCTTGCCAAAGTGGGTTAGAAAATTTACGTGGAGTTAGCCTCCTTTCTCCAGAAAAGAGAAAAGGTGTGTTTAATGCAGGCTCTTTCTTACAGACTGTGCAGTTTTGTTTCCTTCACTAGCACTGATTGAAATTACATGAAACTTGCTCTTTTAAAAATGTATGTATCAAATAAATTCATTCAAATGTCAAGCAGATTTATTTATTTAACTTTTATTTTCTAGTTGGGGAATGGCGGTCAACGTGTATTCTACCTCTATAACCCAAGAGACTATGAGCAGACATGACATCATTGCATGGGTTAATGACATAGTAGCTTTAAACTACACAAAAGTCGAACAACTTTGTTCAGGTAAGATATTATTTTAAAATACTGTATATTCATAAAATGTTTGAACCTAAAAATCTGATTTGATGAAAATGTATACCTCTAATGCCTTCTGTGTCAGAGGATAGCTCTCTTGAGGGAAGACAGTCTGAAGAATATATCCAACCATGTGTTTTGTGTAGCTGAGTTAAAAATAACTTATGGAAGGATAAGGTTGTTTGGGGAAGCAAAATGAATGCAGAACATGAAGAGTCTAGATAAAGCTGCAGATAAAATCTAGTAATAAATATGATGATTAAGCAGCAAAGGAAAGGAATGCAATAGAGAGTGTCTGTATTAAATGCATAGTACAGTTACTGAAGAAAGCTTTAAAACGTTGGTGCAAAACTGGGAATTATATTATCTGAAAAGTGACAACCTTAGTGAAAGCAACATTATACACTAATGCAATGGTGGGTACCCAGATGAATAAAATACGCCAAGGGTTATTCACCAGTGGTAAGTGTCCTGAAATTCTTGTTGGAGGGCACACAAAAAATCACAGAAAAGTGGTGATGTGAAATGAAGTGGGACATAGTCGGTTTAAAGAAAGCATCATTTAACTGCTGCAAGGTGTTCCTACAGTGTGCCAGGCACATCTGCTTATTTCCACTGCATCTATGACAGGCCCTTGCTGTAGGCAATGCAGTCAATGAGATCTAGGAATAGAGAAGATGTTTTGAGGAACTCCATGATTTAATAAAAGTAGAGGTTGCAAACTGTCTGTAAAACAGCAGGTTCTATAACTAGGTGGCAGCTAGGAAAGTGGAAGTTATGGGCAGTGAGCGGTGTCACTTGCATCATGGCTTCTGTTTGTAGTTTTTCAAAATGAAAAGTGTTTCTGTGAAGGAGATCTAATAAGATCATTGCTCCATACTCTTTACCTGGCATGCTGTGACTTCATATCTGCTAAGACAGTGCCTTGGGGGTTCAGGACAACTGAATCCATGTAACCACTTCATCAAAAATTAGATCTGTTGACCAAGTTGAAATTTTATTGTAAGAATGATCCATGTTAGACATTTAATTTTTACTTACCACTTCTTCTGTAGATGTCCATCTCAGTCAGATTTTCATGAAAGATATGGTAAATCGTGTCCTCCAAAATGCTAGCTTTCTGGGTACTGGAACAAATGATTGAACAATTGTTTTGTAAGTACCTAGAGGATAATAGGATTATAAGTAATAGCCAGTATAGATTTGTCAAGAACCTCTGACAGGATTACTAGCCCAGTGGATGGGGGGGCGGGGGGGGAAGGGAAGGGAAAGATCCAGGTCTGATATAGCTTGATTTTAGTAAGGCTTTGACAGAGTCCCACGTGACATTGTCATAAGCAAAGTAAGGAAATGTGGTGTAGATAAAATTACTATAAGGTGATGCATAATTGAGTGGAAGACCATACTCAAAGAGTAATGATCAAGGGTTCATTCTCAAACTGGGGTGATGTTATCTAATGGGGTCCCGCAGAGGTCTATCTTGGGTCATGAACTAGTCAATATTTTTCTTAATGCCTTGGATGATGAAGTGGAGGGTATAGTTATAAAATTTGTTAGTGACACCAAGCTGAGAGGCATTGCAAGCACTTGGTAGGATGAGATTAGTCCAACAATCAACAAGATGAAATTCAGTGACAACAAGTGCAAAGAACTACACTTAAGAAAAAAAAATCAAATCCCCAACTACAAAATGGGGGAATAACTGGGTAGGCAGTAGTACCTTTGAAAAGAATCTGGAGGTTACAGTGGATCACAAATTGAGTGAGTCAACAATGTGATGCAATTGTGAAAAAAGCTAGGCTAGTTCTGGAGTGTATTGATAGGAAGGTTGTATGTAAGACATGGGAGGTAACTGTCCCACTGTTCTTGGCAGTGGTGAGGCCTTAGCTGGAGTACTATGTCCATTCTGGGAACCACGCTTTAAGAAAGATGTGGACAAACTGGGGAGATCCAGAGGGGAGAGTAACAAAAATAAAAGGTTAGAAAATATGACCTCTGAGGAAATTTCTAAAAAACTAAGCATGTTTAGTCTTGAGGAGGACTTAATAAGTCTACAAATATGTTAAGGGCTGCTACAAAGAGGATGGTGATCAGTTGCTCTTCATGTATACTGAAGGTAGGATAAGAAGTAATTGGCTTAATTTGCAGCAAGGGAGATTTAGGGTAGATATTAAGGAAACTTTCCAACTGTAAGGATAGTTAAGCTCTGGAATATGCTTCCAAGAGATGTGGAATCCTCATCCCTGAAGGTTTTTAAGAATAGGTTGTACAAATGCCTAACAAGGATGGTCTAGATATACGTGGCAGCGGGGTAGACAAGATGACCTCAAGAGCTCACAGCCCTACATTTCTGTGATTCTAAATTATCTGAATATAAGCTCCACAGAGCAGTCAAAACAATCCAAAACTGATATGAAGGAACAACCCATCCACTTGCAGAAATCTGTCCTCTTTCCGTACATAAGCAAATTTCACTACAGGACTTGTGAAAGTCGTGTTGATACAGTACAGGTCAGTGTAACTAATATAGCTGCTAAACATAAGATGACTAGTTTAAAATATTGCATCATAGCATGTTGTTTTTGCTGAACCGAGATCATCTTGGGTTGGTTTTTTTTGTGAGTGTCTAGTTGAAGCAAAACCACTACACCTAGCTGGTGTTCTAATTAAGTTCCATACATTTGTCTGAGTATTGGTTTTGGCAAATTGTTTCTAAGTATTGGCATCTAAACATATAATATGACGCAATAAGGTACATGAGGATAGACACCTTCTCCCACAACTACCAGCATTTTTCACGATTTAAGACAGGAAGCATAGTGGACAGGATGAGCTATTGATTTGTTCCTGTATGACCATTCAAATACTTCTGAATTGTCTAAAGTTAAGCTTCGAAGCTAATACCCCATCATCTCGAATGTTTGCAGACTTAAATAAAAGCTTTCATGATATAATTCCATAACCAAAAAGGAAAAATAGTTGATAAAAAAACTTAAATGTGGAGAATGCAGTGAAAGTTAGAGATCTTAAATCTCTAAATCTGGATTGTCCATAGTTGGCAGGAAAAATGCTATGAATTCATTGTCTTGTTTTATTACATGAGACGTTCTCATAGGACCTCTTTCTGTGTCTTCAAGCAAGGATTTTAGGGTGTATCATGGGAGGAATTGAAAAAAGGCTGCTTTATCAGAGTTCTCATTCCCACCTTTTCCGTACTTAGTATTAAATGAAATCTAGGATTGTATTAACTTTCAGATTCTATCTTTGTATATTTTTTTCCATTCTCCCATGTTATTTTTATAGTCAAACATTGATAGACCAAATTGCTTTACATTTATTTACCAATTCAATTTGAGATTTTAGCTTTATATTTTTTTTTCTCAGGCATTCTTATTCTACTCCCTAAATGCTCCAATCCAGAATCCACTCAAGGTTTCAATCTTGCAATTTTTGGTGTGAGAGTGTGTCCAAGTTTCTACAGGTTTCAGAGTAACAGCCGTGTTAGTCTGTATTTGCAAAAAGAACAGGAGTACTTGTGGCATCTTAGAGACTAACCAATTTATTTGAGCATAAGCTTTCGTGAGCTACAGCTCATTTCATCGGATGCATACTGTGGAAAATACAGAAGATGTTTGTTTTTATACACACAAAGCATGAAATAATGCGTGTTTATCACTACAAAAGGTTTTCTCTCCCCCCACCCCACTCTCCTGCTGGTAATAGCTTATGTAAAGTGATCACTCTCCTTACAATGTGTATGATAATCAAGGTGGGCCATTTCCAGCACAAATCCAGGTTTTCTCCCCCTTCCCCCCCCCCCCCAAACAAACCCACTTTCCTGTTGGTAATAGCTTATCTAAAGTGATCACACTCCTTACAATGTGTATGATAATCAAGGTGGGCCATTTCCAGCACAAATCCAGGTTTTCTCCCCCCCCGCCCCCCCAAAAAAAGTTTCTACAGTCAAAAAAGATCTCAGTGTCTGAAATATTGACACTGATACAGGTTCTTGCAAACAATTTTCATAATGTGGACCACAACAGTCTGATGGACACTTCCCTTGCCATTTTTGATTTCACAGACCTGTCTCCCTGTCCCCTCCTCCACCCATGTTAAAGAAAATTCCTGTGGCAGCTACAGTGATTGTTTACATGGCAAAGTAATATTAAGGAAGCACTTGCTGTATTTTCTTAGTTGTCTTTTAATACAGTTTAGCAGATGCAAGCAAGGAGGCAAGCTAGCATCCTGTGACCAGCGAGCTGTCTGTGGACCACCAGCAAGGGCTACATGGACCACAGTTTGAGAACGGCTGATCTAATTCATTCATTCTAACATTATTTTGGCCATCGTTCCTAATGTATTTGCAACCTTCATGCAGTTTAACATTAGTTTCCATAAAATATGAGCATTTCTGGAAGACTTCAAAGGGAAGGAGGATGTGGGAAACTTTGTAACACTTGGAAGCATTTCACAGTATTCTAGTGAGTTACAGAGCGACTAAGATAACTGGATTTTATCTCCTAATAAAAAACTGTAAGGGTGTTTTGCTTTCTTTAATAATAATAATAATAAATAATAATAATAAAAAAAGCATTACGTTTTGTATTGCAGTCTTATGCATTTTCAATTTGTGCTCATTTTTGGCAGCAAGAAGCAATCCAAATGCCAGAAAAAGCTAACTACAGGGTCAAACTTAAAAAAAAAAAAAGGAAAAATCATCAACTGTTTGAGTGCAAAACACTAAAGCCCCGTTTTGTAGAATGATGAACATCCTTGGCTCCCACTGATGCCAGCTGAAATCATGGCACTCGGGTGCTGCACACACTGGAGTAAAGCATATACTTCAGAGACAGTTTTAAACATTTTGAGTATAAAGGAAAAACAATAGGATGACACTGTGCCTTTAGGTACGCTTTTGAGTTCTAAATAAATATTGCAGTGAAAAGCGTCAGGTGACCATTTTTAATGGAAGGAAGAACAGCTAAGGCCACTGGATTCTTTCTTCATTTTTCATTGCTGTTAAGTAGTTAAGGAGTGGCATTAAGAGTGTATGTACTATAGAGAGACGAGTTTGTTTCCCAGTAGCTGGTTAGATGAATAGAGCTAGGATGAGAAGCAGCAAAGGAAGAGGCTGCTTTTACAGTTGCACAGTATTTGTATTCATCTTGAGTCTTGGCTGTGTTTTTGTCCTTGCTAAGTAGGTCGAGTGCAGTGTAGTGTCCCCTGTGCTTTCAGAATGCCTGCTGTAGTAGTGATGTGCCAAAAGGACTGGTTATGGATTAATTCAGCCCTGGAGAATCTAAATTTAGTCTGCAGCTCTGATAATTTAGCTTTGACAACATAGACAAGGAACACTCTCCAAAATATAAAAGCCTTGGAATTATCTTAACTTTGGGTGGTGCTGGTGGGGAGGGTATTTAGTCATTCTTGGTCTCTAGCCAAAAAGGTTGAATTGGTTTTGCATTTGATTGTTGAGCTGAATATGAAAATGTATATCTTCAACTGCACGTGTCATTATAGCATGTCAATCTACTGTCATAATGTTCTCCTAAGGATCTAGAGCACTGTAGACTGTCATTCCTCTATACCAAACAAAAAAACCTAACCGGTTTTAATGCATTGGGATCCCTAGACGTAGCAGCCTTATTTCTAAGTTACATTAGTTCAAATAGACGGCCAACTTCATTGTCATACTTTTCCCAAGGGTCAAGTTATTTTTGTAATGAGTAAAAATAGGTTTTAAATAAGATTTATAACTAATCTGTCTTGACTAAAATTGTTTTTCCTCCATGGTGTATGCACAGTTGAGTTTTTTTGTTATAAGATCGCTTGTGAATGTATTGCTGTGGTATTGGAATGTGTTTTCTAAATGAGTCATGCAAGGCTATATGAAAATAGAGAGGACTTGTATATAAATGAATTATATATGTATGTATACATGAGTGTGTATAAAATAGGTAATTCTCTACCTTGTCTTTAGTGAATGCCAGACCACATTGTAAAACCAACACACAGTTTGACATTTGGAATTTTTATACCATGGCACTTGTCTTCACTATGGTATCTGCAAAGTCTTGATCAGGAAACTTATTTCAAGTGATGAATGGTTTGGTTAATATGTGTTTTCTTTGCTTGACTGTTGATATAAGTCCCTTCCACTCTGAGGACATTTCTCGTCACATTGCAGATACAATTGTTGGTACTCAAACTGTTTGCTTTGTCCATGGATGCAGAGTAACATCTGAATAGGACAAAAATTAGGTCATTACAGCGAGGGTCACTTCTGGATGTTTTGGATGTGTTGGGAGAATTTCATGCTGCCTTCTGTACTTTGGATCTTTGTCTCTCCTGACTTGTGGAGTCCAGTGGGGAAGTACGAGATCCTCCATCTCCTTTGAGTAGGGCAGGATGCCAGTTGCTTTAAAAGAAGTACATGTTGGTCCTCTGTTCAAAGAAAGTCTCTTGCCACTGACAATCCATCCAACTATTACCAAGTGTTTTCAGCATAATACTCAACTTTATATTTCTCATGCCGCCCACAGGGGGCTGCTGAATGTTGTTCTCCTTGTGTCTGGAACCACACTACTTGAGACAGCCTTTCCCCCAGAGGTTATTTTGCCACAATGGAAAATCAGTGGAGGTGCTTGAACTAAAACTCTTTCAGTGTTAACATAAAGGGACGTGTCAGCCAGGCTCTTCTGTGGGGAAACCTCAACTTTAGAATCTACTCCCCTAATACTTCCTTTGGTCTGATGCATACAAATGTGTTTACCTTCAGAGCATGCTGTAAAGACCATGTTTGAGCAGGGCCCTAGCGTAAATTAATGTTCATGAAAAACGCATCACGGACCGTTAAATCTGGTCTGCCCCTGTGAAATCTGGTGTGTTGTGTGCTTTTAGCCTATACTATACAGATTTCATGGGGGAGACCAGCATTTCTCAAATTGGGGATCCTGACCCAAAAGAGTTGCAGGGGGGGTCACAAGGTTATTTTAGGGGGGGTCGCAGTATTGCCACCCTTACTTCTGCACTACCGTCAGAGCTGGGCGGCCAGAGAGAGGTGGCTGTTGACTGAGGGCCCAGCTCTGCAGACAGCAGCACACAAGTAAGGGTGGCAATAGCATACTATGCCATCCTTACTTCTGCGCTGCTGCTGGCAGTTGGTCTGCCTTCAGAGCTGGGCTCCTGGCTAGCAGGCACCGCTCTCCAGCTACCCAGCTCTGAAGGTAGAGCCGCCACCAGCAGCAGCGCAGAAGTAAGGGTAGCAGTACCGCAACCATCCCTACAATAACCTTGCAGCCACCCCCCAACTCCTTTTTGGGTCAGGAACCCCTACAATTACACCACCATGAAATTTCACATTTTAATAGCTGAAATTTATGATTTTTAAAATCCTATGACTGAAATTGACCAAAATGGACTGTGAATTTGGTAGGGCCCCTCTTATGAGCAAGGCTGAGGGTGGCTGGGGTGAAGTTTACTTGAGGATTCCACAAGTGGGAAGAAGTGTGTTTTGCTCTCTTGTCATTGTATACAGGAGGGGAATGTGCTTGTTTTGCCTTAACATTTTTTCAATGTATTTTTAATTGATGGAAAAGGATACATAAATATTTGGGTACATGCTGCTTAATGTATTTATTTTAAGCCAAATAAATAAGATTCCTGTGTACACACTATGAAAGCCTGTGCTGTGGGACCCTTTTAGACCAGTTGTTCCCAAACATTCGGTTGGCAGTGCAGACAGAACTGAAACATATTTCAGCATTGTTCTCTAATCACACTGCAGCCCTGCAAAGTGAAGGCTGTAATGTGACTTGAAAACATGATTAAAACATAGTTTGATCCTGTCTGCGCTGTGAAACTGAACCATGTTTTTAAGGCACTACCATACTGTATTGAGGTCCTGCTACACTGAGAGTCTACTGTGTAAGTGACTCCTTAATGTTTTCCGTATGATGTTTAGCATTAGAGTACAATGGATGTTGACAATCAGTTTTTAAGACCATGTGCAGAGCTTCATGAGAGACCTTGCCAAGCAGCTACTCATAAACTCTAAACAGACACCAGTTATTTTCTTTCATGGGCATTAATAGTAATTCAGCAAAAACTCACAAGGAATAAAATTTTAAAAATAAAACAACAGCTTTGCATATTTCTGTTAAAATTATTTGTTTCTTCTCAAACTGTCACTTTTAAAGTTAAATTGACTTTTACCCATGTGAAACTTTTCATTACTTGTCCTTTATTTATTAAATTTAGCTTAGAATGATCATGGAACACATTATGTCCAGAGCAAAATGCTTAAAATGAGTTTTTAGACAGGAGAAGATTTAGGAAAAACAAATTTAATATAATGAATTCTGAATAAGTATTACTGATCCTGAAATACTGAATAAGCACAGCAGTTAGGGTTGCCAGCTGTCTGGTTTTCCCTCGGCTCTTAGGTGGAGGGCCAGCTGGGAGGCTCCGCACACTGCCCCCGCCCTAAGCACTGACTCTGCAGCTTCCATTGGCCAGGAGCCACGGCCAATGGGATCTGCAGGGGTGGCGCCTACGGGACGAGGCAGCGCGCACTGTGCAGAGCCGCCTGGCTGCCCCTACGCTTAGGAACTGAGGGACATGTCGCTGCTTCTGGGGAACCCCCCGAGGTAAGCACCATCCACAATCCTCTCCTCGCACCTCCTCCTGTCCCCCAACCCCCTGCCCTAGCTCTGAGCTCCCTCCTGCACCAAAACTCCCTCCTGGAGCCTGCACCTTATACCTCCTCCCAACTGCCTGCCCCAACCCTGAGCCCCTCATTTCTGGCCCCATACTGGAAACTGCACCCCCAGCACAGAGCCCATACTCGTTCTCACACGCCAACTCCCTGCTCCAGCCCAGAGCCCTCTCCCACACTCTGAACCCCTAGGCTCCACCTAGCCCAGAGCCCCCTTCTGCACCCAAACCCCTCATCCCCAGCCCCACCCCAGAGCCAGCCTGCCCTAGCCTGGAGCCCCCTCCCACACCCTGAACCCCTCATTTCTGGCCCCACCCCGGTGCCCTCACCCCCTCTTGCACCTCAACCCCCTGCCCCAGCCTGGTGAAAATGAGCGAGTGAGTGATGGAGGGTGGAGGGATAGAGTGAGTGGGGGCGGGGCACGGGTCGGCCTCAGGGCAGGGGGCCGGGCAAGGGTGTTTGGTTTTGTGCGATTAGGAAGTTGGCAAGCCTAACAGCAGGGTGTTTTTGTTTTTGTTTTTTTTTAACTGACTGCCTGAGGCTAACACACCATTTAAGGAAAGACGCGTTTGAGGTCTTACAATCCAGAATACATTATTTCATTCAGGTGTTCAGTGGATACCTGGTTGCATCACAACACAAACTCTGAGACATATGGGGTTGGATTTTCAGAAGCACCTATGTGATTTAGAAGCATGTCTTATTAACCTGTGCTCCTAAGTCACTTAGGTGTTTTTGATGTGCATTCAATAACTTCTATTACTCCATGGGGACTGCATGCATCATAATAAATTCCTAAACATATGGATACATTTAGCATGACTTTTCCATGCTACTAGTGCCAAAGATGTTTTAAAAAGCATCATAAGAGTGGCATGAAGGTGCATAGGAATAGATGAAACATTCCATTAAGCCTCTTCAAAACAAAACTAAACTTGCTTTTTCTCAAAATTCTTAGTTTACTAAATCTTATCTAAAGACAAAAAGTTAATGCCTAACGTACTGTTTAGCCATTGAAAATAGGAACATTAAAATCATGTTCAGGGAAGCAATTCTAGGAAGTCTAAAAATATGAAACTTAAGCCTCAAGTGCTATGTAGCTCTAAAACAGTCATTGCTGTACTCTGCAGTTGTTTCTGTTCTCACCGAAACTATTATGTCATGCATGCTCATTACAAGATGCTTCTTTTTGACCCATCAGTGAACACACAAGGTGTGTCCCTTCCCATCAATGTTAACACCCATAATTTTTATGGACTGAAGTGTTTAATGACTAATATATATAAAATTAATGCTGGGCTTTCATTTTTAATGTATTACTTTGTGCGTTCAGTGCCCATTTTCTTCTCCCAATAAAGCATAAGGATTATCAATCTTAAGTTTTGTATCTACATGGTCAGATTGTTACAACTTCATTGTTATAATTTGCAGGGGTTTGCATCTAATTTCGTTTTTTTTTAATTTATGGAATAGCTGAGAAATCTTTAAAGAAAAAACCTCTTAAGTATCCAGTTTATTAGTAGACTATGTGGAGATACTTAGGCACAGATTTTTAAAGCCATGTAGGCATTGCTATGCTCATTGTTGTAATACCTAACTGATTTAGAAGCCTCAATCAATTTTCAGAATGGATTTAGGCACATAAGAGCCTAAATCCCATCAACTGTCAATGGGTTTTAAGGCTCCTGAGTGCCGAAATCCACTTTAAAAATAGATTTAGGGTCTTAAATGAGTTAGGCACAGCAACATCTAAATGCCTCCAAAAATTCTGGACCTTAGGTGCCTAAGTCCCATTTTCAAAGACTCTTAGGTGTGGTGACACTGATCTAACTTTTAGGTGCCTAAAAAAATCATTGGGATTCACAAAGAATGAATTAGGTACCTTGGCTCCCTTTACAATAAATGGGGAGAGAAGGGTGCCTCAGAACAGGACTCACAAAAAGCCAGCAGGCTGGGTGGTTTCTCGCCTAAGCTGCAATGAGGTGCCTCCCTCTGCTTGGAATTCTCAGCTGCAAACCCTCTCTTGGAGTTTGACACCTATGTCTCTTTAGCAAGAAGCAGGGAGGGATGGAATTCCCTCATAACTTTCAGTTCAGTGCTTCGGGTACTCACCTGGGATGTGGGAGCCCTTAGTCCAAGTCCCCTCTGTCTAAGGTGGAGAAGGGATTTGAACTGGGATCTACCACTTCTGAGGCGAGTGCCCTTCCCAGTGGGCTGTGGGATATTCTGATATGGGCATCCCTCAATCTCTCCTGTTTAAATAATTTTAAAAATTTATTGAAGCAGAGGGATTGGATCAAAGGTCTTCCAATTCCCTTGGGAGTGCTCTAACCTCTAGGCTACAGAGTCATTGGCATGCTTGCTTGTGCATGTGTTCTTGTGCACGTACTGTTCCCCCAGCCCCTGTGATTCTTTGATTATTTGTTCAATGTGGACTAACCTCAACAGGAGAGATGGAGGAAGGCCCACATCAGAATATCTCTGAGCACAGTGGTTAGGGCACTCCCCTGAGATGTGACAGATCCATGTTCAAATCCCTTCTTGCCCCTCTTGAGAGAGAGGACTTGAACGTGGGGTCTCCCATATCCCGGCTGAGCTAAAAGTTATGAGGGAGCTCCTCTTGCTCCTTTCTCCCCCAGCTGGTTGGTGTAAGCTCGCCTATTGGGGCCCAATCTGGTACGTGAGGTCAGAGCATGCTTACTTGTTCGGGCCCTGCAGGTGACTTAGGTGGAAGAATGCCCCTCTTTTCCTGATTCATGAAACACTCTGGACCTTAGGAGTCCAGCTGCCTGGCATGGGGCTGTGTGGTGCACATGCTTAGAGGCAGAAACATAGGCACCTAGGGAACTTTTACTACCTGAATTTAGGTACTTAGCAAGTTTAGTACCTGTGGGTTTTGGAGGCAGATGAGTGGAGATTTTATGGATTTCAGTGGGATCTGATTCTGGGAATTAGGAGTCTTAAGTGGGAATTAGATTCTTAAGGGCTAGAATCGCAGGAGGACTTAGAAACCTATCTCTCGTTGCAAATCAATGGGACTTAGGCCAGGGGTGGGTAAACTACGGCCCATGGGCTGGATCAGGCCCTCCAGCCATCTCAGTCTGGCCCTCAAGCTCCTTCTTGGTAGCAGGGTCTGGGGCTTACAGGCTCCAGTGCTCTAGGGTGGGAGCAGGGTCGGGGGTCACTCCAAGCGGCTCCCGGAAGGAGCGGTATGGCCCTGCTCCCATGCTCCAGCCGGGGACCAGGGTTGGGGGCCGCTCCATGCGGCTCCCAGAAGCAGCAGCATGGCCCCCGTCTGGCTCCTATGTGTAGGGGCAGCCAGAGGGCTCCACTCTGCACGCTGCTCCCTACCCAAGTGCTGCCCCTGCAGCTCCCATTGGCTGGGAACTGCAGCCAGGGGGAGCTGCAGGGGTGCACCTGCAGACGGGGCAGTGCTCAGAGCCGCTTGGCCGTGGTTCCACATAGGAGCCAGTGGGGGGCCTTGGCCACTGCTTCAGGGAGCTGCTTGAAGTACCCCTGAGCCACTCCCTGCGCCCCGATCCCCTTCCGCAGTCCTGATTTCCCCTTCCGCCCTCCGAACCCCTGAGTCCCAGCCCGGAGCACACTCCTACATGCCAAACTCCTCATCCCCAGCCCCACCCCAGAGCCCGCACCCCCAGCTGGAGCCATCCCCCCCCCCAAAACAGTCTCCCACCCCAGCCCAGAGCCCCCCTCCTGCACCCTAAACTCCTCATTTATGGCCCCACCCTGGAACCCACATCCCCTCCCACACCCCAGCCCCAATTTTGTGAGCATTCATGGCCCGCCATACAATTTCTATTCCCATATAAAAAGAAAAGGAGTACTAGTGGCACCTTAGAGACTAACCAATAAAAGCTTATGCTCAAATAAATTGGTTAGTCTCTAAGGTGCCACAGGTACTCCTTTTTTTTTTTGCGAATACAGACTAACACGGCTGCTACTCTGAAACCTATTCCCATATGTGGCCCTCTGGCCAAAAAGTTTGCTCACCCCTGACTTAGGCTCTGAAGTCACTTAAACACATTAAAAAATGTTGCCCCACACTACATTTTAGAACAAATCTGTTCTTTCTTATTTTGCTTAGTTACCAGTTCAGGATCGAGTTTCTGTTGCCATAGTTCTGACATCAGTTAGTAACTTTTCTGCATTCCCCTGCAGTGCTGTTCTAATCTGAGAAGTGACACGGTAAACAGACACTGTGGGGTGCTATGATTTCCTCAGTATGAAAGTTAAGATGTTTTCTCTGCCAATTCTGCACTTAGAATGGGATCTGAAAGTAAAGCAGGTTTCTTGCATATTGTATATCATCATTAGAGCCCTGCAAATCTGCAGATATCTGCTTTATGTCTGCGGATATCCACATCTGCGGATGCAGATATCCAAAGATCATATTTGTGGATCGGATGCGGATACAAATTTTGTATCCGTGCAGGGCTCTAATCATCAGTGATAAAGATTCTGTAGGCAAAATCATACCCTGAGTAACATCTGTGGAAGCCTACTGTCTTCAGTCGGTTTGCACTGGAGTGACTAATTTTTAACTTGTTGCTAAGGAGTTAATATATGGGTATGTCTACGCTACGAAATTAGGTCGAATTTATAGAAGTCGGTTTTTTAGAAATCGTTTTTATATATTCGAGTGTGTGTGTCCTCACAGAAAATGCTCTAAGTGCATTAAGTGCATTAACTCGACTGAGTGCTTCCACAGAACCGAGGCTAGAGTCGACTTCTGGAGTGTTGAACTGTGGGTAGCTATCCCACAGTCTCCGCTGCCCATTGGAATTCTGGGTTGAGATCCCAATGCCTGATGGGGCTAAAACATTGTCGCGGGTGGTTCTAGGTACATATCGTCAGGCCCCCGTTCCCTCCCTCCCTCTGTGAAAGCAAGGGCAGACAATCGTTTCGCACCTTTTTTCCTGAGTTACCTGTGCAGACGCCATACCACGGCAAGCATGAAGCCCGCTCAGGTAACCGTCACCGTATGTCTCCTGGGCGCTGGCAGACGTGGTACTGCATTGCTACACAGCAGCATCAACCCATTGCCTTGTGGCACCAGACGGTACAGTAGGACTGGCAGCCGTCATCGTCATGTCTGAGATGCTCCTGGCCATGTTGGCCAGGAGCGCCTGGGCAGACATGGGCGCAGGGACTAAATTTGGAGTGACTTGACCAGGTCATTCTCTTTAGTCCTGCAGTCAGTCCTATTGAACCATCTTATGGTGAGCAGGCAGGCGATACGGATTGCTAGCAGTCCTATTGTACCGTCTTCTGCTGGACAGGCAAGAGATGAGGATGGCTTGCAGTCCTTCTGCACCGTCTGCTGCCAGCCAAAGATGTAAAAGATAGATGGAGTGGATCAAAACAAGAAATAGACCAGATTTGTTTTGTACTCATTTGCTTCCCCCCCCATCCCCTGTCTAGGGGACTCATTCCTCTAGGTCACACTGCAGTCACTCACAGAGAAGGTGCAGCGAGGTAAATCTAGACAATCAGAGGCTAGACCAACCTGCTTGTTCCAATAAGAACAATTACTTAGGTGCACCATTTCTTATTGGAACCCTCCGTGAAGTCCTGCCTGAAGTACTCATTGATGTAAAGCCACCCCCTTTGTTGATTTTAATTCCCTGTAAGCCAACCCTGTAAGCCATGTCATCAGTCGCCCCTCCCTCCGTCAGGGCAATGGCAGACAATCATTCCGCGCCTTTTTTCTGTGCAGACGCCATACCACGGCAAGCATAGAGCCCGCTCGGATCACTTTGGCAATTAGGAACACATTAAACACCACATGCATTATACAGCAGTATATGCAGCACCAGAACCTGGCAGAGCGATACCGGGCGAGGAGGCAACGTCAGCGCGGTCACATGAGCGATCAGGACATGGACACAGATTTCTCTGAAAGCATGGGCCCTTCCAATGCATGCTCATGGTGCTAATGGGGCAGGTTCATGCTGTGCAACACCGATTCTGGGCTCGGGAAACAAGCACAGACTGGTGGGACCACATAGTGTTGCAGGTCTGGGACGATTCCCAGTGGCTGCAAAACTTTCGCGTGCGTAAGGGCACTTTCATGGAACTTTGTGACTTGCTTTCCCCTGCCTTGAAGTGCATGAATACCAAGATGAGAGCAGCCCTCACAGTTGAGAAGCGAGTGGCGATAGCCCTGTGGAAGCTTGCAACGCCCGACAGCTACCGGTCAGTTGGGAATCAATTTGGAGTGGGCAAATCTACTGTGGGGGCTGCTGTGATGCAAGTAGCCCACGCAATCAAAGATCTGCTGATATCAAGGGTAGTGACCCTGGGAAATGTCAGGTCATAGTGGATGGCTTTGCTGCAATGGGATTCCCTAACTGTGGTGGGGCCATAGACGGAACCCATATCCCTATCTTGGCACCGGAGCACCAAGCCGCCGAGTACATAAACCACAAGGGGTACTTTTCAATAGTGCTGCAAGCTCTGGTGGATCACAAGGGACGTTTAACCAACATCGGCGTGGGATGGCCGGGAAAAGTACATGACGCTCGCATCTTCAGGACCTCTGGTCTGTTTCAAAAGCTGCAGGAAGGGACTTTATTTCCAGACCAGAAAATAACTGTTGGGGATGTTGAAATGCCTATAGTTATCTTTGGGGACCCAGCCTACCCCTTAATGCCATGGCTCATGAAGCCGTACACAGGCAGCCTGGACAGTAGTCAGGAGCTGTTCAACTACAGGCTGAGCAAGTGCAGAATGGTGGTAGAATGTGCATTTGGACGTTTAAAGGCACGCTGGCGCAGTTTACTGACTCGCTTAGGCCTCAGCGAAACCAATATTCCCACTGTTACTACTGCTTGCTGTGTGCTCCACAATATCTGTGAGAGTAAGGGGGAGACATTTATGGCGGGGTGGGAGGTTGAGGCAAATCGCCTGGCTGCTGATTATGCACAGCCAGACACCAGGGCGGTTAGAAGAGCACAGGAGGGCGCGGTACGCATCAGAGAAGCTTTGAAAACCAGTTTCATGACTGGCCACGCTACGGTGTGAAAGTTCTGTTTGTTTCTCCTTGATGAAATCCTCCGCCCCTTTGTTCACTCTACTTCCCTGTAAGCTAACCACCCTCCCCTCCTCCCTTCGATCACCGCTTGCAGAGGCAATAAAGTCATTGTTGCTTCACATTCATGCATTCTTTATTCATTCATCACCCAAATAGGGGGATGACTACCAAGGTAGCCCAGGAGGGGTGATGGAGGAGGGAAGGAAAATGCCACACAGCACTTTAAAAATATACAACTTTAAAATTTATTGAATGCCAGGCTTCTGTTTTTTGGGCAATCCTCTGTGGTGGAGTGGCTGGTTGGCCGGAGGCCCCCCCACCGCGTTCTTGGGCGTCTGGGTGTGGAGGCTGTGGAACTTGGGGAGGAGGGCGGTTGGTTACACAAGGGCTGCAGTGGCAGTCTGTGCTCCAGCTGCCTTTGCTGCAGCTCAACCATACACTGGAGCATACTGGTTTGATCCTCCAGCAGCCTCAGCATTGAATCCTGCCTCCTCTCATCACACTGCCGCCACATTTGAGCTTCAGCCCTGTCTTCAGCCCGCCACTTACTCTCTTCAGCCCGCCACCTCTCTTCCCGGTCATTTTGTGCTTTCCTGCACTCTGACATTACTTGCCTCCGCGCATTCGTCTGTGCTCTGTCAGTGTGGGAGGACAGCATGAGCTCGGAGAACATTTCATCACGAGTGTGTTTTTTTTTTCTTTCTAATCTTCACTAGCCTCTGGGAAGGAGAAGATCCTGTGATCATTGAAACACATGCAGCTGGTGGAGAAAAAAAAAGGAACAGCGGTATTTAAAAAGACACATTTTATAAAACAGTGGCTACACTCTTTCAGGGTAAACCTTGCTGTTAATATTACATACATAGCACATGTGCTTTCATTACAAGGTTGCATTTTGCCTCCCCTCACTGCATGGCTAACAGCGGGGAACATTTCTGTTCAGCCACAGGTAAACAGCCCAGCAGGAACGGGTACCTCTGAGTGTCCCCTGAAGAAAAACACCCTATTTCAACCAGGTGACCATGAATGATATCTCACTCTCCTGAGGATAACACAGAGAGATAAAGAACGAATGTTGTTTGAACGCCAGCAAACATACACTGCAATGCTTTGTTATACAGTGATTCCCGAGTAAGTGTTACTGGCCTGGAGTGGTAAAGTGTCCTACCATGAAGGACGCAATAAGGCTGCCCTCCCCAGAAACCTTTTGCAAAGGCTTTGGGAGTACATCCAGGAGAGCCGCGAATGCCAGAGCAAATTAATCCTTTCACATGCTTGCTTTTAAACCATGTATAGTATTTTAAAAGGTACAGTCACCGGAGGTCCCTTCTCCGCCTGCCGGGTCCAGGAGGCAGCCTTAGGTGGGTTCGGGGGGTACTGGGTCCAGGGTAAGAAACACTTCCTGACTGTCGGGAAAACCAGTTTCTCCGCTTGTTTGCTGTGAGCTATCTACAACCTCATCATCATCTTCTTCGTCCCCAAAACCTGCTTCCGTATTGCCTCCATCTCCATTGAAGGAGTCAAACAACACGGGTGGGGTAGTGGTGGCTGAACCCCCTAAAATGGCATGCAGCTCATCATAGAAGCGGCATGTTTGGGGCTCTGACCCAGAGCGGCCGTTTGCCACTCTGGTTTTCTGGTAGGCTTGCCTCAGCTCCTTAAGTTTCAAGTGGCACTGCTTCGGGTCCCTGTTATGGCCTCTGTCCTTCATGCCCTGGGAGATTTTGACAAAGGTTTTGGCATTTCGAAAACTGGAATGGAGTTCTGATAGCACGGATTCCTCTCCCCATACAGCAATCAGATCCCGTACCTCCTGTTCAGTCCATGCTGGAGCTCTTTTGCGATTCTGGGACTCCATCATGGTCACCTCTGCTGATGAGCTCTGCATGGTCACCTGCAGCTTACCATGCTGGCCAAACAGGAAATGAGATTCAAAAGTTTGCGGTTCTTTTCCTGTCTACTTGGCCAGTGCATCTGAGTTGAGAGTGCTGTCCAGAACGGTCACAATGGAGCACTCCGGGATAGCTCCCGGAGGCCAATACCGTGTAATTGTGTCCACAGTACCCCAAATTCAACCTGGCAAGGCCTATTTAAGCGCTAATCCACTTGTCGGGTGGAGTAAGGAAATCGATTTTAAGAGCCCTTTAAGTCAAAATAAAGGGCTTCATTGTGTGGACGGATGCAGGTTTACATCGATTTAACACTGCTAAATTCGACCTAAAGTCCTTGTGTAGACCAGGGCTAAGAAAAGAGTTGCAAAACTGTCTTGTTTTCATTAACAAGTGACTGCATCACTATCCAAACTTATCTCTTTTTAAGACTATCCAGCAAGCCCAATGATCTCCAATGCATCACCAGCTATCTGACCCGATCATCAAAAATGTCTCGGTCCATTAAAAAAGAAATTTCTTCAGGTACACAATCTCATTAATAAAACCAAATATTCCTTGCTTAACTAACACATGACACTCAAATTTAGACTTATTCCTATATTCCATTATCTTTTTGGGCCTACTTTGTCTTTGAAATATCCTTTGCCTTTATCATAAACATAATTATTACAACCACATGTCGTTTTCGGTTTCAGGACAGTGATATTACGAGGATTTCATGCCCAGCGGATATCCCACTCCCAAGGATTTTGTGAGAGTCTGTCAGAGTAGTGTTGTCAGGTGGAGGAATTTCTGGCTGTCATGTCAGCACTCTGGGCAGCAGAGTCCCAGGCCCTGTTTAACCCCTGTAATCCTCTAGGCCTGGAAACTTGAAGAGGGAGATGCAACAGTATTGGGAGGACAGAACCACTGGGATAGTCAAGAACTGGCAGGGGTTCCATGGATGGAGGTGAGCTAGTATTGTAAGGATATTGGGCCATAAAGAAATGGGCAGAACCTGTTAATACGCAACATGAGGTAAGGGGTCTCTCGGTGGGGAGAGGAGTTTACCTGGCTTCTGCTGCAGAGGATGAAAAATGACAGGAAGTGTTTGGCTTATATCAAAGACATTTTGTATAAAAATAATTAGATTGTTTTTATCAATAGAACTATCTTCTCCACATGTGTAAACGTAATAAAAAAAATACTATTGTATAATTGTGCGGGAGTCAGGACGGATTTCCACTTCCAGCTGGAATTATTTAGAGAAGCAAACCGAGAGCTGCATATATTTTTGAGCAGTAAAGTTGTAAGGTGCCATTTCATTTAGGAAACTAATGAGCAACTTTGTAAATTCCTTTCTGGATATGGTTCTCATTTTGAACCATTTCTCCACTGTTCTTGCTCCTTTAGCAATCAGTCTCTCAATGTTTCCACTGTGAACTCTGGATTTATATTGACTATTTAATAATTGCACCAAGGCTCCCATTCAGTGCTTAGGTACCATGGTGATCATGCTTCTCTTTCTAATGCAGCTAAGCTGTATTTGAATCATATTAAACAACAGCAGCTCATGTCCAGTTGTGTTAGTGAAAGTGAGTGATATATTCATTGTCCCTTTGAAATGCCACAAATCCCAGGACACAAGACTCTGGGCCATATTAAAGATCAGAAGGCTCCAGCCTCCAGATGTTGAGCAGAAAGAGTGCAGATTGTTTCTCAGGAGAAAAAAAAAAGGGCAAGAGGGGACCTGAATGCATTGTGCTGAAGACAAAGAAAACTTAAATTATCAAGAAAATAAATGTATGCAACTTCGAAAACATTACTAAGAACTACCATTTTCTACAATTTGAACTGTAGTTCTGATTTTAAAGAAATGTGCAATCAACAGCAAATGTCAGCCTTAATATTGCATTTACTGAAACATTTTAATTGAAATTTAATCATTTGACACTTTTACAATCAACAGTTTCTTCTTCCATGCTTTTATTCTGACATAGAGGCCAGTTCCTTCCCCTACTACGGTTGTAGTCATCCTACTTAGCATTGTGGGTGTAGTCTTGTCATTTACATTTGAGGCATGCCGTGTAGTAATCTCTATGCAGGAAACCAAGAAAAAGCCGTCAGCGTAAAGGGCTGGCTGGCAGAGCAACTCAGCACACACTTCCACACCCAAGTTATGAAGACTTAGTGATATTCAGCTTTTAGATTTTAATCGCAATGGAATTTTCTCTCTTGGAGGGAAGGAAAATACTATTCATAAGCCTCCCATGGGCCAGAAGCAGTAATATTTTGGCATGTTAGCCTGATTCAGGACTACAGAAACCATCAATTGTAATGTCACGGTATGGGGAACTAGTTATTTTCTTCTAAATATAAATATTTAAACCAAATCAACTTCAAGTGTCTTTCTGCTAGCTGTATACAACAACAGAAGTAGGCAATACTGCTGTGTATAAAAAACAGTTGCTGTGCCACTTAATTTTAAAATGGGTATAGAATTTCTACATTTCTACTGATTGGGTCAAAAGTAGTGACCATTCATGTCTAATCAGCACAACCATGCTGGCAAATACTTTCTGTAATCTAGCCTCAGAATTTTAAAGAAGTCAATGACCGGATCAATATGCCAGAACAACAACTAATATAAGATTTACATAAAAATTCAGAATTAATTTTAATAATGGTTAAAAACCCTTTCTCATTCTGTTCCAGCATTGGTGCATCTACAAAATTCAATAACCTTTCTATTGCTATACTGCTGATTATAATTTCATTTAAAAAAAGTGGAGTGCCTGGTAATATTTTCAAAAAATCAGATGTGGAGGGGAATACAGTAGGGGTAGATGGAGACAGATTAACCATGAGAGATGATAGTTCTGATGTGGTTGTGGCTGGACAGAGACAGACTAACCATGAGAGACAGTTCTGGTGTGGTTGTTGCTATACTGTTTCCAACATCCACTTTTACGCTTTGTAAACTAGAGCAGAGAAGGTAAAGTTTTAAAATAAAATAAATGACAAGTGGTAAATCTGCTGTAGAAACCTTGTTCATGTAAATTACACAATAGCTGTAATAGTCTTTTTAAAATACAGTTTCATCATTAGAACTTTCAGCTGCATTAAAGGGACGCAGTTAACTTAAACTTGTTAATTTGAGAGTTAATACTTGACTACTTTTATCTGCCCCTGTGCCTCCTGCCACATTTTGTGATTTTTTTTTAATTATTTTTTTTAATTTCTTGCCGGTGGCTGTGCCAAAACTCTCCAACGGTGTGGGAAAGTGACTAAACTAACTAGGCACAAAATAATCTGTGGTACAACACTGTGCTGGGAAGCAAAGGGACATAGGATGCATCCTTACTTCCTGTATTATCCAGCAAGATAGCAGCGTTCACAAAGCTCAGGATATGAGCCCTAGCTATGTACGAGATTTCTTCTTGACACTTGTACTGACACATGTTTGAGCTCTGACACCACTCTCCTTTCTAGAGTTCCTAACGTACATCAGCTGGTGATTGTGACTTGATGTGAGTTAGTCTCTGACATCAAATTTGGCCCATCCTACTCCACTTTTGTATTTGTTACTGTAATGAAGCTTACTACAGAGGGAGTGTTCTGGCAGCAAACTGTGCTGTTATCGGAGATCACAGTTCAGGTCAGTACTGTAAAGTGGGTATGTTCAGCGTTTCTGGCATTTGGGTATTGCACAGAACCAGAACATCCTATTGGCTGATATGAAATACAAGAAAAACAACTACCAACATCAGAGGGAGAAGAGAACACGGGGACGCATCATCACAAAGGTTTCAAACCTAGTAAGCTGCTGCCCAGAGGGATGCAAAAGGAATTTGTTACCAGCAGAAACAATAAAAGATGACTTTGCAAACTCATGTATACTTACCAAATGACAACTATAAATAAAATGGTGAGAACCTCAGCACTGTGAATATCTTTAACACAAGCAGCTGTGCAGTGAGTGTTCAGGGACTCCTGGCAATTACCTAGGTGTTAGAGTATAAGCTTATATGTGGGGAGAGGGTCGGGAGGGAGAATTTGGCGCAAACTCCCTTTATACCATGAATCAGTTGCACAATTGACCCCTTAGATTGAACAAAGCAATCACTCTATATCTGACCTATCAGTCCACATCCTCAAAAGAAACCTGCACAACACTTTCAAAAGACACATCTGGGAGCTTTAATTCATAACTTTGCTAGACACTAAAAATCATGGTTTTAAAAAAGACACTGGACTTAGGCTTTATTTCAACCATCTGTAACCCACTAGTCCCCTCCCCCCTTTTTTTTTTGTCCAATGACTGCAGGGGTTTTAGTGGGCTACTTCACCTTGAATGGTCCTATGACTGCAGGGGTTTTAGTGGGCTGCTTCACCTTGATGAATGGTCCCTTAGAATACGTGCTAACTACTTATGCTAAATTGTCTGTTCAATCTAGTATTTAGCTGTGTTGCTCGCCGTACATTTCCCAGACCTGAAGAAGAGCTCTGTGTAGCTCAAAAGCGTGTCTCTCTCACCAGCAGAAATTGGTCCAATAAAAAAAATTACCTCACCCACCTTGTCTCTCTAATATCCTGGGATTGACATGGCTAGGACAACACTGCATACTAAATAAATCCACGTAGTAATAAATAATATAGTATAATCAAGTCAAGCCATCCAATACTATATCACACTACTCATCTTCCTTTTCAGCGATATTTCACATACTTTCTATTAGTGGACATTTATTTACTAGTTCCCATGCAATATAAAGGTAAGCTCTGTGCAATTAGTTTGCTTTACAAAGCTTTCTGTATGATGATGCACCTGCATTATCTGAGGTTTTTAACTTGCCACAAGGCTCCTGTTCTACAGGGATTCTTTATTTTATATCCTAAGCATACCAAAGCCATTGCAAGTAGCTAAATAAGAGGTTTCTTTGGAAATTCAAATCTTTCCTATAAACTCCACCCATAAAGTCAGTAAGTGTAAATATACTTCCTAAGAAATGCTGTGCAAAGAAGGTATTAAAAATGGCAGCAGTTTCAAGCACTGAGTCTAGGCTGTTGTCACAGCCTTGACAATAAGTCACATGAAAGCTTCATTTGTAGCTTATGTAACTCGTTTTCCTGTGACTCTAGCTCAAACTCTGTTGTTTTTTTCTTTTCTGGAAGACAGCCTCTCCCTCCCTTCATATGATGGTTGACTGAGTATAGAGAATTATGGGCCCTCCAGAACATGTTTGAGGCATATTGATAGAAAAGTGTGGTAGTTTTTTGCTCTGTTGCTATCTGTGGTGTATCTGTGCTTTGGCTAAATAGAGGATAATCTCGGATCCAACACACCTGTTACCTTGCAAGACTACTGACAATTGCTAAAACTTTGATTAAAAAAGAATATTTGTGTGACACTGAGCAAAATTGTCAAAAGCCCGCACCCAAGTTGTGCCTCTTAGACCTACCCATACATCAAGTGATTGCACAAAACAGCCCTTTTGATAAATACTATTTGCACAAAACGCTTAAAACTTATTGAGCAAATAGTATTTAATGTGCAATTTTCTGACTTGCATACACAGGTATATAGGTGGTTGAGCTTGTACGCATCTGAAAATTGACCTTAAATATGCTAATACGGTGGAATATTAATACGGTGGAATATCTTCCAGGTTAGAGGACATCACTGTTCCACAAAGAATCTGAGTTGAGATTTCCCTTCCCCACATTTTTAACACTTGTCACCAAAATGTCATGACATTTTCATGTCTTGATAGTGAAGATCCCCCCTTCCCCAATGATGGTGCTGCTGTGACATAAGGACCTTTTAAGGGAAAGGTCACTAGGTGTAACAAAGTATTACCTATATATTCCTAGTCAGTTCACCTTTTTTAAAAAGTTCCCTGCACATTTGTGTATTGCATATTTTTATCCCCTGTGGCTGGCATCTAAATTTACTGAACCCTCATGCTAAATTTAGTAAACCTGTTGTGTGAAAGAATTAAAACTGGCAGCACTAAAAGGAGCCCAATATCTGAACGCTTTGGGCAATGAGGTGACTGAGTGTCTCCTTATCCAAATGTTTCGTTTTTGAGCTTTAGAGGTGAAAAATTTCAGGATTTTTTTTGTTGGGGAAGGGGCGGGATGAGGGGGAGAAATGGCCTTAGATCCCATAATTCTGAAACTTATTTCCCGCCTGTATTCATGTCACTTTGGGTTTTGCTCTGTCTCATTTTAAGCCTCTACCTGATGGGGGTACTGAATAGGATTGGCTGCAAACTGAGCAAGCTACCTTATATCTCAGTGCCATTGATTTCTTTGGTTCCAGGAAACAAACATATTTTCCCTTGATCCAACTTTGGGAAGCTGTAGGAGTCTGAAGACACTTATTAGATGGCTTCCATTTAAACTGACAGCTAGGGACTTTATTACTTGCTGTACAGGCAGCCCTACCTTGTATAGGGAGTCTACTTCAGTACAACACCAGTTGTAAATGGAAGAAAGATTTACTTGCCTCAGTCACGGTCATCCTTTAGATGTTACACAATAGTGCTTGGTGCATCCAGACTGAATGAAAATAATATAGATATTAATAGGCCACTTACACTATTCAACATTGTAGTGGACAGATAGGCATTGGGTACATGGCACTAGAAATGAATTACAGCAGTAGCTAGTCAGCATGGTTACTTTCTTTTCTGACTATAAATGACACTTAGTTATAGCTGGGTGCATCAAGATTAATGTCAATGCATTTTCTTGTTATAGGAGCAGCTTACTGCCAGTTCATGGACATGTTGTTCCCAGGGTGCATTAGCTTGAAGAAAGTAAAATTTCAGGCAAAGCTGGAGCACGAGTACATTCACAATTTCAAACTTCTGCAAGCATCATTTAAAAGAATGAATGTGGATAAGGTAAGTTTTTAATATTTAAATAATTGTAATGTTTTACAAAACAATTTTCTATACTGGGTGATGTACAATGGACATTGGGAACCAAAATGAAAAATGACCAGACCTAGTTTTTCAAACTCTAAAACCTGAATTGGAGATCCCAGTTCTGTATTTAGATGCTCTCACTGGCATTTTGACGTCTAAAGTGGGTATTTGGGTACAAAGGCAGAAAATGTGTAAACCGGGACCCTTAGTATTCAAGGTGAAAAACTGGGCCCATAATAGTTAGCTGTCAATAATTTAAAAATTACCACTCATTAGGTCCCCGAGTTCACGAGAGGGCCTCGTAATAAAATGCTGTCCATTGGAAGATCCTTAAAATGAATAAATACTGTGATCCTCAGAAGGTGAGGGGAAAACTTAAGGTCATGTGTGGTGACACCCAGAATTCCCAATAGAGGTAAACAACAAGCATTCTGTATCTATTGTTGTATTGAATACTACTTACTCAAGGTAGGATATGAAGAGTTGTACATTTTTAACTATTGGAACAACTTCCAAATGATGGAGAATCCACCATGTTGTTTGGTAAGTCATTAAACCAAGATTAGATATCTTTCTTCAAACAAACAAACTACCTCAACCTCAAGATATGGGCTTGATGCTTCTGTGGCCGAATTGTGAAGGAGTTCCGGAAGTAGATGATCCTACTAGTTCTTCTGGCCTTAAAACATATGAAACTATGCAATCTATCCAGAATTTCCTTTGAACATTACCTATGAACAAATCAAACCGTGCCCTGCCTGGCTTAAATGTAGAAAACCTATAAAATATGTAATCAGCATTTTGTCCAAGCAGGTCAACTTTCCTAGCAAAATACACATTGACAAATTAAGCTTTTTTCAATGTTTGTTCTTTGTGTTGTTTAGTCTCTCACCTGTTGTGCATTATTTGTTCTGTAAAACTAAATATGTCTTTACTTTTCCTTTCCTTGACTTTAATCAGTCATGTTGACCCATCCTCTGTGTTCCCCAGGCTACTTCCCCTTGATACAGTCAGGTGTATATTCTGTGTGCAGATAGGATCCTATCACACGTTTTACTCAGACTAAATTTGAAGTGGTATAAAATTAACTGTTTCTCAACATGAATTTGCCCAGTTTATGTAAGCAGTAGCAACATGAGAAACTAAACTGAATAAAAGTGAATAAGTTTAAAATGCGGTCATGTTTCAGTTCTGCATGTACAAAATATCTATATTTGTAAAGGTTTATCCAAAAAAAGGTTTTATGCCTGCTTTTAACCTTTTTATTCTGAATCTTAAACTGTTTTTAAAAGCACTATATTTTGAATGAATGTTATAGGACTTTTTAATACTAATTCATTATTACCATAATGCTACAGGTGCTTCTGTTTAAAATGGGTTCTTTCAGCAAAGCATTGAAAAGCCTAATAAAGTTGATTGTCATTTCTTTTTTTTATAGGGAATAACCTCATTGTTTGCCAGTGTGTCATTAAAAATATAAACATAACAGACTGAGGGAATATTGTACAAAATGTGACATGATCTGTGAAGTACAGGCTAGCTTTTAGTTTTTTAAAACACTGTTGCCGGTTTAGCCTTGTAATTTCCATTCCCCCTGAGACTCTGGGCACCCCTTTTCCAGTTGAAGATTGGATTCTCTTCTGATCCACTCAACTTTCAGCAATGTGGACTGTTGCTAAGCAAGCCATGGTGGCACTTCCAGCATTCCTACAGTAGTCCTTATCTGCCCACTGAAACTGGGAATGGGAATTGAATCCTGATCTTCCAGAGAGCAGGGCAGAACCCTATCTTATGCTGCAGTATTAGGATTTAATCAGTTTCATTAGATTCTTCATGTTGCTGAAGAATTCACAAGATATTGATACAGAAGAAACTTTCTCACAGTCTCCATTATAGCTCATTAAAACTTCATGGGCAATTTCCCAAACTCTTGCATGTAAACAAACCATTCTATATACAGCATGTATGGAAGGGTGGGGGTTGGAATGGTCAGGTTAGTACCTCAGTATTAGAATGAGTGTGTATTTCAAAAATATAGGTGAGTTTGAACTCCATTGTGTCTTTTTTAAATCCACTGCTTCACTACAGAGGCGGTGAGGAGAGTGCCAAGGCATAGCAGTATTGGTTGGTGACACTCTTCTTGCACAGGACACAGGTGGGCAGAATGCTTCTGAGGATTTTGTGGGAGTGCACCAAGGAGCAGCTCCTTTCCCTTTTGGAGACATACAGTATCGTGGGCACCCCACTTTAAGAAAGATGTGGACAAATTGGAGAGAGTCCAGAGGGGAGCACCAAAAAAAAAAGTTCATGACTGATGAGGAAAGGTTGAAAGAATTGGGCATGTTTAGTTTAGAGAAGAGAGGCTGAAGGAGGATGACATAAGTCTTCAAATGTGAAAAAGGTTGTTATAAAGAGAATGGTGATCAATTGTATTCATGGCCACTGGGTGTAGAACAAGAAGTAATTGAAAAAATGTCCAGCAAGGGAAATTTAGATTCGTTATTAGGGAGAACTTTTTAACTGTAAGTTAAAGAACTGGAATAGTTAAGTTAAGAACTGGAATAGGTTATCAAGGGAGGCTGTGGAATCCTCATCATTGGAGATTTTTAAGAACAGGTTAGAGAAACACCTGTCAAGGATGGTTTAGGTATACTTAATCCTGCCTCAGGACAGGGGGAGCAATTAGATGATACCTTGAGGTCTCTTCCAGCCCTAAACTTCTATGATTCCGTGAGCCTTTTGCAGACACACCCAGCACTAACGGTGCTTACATAGGTTTGTCTAATGAGAACACTTGAGATTCTGTTTCCCCACCGTGAATACACAGGGCAGTGTGAAAGAGGATTTCCTGTGTTCTGAGAGTTCCTTGCACACCTACTCAGGGCAAGCCAGAATCTGACTCTTTGCTTTTTGAAGAAATTGTTCAGTTTTAGGACATACATCTGATTGCATGAAAATTTGTTAGTTAAAATCTTGGACAGACTCCCAGTTACTTGTTGTTAAAGATGGCAGTAGTTTCAGACTGGCTACATGCAGCCCAGTTGTCACTCAAACCTAAAAGGAGCATAGCTGAGGAAGAACAGTAATTAGGTCTGCACAGGCCTAATTTTAAAGTCCATCCCAAACTTGAGTAGCTCATGGCTGTCCAAATCCAACCAGAGAGTCAAGTTGTTTTCAGACCTGACCCAACCCAAATCTGACACTCCTCCCCCCCCCCCTTCCCAATCTGTGTCAACACTGCTGCCATTTCATCCTTGAGGTTTGGCCTGGTGGGGGCTCCCCACACCCTGTGCCCACAATCCATCTCCATCTACCTCCTGCTTGTGGGGTCGTCACAGTAGTGTCTGCATGTACCGGTGCAGCCGGCTGCCCCCGTCTCACTGCGCTGTGTGTGCTACAGCATAATAGATGTTACAGTTCCTCAGCACGCTCGCTCCATGGTGCACACAGCACAGCACGACCATGGCCAGCAGGAGCAGGGCACTCAGCAGGCTCCGCCACCTTGCCTCACCGACCTCATGGGCAGGAGGAGATGATGAGAGACTAACCGAGTCAAGCCCAAATGTGTTGGGTTGTTTTCAGACCTGAGCTGAACCCAACACTTGTATATGGGGTCCCATGGGGTTTGGGTCAGGTTGCAAGACTCTCTACTATGGTATCATAATACTGGTACTTCTACCTTTTAGAAGAACATGCACTATTGAGAGGTTAACTTAACGTTGTTCATGGAAAGGTACTGCTAGAAAATGAGTATTTAAAAGGGCTTTATATATATAGCTACACACAAAGCTGAGAAGACCGTAACCATATAACTCTAAATCCAGAGTGATGCAGGAGACACCACACTGGTAGTTAAATTGTTAGATAATTTGAGAAATATGTATGTACTGGCAATGCAGTGTTACTGGAACCGTTTACCATTGTATTTTACAGGTGATTCCAGTGGAGAAATTGGTGAGAGGGCGCTTCCAAGACAACTTAGATTTTATCCAATGGTTTAAGAAGTTCTTTGATGCCAACTATGATGGTAAAGAGTATGATCCTGTCGTGGCTCGACAAGGCCAAGATGCTCTTCCCCCACCAGATCCCGGTGAACAGATCTTTAACTTACCAAAAAAGTCCCATCATGCAAACTCCCCCACTGCAGGTATTGTAAATCTTGGAGATTTCCATTCCCATTTTACAGATAATGGTATAGTAATGTCTTAATCTGCTGTCAATAGCTTATATAAATATGGGGTCAAATTAGAAATGGTGTTTCAACAGCCACCACGCTCTTTGTGTTTGCATTTTGCACTATCTGGGGCTCACCATCCTAGATTACATAAATGGACTTTTTGTGGGCAGTCATTTTGTTGGTCTGTTTTGACTTGCCACATCATTACTGAAGATTTCGCGGTCTGGGAGATAAATCCCATGACTCCAGTGTACCTAATTTTGGAGACAAAGCCAATTGACTGTTTTGCTTCTGAGCCTAGGTGAAATAAACTACTCAAGAATGTAACAAATAGTTCCCCCCACCCCCCCATCTTCACAGGAAATTGCAGGCGTAGTCTGGTTTTCTGGTGACTGGAACACTTCCAGATCCTAAGTGCTCGCCCAAAAGCAGAAAATAGATTAATTTGTATTTTTAAATGTGCTGATCATTCAGACACAGTAATCTTCTAAGTGGGCCCCGTACAGTAATGTCCTATGTCTTCAAAGGCATCATTGATTTTTTTATTATTATTATTACTTGGCATGTATCGGAAATGGGAAAAAGCATCAAAGATCCATTTCACAGTTGTTCCTACACTATCCATAGAGAGTGTGGGTCACAAAACAGATACTTTTTTATCACTTTGACTAAACCAGGGAACAAGAGAGCAGCAGAAACATCTTAAAAATAACCCTAAACATGTAGTGCAATCTTGTTGCTTTAATCTGTTTTTCATAGTTTTGGGGTGAGAGTAAGTCCTTTCCCAGCCTGCTCTCAAATAAAATCCACACGCTGTTTAGAGTCAAATACTCACCCTTTCCTGGAGTTTACCTTCAACATTTACATTAACAATAACATAAAGTTCAACTCAAAACTCCACCCCAAGCATGGCTGCTTCTACAGTTCCTTCCTCAGTCCACACCTTAGATCCAAGAGCTGGAACGTGCTGCTCCCTACTCTCCCTTATATCCGTGTGGGGTTGAACCACCTACCTCCATGAATTAGCAACACTCACTTAACCCACTTTCCCAGCAAGGTCAACATCTGCTAGCGCAGTGGGGTGTTTCAGGCAAACACTGCCAGCTTCTTATGCTGGGTTTGTAACACATCTGCATTTTGGTTTTGTACCTCCTATATTTTTAACCTTTCGTTCTGAATTTCTGAGGAGCTGGTGCCTTTTGTGTACTTAGGGATGGCCATAGGTGTGTTGTCACATAGGGTGGGACATAGTTTTGATGCCCCTGAACGGCTAAACAAAAAAAAAACCCAACCTTATTAGGTGCGCACACACCCCACATCATTCCCGGTGATGGTTTGGCACCCAGGGCAAGAAACCTGATAGCCAACCCTATGTGTACTTCCCTGAGTGGTAGTTCCCTACCACCCTTCAAAAAAGGAAAATTGCTAAGTTCTATTGCTAATTCAAAGTGAATGGTTTTAAAAATACTTCTTATTAATAAGTGTAAGCTTAATGTGGATGGCAAAACAGACCATCTGCAGAGGGAATTCGTGAGTGTTGCTAATACCTGGAAGATTCTGAGGGAATGGAATAGCTTTCAGTATTTGAACTGGGCAAGAGAGGTGTGGGTGGTAATGCCATATCCTCAGTCTTCAGGCTGCTGCTACTTTGAAGAAGAAAATGAAAAGTGACACTGGAGGAAAAACTGAGACACATAAGACATTTCTCCAGTTCAAGCGTTGTGTGGGACAAATAAGAGGTCTTCTGACAATTTCTACACACTCGGGAAGTACATGGATTTCCTTTCCATTGATTTAAATATAGTCCAGAATTACAGTGTTTATCTGCAAAGCTCTTTTGATATTTTTTTCTACCAGATGCTAAATGGAGAATTTTTGTGTATTTAAAACATTTGTTGTCCATTATATCTAGAACAAGATTCTATGTTTAGTCAAAAGTGTTGGTAGCTCATTGGAAAGTAGGTTTAACCCATTGAGTAACGTGTATTTTAGTTTCACCAATATGTCATGTGTTAAGTCATGTAAATTGCACTGTCTAAAGGAATAAGGTCTCTTATTGGATGAGAATACTTACACTTCCCAATATAGTCCCAAAAGGAATATATCCTATGTGTATATATTAGGGCTGTCAAGTGGTTAAAAAAATTAATCACGATTAATCGTGCAGTTAAAAAAAAATCACGATTAATTGTGCGATTAATCGAACTGTTAATAATAGAATACCGTTTATTTCAATATTTTTGGATGTTTTCTACATTTTTAAATATATTGATTTCAATTGTAACACAGAATACAAAGTTTACAATGCTCATTTTATATTTATTTTTGATTACAAATATTTGCACTGTAAAAAAACAAATGAAACCTAGCATAGGCAGTGCATAATGGAGACTGTGGGAGGCTAAGTCTCCCCAAACCTCGCACCGTCGTGGTGGGGAGTGGAGACAGTGGAAGATTTGGGGCACTCTGAAAAATTTCCCTCTATCACAGCCCCAGGGCTGGAGGAGCTCTCACTCCGGAGCTGCAGTGGGGGCACAGGCCTTTTCCGATCTTGGGGTGGTGGGGGAGGGAGTTGGTGGGGGGCCTGGCCTCACAGGGAAAGAGGCAGAGTGGGGATGGAATTGGGGCAGGCCCATGGATGAATGGAATGGGATGGGGCTGCAGTGGAAGGGGGGAGGGGCTCCGGGCTCTGCTCTTCAGCCAGGGAAGAGAGCTCTGCCATAGTCCCAGCAGAGCTCTCAGCCCTCCCTCCCCTGGCTCCCCCCCCCCCCCAACTCCTTTGGCGAGGGCCACTGGGGCGGGGGGCTGAGAGCAGTGAGTGGAGGCAGGCCCTCGGCCGGAAGAGGTGGGCAGGGGGCTAGCCTCCCCAAGGGGAAGCGTCATCCACCACCCATAAAACCTAGGATGAGAAACTTAAAATTGCAGATACTAGGGCCTGGCAAAGAAACTACAAGAGCTCCTAGGCCCCTTTCTGATGCTCTCCTGAAGTAGGTAGGCAGCGGAGTGATTACTTGGATTATGTCAGTGCAGGGACTGCCCTGAGGATGTAGTTGTGTGAATGGATATTAATTGCATGTGCCTATAAAGATAGCTGCATTCTGTCCACTGCAATCAAATCATTTTGTGGGATTTTCAGATGCAGTCAGCATTGGTCTAACTTTTGTTCCTGTTGAAGTCAGTGGTAAAACTCCCATTTACTTACGTGGGGGCATAGTTAGGTCAATGCTGCATGCTTTTGAAAACTTTACCTTTAATGCTCTTTGCATGCATGGTGCATTGTATTAAGTTGCTTTTAAAAGCAATGAGAAATAAAGCAGATGCCTTTTTGACTATTAACATTAGTTTGCTCGCAAAATGCTAAATTATATGATGAGTATTCTCCCACTCTTCTACAGGACTAAAACTGCTCCAAATGTGTGTGAAAACTTCATTGGTCAGATTTTCAAAAATGCTCTCAAATTGTTCTGTAATATCTGCACTTGTATGATTATCTGCTTGCAAATGAAGATAACCATTGTACATGCAAAAACATTGATTTTTATAGTATCTCAAATTTTTGGCATTTCACAAAAATACTAATTAGACTCTCTGAGGTATGAGTGTGCAGGTAAGCACATACAAAAACTTCTGTGGATATAGTTTAGAAGGTCCCTTCTGAAAGTTTGGATGATGCTGGTTCAGGGTGGGTCCTGAGGATGCAGGTCTGTGTGTGAATGCTGACATATAGTGCTTAGTGTGTCAAGAACAGGATAGATGTGGGGATATTAAAACTTATTTTTAAAAAATTTTAAAAGTATATGTTTCCTTTTAATTCTGGTTAATATCTTTCATAAATTAGTCAAATAATTCCAAGAAGCCTGAGTAATATATTTAGTAGGGCTGTCAATTCATCGCAGTTAACTCACGCAATTAACTAAAAACAATTAATCACGATTTAAAAAAATTAATCGTGATTAATTGCAGTTTTAATCACACTGTTAAACAGTAAAATACCAATTGAAATTTATTAAATATTTTGGATCTTTTTCTACATTTTCATATAGTATTCTGTGTTGTAATTGAAATCAAAGTGTATATTGTTTATTACAAATATTTGCACTGTAAAAATGATAAAAGAAATAGTATTTTTCAATTCACCTCATACAAGTACAGTAGTGCAATCTTTGTTGTGAAAGTGCAACTTACAAATGTAGATTTTGTTGTTGTTGTTTGTTACATAACTTCACTCAAAAACAAAACTATGTAAAACTTCAGAGCTTACAAGTCCACTCAAACCTACTTCTTGTTCAGCCAATCAGTAAGACGAACAAGTTTGTCTACATTTACGGGAGGTAATGTTGCCTACTTCTTATTATTTATAATGTCACCAGAAAGTGAGAACAGACGTTCGCATGGCACTTTTGTAGCCGGCATTGCAAGGTATTTACATGCCAGATATGCTAAACATTCGTATACCCCTTCATGCTTCAGCCCCCATTCCAGAGGACATGCTTCCATACTGATGACGTTTGTTAAAAAAATAATGTGTTAATTAATTTGTGACTGAACTCTTTGGGGGGAGAATTATATGTCCCATGTTCTATATTACCTGCATTCTGCCACATATTTCATGTTATAGCAGTCTCGAATGATGACTCAGCACATGTTGTTCATTTTAAGGACACTTTCGCTGCAGATTTGACAAAACGCAAAGAAGGTACCAATATGAGATTTCTAAAGATAGCTAGAGCATTCGAGCGAAGGTTGAAGAATCTGAGGTCCCTTCCAAAATCAGAAAGGGATGAGGTGTGGAGCATGCTGTCAGAAGTCTTAAAAGAACAACGCTCCGATACAGAAACTACCGAACCACCAAAAAAGAAAATCAATCTTCTTCTGGTGGCATCTGACTCAGATAATGAAAATGAACATGCATCGGTCCGCACTGCTTTGGATTGTTATCGAACAGAACCCATCATCAGCATGGCTGGATGTCCCCTGAAGTGGTGGTTGAAGCATGAAGGGACATACGAATCTTTAGCGCATCTGGCACGTAAATATCTTGCGACGCTGCCTACAACAGTGCCATGAGAATGCCTGTTCTCACTTTCAGGTGACGTAACCAAGAAGTGGGCAGCGTTATCTCCTGCAAATGTAAACAAACTTTTTGTCTGAGCGATTGACTGAACAAGAAGTCAGACTGAGTGGACTTGCAGGCTCTAAAATTTTACATTGTTTTATTTTTGAACGCAGTTTTTTTTGTACATAATTCTGCTTTTGTAAGTTCAACTTTCATGATAGAGATTGCACTACAGTACTTCTATTAGATGAATTGAAAAATACTATTTCTTTTGTTTTTATACAGTGCAAATACTTGTAATCAAAAATAAATATAAAGTGAGCACTGTAATTGCTTGACAGCCCTAATATTTAGCCACCAATAAATCTATATAGATATAGATAGATTGAAATATTATCTTTATCTACCTAGTTGGCAGAGACACTAATATTGATTTGCTCCACAAAATAACATTTTCTGTTTAATCAGACACTTATCATGTAAATCTTTTAATTATTATTCCTAACTAATTAATATTTTTCCTAACATTTTGTTCTGTTTTTTCAGAAGTACAAAAAGATTTAGCTGTGAATCTCCCACTAACAAAATTAAACTGCTAAATCCCTAAAGGCTGCTTTGAAAATTTACCCCTAAAAGGTAGTTGTAACAAGCTAAAATTATTTTCAATGTGCCTTAATCTGATGCCAAACTCTCAGAGCCAGATGGAGTTTGGCATCTGTTTACCATTTCTGTAAATAGATGTTTATCATATTTGTGCAAATGCTACGGTTGGTCCCCAACTAGCATTTAGCAACCTACGTTTGGTTTGGTTTGTTTGTAAAAAATTAAGAGCAAGGAGAAATATAAAAAGAAATATTAACTTTGTTTCAAAAATGAGTGCTCCAAGGAGGTTTCTCTGACATCTTCGAAGAGCAGTCACTCTTAAAAGTCAGGGCAGGTCAAGGATAATGCAGCTTGGAAATTGCAGCATAAATAGTTCATTGGGACTAATCTTCTGTGCCACCCTCATGTTGCCTTCATTCCTTGGGGAGGCAGAGCCAATTTGTCAAGAGCTGATATATAGTATGAACTATGGATGGAATTTGATAATTGTACCTTTCAGACTACCTGAAGTGGCAGTACTCTGGAATAAGGAGCCCCACTTCACCACATACTGTTCCCACTGTACAAGGGGAATACACATGCGTGTTTTCATAAGGATTGGTACCAACAGTATATATTCCATTACAGGCTTCCCGCCAGCACCACAGGTTCCTCACAGATAGTGCCATCTGCCAGCTCAATATTGCTCAGGTCCTTTAACCTCTTATAACCTGTTTTTTCCCTTATGCTGTAGTAAACAGTCAACAGATGTAGGCTCAAAGTTGTTGTGAGGGATTAAATACAACTTTTTTTTTGTTTTGTGCCAATTTTAATTCTGCCTGTAGAAAATAGTCTGATCGGGTTGTTGGGATTTCAGCTCAGCAAGCTTATGTAAGCATTCCCAAGTGTAAATCACACCTCAATAGGCCACCCATATTTTCAGGGTGGGGAGCATCAAAAATTTGTGGACAAAAGACAACTTATTAAGTAAACAATTTTATTAGGTTAAAATTCCAGAAGATTCTTCAGTCTGAAGGATGTTTTGCCTTTTGCTTTGAAGTATCCTGTGAGAATTGGATGGCTAAAGCAGTGCCTGGAAAATACTGGAGAGTCACATGATGGCTAAAAATAAGCACATCTATGACAGGGAAAATAACCAGGGCAGAATTAACTGTTTGTCCATGAATGTTTACAGAGAATGAAACAGCCATCTGAGGCCTCTTGTGCAAGGAGAACTGGTGTTCTTTATAATGCATTATGGAAAGAGAAATATGTGAGATATGTTTGCATAGGTTATGGCATCAGACAATGCTAGGTGTGCTGTAAATTAATTTTTCGATAAAAATATTTTTTCTTTTTTTATTCTTAGTGTACTAAAACTTAAATTTAGCTGTTAGTGACATGTTGACAAGCATGGAGACTTGAAATAGCAGGAATTACTCAAAGAATTAATTTCTGCCATCTTTTCTCTCTCCTCTTTCCTTCCCCATCAAACCCTGTTGCCACCGTTCCTGTAGGTCAGACACAACTATACAATCACATCTGTTTTCATTTCAATATATAGTTCTTTGACCCTTTCTCATGTTGTATTGTTGCAGAAGATGTAGAATGCTATGGAGGCATAGTCTGTACAGGAGATGCTGAGAGGGCATATTCAGAAGTTTTTGTTTGTTTTTACTTTAAAAACTTGGTGTTTGGAGTTCAGGAAAGGAGTTGGAATACCATTGGATGAAATGTTCCTTTCACAGAATCGATACAGTACTGACAGTGCAGGCTTTCCTGTTCCACCTTGATACGTAGGAACCAGCTGTAAGAATGAGAAGGTAGTTTAGTTTCCATTTGTAATAAAAGAGGGCCAGCAAGGTTGCTCCAAGGTGACATGGACTACTGTTCTAGAAACTGGACTGAAAACCTAGAAAAATAGGGCACTATCAAGATGCTATAAATTATAAACTGTACCTTTAACATTGGTCTTTCTCGCGTCTCTTACTTTTTTCTAATCTCCAGTATGTCAGTGTAGTTCTAGTTGAGAAAATTTGTTAATCAACTGTCTTTCCCTCCGGGCAGTTTTTTTTCAGACCTCCCTTTAGTGATGCACATTGCTATATTCTGGATATATAAACAAAAAAAAAATCCCACCGATATCGTTTACAAGACATAATGGCCAATTTAAAATGGCTCCTTCTGCTGCTACAAAGTGGTTGAACACATTTTACATAAACCATCCGGTGGTAATTAAGGCGAGTTGAAAATTTTCCATCAAAACTGTTTTCTGGTGGAAAATTGGATTTTCAGTTAAACAATTTTTTCATGACATTCAAAAATGTCAAATTTTCCTTGAAAAATCTAAACTAGAAAAGCTTATGGTTTATGATTGAATTTTTGGTTTTAGGATCAAAAGTCAAAATTTTCCACAGGGCAATAAACCATTTTCCAGCCAGCTCTAGTGGTAATATCTTTCTAAATGGCTTTCCCAATCATTTTCAAATTGTGGTCTACAGAGCCTCTTCCATCACAAGGAGGAAGTATGTATAATTGAACTCCATCAGCCATACCCCATCCCAGAAATCTTTAACTGTGCATATACTGGCTCACAAGTAGAGATTCCAGCACGTAGTCCTGTTAGGTTGCTGGACTCTGTTTACAAAGACTTTCTTTGTCAGCTGTATGGTAAACACAGTCAGTGTGGGGTTATCAAATTCAGCAGGCAAACTCAAACTGCAAAGAGGCCAAGAGCAGTGAGCGTTGAAGGCAAGGTGAAGAGATTTGTTACTAATGTAAAGTCCTACACCGATGGAGAGGAAATAAATAGCACCGCTAGCGTCAAGCACCTGAACCTATTGCATTAAAGCAAGTTTATTTGAACTTGTCTCTATAATAGTGTCCTACTACTTAATGTAACTGAGTGATCCAGCCACCACGTGGAATGGGAGGTGCGGATTAGGGTTGGGAGAAAAAGTTCTCTAAAGCCTTCCTGTCTTAAGTTCTGAACAATTGTGAAAGTTTGAGAACCACATCTATATCCCATTACCGATCTGACTTTCACATGATCCAGAGGAGAAAAGATCCTTAGTCTCTGCTAAGTTACTGGAGTGTACAACCATGATAGTTCAGCATATTACTTATGTTAAGATTTACTACTTTGAACTGTAACATTTGTTTTAGACCAGCTGCCTCCATTCTTGCCTTCTACTTTGAATGCTCAGTTAAAGATTTTACTGGAAACAATATTTTTTTCCAACAAATCCCTCCATGATGCCTTGTAATTTACATTCCTGATGGATTCAACTGCTTCAACAACAGCAAAAAAACTGCCTGAAGTGGCAAGCAGAGCATATGTGCTCTTTGATTAATATCTAATGAAAGGAGTTGAAACTGCATTGCAAACACATATATGGGGTTTAATGTTTATTATGTTAGGTTCTAATTATACACATGCTGAAGTGGTTAATTATATATAGCTCTAGGCTTCTTACATGGTGTTCTATAATATAGAACAGAAGTGAGTTATTCAGAGAAATGGCCAACATTCAAAGTCACATGCTGAGTCTCCTTTATGATACACTTTTAGGCAGAGTGGTCACACTTTGCCCAGCTAAAGCTGCTTTGGCAGCTTGCTGCGAGCATAGGAGCATACCTAATTTTGTCTAATATTAAGCAAATTGCAGCCACCCTTTTTTAATGCTAAGGTGGAAATCAGACTATCAATCCACATAGATAGTGCTCCAATTTGATCTAAGAGCTCTCCAGTGGACTATGTCTAGCGCAAAGACTGCACTTTGGCCAACCTATATACAGGTTTCCAGATCTGAGAATAGCAGCGTGCACTAAAATGCTGCGCTGTAACTTTCCCTTGTGGACGCGGTGGAAGTGAATGATTCATGCCCACAGCATCCACATGGGAGAGAGACAGCACAACATTTCGATGCACAGTGCTATTCATACCCCTTCAGGCCAAACTGTGAGGCAGTGTAGATGTATCTTGAGTTATGCAAGCTCATTTCCTTTATGTATGGGGCAGATTTAAGAAACAAAATTTAAGATTTTAGCAATAGCTATGAAGTTTGGTCTGAGGATGTCAGTGGGTGGAAAAGGGGCCCTATACAATGCAGTAGGATTACAGTTCTTCTGAAGACTGAGGATTAGATTTTTGTCTTGGGTCACAAATGAAATGAGTTAAGTCTCTGATCCCATTCAGCAGGGGAGGGTGTCATCACTCCAACAAACCTGTCACACAGTTGAGCAGGCTCCTGCATGTCCACTGAGCTGTGAGGGGAAGCATGCATGAGCACTGATTCCCTTGTCTTTAAAACAAATGTGTGGGTGAGAGGGAGTCTCTCAGTAATGATTTAGTTAGTAGGGAAGCTGTTAATTCAAATAACCTTTTCTAAAGCTTAATCTTCCTCAAAGATTGTTTCTTCTCAGGAGCATGTCACCAGTGTAATTTCTTATTTTAGCCCTTTTTAATGAATGTGACAGAAGAAATACTGCAGTTAATGTGAGTGAGTCCCAAATTCCACGCAAGCAGTGACCATGAATGATGCCACAGAGTGCAATGTTTTGGCATGTCCCTTTGCACTGCATTCATGCAGTTGTCACATGAGCAGAACTTCATAGCATTTTCCACAAATATTGAACAAGTTACTAATTACTGACATAGCTTCAGAGATAATTTGACCTTGAGGCAGTCAGTAGTTGGGGTATTTTGTCTGTAGGACTACAATTAAATCCCAGAAGTCCTATTTAGACAGAATCCTGGACCCATTATTTTGAATACATCTACTCAGAGTATTAAGTGACCTGGCATTCTTATCCCACATTTTTGTAGTCAGCAATGAAAGGTTTGGGATTGTAGCAGTTTATACAAAATTTAAACATTTTTAATCTGCACATAAAAACTCCCGTTTAGCAAAAAGAAAAGAAAATAGAAGCTGTAGTGGGAAATTCTTCAGCATAATGAGACTGATAGTAATTAGGTTTTTAGGGCATCATAAATACACTGCTTGATAATTGTAATGTTTGTAATAGCTACTCTATCCAATTTATGTTACATTGTCAAGATAAAAATAATTCCTGTCTTTATTAACGATATATTAAATTATCTTACACCGGTGGTGGTTGTATTGCCAGGTACAAACTAAAATGAACTGAGTGTTAATTCAGCCAGCTGTGATGCTGCTAACAAGCTCAGTGACATGGTGTATTTAAAAACTGAGCTGTGAGCTAACGTAAAATCATAACACACTGTGTCAGTTTTGGACATCTAAAGTTAATCCTGTCTGATTGGGAGTTGAGGCTGCCTGATAGCATCCCAGCTGTTGATAATGAAATGCCTCATATACCAGTGATGATTGAAAGAAACTGCTTACATGACAGATATGTAGGGGTGTCATTTAATTGTTTTCATGAATCTTCCTTTTGAAAATACAGTTGAAACTGTCATGGACTGCTGCCTAGGCAGGGAGCTATAGTAGATATTGCTATTTATTTCCATAGCACGAGCAAAGTGCCTAGTACTTTTGCAGGTAATGAGATATCCCTGCTACCCAAAGAATAAATTTATAGTTAAAATGGACCACATGCCGACACAGACCAGGCTTGAGATTCGAGGCAATAAAAACTACATTAATTAACAAAGACATACACAGGGCATGTATCTTGTTAAGCTGTTTGGGGCAGGGACTGTCCTCTTTGCTGCATATCTGTCCAGAGAATATGTAGTACAGTGTGGGCCTGATACCTGATTGGTACCCTTGGATTCCATAATATACAAATAAATAATAATTCAGTCACATTGGCTGGAGTAAGTGCACAGACAAAAATTAATAATGAAAGTAAAATACTCTTTTTCTCAATAAAGAAATAAGAAGGAAGTCTGCTGCTATTCAGCTCTGAGGAGATATTATCCTATTTTCTGTGTACTGCATCTTTAAATGTAAGGACTTTGCCTGTCTGCTGGGAGAATGAAGAGAGGTGGGGAGAGTGTTGAGGGCAATTCAAGATGGAGGATCTTAGAGTTGAGAGACTGTGCTCAGTACCATGGGATTCTGGCTTGGAATCCTCATGCTAAAATAAATCATCCTGACTGGAAGAACATGTTGGCTATTTGTGTATGGAAAATATAGCACCTCTCCACAGGGAATTAATGGAGCTCTTCCAGATTTACAGTGGTGTAAATAAGTGCAGTATTTGCACTCCTAGTGTTAAATTGTGCAGCTATTAAGTCTATCAAGGTTTCCCATTGTGAGTCCCAATTTCCAGGTACTTAGCTGATAAAAATGGTCTGGGCTGAAATATTGCATTTAATTGTAGTTCTAGATTGGAGCCGTTACACGTTTTTATAAAATTTTGTTTCTGTTGGAAATTCATTTCCCCGCAAGGGCTTTCCCTGAGGCCAAACAAAAAGAGTAAATGTGGAGGTAAAACTTACTTTGATGCAAAAAATTTTCAGTTAGAATTTGCTGGACATCCTCTGTTATTCAGATTTCATTTTCAGCTGTCTCTAGTTCATGCCATCTGGAACGCTCAGATTATTTAGCTTTTTTTTAAAACGACAGTACTGATAATGGATATCAGAACATCCTGTTTGGTTAGGGTCTGATCCTGAGAAGTAAGGAGCATATCTAACTCCTGCTGACTTTAGTGGGGTTTGAAGTGCTTAGTGTCACTCAGGATAAGGAATTAAAAAGCCATAAACTTAATATTTTAAAGCATAGTCCTTTAATAACTCTTCTGCTTGTGAAAGATGCTGTATGAGAAGTGTTATCAAATGATCTCTAACCACAGGCAGGAGACAGTCTGAGCTTTCCCAGAACACCCCACCATAGTGCCTCAAATTGCAATTGACAGAGAACATCTAGAGGTGAGAGAGTAGGTAGATGACTGTGCCTGTTCAGTCCATGCTCTCTGCACATACTCAGTCCATGTGACCTTATGATTAGAAGTTTTATGAGATGGACTTAGGCTATATAACATCAAACGTTAACTTCTGGTCATATCAACATATTCTCTGTCCAGTGATTTATGTGTTTCACATCCCATACCTAGGGCCCTACCAAATTCACAACCACGAAACACGTCATGGACCGTGAAATCTGGTCCCCTGATGAAAACTGATCTTTTGTGTGCTTTTACCCTACTATACAGATTTCACAGGGGAGATCAGTATTTCTCAAATTGGGGGTCCTGACCCAAAAGGGAGTTGCAGAGCGATCACAAGGTTATTTGAGGGGTGTTGCAGTATTTCCATGTTTACTTCTGGGCTGCCTTGAGAGCTGGGCTGCCGGAGAGCGGCGGCTGCTGATTGAGGGCCCAGCTCTGCAGGCAGCAGCGCAGAAATGAGGGTAGCACTACCATACACGCCACCCTTACTTCTGCGCTGGTACTGGCAGCCACTCTGCTTTCAGAGCTGGCCTCCCAGCCAGCAGCTGCCTCTCTCCAGCTGCCCAGCTCTGAAGGCATTGCCGCCGCCAGAAGCAGCAGCGCAGAAGGAAGGGTAGCAATGCCACAACCACCCCTACAATAACCTTGCAGAACGCCCACCAACACACACACGCACACACACACAAACACACACCCCTCCTTTTTGGGGGGGGGCCAGGACCCCTACAATTACAACACCATGACATTTCAGATTTAAATCACTGAAATAATGAAATTTATTATTTTAAAAGTCCTATGACCGTGAAATTGACCAAAATGGACCTTGAATTTGATAGGTCCCTAGCCAGACCCGATTACTAATTCCTAAAGTTATACCATCATTTTTTATGGTGGTCTTCTAATGGGATGAGTTTTTGCCATTGTAGGTTGCAGTTGGAGATAATAAGCCTTGGTCTTGATATGCAAAAAAGCATATTCAATTATCTTCCGGTAACAGCTATCTAATTGCATGTGTGTTGCTTTTTCAGTGGGTGGCTTCTTCTGTTCATTGTATTCTGCTCTAAAATGTTGTAACCCAAGACGTTACTGGACAAAGTGTGTGCATATTGCACTGTCTTGTCACTTCTGCTGTCTCCTGTTCATCTGTAAATTCAATTCAGAAATGCCCTCTTGGGTTAAACATCCATGAACTTACTGCTTCCTATACATCAGACCATGTATCCACCTGATTTCTGTACTAGCACTATCTGTACATTACAGTGTACTATAGAAGTGAAAAAGGGACTAGTTTCTGGAACTCCTTCTTTCCAAGCTATTCAAATCTTTTCAAAACCTCTGTTCATTTTAACCTCTGTTCATTTTAACCTGTGACTCTAAATCATACTCGCCTTGCCTGTCTTCGCCCCAGTGATGCATCTTCACATGCTGCATTTCTGTCCTCTGATTGACTAGTCTGCAAGGATACACATTGTACTTGTTTTCGAAACTTAGAAACTTCATCTTTCTTTTCTGTTACTTTTTCTCTTTATGTTTTTAAGTTTTATGAGTCACTGCACCAAGTTTGATGAAGCAGTGCTTGTTAATAAGGGGGTCAACTTCCCTGCAAAGGGTCTAATATATTTCCAGGGAAAATGAAGAAGATTTTTTCCCCTTTGCCTAATCCTTTCTGTAAGAAATATGCTCTGTGTGTGCATTTGAAGACAGACACAAGAGGTAGAGCTCCAGGTTCCATGAAGGCTGCCTTTACTAGCAGTTTTACAGTAATCTGGTCAATCTGAGCTAGTTGTATGCACTGTGACTATGATTGGTCCCATCTGGCTATGTTGCCTTCCTGATCTTCAAGAAGTTTTTGCTGAACTCTTAGTGGAAACAAGCCAGGAAGGAAAAGAAACAGGCTGTCCTTGCCCTAGCTTTTAAAATATGCACCCTTGTTCCCACTTTAAAAAGCTTACCATGTATCTGAGGGGATTATTTATCTGGTCCTTATGAAGGAGTAAGATTTAGAAACTCTGATGAAAGAATTCCTAGTCTACGTATAAAGAACTGGAGTACTTGTGGCACCTTAGAGACTAACCAATTTATTTGAGCATAAGCTTTTGTGAGCTACAGCTCACTTCATCGGATGCATACTGTGGAAAGTGTAGAAGATCTTTTTATACACACAAAGCATGAAAAAATACCTCCCCCCACCCCACTCTCCTGCTGGTAATAGCTTTCTAAAGTGACCACTCTCCTTACAATGCGTATGATAATCAAGGTGGGCCATTTCCAGCACAAATCCAGGGTTTAACAAGAACGTCTGGAGGGAGGGGGTAGGAAAAAACAAGGGGAAATAGGTTACCTTGCATAATGACTTAGCCACTCCCAGTCTCTATTCAAGCCTAAGTTAATTGTATCCAATTTGCAAATGAATTCCAATTCAACAGTTTCTCACTGGAGTCTGGATTTGAAGTTTTTTTGTTGTAATATCGCAACTTTCATGTCTGTAATCCCGTGACCAGAGAGATGGAAGTGTTCTCCTACTGGTTTATGAATGTTGTAATTCTTGATATCTGATTTGTGTCCATTTATTCTTTTACGTAGAGACTGTCCAGTTTGACAGTATGTACATGGCAGAGGGGCATTGCTGGCACATGATGGCATATATCACATTGGTGGATGTGCAGGTGAACGAGCCTCTGATAGTGTGGCTGATGTTATTAGGCCCTGTGATGGTGTCCCCTGAATAGATATGTGGGCACAGTTGGCAACGGGCTTTGTTGCAAGGATAGGTTCCTGGGTTAGTGGTTCTGTTGTGTGGTATGTGGTTGCTGGTGAGTATTTGCTTCAGGTTGGGGGGCTGACTGTAGGCAAGGACTGGCCTGTCTCCCAAGATTTGTGAGAGCGTTGGGTCATCCTTCAGGATAGGTTGTAGATCCTTAAAAATGCGTTGGAGGGGTTTTAGTTGGGGGCTGAAGGTTTTAGTTGGGGGCTGACCGCTAGTGGCGTTCTGTTATTTTCTTTGTTGGGCCTGTCCTGTAGTAGGTGACTTCTGGGAACTCTTCTGGCTCTATCAATCTGTTTCTTCACTTCAGCAGGTGGGTATTGTAGTTGTAAGAATGCTTGATAGAGATTTTGTAGGCGTTTGTCTCTGTCTGAGGGGTTGGAGCAAATGCGGTTGTATCGCAGAGCTTGGCTGCAGACGATGGATCGTGTGGTGTGGTCAGGGTGAAAGCTGGAGGCATGTAGGTAGGAATAGCGGTCAGTAGGTTTCGGGTATAGGGTGGTGTTTATGTGACCATCGTTTATGAGCACTGTAGTGTCCAGGAAGTGGATCTCTTGTGTGGACTGGACCAGGCTGAGGTTGATGGCGGGATGGAAATTGTTGAAATCATGGTGGAATTCCTCAAGGGCTTCTTTTCCATGGGTCCAGATGATGAAGATGTCATCAATATAGCGCAAGTAGAGTAGGGGCGTTAGGGGAAGAGAGCTGAGGAAGTGTTGTTCTAAGTCAGCCATAAAAATGTTGGCAGACTGTGGGGCCATGCGGGTACCCATAGCAGTGCCGCTGATCTGAAGGTATACATTGTTTCCAAATGTAAAAAAGTTATGGGTAAGGACAAAGTCACAAAGTTCAGCCACCAGGTTAGCCGTGACATTATCGGGGATAGTGTTCTTGACGGCTTGTAGTCCATCTTTGTGTGGAATGTTGGTGTAGAGGGCTTCTACATTCATAGTGGCCAAGATGGTGTTATCAGGAAGATCACCGATGAATTGTAGTTTCCTCAGGAAGTCAGTGGTGTCTCGAAGGTAGCTGGGAGTGCTGGTAGTGTAGGGCCTGAGGAGGGAGTCTACATAGCCAGACAGTCCTGCTGTCAGGGTGCCAATGCCTGAGATGATGGGATGCCCAGGATTTCCAGGTTTATGGATCTTGGGTAGTAGATAGAATATCCCAGGTCGGGGTTCTAGGGGTGTGTCTGTGCGGATTTGATCTTGTGCTTTTTCAGGGAGTTTCTTGAGCAAATGCTGTAGTTTCTTTTGGTAACTCTCAGTGGGATCAGAGGGTAATGGCTTGTAGAAAGTGGTGTTGGAGAGCTGCCTAGGAGCCTCTTGTTCATATTCCGACCTATTCATAATGACAACAGCACCTCCTTTGTCAGCCTTTTTGATTATGATGTCAGAGTTGTTTCTGAGGCTGTGGATGGCATTGTGTTCCGCACGGCTGAGGTTATGGGGCAAGTGATGCTGCTTTTCCACAATTTCAGCCCATGCACGTCGGCGGAAGCACTCTATGTAGAAGTCCAGTCTGCTGTTTCGACGTTCAGGAGGAATCCACCTAGAATCCTTCTTTTTGTAGTGTTGGTAGGGAGACCTCTGTGGATTAGTATGTTGTTCAGAGGTACGTTGGAAATATTCCTTGAGTCGGAGACGTCGAAAATAGGATTCTAGGTCACCACAGAACTGTATCATGTTCGTGGGGGTGGAGGGGCAGAAGGAGAGGCCCCGAGATAGGACAGCTGCTTCTGCTGGGCTGAGAGTATAGTTGGATAGGTTAACAATATTGCTGGGTGGGTTGAGGGAACCATTGCTGTGGCCCCTTGTAGCATGTAGTAGTTTAGAAAGTTTAGTGTCCTTTTTCTTTTGTAGAGAAGCAAAGTGTGTGTTGTAAATGGCTTGTCTAGTTTTAGTAAAGTCCAGCCACGAGGAAGTTTGTGTGGAAGGTTGGTTTTTTATGAGAGTATCCATTTTTGAGAGCTCATTCTTAATCTTTCCCTGTTTGCTGTAGAGGATGTTGATCAGGTCGTTCCGCAGTTTCTTTGAGAGAGTGTGGCACAAGCTGTCAGCATAGTCTGTGTGGTATGTAGATTGTAATGGATTTTTTACTTTCAGTCCTTTTGGTAAAATGTCCATCTGTTTGCATTTGGAAAGGAAGATGTCTGTCTGTATCTGTACAAGTTTTTTCATGCAGTTGATAGATTTCCACTCCATACGGCTAAATGCAGTGCCTTGCATAATGACAGGTTTCAGTCACCTACTACAGGACAGGCCTAACAAAGAAAATAACAGAACGCCACTAGCCGTCACCTTCAGCCCCCAACTAAAACCCCTCCAACACATTATTAAGGATCTACAACCTATCCTGAAGGATGACCCAACGCTCTCACAAATGTTGGGAGACAGGCCAGTCCTTGCCTACAGACAGCCCCCCAACCTGAAGCAAATACTCACCAGCAACCACATACCACACAACAGAACCACTAACCCAGGAACCTATCCTTGCAACAAAGCCCGTTGCCAACTGTGCCCACATATCTATTCAGGGGACACCATCACAGGGCCTAATAACATCAGCCACACTATCAGAGGCTCGTTCACCTGCACATCCACCAATGTGATATATGCCATCATGTGCCAGCAATGCCCCTCTGCCATGTACATACTGTCAAACTGGACAGTCTCTGCGTAAAAGAATAAATGGACACAAATCAGATATCAAGAATTATAACATTCATAAACCAATCGGAGAACACTTCAATCTCTCTGGTCACGCGATTACAGACATGAAAGTTGTGATATTACAACAAAAAAACTTCAAATCCAGACTCCAGCGAGAAACTGTTGAATTGGAATTCATTTGCAAATTGGATACAATAACTTAGGCTTGAATAGAGACTGGGAGTGGCTAAGTCATTATGCAAGGTAACCTATTTCCCCTTGTTTTTTCTCCCCCCTCCCTCCCCCCCCTGGAGTTCTTGTTAAACCCTGGATTTGTGCTGGAAATGGCCCACCTTGATTATCATACACATTGTAAGGAGAGTGATCACTTTAGATAAGCTATTACCAGCAGGAGAGTGGGGTGGGGGGAGGTATTTTTTCATGCTTTGTGTGTATAAAAAGATCTTCTACACTTTCCACAGTATGCATCCGATGAAGTGAGCTGTAGCTCACAAAAGCTTATGCTCAAATAAATTGGTTAGTCTCTAAGGTGCCACAAGTACTCCTTTTCTTTTTGCGAATACAGACTAACACGGCTGTTACTCTGAAACTAGTCTACGTATGTAAAGTATATGGTGGTGATGTGTATATAAATGCTATTGTATGAAAAATGAAGCTTATTGTCACATGGGATGCATGGATCACTTAAATGTCAGAGTAAGATTCTGGGATCCTAACAAAAGATTTGTTTTAATGAGTTGTGGTTTCAGTTGTATTTAAAGTATTGATCAGGCCCTTGGGGAAAATGTTAGTGAAGATTATACACAAAGATCTGCTGGTCTCTGACAAAGGAAAAAATGGCAACTACAGATCTTACTCTATTGTCAGAGTACTTTACCAAAAAGACTTACTGTTTTGTTTGTGTAAGAGCAGTAGGGCACTGTTAGTGTGTATTGGTTCATGTTAGCCTCATGAACCAAATTTTATTGCTCAAGAAAAGAGCTGGATTGATGACATCTGTAGATACTAAGTGCTCTTTCAAAAAAATAAGTAATTTTAGGCATACGAACAGTGTAAATTTCATCTTTACCAACTCTGTATACCGTACCTGAACTCTGTTATCAAGGGGTGATGTAGTCCATGTATGTAACTTGTAACTTCAGGATGGAAGATGCTATATTTTGGCCAGACTGGAGTTTTAACTTTCTGTTGGCAAGGTACCTTTCAGATATATCAATAATTTTATTTGTAACAAATATGAAAAAGTATGGTGGAATTTTAGCCAAAATGGTGCCCACTAAAAGCAGATGAAATGTGTAATTGTTTATACTCTCAGGGCTGTCACTAGAGAATATAAAGTGATGAGAAAAGACAACTCTTTGTACAGTAGCCAGTGTAGTCTGTGACTAAATCACAAGAACCTAACAAGCTTGACTGAATCACCGATCGTTGCAATTCCTCCCAATCAGCTTTTGAGTTTCTTGACCGAGAAGCCTGAGGACATCTTGCGGGAGGTGGGGGGTTTGAGTGTATGTGATGGGAGGGGGAGTCTTGCTACATCAAAGCTAATTTGTGGATTGAGTTCCTTAGGCTTTTACTCTTTACTCTGTTCCTTAAAGGAAAATGGGCAATCTAACAAGCCTAACTTTTCCTCCTCAAGCCTTAAATATAATTAAGGTTGGCAGAGAGGTCTAGGGAGTTCATTTCTGTGCTTTTTAATTCTGCTCAGTCATTTTTGTTTAAAAACTGGTAACCTTATGCCACATTGAGACCATAAAGTGGGTGGTCTCTTCTGAAGAATAATTGGAGTGGGACATCCTGTGCTTTGGGAGTGGATGCTGCTAATTACAGTATGTGAAGCTTGGACATCTCCTTCCACGAATGATAAACTCAGAGCCCAGTTGGGACTTTAGTATTCACTCAAACCCTAAAGAAGAGAGGGGAGAAGGGAACGGAGAAGGGAAGGGCATCATATCAGTTGTCAGCCTTAGGGTGCGTAGAAAGATGGCATTAGCACTGCATTTTCCTGTGTCTATACTTAAGCATTTGTGCATGCTTGATGCTTGTGAAAATAGAGTATCTATCGGTGCTTGGTGTGAGTGGTGTTTTCTGTGGGCAAAAGTGTTGCTGTACATTTGGGTACGTTATCGGCTTTGCTTTTCACATGAAGTACCAAAAACCTCCTAAGCTGATCAGAAACGTTATCTTTTGGCCACTGCTGCAATCAAGTGCTCACTGATGGATTTAATTCAGTTTGCATCTGCTGAATTTCAGTGTGATTGTACAAGTAATGGTGTTAGTTTCTTCTCCATTTTAAAGCATAGAAGCAGATAGACTTACAAATAAAATCACCACAAATTAAATCAACTTGCCTTTCTCCAGTAAATTTTTAAAATCAATAAATATTAACTGTTAAGCTAAATGATTTAGTTGTTGCCAGTGTCATCTTTAAAACTGTAAAGTAGTAGTAATTAAAGAAATTATGTTATTTATTCACCTTTCTTTGCGTATCAGTGAGGTATTTTGTCCTTTTAAACTGAAAGAAGCATTCTTGTTATGGTATTTACTTTCCTTTTCAATATTTTGCATCTTTCTACTTAAAACCGGGAAGTAACAGCACTAATGGTCATATACAAATTAAATACCTTTTTTCTGTATCTGGAAGGGGTAAAAATTCAAATTATTGGGAGTATAATACTTACACTGGGCATAAATACTTAAATCTGATCTTTAAAAGAGTGTTCTCAAATCAATTTTATTCTTGTGCTTTCAGGTGCTGCTAAATCCAGTCCAGTTTCTAAACCAGGGTCCACACCTTCTCGTCCATCGTCAGCAAAAAAAGCCACACCAAGCAGCTCAGCATCCAAATCAGATAAAGATTTGGAAACACAAGTCATACAACTCAGTGAACAGGTAACTTTGCTTCAACCGCAGAATTAGTTATCAGTAGGGCCCTACCAAATTCATGGTCCGTTTTGGTCAATTTCATGGACACAGGTTTTAAAAAATCGTGAATTTCAGTTATTTAAATCTGAAATGTCAAGGTGCTGTAACTGTAGGGGTCCTGAACCATAAAGGAGTTGTGGAGGGTGGGGGTCCGCAGGGTTATTGTGTGGGGGGGTGGCGGTACTACTACCCTTACTTCTGTGCTGCTGCTGGCAGTGACTCCTCCTTCAGAGCTGGGCAGCTGGAGAGTGGCGGCTGCTGTCTATGGATCCCAGCTCTGAAGGCAGAGCTGTCGTCAGCAGCAGCACAGAAGTAAGGGCGGCAATACCATACCATGCCACCCTTACTTCTGTGCTGCTGCCTGCAGAGCTGGGCCCTCAGTCAGCAGCTGCCACTCTCTGGGCACCCAGCTCTGAAGGCAGCAGCGCAGAAGTAAGGGTGGCATGGTATGGTATTGCCATCCTTACTTCTGCGCTGCTGCTGGCAGGGCGCCGCCTTTAGAGCTGGGAGCCCGGCTAGCGGCCGCTGCTCTCCAGCCGCCGAGTTCTGAAGGCAGCGCAAGCGCAAGTGTGGGAATACCGTGATCCCCTTAAAATAGCCTTGTGATTTACCCTGCAACTCCCCACTTTGAGAAATGCTGGTCTCCCCTGTGAAATCTGTATAGTATAGGGTAAAAGCACATAAAAGACCAGATTTCATGGGGAGAAACCCAGTTTCACAGTCCGTGACGTGTTTTTTGTGGCCGTGAATTTGTTAGGACCCTCATTATCAGAAGCACTAGGAAAGCTATGAAAAGTCATGAAAACGAAGATTACTGTATACTGATAGTAAAAGTACTGAGACAGAGCAAAACATTGAACAACTGAAAAATTAACTTCCGATTCCAGTCTGGATTATATTCACTTCACAGTGGTGAAGGATCTAACAAATGGAATAGCTCAGCTATGAACACAAAAGTGATGTCATTAAAAACATGCTGCTCTAGCAGTTGGCTGCAGGATGGCCAATGTTGTGCCCATATTTTAAAAAGATGCTAAGGATGATTTTGGGTGAATCATACTGCAGTGTGAGAGCTGCCTTAAAGCTAGTTGTACTTGAATATGCATATTACAGTTTTACTTGAATACAGATAGCTGCATGGTTTATAAGAAAAATTCTAGTCCCTCTAACACGAGAATTTAGAATGAAAGAAGAATTGTATGTCTGTTATATTATATTTAGAGTTTAAAAGGTATCTTGATAAATATGTTTCCCTGTTATGAAGAATCCAGTAACATTTTGAGAGTTAAGTCTGTCCTCATGGATTAAAACTTGTGATAGGAGGAATAATGAAACATAACTTATTTTCACCATGGAAAGAGGTTTAATAGTAGAGTCCTAGGGATCTGTAGTTGGATTTGGAGTTTGGTGATGGTCAATATACTTCGCTATCTGGAAGGAAGTGGTAACATGTTATTGTAGAGTTAAATATACAGCAGCTAAGATATTTGTAATTTGACTTTTGTTTACACAAAGTTATTCTTTCAAAAAGTATTTGAGGGCTCTGTTCTAGTTTATGTGAAACCTGTTATTTTAATACAGTCAGAATAAACCGCAAATGAGTGCAACAGGTATAGTGGTGAAACAGAGCTGGAAAAGTGTATCTTGGAACTAGATTCTCATGTGCAGGTGTCAATTAAGAGAAGTACTTTGAAACTTGAGCAGTTTCAGCTTTTCTCACATGCGGCCATCATGGGCTTTTCTTCCGGCCACAGCCTCCTGGGCGGTGATTGAGTGGGGGGAAGCACAGTGGCTCATCCCCCAAGGCCATCAGCAGGGGTTCAGCCCTGCCCCCCTCTGGAGTCACAAGTGCCAGAGGATCAGCCAGCCAGTATGAGTTCGCCACCTTCCTGGGAACCGTGGGGCTTGGGCTTCCTGCTTCAGCTGTGGGGTAGCAGGCAGCAGGCTCCAGCTATGGGTACTCTGGCCCCAGCTGCGTGGTGGTGGGTGTTGGCCCTGGGCTCACAACCCCTCCATCATCCCTGGCCCTCACTGCCTCCCTACCCACCTCTCCATCCAGTGCTTAATTTATCCCCTAGCTTGCCGGGGCTGAGTAAATCTGCTATGGAAAGTAATATTTGTATGTCTGTTCATATCACTTTTCACTGCCTTCCAGCTAGCTAGCAAGTCTGCTTCTGTGAAAAGTGATGATATATATAACATACAAATATCACTTTTCACAGCAGCAGACTTACTAGCTAGAAAGTCTAATGAAAAAAGCAACCAAAAAAGCAAAAGAAACCACCACCACATCAAAAGAGAAGAACATGAAAAACATGAATTTGTGTTTCTATTCTGTGTAGGTCCAGTAAAGAATAGAGACAATTGTATTTATTGTTGCGTTTACAACAACAAAAACCCTACATAAATAAATTATAATGATTTGGACATGTATATATGCATATTTATTTGTTTTTCCTAAAGTTAAATAAGTATTTTAGGAAAAATTGTCAGAGTGGCCACCAGCAAGAGTTGATGGCCGCTCTCTGAGGTCACCAAAAAATTTGTTGTGAGAACCCCATTAGGGAGCACCTGGATCAATCACCTGAAAGCTGGTATTTCAGAACTACCACTATATTTTATGCCAGCATAAGAGAATTCTGAAACCCAGCACCAGACCAGTTAAACAAGTGAAGAAAGGTATAAGCAGCCACACACAGTATTCGCACTCAAAGATTTTTTTTTAACATATAGTAGGTCACCTGATCATTATTCTGCCAAGGCAGGATTGACAGAAAACTAAAAAAATTATCATAAGAGACACAGCTAAATATTTTTAAGGAGTAGATAAATTTTAGGATAAACAATACTTACAACAAATGTACATTAATTCAGCCAAAGTAGAAATGCAGCCATTATGAATATTGTGAAATTGCCATGGCAAGTGGCACAGCTTGGCACTTATAGCAGTCTCAACAGGGGGCCAGGTTTTAGTCATAGCTCCTGAGCCACTCTGTTATTGGAGCTTGCTATTGATATGTATTACCACAGCACTGAAACATTCTGTAAAAATGGTCCCTCCGGGGTGAGGGTTGAGGTGCCTTGATGGGTAGTATGGGGAAATCTACACTCTTTTGCCCATGCTGCTCTGTGAACAAGGATTTCCTTATTCCGACAGTCTAGCACCTTTAACAACTACAAAATGCACTTTTAAGTTTAAAGACTTGTAAAAAAGTATATATATTAAGGTTATGCCTGTTATGTACTGTCCTGCACTGTAGGCAAAACTCACTCATAATCTGCTCACAGATCGCGTGTGCCGTGCTCCTGTTATTGGAACATGTATGTTTTATTTACAGGTACATTCATTAAAACTTGCACTCGAAGGCGTGGAGAAGGAAAGGGATTTCTACTTTGGAAAATTAAGGGAGATTGAACTTCTCTGCCAAGAACATGGGCAAGAAAATAATGACCTTGTCCAAAGGCTAATGGAAGTCCTTTATGCTTCAGAAGAACACGTAAGTGCAAGATATTCTTTATTCTCGTATGTTTCCTTAATGAAAACAGGCTTCATATCACTGGCACCATATTGGGTCAAGTTCTCTAGGTAGATCAGCACAGATTGTTGCAACCTAGTCTTTTTAACAAATGTCAATTTAAAAAACACTTTGCATCTAGAGACAATTGTTTTTTGTTATCGGTGAATGCACTGAAGGGGCTGATAGCTTTTTAGTGCAGTTGTATAAATTTTATGTGCTCTAATTTTGTTGAGATGTTAATCTGAAACAGAAAGGGACATCAAAAGTATTTTGAAGTATTTTCAAATTTTCTTATTCCTGCCTCTGCTTTGTTTCTGCTGCTGCAATTATACAGAAATTTTTTTGTAATCCTGTTCCTTGACATGTTCTTGAAAGTCAGATTGCATAAATATGCTGAAATACAGAGGGTCCTAAATATCTCAGAATATTAAATTGAAAACCAGATAGACATGTTCACAGATTTGCACACTGTACACACTATGATTACTTCTGGTACAAGGAACATATCTGCTTTTTTATTTAGCATTTTTATCCTGTTGCTATAGGCAGAATCTTCACTGCACAAAACCCAATAATCTTTTGTCCTTTTCAGTCTACCAATATTTCAGAATTATTTTATCTGGAAGAATAAGCAAGAATCTCACTTGTATTATAGACATAGCATGGTAAACATTTAATAGAACAGGAAGAATGAAGAGGGCTGATAAAGGATACTGACTAAATTCCTTAGATATGTTCAGGGGTAATGACTCCATGAGAATTTAGTTGGAACTACTCCCATTCATGTTGGCTAAATCCCTGTGTGTACTACTCTGAAGATTGACACCACACACACGCCCTGCCCCTCAGTCTCCAGTGCACCGTAGCTTTGGTTCCATAATGTGTTGGCATCAACATAGTCTCACTGGTACTGTGGTTTTGTTGACACTTCCTTATTTAGTATCTATTCTCAGATGATAACTTCAGTAGTAGTTGATTGAGTTGTCTTGAGATAAGATTATTGGGTCATTAAAAGCAAGGCTAGAATAATTTACCTTGTGTAGTTTTTAAAACACTATCAAGAACTTGAAAATTGTAATTATGATTTTGATGGCCCCACACAGCTAAAACTGACTGGAAGTGGGAGGGATTCATGGAGGTTTCCTTAGGGAACAAACCAGTATTTCAATACTGATAGGACCAAACATTTTAAAAAAACTTGACCAGACATATGAGCAAAGTCATAAGAACTGCACATATATAGTGGTCAAAGGAAATGTCTGAATGCAAGAACAGTGATTTATTTGTAAAGGGAAGCCGGAGAAATCCCTTCTCCCCATATCCTATCACATCTGTTTGTTCGTTGGCTTGAATTGTTAAGCGACTTCTCAGCTAAAGAATGCTTGTTGATTCCCTTTTCTTTAGCTTTCGTTATTAGCAAAACACATCACAAAATTCAGCTTACCTCAGATCATAGTTCTGAGCCCTTTGTCTGGTTCCCTTCCATCCTCCCCACTAGGAATGTCATAAACTAATAGCTGCCCAAAAACATTTAGCATATACAGTGCAGCCCTGTTCTCCCGCATCTGGATACAGATAACTTCCACTGAATTATTGCATATTCTGCAATGGGAAAACTGAGCCCCTTGTCTTTCTTCCTTAGATCTTCAGTGCTCAATGTTGGTTTACTGAGGCAAGACATCAGCGCACTAGCACTTAGAGCCAAAGATCTAGGTGCTCTGATGCTAACAGTGGAGAGGGTAGCTGCATATCTTGCCGACTCTTTCTTTTGCAATGTCTTCTCTTTTCCTTGGCTTGGCTTGCCTTTGCGTTCTATTTTCTGCCTGTGCAGTGAATCTGTTCCTCATCTCCAAGTTAAGTGTTCTCTCTATCACTGAGCATTTTGTAGGCTAATCCCTTGGTAACAGCAGTTAGGATTTCCTGAGCCCCAAATGAAAGAGCCCCAACTCCCAAAGCTACAAGCAGCTCCAACAGTTCTGGTTTCTTGCTAATGAGTTCTTGCTAAATCCAGCTTTGGTTTAACCTCTGGTCTAATGGACTGCTAATGAAAGAGCTGGAGTGTAGGGGCTGTCAGTGAAGCAAAAGGGTTAACTTAGTGTTCAGGGTGCATTTTAGATATCAAGGGTCATGAGGCTCTCCTCAGCAAAAAGTTATAGTTAGAACAAACTGTACAAATCATTCCTGGCAAAGGCCTCATGCTTGAAATATCATTGTTGACTTAAATTTGTTTTCAGTTCATATTTCCAATAACCTTTTGGTAGCACTCTCATGCCCTGGTTCATTTAAGCTGTAATTTTACAGGCATATATTGTATTCTTTCTATAGAGCATGCCCTATTCAGACATGCCAACTGTTCTTATTCAGTTTTTAATCCCTATTTTTAATAGCTCTTTTTAAAAAATAAACTTAATATTTGTGAAAAGTTCTGGATTGACAGCACTAGAGACTGGAGCTCTCCTCTCAGATCAGCTACCCCTCAGGCAGGGCTGTCCTTAGGATTTATGGGGCCCTACGTAGTATTATTAAACTGGTGTCCCTATGCTGGCGCAACTGGTGTCCCTGTGCCGGTGCATTGGGCTCTGTGAATACTGGTGCCCCTTTATTGGCTCTGTGAATACGGCTTCTGCCTAGTAAGGATACTGCAGCGTGCACTGTGTGCATGGGAGCTGACCCGCGCTTACCTGCTGTCCCAGTCATAGCCGCAGACTCCGCGGGTCGGTACTCCGGGGCTGGAGCACCCACAGGGAAAATTTTTGCATCATGCGCCCCTCTTCCCCCTTCCTGCCACACCTGCCGCGCGCCAGCCACCCAGCGCTTACCAACTCTCCCCCCTCCCTCCCAGTGCTTCCAGAGTGCCGCAAACAGCTGATTCGTGGCGTTTAAGCTCCGGGAGGGAGGGGGAGAAGCAGGGGTGGGGCGCACTCAGGGGAGGAGGCGGGGCGAGGGTGGAGCAGGGGCGGGAAGGGGCACAGGCTTGGGGGAAGGGGTGGAGTGGGGGTGGGGCATGGAGTGGAGGCAGGGGGGTCAAGCATCCCCTGGCAAGATGAGAAGTTGGCGCCTACGGTCCCAGTGGTGCACCAAATTTTTGGGTGCCCTACACAGCCGCATATGCTGTGTATGCCTAAGGAAGGCCATGCCCCTAAGTAAATTCCTTATACAATTTAATAAAGTTTTATATGCCTGTGATAGAATTTGATATAAGTTGTTTCAGAACACCTATAAAGGATGTTGTCTGTTACATTCAGTAGATTTTTACAGTAATTTCTGTGTAACATTATTACATTTTTGTAGAATCCTATTGGTTTCATCTCTGTTAAATTAATACATAATTAAGGCTGTGATGTGGTCGCGGGTACTTTTAGTAAAAGTCATGAACTGGTCACGTGCAATAAACAAAACTTCACAGCCCCGTGACCTGACCTTGACCTGTACTATAAATATCCCTGACTAAATCTTAGCTGGGGGGACCCCCCGGGGGAGCCGCTGCTCTGGAGGGGGGAGGGGATGGTGGCAGGCTGCTTCTCTAGGGGGGGGCAGAGGGGGCCCAGAGCCTGCAGCACTGGGGAGGAGGCCATAGAGGCCATAGAGCAGCGACTGCTCTGGCCACTCCCAGGGCCACATCACCGCTGCTGCTTCCGCCACCCCCAGGACTGGTGCTCAGTCGGTCCCCTGGGCCAGCCGCACCAGGGATGGGCAGTCCCTGGGGTAGCTCCAGCAGCGGCTGATGCAGCTGGCTGAGGGACTGTCCGAATGGCTGCCTGCGGAGCGGCTCCAGTAGCAGCCAGCGTGGCTGTCCCAGGGCCACCTGAGCAGCAGTCCCAGGGGCTGGGGTCAGGCCCACTGGCCACTGCAGAACTCACGGAGGTTGCGGAAAGTCACGGAATCTGTGACTTCCGTGACCTCCTTGACAGACACAGCGCCCTATAAATAATCCATAAGGCACAACCTGGTCCATGGCTTTATCAGCTTCTTTCCATTGCCTCTGTACTGAACTGGAGACAACAATTTTAGGGTACCAATAAAGCAGGTTCCATTCAGTCAGTAGACTTTCTCTGCTGAGCTTGACAATGCAGGCACCAACTTGGATGAGTTGTTTTTTCTTTTTGTTTGTTAAATCTTTGTTTATAAGAATTTTTACTCAGTAACAAAGATATGAAGGGAATACAAACATCACCCAGAGAAAAATAAAATTAATATTAGCAAGTAAAAATCATTTATTTGTGTCTGTAAGAACAAAGCTGGATATAAAGAGAGGTGAAGAGGAAGAGTGCTGGGGAGAGGAAAGACTTTAAAGACATCAGCAAAGTCGTAGGAGCATTTGAGAGACAGATACTGGGTCATTAGTTTTTTAGTAAATGGATTGCTTATGACATGGATGTGCTGAGAACTGAACTGGGACTTCAGTTAGCAAGTAAAACATTTGATAGTCTGTTTAGCCTAACAGCTTTCAGTCACTTTTGAACTGGGATAATTCAGTCTTGTAATCCAGAGGTGAAAGGCTTCATATCCAGTTACGAATCCTTGAGCCATGCAATTCTGGCTTGTAGTGAAAAATTTGCTTCTTCTATTCTCTCTCCTAAACAGTCTAGTCTTTTGCAGTTCAATGGAAGCTAAAGGCTTGCCATTATTTAATTGCTTTAGTGCGTATCTCTATCCCTGTCAGTCACTCAGCTCAAGGTTCTCAAGCAGTTTGTCTTAATTTAGTAATTTTTAGCACCCTACTGCTCCAGTCCCTCAGAAAGAAACTCCAGTTGAAAGAGACACTTCCTGAAGTAGATGGGCTTCATAATACTTGACTGTGCCGGCAGTCACACCTGTGCGGTTAGATGACTCACCGTATAAGTCAGATAGATTGAAGAGTCAGGTTATTCACAGCTGGAAGCTAGCATCTCTATTGGGGAGGCCTGAGGTGACACAATCCTACAATATATGGTAGAAGTAAATGCTCTATTACTTTACTTTTTAGGGATGCTGTTCAAATAGACTATATGGTCCCAAAGTGATTGTGCATAGTGAAAGTCTGACTTTCCTATTTCATTTGTATAGGTACAGACTGTATAAACTGAGAAATTTATGCCCATATTTCAGAACAACTTCTTCAGGAGTGACCAGGGCACAGGGAGAATTTGCCATTTCCAGCCCAAGGAAACCATTCCTCAGGCAGACAGAAGACCACCAGTCTTGTTCAGAGTCAGAGTAGGTTCCCAAGCCACTTCTTCGCTCAGGATTAGTGGCTTTCCCTAGCACATGTACAAGATCAGGATGTACAAGTTTATAATATCATGCATGTATTTTCTAACTGGTGCCTCAGAAAAATCTGCATATCGGGGGGAATTGATTTAAATCAAATTTATTCAAATCACTGATTGTAATCATGTTTTAAATCAGCAGCCATGAAACATGATTTAAATAATTGATTTTAATCACGTTTTACATTCATACTTTATAGTTATTTTCCTGAAGAAAGGTTGATTCTCGTTGCTTGGTAATCATTAACACATCTTGATTTGCAACTAAATATAGTCCTTACATTAAATCTGGTGTTTATTTGTGTTAATCAGGACGATATCTGTACACTTCTATTTAAGTAATTATCTACGTTAATTTTTTGCTTGTGATTTGTGTTAAGCTCTATTTCAGTGGTGCCCAAACTTTTCCTGTCAGACCCCCCCTTATCAGTAACAGAATCTGTCCACGCTCCCTCTCCGTTACAGCACGAGCTTTGGCTGAAGGCAGAGTGGGCGGGGGCCAGAACTGGAGCTGGGGCTAGAGGCAGAGCGGGCCTGGGGGCAGAGTGGAGCTGGGCTGGGGCAGAGCAGAGGGCGGAGAGGAGCTGCGGTTGGGGTTGGAGCTGGGCTGGGACAGAGCAAAAGGCGGAGTGGGGCTGAGCTGGGGGCAGAGCAGGGCTGGGTGGCACTCCCGCTCTGTCTCCCATGAGGACTGCTTTAAATATGCTGGATACGTAAAACAAAAATGTTTATCAAAACGTTTTGCATTTAAAACAGATTTATAACCTGTGTTGTCTGTAGTTAGTAAATTGAACTAATTGTTTCTGGTCATTGTGTCCTTCAAGATTTTAGATCTTATAGATCTCATCCTCTCTTACCTAGCTTTTATTCATCGATTGACAGAGAAAAACAAGCTTTCCTGCTTTTTCAACTCCCATCTGCGTTTGAACTTGAAATAAACTAGTCTTTGAACTGAACTAGTTGAATAAACTAAAGTGAAGAAAATATTTTATCTGTACCTGAGGAAGAGGCTACTATTGTCAAAAGCTAGTTTAGCACTTCAACAAACTCAGGTGACATCTACTAGTACAGTGGTTTTGACTGTCTCCAAAGTTTGACAGCAAACATGTAATGATTAATATTTTAATGTTTAAATTAAATAATTTTAAGATTGTAATAAGTTTTGGCTCAACATAGATTGTCAATTTCAAATATAATTTCTTAAAAAACAACCCTGTATTTAGCTTAAATAAAGTCCAATTTCAATAATGAAGAAAGCTGATTTTAAAAAAAAAATAATTGATTTTAATTTATCGTGGCATCTCATCAGACAGGTAAACACCCAGGGAGTCACTTTAATGCCCAAGATTAGGAGTATCAGTGCTGATATTTTGACTTTTGTGTATCATTCTGTTTTTATTTTGTTTAACTTCCCATCTGAAAAGGACTATTCCAAAACCAGCTCAGCATTGACACCAAATGTAAAAACCTTATTCTGCCTCCCCTATCCTCTAGAAACATATAGTTACCTGCTAAAATGGAAACACTTTATTGCATAACCTGCTTTGAATTAAACTGAGAAGCCTCAAATTCTCTTCATCAGACTCTTCCCCTCCCCCCCCCCTTTTATTCCCCCCCCCACCAGCCTCTACATTTGAAAAGTAGCAATATCCGTTTTGGAGAGTTATTTACACCAATCATGTCTAATAAAAATTGTCTGGCGATAGCAGGTCCTGCAGAAGTATTGGATTGTTGATGGTACAACTTGAATGGCGGCTAAGCAAAGTTGTCCCCCCGCCTCTCAGTCGTAGTCAGCTAGCTATCACTAATGTAGGGCAGGGATGAACTATGTAGGGTCTTTTCAGTAAAATCATTCTCCAGAATGATGAAATCTGCTGAAACAAAGCATAGCTTTTAATGGTGCCAGAGTCAATGGGAACATGGAAAGTGCGCTTTAAGATTTGGTTTTTGAGTTCCAGTATCGCTAAACTGCACAATATTTTACTAAAATTAGTATCTTGAAATAATAAATCTCCGATCTAAAAGAATCAGTGTTTATTTGCTTTGTAGTAAGGTGCATTCTATGAAGCATCTCTAGAGAATGTTGTACATAACTAATCCGTTTTTTTAAATAATGGGATTTAATGGTGGTCCTCAGACAACAAAGGCCAGACATAATGTCACTAACAGTAGCCAGTGAGGTCAATGAATGCTGAACCCAGAGTTGTTCAAAGAAATAAATATGTTTTAAATAAAACGTAAATTAAATACATATTTAATTATTCTTAAGGTACATTTTGTGGATTAAATAAAACTCCCAAAAAAGTTTAGGTATCCTTTTAAACTTTGATTTAGGTTAGCAGAATCGTGAATAAAACAACTAAGGAAAATAAAAATATCTGTTTCCTAAAGTGCATCCAACTTTTGAACACGAGACTGTATTTCACTCATTTGTAAAGCATTCTGGACCTTGTGCATTTTATAATGTAATTTAGCAGATCATGCTTCTGTGATCATGCTTAGCACTTAGCTTTGCAGGGCTGGGGAAGGGCAGGAAAATCTGCTCCCTAGTGCACCTCTGCAGGAGACAGCAATACTATATTGTAGGGGAAAGGAGGAAGAAAAACTAGAGCTGCCATCTTTGTTAGCCAGCCCCAGAGGGGGCTTGTCAGGACTGCATTGTGGCCCTGCCCCCAAAGAATCCTCAGAGCTGCACGGGGGGAAGTTCTGACTTCATCTCTTCCGAAGGTAGCACATTGTTCTGGCCAGTGCTGCTCCCAGTGCCCAGAGAGTACTGCACCTGTGGGTATGGTGCTTCCTGTCTCTCCTCAGTTTGGATATTATTACTGCCAACCCTAAATGTTCAAAAGTGAAGAGTCAGACCCAGAAAATCATGAGTGTTTTAAATGTTGGGTTCTTTTTAAACGCGCCTTCTGACTTTCGAGCCTTTCGAGCTTCTAGCCATGAAGGCTACACGTTCTTTCCCCCCCCCCCCTTCAGTCTATGCCTAGATACTCGTGTAATGGCATAACTGAGGCTTTATGAAAACCAGCAAATACTGGGGTATTTGCAGTAAAATCATGAGTTGGCAACACTGCTCAGACTCTTAGGAGCCATCATTGAATTTTAAGAGACTTGACCAGGGTAGGTGAATGACAAATCAGGGAGTATGTATCAGGAGCTCTCATTTAGCCACATTCCTTATCAAACTCTAGCTTGCAGATAAACTACCTATTCTTTAATGTCCATTCAGAGGAACAATATGTCACGTAATGCTGTGAAAACCAACAGCATTGTGGGGGGAATAATCCCAGCTCCCATCAAGCACAAACTGGTTAAAATAAAATTCCTATATTAACTAGTAAATGGGTTAATCCATTATAATTAGTGCTCTCAATTAATCATAGTTAATGCATACAATTAACACAAAACAAATTAACTAGATTTTAAAAAGACGCAATCGCAATTTTAATAGCACTGTTAAACCATAATAGAAAACCAATCTTGGATGTTTTTCTTCATTTTCAAATATATTGATTTTTAGTTACAACACAGAATACAAAGTGTACAGTGCTCACTTTTTATTATTTTTATTACAAATATTTTGAGTGTAAAAAAAGATAAACAAAATAAATTGTATTTTTCAATTCACCTCATACAAGTCCACTCAGTCCTACTTCTTGTTCAGCCAATCGCTAAGACAAACAAGTTTGTTTACATTTATGGATGATAATGCTGCCCGCTTCTTATTTACGTCACCTGAAAGTGAAAACAAGTGTTCGCATAGCACTGTTGTAGTCGGCATTGCAAGGTATTCATGTGCCAGATATGCTAAATATTCATGTGCTCCTTCATGCTTTGTCTTGTAGGTGCTAAAGTTTTACATTGTTTTGTTTTTGAGTGCACGTATGTAAAAAAGAATAATAATAATTTCTACATTTGTAAGTTTCATTTTCATGATAAAGAGATTGCACTACAGTACTTGTGTCAAGGTTCCTCCCCCACTCTGAACTCTAGGGTACAGATGTGGGGACCTGCATGAAAAACCTCCTAAGCTTATCTTTACCAGCTTAGGTCAAAACTTCCCCAAGGTACAAAATATTACACCCATTATCCTTGGAATGGCCGCTACCACCACCAAACTAATACTGGTTACTGGGGAAGAGCTGTTTGGACGCGTCTTTCCCCCCAAAATACTTCCCCAAAACCTTGCACCCCACTTCCTGGACAAGGTTTGGTAAAAAGCCTCACCAATTTGCCTAGGTGACTACAGACCCAGACCCTTGGATCTTAAGAACAATGAACAATCCTCCCAACACTTGCACCCCCCCCTCTCCTGGGAAATGTTGGATAAAAAGCCTCACCAATTTGCATAGGTGACCACAGACCCAAACCCTTGGATCTGAGAACAATGAAAAAGCATTCAGTTTTTTAAAAGAAGACTTTTAATAAAAAATAGCAGTAAATAGAAATAAAGAAATCCCCCCTGTAAAATCAGGATGGTAGATATCTTACAGGGTAATTAGATTCAAAACATAGAGAACCCCTCTAGGCAAAACCTTAAGTTACAAAAAAAGTACACAGACAGAAATAGTTATTCTATTCAGCACAATTCTTTTCTCAGCCATTTAAAGAAATCATAATCTAACACATACCTAGCTAGATTACTTACTAAAAGTTCTAAGACTCCATTCCTGTTCTGTCCCTGGCAAGAGCAGCACACAGACAGACCCTTTGTCCCTCTCCCTCCTCCCAGCTTTTGAAAGTATCTTGTCTCCTCATTGGTCATTTTGGTCAGGTGCCAGCGAGGTTACCTTTAGCTTCTTAACCCTTTACAGGTGAGAGGAGCTTTCCCCTGGCCAGGAGGGATTTCAAAGGGGTTTACCCTTCCCTTTATATTTATGACACGCCCCCCAAATCTCAGCTAGGGTGAAACACTGGCTGGGATTTCTTCCTGGAGCTCTAGGAAAAACAGAGTTAATAAGACACATGCATCTCTAAATATACTACCAAGTACATAAAGACTAACAATATTTTCCACATCTCAAGGACGATTTTAACCAGTTGATTCTGGGAAACTTTCACGGGAGAGTGCATCAGCCACTTTGTTAGAAGCTCCTGAGATGTGTTGGATGTCGAAATCAAAATCTTGGAGAGCTAAACTCCACCGAAGAAGTTTTTTGTTAGTTTCTTTGACGGTGTGAAGCCACTTTAGTGCAGCATGGTCGGTTTGCAGGTGGAAACGCCGTCCCCAAACATATGGGCGTAGCTTTTCCAGAGCGTAGACAATGGCGTAACATTCTTTTTCAGGGACTGACCAGTTGCTTTCCCTCTCAGACAGTTTTTTGCTGAGAAACACTACAGGGTGGAATTCTTGATCAGGTCCTTTCTGCATTAAAACTGCTCCCACACCATGCTCGGACGCATCTGTGGTTACTAGGAACGGTTTGTCAAAGTCTGGGGCCCTTAGTACAGGGTCAGACATGAGTGTCGCTTTAAGCTTGTTAAAGGCCTTCTGACACTTTCCGGTCCACTGAACAGCATTTGGCTGTTTCTTTTTGGTTAGGTCTGTCAGTGGGGCAGCGATTTGGCTGTAGTGCGGTACAAAGCGTCTGTAATAACCGGCCAAGCCTAAGAAGGATTGAACCTGTTTCTTTGACTTTGGGACAGGCCACTTTTGGATAGCATCCACTTTGGCCTGTAGGGGGCTGATAGTTCCTTGACCCACCTGGTGTCCTAGGTAAGTCACTCTGTTTAGGCCTATTTGACACTTCTTAGCCTTAACAGTTAGTCCTGCCTCCCTTATGCGCTCAAGGACTTTTTGTAGATGTTCCAGGTGGTCTGCCCAGGAATCCGAAAATATGGCCACGTCGTCAAGGTAGGCGACTGCATATTCTCCTAATCCCGCTAGGAGACCATCTACAAGTTTTTGGAAAGTGGCGGGTGCATTTCGCAGCCCGAAAGGGAGTACATTAAATTCATACAGCCCGAGATGTGTGATGAAGGCTGACCTTTCCTTGGCAGATTCATCTAGCGGTACCTGCCAGTACCCCTTGGTTAAGTCCAAGGTAGAGATGAACTGGGCCCGTCCCAGTTTCTCTAATAGTTCATCTGTGCGTGGCATTGGATAGTTGTCTGGGCGAGTTACAGCATTTAGCTTACGGTAGTCCACGCAAAAACGTATTTCCCCATCTGGTTTGGGAACTAGAACCACTGGAGATGCCCATGCACTTTCAGAGGGGCGGATTACACCCATCTGTAACATATCCTGGATCTCCCGTTCTATAGCAGTTTTAGCTTGAGGAGACACCCGGTAAGGTTGGACCCTAATTGGGTGAGCATTACCTGTGTCAATGGAGTGGTATGCCCGTTCAGTCAGTCCTGGGGTGGCTGAGAACGTTGGCGCGTAGCTAGTGCACAGCTCCTGGATCTGCTGTCGCTGCATACGCCCAAGGGTCATGGAGAGGTTCACCTCTTCCACACCACCAGCACATTTCCCTTCGAAGTAAACACCTTCAGGCCACTCAGCGTCGTCTCCTCCCTGGGCTGTAACTGACAAACCTTTAATTCTCTGGAATAAAAGGGCTTTAGAGAATTAATATGGTACACCTTAGGCTTCCGGTTGGAGGTGGGGAATGCTATGAGATAATTAACAGCTCCCAGGCGCTCCTGGACCATGAATGGCCCTTCCCACGATGCTTCCATTTTATGGGCCTGGAGCGCCTTTAAGACCATGACCTGGTCTCCTACTTTGAAGGAACGTTCTCTGGCATGCTTATCATACCAGGCTTTTTGCTCTTTTTGAGCATCCTGTAAGTTTTCTCTAGCCAGGGCTAAAGAGGTTCGGAGGGTGTTTTGTAGGTTGGTTACAAAGTCCAGAATGTTAGTTCCTGGAGAAGGTGTAAATCCCTCCCATTGCTGCTTCACCAACTGCAATGGCCCCTTAACCTCACGGCCATATACAAGTTCAAATGGGGAAAACCCTAAACTGGGATGTGGTACAGCTCTGTAGGCAAAGAGCAACTGCTGCAACACTAGGTCCCAATCATTGGAGTGCTCATTTACAAATTTACGTATCATGGCCCCCAAAGTTCCATTAAACTTCTCCACCATGCCATTTGTTTGATGGTGGTAAGGAGTGGCAACCAAGTGATTTACCCCATGAGCTTCCCAAAGGTTTTTCATAGTTCCTGCCAGGAAATTAGTCCCTGCATCTGTGAGGATGTCGGAGGGCCAACCTACCCTGGCAAAAATGTCTGCTAGTGCCTGGCACACACTTTTAGCCCTGGTGTTGCTTAGAGCTACTGCTTCTGGCCATCGGGTGGCAAAATCCATGAAAGTCAGTATGTACTGCTTTCCTCTGGGTGTCTTTTTCGGAAAAGGACCCAGAATATCCACAGCTACTCGCTGAAATGGAACTTCAATGATGGGGAGTGGCTGGAGAGGGGCTTTGACCTGGTCTTGGGGTTTTCCCACTCTTTGGCACACCTCACAAGACTGGACATAGGTAGAAACATCCTTGCCCATTCCCTCCCAGTGGAATGACCCCCCCAAACGGTCTTTGGTCCTGTTCACCCCAGCATGGCCACTAGGGTGATCATGGGCTAAGCTCAAGAGCTTGGCCCGGTATTTAGTTGGAACTACCAACTGTCTCTGAGGATGCCAGTCTTCCTGGTGTCCACCAGAAAGAGTTTCCTTGTATAAAAGTCCTCTTTCTACAACAAACCTGGATCGATTAGAAGAGCTGAGAGGCGGTGGGTTGCTCCGTGCCGCCGTCCAAGCTCTCTGGAGGCTTTCATCTGCTTCCTGTTCAGTCTGGAACTGTTCCCTTGATGCTGGAGACATCAGTTCCTCATGGGATTGTGGACCTAGGCTTGGTCCCTCTGGAAGCGATATAGGGGATGGAGCTGTTTCTGTTGACTGTGAACCGCTCTCCGCTGGTGCACTATGTTGGGATTCAGGCTCCGGCTGAGCCTCTTGGGTCGGGTTATCGGCTGCTGCCAGTTCAGGTTCGGTGGGGCCCTCTGGTGTTGAGGTTGCAAGTACTGGATTCAGTGCTGACACGGGGTCTGGTGTTGGTTGTTCGGCTGGTTCCGGTTCTGGGACTGGTTCCGTCTGGGTCTCTGGGACTGGATCCACTACTGCTGTTGCAGACATTGGCCTGGTGTCCAGGTCCATCACCTCTGACTGGGTCCTGATAGAAGTTTCCGGAACAGAGCTAGGCCTCACGGCTTGTTTAGCCTGGCTGCGGGTAACCATTCCCACCCTCTTGGCCTGCTTCACATGATTGGCCAAGTCTTCCCCCAACAGCATGGGGATGGGATAATCATCATAGACTGCAAAAGTCCACGTTCCTGACCAGCCCTTGTACTGGACAGGCAACTTGGCTGTAGGCAAATTGAAAGAGTTGGACTTGAAGGGTTGAATCGTCACTTGGATCTCTGGGTTGATTAAATTGGGGTCCACTAAGGAAGCATGGATAGCTGACACTTGTGCTCCGGTGTCCCTCCACGCGGTGACCTTCTTCCCGCCCACACTCACAGTTTCCCTCCGCTCCAAGGGTATCTGGGAGGTATCTGGGCCTGTGGACCTCTGGTGTGATTCTGGTGCAATGAACTGTAATCTGTTGGGGTTCTTGGGGCAGTTGGCCTTTACATGCCCCAGCTCGTTACATTTAAAACATCGTCCAGCTGACGGGTCACTGGGGCGAGGAGGGTTGCTGGAGAACGGGGTGGTGGGACGATAAGGGGTCTGGAGGGCTCTTTGGGAGGTAGGTGGGGCTTTGGGCGGCCCCCGGTAATAGGGTGTGGTCTGGGGTGGTCCCTTCTGGTCTCCGCTCCAACTGCGACCAGTTTTCTTCTTCTCTGCCACCTCCACCCATCTGGCTCCAATCTCTCCTGCCTCAATTACAGTTTTGGGTTTCCCATCTAGGATGTATCTTTCTATTTCCTCAGGAACACCCTCTAAGAATTGTTCCATTTGCATTAGGAAGGGCAAATTTACTGGAGATTCAACACTTGCTCCTGATATCCAGGCATCCCAATGTTTCACAATGTGGTAGGCATGTCGGGTAAATGACATGTCTGGTTTCCACCTTAGGGCTCTGAACCTCCGACGAGACTGCTCAGGTGTTATCCCCATTCTGACTCTCGCCTTGGATTTAAACAGTTCATACTTGTTCATGTGTTCTTTAGGCATTTCAGCTGCCACCTCAGCTAAGGGTCCACTGAGCTGCGGCCTCAGCTCTACCATGTATTGGTCAGTAGAGATGTTGTACCCAAGGCAGGCCCTTTCGAAGTTTTCTAAGAAGGCCTCAGTATCATCACCTGCCTTGTAGGTGGGGAACTTTCTGGGATGGGAAGTGGTACCTGGAGAAGGATTGCTAGGGTTTGTTGGTATATTCTGCTGGGCCTTTATCCTCTCCATCTCCTCCACATGCTTCCTCTCTTTTTCCCTCTCCTCCTCCACATGCTTCCTTGCCTCCATTTCTTGTTCCTTCTTCAGCTGCATGAGTTCTATCTGTCTTTCATGTTCCCTTTGTCTTTCCTCAGCCTGAAATTTGGCTAATTCGAGCTGTAGTCGAGCCGCGGATTTTGCCATTCTAACCTCTCTGTTTTTACTAACTTTACACCCGAGGTTTAGAAATAAACAAACAAAACTTGGCTGTAAAATTTTGCTGTGCTGGAATAGAATACCTATTCTCTGATAGTGATTGTCAGCCTACAGAAAAAGACAATTCCCTTGTCTCTGCTCTGGGCCCAAATTAAAGCAAAAAACCTCCAACTGCTTGGAAACCTGCTTACCCAGCCCAAAGAAAAAGCAAATGGGTAGAACACACACCCCCTATTTACTTTTAGGAAGAAAAGAAAAAAAACCCTCTGGTTTGGAAGACTTCCCTGCAGGAGTTAAGTACCCTGCCTCCAGGCAAAGAAAACCTGCAATTCACAAGATAATCCCCTTTTGTCTCTGCTTGGCCACAAAGCAGAGAGAAACCAAGCTGCTTTCAGTTTCAAAGCTGCTTTCTGGACTTTCTTTCCAAAGAAAAAAAAATTTCCTTTTTAAAATCTGTATTTCTAGTTCAAAAAATCTCAACTGGATCTCAAATGATTTCAGGTTAATCCCACCACTGTGCCACCATGTCAAGGTTCCTCCCCCACTCTGAACTCTAGGGTACAGATGTGGGGACCTGCATGAAAAACCTCCTAAGCTTATCTTTACCAGCTTAGGTCAAAACTTCCCCAAGGTACAAAATATTACACCCGTTATCCTTGGAATGGCCGCTACCACCACCAAACTAATACTGGTTACTGGGGAAGAGCTGTTTGGACGCGTCTTTCCCCCCAAAATACTTCCCCAAAACCTTGCACCCCACTTCCTGGACAAGGTTTGGTAAAAAGCCTCACCAATTTGCCTAGGTGACTACAGACCCAGACCCTTGGATCTTAAGAACAATGAACAATCCTCCCAACACTTGCACCCCCCCCTCTCCTGGGAAATGTTGGATAAAAAGCCTCACCAATTTGCATAGGTGACCACAGACCCAAACCCTTGGATCTGAGAACAATGAAAAAGCATTCAGTTTTTTAAAAGAAGACTTTTAATAAAAAATAGCAGTAAATAGAAATAAAGAAATCCCCCCTGTAAAATCAGGATGGTAGATATCTTACAGGGTAATTAGATTCAAAACATAGAGAACCCCTCTAGGCAAAACCTTAAGTTACAAAAAAAGTACACAGACAGAAATAGTTATTCTATTCAGCACAATTCTTTTCTCAGCCATTTAAAGAAATCATAATCTAACACATACCTAGCTAGATTACTTACTAAAAGTTCTAAGACTCCATTCCTGTTCTGTCCCTGGCAAGAGCAGCACACAGACAGACCCTTTGTCCCTCTCCCTCCTCCCAGCTTTTGAAAGTATCTTGTCTCCTCATTGGTCATTTTGGTCAGGTGCCAGCGAGGTTACCTTTAGCTTCTTAACCCTTTACAGGTGAGAGGAGCTTTCCCCTGGCCAGGAGGGATTTCAAAGGGGTTTACCCTTCCCTTTATATTTATGACAACTTGTATGAGATGAATTGAAAAACATGGTTTCTTTTGTTTTTTACGGTGCAAACATTTGAAATAAAAACAATATAAAGTGAGCACTGTACACTTTGTATTCTGTGTTGTAATTGAAATCAATATGTTTTAAAATGTAGAAAAAAATCCAAAAATATTTATAATAAATTTAAATTGGTATTCTGTTTAACAGTGTGATTAAAACTGCAATTAATCACAACTATTTTTTTAATCTTGTGATTAACTCCAATTATTTTTTAATCGTTTTGACAGCCTTAATTAGAATGTAATTCCATGGTAAATCTGTGCTTTCCCCAGCTATTAGCTGCAACCCATGCTGTCTACTAGCTACAAGTCAAATGATACTTGAGAAACACAAAACAGTTTTCTACCTTGCAGAAATATATTAAAGTGGATTTGTCTGAATTGTAACCTACGACCGATTGTGCAGTTTTAACTTGTTTACCACAATCACGTACTACAGGCCACTGCAGCAGACCATATTAAACAGGGTCTTATCCCAGTTTTCAGTCTTTAAGTAACAAAAGAAAAGCTATACCAAAGTGCTATGAAACTTATTTTTCCATAAACCTGTTATGAGTCCTGCTAACTAGTATGCAACATTTATTCCACTGAACTAGTCTCTTTTGTACTGGAAATGAAATTCTTCAAATATTAACCCCTTAGTCCCAAAGGTTCATCCTGTTGTATTAAACAGACATACTTGCAAAATAGTTTGGATATTGAGAATAAAGGGGATGTGGGAGTGTCCAACACAGACGTCTTGCCTTGGTAGCCTTGAAATTATGGCTACCTGTTGTCCTCATACCTGAATGAAAATTAGGAGCCAAAACATAGACTAGGTTTAGTGCTATGGTAATATATCAAATCAGGAGTGTGTTCTGTTGAAGTCTTTTATTCTTTTTATTTTTAAACATGCAGGAGAGCCACACAGATGAGCATGAAGGCGAGGAGCAGGTTCATGAACAGCCCCAGCAGCAGGAAGAATACTGACCTGTCCAACATCTTTGACAGTTTTCATTCTGTATGGGAACTTTCTTCTGGAGAAAGGAATATGTGTGGCCTCAAACTCAAAACCAGTCACTCCCAGTCTGCCATTAACATTTATGTACCGTAGTGAGTGCAAGCAAACCACTGCATTCTGTACCCATATTTTGCCAAGATGCATTTGCAGAAGTCTTCTTTCAGTGTGTCTACCTGAGAGGTTGTAGGGCTACATCACCTACTGTACATCACTGCAACTTCACCACTTGGCTGCTTGAGATTTGTTCCACTTTTTAAAAAATATATATATTTATTTTTTCTTTTTGTCTTAAGTATGATACATTTGTAATTTGTTCTAAAATGTTTATATTGGCATCTCTTGTGGCAAGAAGTACTGTACCACTAGATGTGTTTGTCACTTGGTGGTGCTTTGGTATTTTCAAGTACATCTGCCTCGGGGCATAAATTTGGTCAAACAGTTGGAACAAAGGGATACTTTAGAAGTGATACTCAAGCTATAATGATGAGGTATGTGTTGTGGAGGGAAAAGGCTTATGTGACTCATATCGTTCCTATCCTGTATTCACAAAAGAGACGGCAAAGCAACAGTTTCCCTAATAAAGATTTAAACCCCCCTGAGTGTTTTACACCAAAGCATGTTAGAAAGCTGCACGATATGTTTTTATTTCTGGAAGATACGTGTCTACTTAGCTGTTTGAAAGTCCTCTCAACTTCCTGACTTTTCAACAGGACGTTTCCCTGCTTCTTTCTTTTGAAGGACATGTATTTATTAGAAATTCTGTCACTGCCTCCAGCTCAGTGCTGATTCGGGAGACAACAGTCTCCTCTCTCCTGCAGCTGCATCTGCAGAATGCCATCTCTGACCTTATATTCTGCCTGCCACCCCTACAAATGAGGATCAAGTGGGTCAGCCATTCCTCTTTCCTACTCTTGCTGCCTCTCCCCTTGGCCACACACATATGGAAGATGAAGACTTCCTTACTGGGGCTAGGCATATCCAAGGTTGATGTGCTGCAAACCAGCTGCAGAACCAGTCCTGAAACTCTTAAGAGATTCTCCTTTTAAACATGAAATGATTTGACTACTGATTGAAGGCATATTTTCCCCATTGGTGCTTAGGCCACTCTCTGCATGCTTAGTGAACCAGCCAGAAGTCCTGTTAGAGGTAAAGAACACATTAGCAGGGGATCACCTGCAAGGGACAAAAACAGTTCTGCAGGCTGACTGACCTCACTGCTGGATAGGTTGGCCCAGTGCAGAAACAGAATTTAGAGACTTCTGTGCCAAGGGTGTTTCCTCTTAATTAGGGTACTTGTTATCCTGTTCTAAATTATGGCATTTTGTAGGCAGAAATATAGCATAAAATACATTTAAAAGCATTCCTTATTTTTAAAAAATCTTAAAATAGCACATTTTTGGTCTATTTCTGAATCAGTATTGCCTTTCTTTTACACTTGGTGTTCCTGGCTTCCATCGCTTGATTTCTTAATTCTAGATTTATTACTTCGGTTATTTGATTTGGCAGGCACAAGGAGAAGTCGCATCCCAGGCTACTATCATTGAAAAGCTCAATAAAACCTTCTGAATGCTGTATCTTTTTTAAAATCTTTATGGAGTTGCTTTACTGATTAAGCTCCGGTACTAAATTTATACTGAAGCAGAAGGTTTTTTTAATTCAAAAAAAATCTTCAGTTCTCAAATCTTTTGCAGCAACGTTAATCTAATTTAGTTAAATGTGAGCAATCACTCCTACTGAGTTTCATACCACAGCCAGTACATAAAATACCTTTAAACATTAGAACAGGTGTTTCCATTTCCTCAATTGCTCCCTCGGCTCAGCAGCATAGTATCCAGTCCCTGTGGGTTGAAAGAGTTTTCTGGCCCTGACCCCAGCATTGACCTCACTTCCTACCCAATAATAGGTAGTGAAAGTGCTGTACCCTGCAATGTAGTACTTTCATTGCTATTTTTAGTTTAATTGATTTGCTTGGTTTCAATTAAAATCCTATATGTAAAGCAAATTAAAAAGTGAGGAGTTTTTTATAAGGATATAATGTCAGCATTTAGGGCACAGTTCTTAATTTTGTCTCAGAAATTTCCATTAGCATCTGGGGAAGTTCTGGTGGCGCAAGAAATTCAGGATCAGACCCTACCCTGCTACTGGCATCAGCACCAGATTGTGATCACTGATACAATTCCATCATGTTCCCATTTATAGGCAAGCAGACATTGAAGAGGTCTTCCTTAAAGTGTTTTTCCAAGGCTGCAAAATGGTTAGATTTTTCTGCTTGCGAGGTGGTTCTCGACAAGGCTACTCTACCCTACCCTTTTCAGCTATAAGTATAAAAAAAGCCAACCTGTCCTTTCCTCCCTTTCTTCCTACTCTGCCTTGTAATTGGTCTGAGGAGTATAACCCTTTCACTACTTTGTATCAGGCAGGAAGTGATTGATGTAGGGCACAGGAATGGTAGTTACCTTCCCAAGCCTGAGAGCCTCAAATGTGGTGAGGAGTGATACTCTGGAAGGGGATAGAGTTGTCCTCCTGCCCGGGTGAGTAACACCATTATTCCATTATGGTTTTAATATGCATTTGTAATTACTTTTACTAAATAGCACACCATAAAGCTTTGGTTATATATTAAATGTAAACTGAAAGGAATGTAAACATATGTATTGTTAATTATAAATAGATAAGTAATGACATCATAGATGCAAAAAGTCTTATTCAGATGTATCACTCATTTTACATTACCCACAAATTGTCGCATGGTAGAGTAGATTTTTTTTTTTTTTTTTTGGTCTCTGAATATGTGAATAACTTGACTTGCGTTTATCTTTTTACATATTTAATAAAAAAAAAAGTATATGTTAAAATCTGTGTAGCTCTAGAGACTATTCAAAACAGTTTAAAGTGGTAGTTTTCTATTTATATATTAAACTGTTTCATTATTAATTGCAAATGCGAGCAAGGGAAAAAAAGCCAAATGCTTTAAAAGGAAATGTGGTTCATAATGTATGTAGAAATCTCTTTTCAGGAGCCCAACAACTGTATCACCCTTCCACAAATCTCAGGATGAGATGAATGAAAATATAAAAAAAATAAAATAAGATGCAGATTATTCTTTTGGCAAACTTTTTCCAGTTTCAGAGTACTAAATCTCTTGCAGCTGTAGTTTAGTTTGGATGTAGGTACAGCAAAAGTAAACTAAGAGGTGAAGAGGGAATATTATAGTGAAATTCAGGGAAATTCCAAATGGACCTTTGCCACAGAGGTCTAACGGTAGGGATGCCATCTTAAGTGCAATCTCTAAAAGATTTAAATTGGGATCAGAAATACTTGCTCTGTGTGACGAAATAGCTGAAAGAATGCATTAAAGCCAACTCCATGGATCTGACTCAGTGTAGTGTGGGAAAGTGTGTTAGGTATTTGCTGCTAAGCCTTAGGGAACACTACTGGGGGGCAGGGAATGCTTCCCTTCCTAGAGGAAGGAAGGATCTAATCTAAATTGCTCTTGATCTCCACCTAGAGGTTTGCTTTAATGTTTCATCACAGCTTCAGAGAAGGCTGCTTTGTCCATCCATTCAGCATGAGGTCAATTCAGCTTCTTTAGCATGTACTATAACAGTTCTTAAATTACTAAAGTTTGGTGGGGAAGAAGAACAGAAGGCCATGGAGGGGTAGGCAGAAATCTCATTCAGACCAACCAGATTTAAGTTCTTTGTCACAGTGAGAAGATTATTACGATAGATGCCCTTCATCAGAATAGGTAAGCAAATCTATGTTCCAATGTCTAACATGCCCCATCATAAAGAGTATAAATTTCACTTATTAAATAACTTTCATTTGAAAATGATGGTGAAACTAACCATCTGTTGCACAGATGTACCAAGTAAAAGGAGGCACGGTTTCCAGTTTATCTTCTCCATAGTCCTTAGCAGACCTTGTGAAAAGTCAGTCAGTGCTCATACTGCCCTGCTGTGAACAAACCACTCTATTCCATTTTGTTGAATCAAAGTTGACTTATTTTCCAAGACATTCTCTAACAGTGTAACATACACTGTACAGTACATAATCTGCATCTATACTTCAGTTTGCTCTAATGTAGCTTGACAGTTAATTTTAAAAAAATGGATAAAAATTGCATATGTGATATAGCTTCCACATTAAATAGTACAAGGAATTCATTTACATTAAAACTCTGTGCTATGCATTTTAAAAAATCAATATAGTAGAGACATGGACAGGATGGTGGCGTTTCAAGTTTTGTCTTTTAAGTTAGTGAACTATTTTAAGGTACTACAATACAGTGCACCAAATTAAGACACTTTTATGTACATGTACACTTCCAACAGTTTACAAATAAATTGTGCGGGGAGCAACAATACAAAGATAATGATCCTGATATAACTACTGAGGTGTATATTTCTATTACACATACTTTTCATACACTGTACTTAAAAAATTATGATTTGCTTGTATTCACCCAAATATTTTCCCGATATTTTTTGATGAATGGATTTAAAAAAAAACAAACTTCGAAAATCTACAGGTGTCAAAGTAGGTGAGAAAATTCTGTTCCAATATATAAAGTATTTGAATTAATATTTAATTCCATCAAAGAATGAGACTTCAGAATCTTTGTCTGAAACTTCAGTTTCTTAGCTACATGCACTCGGGGCTTCCCCTCTAGCATCTCATTAAATACACAATCCTTTAGACCTGGTAGGTGCAGCAAGTATTCCTTCATGCAGCACTGGAATCCTGCTCTGGAGACCCCAAAAAGGCTGGGGCAACCCAACCCTCACCTTCACCTCCATAGATGGAAGGGGACTCGTCATTCAAGGAGGGATAGTAGAACTTTCCCTAAGTAGCTGACTTAACCATTGGCTTGAATTGATGTGATGCAAGCACAATTGACGCACACCTGAATACCTTGGACGAGTCAGAAAGCCTCTTTGGCTAGGACAGCATGTGAGAGGAAGAGAGCCCAATCACAAAGGACGTAAACTTAAATAAAGTAAGCATTTTTCAGTGAAGGACGAACACTTGTATTTTTAAATATCGCTGTAGCCCTCCTCCCACTCCACCCCCAAATTCTTATTTCCTGTGTAACCTGAGTAATGTACTTTAAATAGCAACAGGAATTTGCAACCCTGCTATATGCACCAGAAGATTTATTGGCCTAGATAGTAAAGAATGCAGGCAAAGAACTGATTAGTATGTATTGCATACCTAGATGAGGCTGAAAAAAATACTGTGCACAAAGGATCTAGCAGGCCACTCACTTTGTGTCTATTTGGTTTTTCAAATTTGTTTGCCCAGTTACTCTAGCATTCAGGCCCTACCTTCACAACAAGATTAGGCTATGTCTACACTACAGCTTATGTCGGCATTACTTACGGTGCTCAGGGGTGTGAATAAACCACACCCCAAGCAACATAAGTTACACTGACATATAGCCCTGATATGGACAGCACTATATTGGTGGGAGAGCTTCTCTCCCGTCGGCATAGAGCATCTTCACCAGATGCACTGCAGCATGTGTAGACAAGCCCTCAGAGAATCTTCAAAGCCTTCTAGTGTACAAGTTTTCTTTTCATAAACAACCAGATTGGAGTGGGGTATATTGTTGTTTCTTAGGTAAGCACCAACAATGTGCTTTGTGCTGTATAAGACACACATGTAAGGGCAATCCCTGCCCTGCAGAGCTTGCAATCTGAATAATATAGATCAGACAAGGATCACTGAGAACCAAAGAGAGTGTGGGATTTAAAGGATCTTGTTTTGCTTGAAGTTTCCTCATCTGATGCTCTTCACTGATTAACTTGAGGTAAATAAAGCATTTGACATGGGTTAGTATTTGGGGGGGAGTGTCAGAGAAGTGAGACTTTAGGAAATGGAATGTGGCTGGCATATTGGAAGTTCCACACAAATACAGCATCACTTAAGCAGACACAAACATATGAGCCAGGGAAGGAAGTGTAGGGGACATCAAAACTGGCTTCATTGGTGAATGGACAGGATAGAGAGAGGGCACAATTTAAAAAGTTCAATGATGTAGTATCGCCTAGGACTGATTTGTGCAGGGTTTCGAAGGTAGGGACAAGAAGTTCAAACTTGATATTCTGGGCAAAGAGGAAGAAGATAGGATAGGCAACATAGGCAGCAGAATGACTAGCAATACTTTGATCACTGGACTAGCTTTCTCTGAAGCTTGCTGAGTAGCTCATTGTCTCAGCCGTTTGCATATCGAGCCCATTATACTCTTTGGTTATTTTAATCAACAAAGCACCACTATTTTCATCATAGAAACACAAATGAGAAGCTCCATGGTAAGGTTTATGCTCTGGTCACAGCAAAGATGTTCATTCTTGAATGTGTTTCTTCAACAAAAAGATGTAAATGTTGAAATGCTTACTCAGCTGCCTCCCCTAAAGATAAATTAAAGAGGGTTGCATGTTTTGATGAGAACATTATTGTACCTGCACAAGAATTCCAAGTCTCTGTATTCCCACTGACTGGGAGTTTTAGGTTTGGAATTCTAAGCATTAAAGCTAGTGAGTTTTGATTTTAAATTCCTCATGTAGTGTATTGATGAGAGATGAAGCCATTGGGGACTAGATTCACAGGTGGCAAAAGAAGTGAATAGAATTAGGCCCTCTTATGCCAGCATTGAATCTGGTCCAAATAATTCAGATCTAATCTGTGCTATTTTGGCCTGGATTGACAAATGTCTTAAAATCTATTACGGCACTTGCATCCACACACTGACAAGGGAACATTTTTTTCAAGGCAGGAGGCAAAGCTTTCCCATACAGTGCAGCACCAGGTCTTCAATAAAAGGATGTCAACTGTATATTTTCTAAATGAAATTTTTGCTATTTGGGACATTTGCTCTTAAAGCAAAGTCAAATTAGGGCATGTTTTAAGGATTATTCTACAAAATTGGTAGGACAAAATGCTATTGACTGCAGAAGAATGAATTTGATCAGTAACGCAGATGGTGATAAATGCCAAAAATAAATTCAAACGGTATCCAGCTAATCTGAAAGCTTTCGGAAGATATTCCTAGAACACACACACAATGACACCATGGTACCTCTAACATGGGAGCTGGTGGAGGAGGCAACATAAATTAAATGTTTGAAATGCTGCTTTGCACATTCAAAACAAAATGACCATTTTTTAAATATGTTTTGTATTTTACTCTGTTTTAACTTCATTAGATTAATCTCCTAGCGAAGAGGCTGGGGGAAGTGCAGGACACTCATAAACTGTTACATAAAACCAATCAACAAAGATTATGACTATGATAGGCTTAGCTGATAATAATCTCTGTCCCTGCAATATTTTGAGCCACTAAAGATTCTGTACTTGGGGGCAAGAGATGCAGTGCCCATAATGAACAAGTTTGTTTTCCTTTGGACTAAAGATAAATACACAGCAAAGAATGAATTAAAAAAAAATTCAAAGTATAGCATACTGCCACACTTGTATGTTATTAGTAATCACACCAAATCTGACACATGTATCTTCTCCCTACTGCCTCAGCTGTAACTTTTTCTATACCTGCAATTATTAATAAAATTATAAAAAACATGTATTTACCACACAAACTCCATAGCGTACGTGAACAGCTGTGGTTAACATAGTGAATATGGTAAGTGCCATTTCCTCATTCTTGCCCAGGAGCCCTGTTACCACTGCGTAGACCACGAGAGCTCATGGAAACAGGAGCCAGTGGAAAGCTTCAGATCTGGTGTCACTTGCCTGGCAAATTATCAGTCTGCACTGTTAGAATAATGTAATCAGTCAGGTAAGATGTATTGGAGCAATTTATTTAAAGGAAGCGTATTAATTTGTCTGCTAGAGTATTTTCAGTTGAAAAAGCGTGTGGCTTAGGAAACATGGGTAGTTCCAAGATGGGGATTTATCATAAATGATTGTCTTTGCTCCTTTATTGGCTGTGATTTTTACAGCACTTTATTACATGTAATTTAAAACATACAGTACATATCTTTTATGGAGACAGTGTTTTGACATGTTACTCTTTGAATTTAAAAATAACTTTGCATAAAGGGCAGCTTGTTTGACACTTGTTTTCACACACTCAAAAATGTAATACTAAATCAAACTTTAAACATTGGAGCAATGGGTTGAGGTAGAAGGATCATGGTCAAAGTGATGGACTGAACATATAAAGTGCTGTATAAATCACAAGTATTAGTGTTTTAGTGAGATCCTGAATACTGTAATACTATTGTAATATATTGGTCTCCTATGTATTTTCACTACATGAATTTTCATATCCTTAACCAAAGTTTCTTTCAGCTTGAAATGACTAAATACCAAACCATAGACAAAATTTTCAAAAGCACCTAAGTCCCATTTTCAAAGGTGACTTAGGTTTCTATGGGTCAGCTTTTAAAGGTATTTAGGCACCTAAAGATCCAGACATACTCCTAGTAGGATTTTCAAAAGCACCTAATTCAATTGGTTCAAATGGGATTTAATGGAATTTTTAAAGCCACTGGTTGCATAACTCCCATTAAATCAATGGAGTTAGGAGTGTAAGTGCTTTTTGAAAATCCCATGAGGCACCTCTGTACATCTTTAAGTGCCTATATACTTTTAAGAATTTGGCTCCAGGCCTGGTCTAGGCTTGAAAATTAGATTTAACTTAGCTACATCACTTAGGGCTGTGAAAAAATTTGTGCCCTGGGGAATGTAGTTAGGTCAACCTAACCCCACTGGTAGGCACAGCTAAATCAACTGAAGAATTCTTCAGTCAACCTACCTACCACTTCTTAGAGAGGTGGATTACCAACAAGGATGGGAAAAAACCCTCCATCAGTCTGGGAAGCATCTACACCATGGCACGACAGCAGCACAGATGCAGTGCCATAATTATGCTGTAGTGTAGACATGGCTTAAGTATCATTGAAAGTCAATGGAGCTTAAGAGCCAAAAACATTTTATGAAAATGAAATAAGCTCCTAAATCACTTGTGCACTTTTGAAAATTTTACCCCTTGTCAACTTAAGCTTGGCTCAAAATTGAAATGTAGTAAAAATTTGCATTTTATAAATCCTAAAATCAATAGAAAAACTTCCACACACAAAAAATCAAATGAAAAGTTCATTCCCCTGTAGTGTTTGAAATCCAGACACTACAGTATTACGACTCTGAAAGTAAAGGTGACACTGACTTCACTGTTTCATCGTGGAAGCTTAAAAAATGGAAAAAATAAAGTATGTAAATTTATTTCACATTCAGTAATTTAAGGTGTAATTATTAATAGTGCAGGTAAACACACTGGCTTACAATGTATTATTGAAGTTGACAGTGTCCCTTTTAAAATACAATCCATTTTAGAATTCACTTAGGGAGCTGTGTTGTACTTTGCAGTATATCAACAAGAGTAAGTTACCGTAATCTTCTTATTACATACATAGTGTCTTTTTTGCTGAGCAACTGCATATATCCAGAAGGTGGAATATGTATTGTTAATTATGTTAAATATGATTTTCCATTAAAACTGATTTGTTAAATTCTCAGTGTGTTTGTAATGTTTACTCACATTATTCCCAGTTTCCATCACAATAAATTACTTCCATTAACATAAGGCATCAACAAAATATATTGTGCATAAAGAATTGTAATTGCAGTCATTTACTAGTTCTGAGATATATTGGCCAATAAATAATATACTATTTTAAACCTGAACTACTCTAGTCACTACAGATGACAGTAGAAAAAAGGTTAGAACTGAGTTTGTCAGATAAAAATGGAAGTGGGATATTAAGACTCTTCTGCTGATCTAACCCATTTCCCTCAGAATCTTTTCCTACAATCTATTCTCAGTGCTTTGGTTCCATTTAAACTGGCTTTAGAAAGGTCAGTTCCACTATTCCCATTCCACAAGCTAATTGTGTTAGGAATATTTTTTGAAAGGTTAAAATTTTCGTTCTTAATTCCATCCTGTTAACCTCATTCCCATGTGTCAACCCAGCTAATTCCTCTTTCCTTAATGTTTACACCTTTCCAATGCTACAAGTATTTTTATTTGACTTGTATTCCCTACCTAGACCTCAGTTGGCCACACGACATATATATTTGTCTTTATAAGGTTATTCAGTAGCCTCTCTTTTTCTATTCTATGAGTATTGTTACCATTGTTTTAGTATTTATTATTGGGTTCAGAAAAAACTGGCCAGATTTAGACATAGCCTGGATCAGAGGCTCTAGAGAAAGAGCAGAGCTGAAGATGACGCCCTGGTTATGGGCCTGAGTGGTGATGATGGATGGATGGTGTCCATTGTGGGGACGGGGAAATGGTTAAGAATTCTGTTTTGGCTATGATGATCTTAAACATGTACGTTTTACAGTTGTCTTATATTTCAGTCTAGGTCCTCAGTCTTCTCCCACTTTGAACTCCCTGTTAACTGTCTCCACAGTTATGCTCACCTCCGCCCCATCCGTTTGTTAGCAGTGAATCTGAAATCCCCCAAGCAGTTGCAATCTCCACACCCAGCTCCATGAGGAGGTCCAAAAGGGCTCAGACTCTCCCATCCACCATCCTAAATCCTCAATACGAAGTGTTCTATTATTCTGAATGGAAATCTCTACCTGTCTTAGGGGAGTTTCTAAGTGTGCCTGTAGTTCAGACAGAAGTATGACATTTGCCTTTTGTGACTGTGTGCTCAGACCAGCCAACAATGTTGCCTGAACATTTCCCAGGATGCCTTTGAGACCCCTCAGTGGAATTTTGAGATCCCTGAGTGGAATAGAGGGAAGTAAGTTTTGTGCTTCAAACCAGAAGAGAAGTGGGATGAATGGAGTGGCTCCAAGGCTGTGCTGCTGCCCCTGCCAAAGGGGCAGGGTGTATGGGGGAGGGGCAAGAGCTGTCTCTTGGGGATGAGTTGCTGGTAGACACCTTACCTTTTTTTTTTTTTTAAAGTCTTGTTTTTCCAGTTAGATGCTAAAATATTGGGAACTGCCTGTCTCTTAGAGCTTCCCATTAGAGGCTTTTCTTTTTTCTTCTTGTTTTTCCCCCCAGGAGGCCCTTGCTTTACCTACCTAGTCTGACATTGCATGGTTTTGAGGTCAAGTTGAAAGCAGGCTTGAAGTCAAAAGTGTCTAGTGGACAAATAAATATGTTGTGAAAGGAATGAGACATGCAAGATACTGGCAGGTAGAGAACAGTGGGCAGCAATTTGTGGTCTTTAGGGCAGATAATGAAAACCCAGTGTATCAGAATCTCAGGGTGAACCTCTATTGCTATGACAACTATTACTTAGTCTCTGAAGGGAATATGTATAAAAGGTACCAACGGAGAGGAGGAAAAAAGATGGCTTCTTTTGGTTTTGAAATGTTAGTGGTTCAATTACTATTTATTTACACATTTTAATTGCTGTAACCCTCTAATTCAGCAGTAATTATCTCAGTAAGACAGGATCTTGAAATACATACTATACTCATTAGCTGCAACAAATTGCAGCATAACAAGGAACTTTTGGGTCACCTTGTTGTTTTCACCTTAAAAGTATCTTGACACTATTGTTCTTCATTGGTTGAGATGCTTATTTAATATTTGCCTACTGCCCGTCAGATTTCCCTCACTGGCAGGAAATCCGTATTTCTCACTTAAGAACATACACAGCTCTCTTAGAAATGTAAATGGAATGACAAATTCATACAATTGCGCTTGTACCCTTGACAAATGAGGCACCCCTCACATGGCAGAGTGCAGTCTCCAAGATGGAGCTTATTCAGTTGTGACTGCCAAGCATATTTTTAAAAGGATATTTGAACATGAGCACTATCCATGAATATCCATTCCTGGTTTTACAAAATAAATGTTTAGAGGCCTCCAATGAGAGCTCATGGCTTCCATCCTGAACTGACAGGATTTCACATCTCCTGTAATGCAGGAAACTTCCGTTTCTGTACATGTTAAATTTGGTGGTACTGTATGCCAAACTAACCTACTCTTGTATACTGTAGTAATAAATACTTAATTACAATGAGCATAGTACTGATTGATATTCACTTTTATAGTGAAACTGTGTCCTGGAAATTATACCAGAAGTGTTGTTCAAAATATGCGGTAAAATGTGCATCTTCCTGTAAAACAACTAAAATATATTTACCTGTGGAGGAACAATTATACTGAAAAGGTGTACACAGATATAATGACAGGTTTCAGAGTAGCAGCCGTGTTAGTCTGTATCCGCAAAAAGAAAAGGAGGACTTGTGGCACCTTAGAGACTAACAAATTTGAGGGCATAAGTCACAAGTCCTCCTTTTCTTTTTACAGATATAATGGTTGTCCAACATCTCAGTGCATTTGCAGCTCTCTGTATGAAGTTAATTGTTCACTTCCTATAATTCTCAAAAAATCTTTTCATCCTTATATATTGAGTTGCATTATTTACTTAAGTAAACTTATATATTTGGAGTTATACAATATCTTTTGCAGGTTGAGGCATATGGATTCGATATGTTTCCAAAACTTAGTGCCATGCATGAAGCCCAGTTATTCAGGGTTTGTCCTGGGGCAGGCAAATTTTTCAACACAAGGCCCTGATTTAGCAAAATATGTGCTTAAGTCCCATTGAAATCAAGCGCTGTCGTGAATCAAGGCCTAACCCTTGATTTCAGTGAGAGCTTGAATATTAAGAATTATGTTCAGTTTTGTTGTATGGTATTCCATATTGCTTCTTCACAAAGATTTATTTTCCATCTACATTAGATGAAGAAAGAGAGTGCTAAGGCACAATGAACAAGTAATGTAAGAGAAATTCAGAGGACCATCGCAAGGCATCACTTATGCCCTCAAAATATTACTTATACTATAGTACTTGTGGTGGTGGTCTAAACTGGGGAGTACCCGATTAATCGGGGAGTACCCAATTATACCTACGTGTTGGAGGATATCTGGTATGTTTCATGAAATAAAGACAGCAATGTTCATAAAGCCCTGGAAAAGAGACCTTAAAAATTTTACACTAATCTGGAATAAATATCCAAAAACCTGTACTAACACTGCTGAAAGCGTTAACTTTTCAGGCAATTGGTGTAGTATATTTTTATAAATGAGGGTGTAATGTGGACACGCTATTTAGACACTTAATTCCAGTGGCACAAGAGGAGTGAAAGTGATTCTGGTGAGTTTTTTTAACTAATGTTGCTCTTTTCTTTCTTTTAGACACATCAAGTAAAAGAACAATTTAATTCTACTCCTAGAATAGTGTCTCTACATATAAACCGTAGTCACAAAAATACTTACAATAACATTTGAGAAGACAACACCAGCCATCCATAAAAATAGCCTGGTTTGTTTTGCTAATGTATCACACGGTGATAAAATCACCCAGATAGTAAGAAGCACAAACAGCAGCACAGGAGATACCAGAGGTAGAAGTCCTTCATACAAAGAATCTTTCTTCAATGTTTTCTTTGTGTGCTCTGCAAATAAAGAAAACTATCGATTTTATGGAGTGAGATATACGTTATCTAATCTACCTCTCCCCAATAATTTCAAAACTCTAGCTTGAACAAGGTCTATGAAGCTTAACAGTTCATCTCTCAAATATTATTACCACTGTGCAAATGTTTTAGAAAGTTAAATATTTTAAGAGATCCTAGGATACCTATGCAATTCTTCTTACTTGGCTAAAATTAGATTGTTTTATTCATATTAGGTAGTCTTTGCTCAGCTTCCCCTATTCGTCACGTCTAGCAATAAAACACAAACCTCACGCCGAGTGATTTGCAGTAGCTGTGTCTTTTGCAATTCTCCAATTTCACAGAAATCCACATGCTGTGCAACTATTTATTTAGATGATGAAACTTTTTTATTTAGAGGCTGCTGAAATGTTTTCATCCATTATACATCATACTTAATGCTGGCACATTATTATTTGCTTAGTTTTAGATATGTTTCTGCTAAATGATTGTTGCGGCATCACCCAAATGCTATTGTAATGTGGAATCAATTTTAAGTAGTAAAATATAACAAAATTAATGTTTGTTTTTTCTTGATTGTTGATCTTTTATAGTACTTTTAAAGGCGGTAAAGAACTGATGGTCTGTCAGAGGAAAGGATAAATGTAAGATAAACAGTGATTGCGCCTGTACCAATCTCCTTACTAACGTAAAACTCCCATAAAGCATATCAGTGGGATTTTGGATCACTAAAGATTATATGATTTGGGTCATTGATTTATACTTATGATTTAAATCAGGGGTGGCCAGCCTGTGGCTCCGGAGCCACATGCTGCTCTTCAGAAGTTAATATGCGGCTCCTTGTACAGGGACCGACTCCAGGGCTGGAGCTACAGGTGCCAACTTTCCAGTGTGCTGGGGAATGCTCACTGCTCAACTCCTGACTCTGCCACAGGCCCTTCCCACGTCCTCCCCTGAGCCTGCCATACCCTCGCTCCTCCCCCACCACCCCCCTCCCCGAGCCTCCTGCATGCCACAAAACAGCGGGGAGGTAGGGGGAGGCACTGATTGGCGGGACTGCTGGTGGGCGGGAGGCACTGGGGGGGAGGGGAGCTGATGCGGGGCTGCTGACGTATTACTGTGGCTCTTTGGCAATGTACAGTGGTAAATTCTGGCTCCTTCTCAGGCTCAGGTTGGCCACCCCTGATTTAAAAGAACAACTTTAGGTACAGTATATACTGCAAAACACACAACTACTTTGTGTGTGTAAAATCAGTGCTCACCAACCGCTCAATCGCGGTCGACTGGTCGATCCTGGAGCCTCTGCCACTCAATCGCGTTCTCCGGCCGCTAAAAGTCCGGTGGCACAGCAGCAGGTTGCCTGCCTGCCCTGGCTCCATGCTGCTCCCAGCAAACGGCTGGCATGTCTCTGCAACCCCCGTGGGGCAGGAGGAGGACAAGTGGCTCTGCACACTGCTGCTGCCCCAACCCCTATTGGCTGCGAACTGCAGCCAATGGGAGCTGTGGGGGAGGTGCTTGAGGACCTGGGGCAGGGTGGGGGCAGAGGGTCTCCACCCCCTCCTACACCCAAACTCCCTCCCAGAGCTTGCTCCTCCTGCACCCCAACCCACTACTGCAGGCTCAGCCTGGAGCCTCCTCCCACACTCTGAACCCCTTGGCCACAGCCCAGAGCCTGCATCCCCCCCACCACCATCCCAGCCCGGTGAAAGTGAGTGAGGGTGGGGGAGAGTGAGCAACAGGGGGAAGGGGGAATGGAGTGAGCAGGGCAGGGCCTTGGGGAAGAAGCGGGATAGATCCTGGCTTGATCTTAAATTCAAAAAGTGATCCTGTGTGTAAAAAGGTTGGAGACCGCTGATATATATAAAATATTAGGGCTGTCGATTAATCGCAATTAACTCACACGATTAACTAAAAAAAAATTAATCACATATATATTACACTGTTAAACAATAGAATACCAGTTAAAATGTATGTATTTATAGTTGCGCTCTCACAATAAAGAGATTGCATTACAGTAGTCGTATGAGGTGAATTGAAAAATACGATTTCTTTTGTTTATCATTTTTACAGTGCAAATATTTGTAATAAAAATAATATAATGTGAGCACTGTACACTTTGTATTCTGTGTTGTAATTGAAATCAATCAATTGAAAATGTGGAAAACATCCAAAATATTTATATAAATAGTATTCTATTCTTGTTTAACACCACTCAATTAATTGCAATTAATTTTAATGGTTTGATAGCCCTAATACATACAAAAGAATGAATAAGGTCTCCTGAAATTTTTTGTTGTTTTAAAAATAAAAAATAACCCATGCTGATAAAATACCTGCTGATGTTCAGAGTAGCAGGGTGGGGAGAAAAGAGGGCAAGTTTACCAGAAAACCTGAATTTTTAATGACCAAAGCTTCTGAGCATGACCACTAGAATCCAATAAATCAGACCTTGCTGGATGTTTAGAACTACTGTACTTTTCTGTTCAGAGTAGTGACATAAAACAGCAGCAGGCCTGAGAGAAGCCCTGCCAAGTGATTACATAAGAGGGAAAATGCTAAGCAAAACAAAGTGCTGAGAATGACAAGAAAGAAAATAAAGAATATTCACTAATCAGAAGAAATACTAATTCTATCAGGTCTCTGGCACTTTTCAGGGCCAGTAAACCCACATTATGCTTTGGTTGCAGGCCCATTTTTGGGATGACACAGGAGACACCTCTGGTGGGAATATGCTGCAGGAGGCATAATCTCTCTTGGAGTACCCTAGCATGCAGGTGAAGAGCAGAAACTGCCCCATTTCTTTGGATGGTGTAACCTACTCCAGCAGCTCAGCAAGCTGGTGGGCAAAGGGATTGGGATATGTCCATTCCTCTTCTTGGCTTCCTTGGGCTCTGTCTTTGTAAAGCACTTTGAGATCCACAACACAAAAATGCTGTGTAAGTGCTAGGTATTATTTTATATTCTATCTAAATTTAAAACTTTATAATATTTATATTGCACTGATGCCTAGAGACCTCAACCAGGTTGTACTTAGCATTATATATGCATGTAAATAAATGACTGTCCTTGCTCCAAGGATGTAACAGATGGATGAAATATAAACAAGCAATATAAGGCAGAGGGCAGGACAGAATAATTAAAATAGGCTATTTGAGCATATGCTAGCTGTGCATACAATTTCATAGGTATAATGCACCAACCATTAGAAATAATCACAACTTGCCACCTGCCTAGCCATTATCTGACGGTAGTTTCCTATATGCTTCCTGGCAGAGCTGAGTTTTAAAGAGGGATTAAAAGAGGATAAGATGTATTGAGTGTAAGGTACTCAACAACAATAATTTACCTTCAGTGGCCAATAACATTTGGAGAAAATCATGGAGCACATTTGACTGCAAATAAAACACAGTATTATTAACCAACAGCATACATCTGTTTAATTTGCCTGTTGAAGAATCGGAGTTATAAAGAGGAACTGGGTTAGATTGTGGGCGGGGGGCAGGAAACACTTCCTAGAGCTTCTCCCATTGTCATAGGTACTCCACCTCAGCAAGGGGCAGTAGGTAAGTTGATGGAAGAGCCTTTGCATTGAGATAGCGCTGTCTACACTCGGGGTTAGGTCGATGCAACTACATCACTCAGGACTGAGTGACATAGTTATACTGACATAGGCTTGGTCTACACTACAAACCTAAGTCTCTGGAGGCCTGAAAGTGACAGGAAAACACAAAGAGTTATAAACATGAAAAAGAAACCAATGTTACAGATTGTTTTTCTGTAGTCAAGTTTTCACACAGTACATCTGTGGACCAGTTGCCAACTGAAAGAAACATAGCTTTTTCATATGTTACATTTATTTCTCTTGTGAGGACAGCATAAAATGCAATGATTTAAGTAGGATGGTATGACACTTATGTTAATGCACTTACTTATGAATGTTGTACAGCGTCTGCAGAACTGAAAGAAATATACTGCAGCCTGGAAAGAAACAAGATTCATACATGATGTTTTATGGACATGCTGCATTGATGGCATCAAATCTTTACTGACGTGGTAACTGAACTGTTCTGCCTTGTTTTGAGAGAATTCTCTACTGGGTGTGTAAACTGAGGTCAAAGGCTGATTGCAGCTGTATAATTATCACTATTAGCCCATATATATTTTATTAAGTGATGCTGCTGCAAATGGTTAACCATTTCAATTCCTGCATTTTGTAAGACAAGCAGTAGAAGCTTTTAAGAGACATTCTGAGCAGAGTGTGTTGTAATGGCGTTACTAAAAGATTGCATCACAGTTCAGTAATTATTTGTTCTATAGTAGCACCTAGTGGCTTCAACTGCGATCAAGGCCCCATTTTGGTAGGCGCTGTATGTTCACATAATAGACAGATCTTCAACAAAGAACTTGCAGCTGGAATTGATAATTAACCACAAACACAGAAGTCAAATTATTTATAAATGAATGTGCTTTTTAGGAAAATGGTAGGTTGGCAATTTAATATACAAAGATTCTATTTATAATATAATTGTATATTCCATTTTAACAATGATTTATTTTCACTACTGTCATTATTTGACTGACTGTCATTTTGATATTCACTTTAAAAACACAGCAGCAGCTTTAAAAAAATCTTTTCTTCTTTGAGACTGAGTTAACTGGCAAAGGAATAGGGATTCCCTTGTATAAACTAGGCCAGCAGCTCTGTGTTTATTGTATTACCATAGTGCCTAGGAGCCCTAGCCATGATCAGTACCCCACTGTGCTAGGCGCTGTACAAACAGCGAACAAAAGGACTGTCCCTGTGCAAAAAGTTTACAACCTAAATATGAGACAACAGATGGAAACAGACAGATCAGGGTGTACAAGGAAACAGTGAGACAATACTGGTCAGAATGATGGGCAGTGGACATATGCGGTACTCCTGTGATCTTCTGTGGCGTAAGTTTTTTCCTTTGTGTTGGTCTATGTAGTATTTTCCTTTCTGACTACCTATCAGGTGTTTTCCAGCTGGTTGATTTGTTGCTTGAAGTCCCCATAGGATGGCCTCTGCCTCCGTTTCATTATTATCTGGCTGGACAATTGTCATAATGTCTGTGTTTTAAAATTGTGCAAGACTAATAGTTTGTTACGAGGTAGAATTGCACCCTCTGGTGATATAAACTTTGAGTTTGTAAGTTTAAACTTCCAAAAATCTTAATTATAAAAAAGTACCCAACTGGTTTCACAGTATTAGCGTTTTGTAACAATTTTTGTAAAAACAAGGAAATTCAGGATGCAGGGTCCTCTATTTGTAGAGGATGTGCAAAAACAAATTTAGGATAGTATATATTGGGGTTACCATAGCACAGCAGGGTTTCTTGTCTCCTCAAGAGATTTTGGCTTTCACCTGTCAGTCATTTGTCCCCATTGTAGAACTACCAAAGTCTTTGGCACAATTTGGGATGATTGGCAACTCCAACAAAGGAAAACTAGAATAGCAGGGATATTGGAGTCAGGATAAAGTTGTATTAAGGAATACTCCTCTAGCTCCATGGAGACTAGTCAGTATAGCCTATATGTTCTTTAATAAGTAGAACCATCAACCTTCAACCATCTTCTAAAAGGAGAAAAAAGAAAAGAATAGTTCAGCTTGTAATTTTTTTGGGGTGGTGGGTTTTTTTGGGGGTTAGCCCTCATCTGCCTCTCCTCCCCTACCCTTACAAAAAAAATCCGTCCTCTCTATCAAACAGCTGGAGGACTTGCAGTTTGAAGAAACATCCCAAGTATTTTGTCAATATACTTATATATATTCTCAAGCTTACTGCTCTCAGAATTGTCTGTTTAATGTGCATTTGCAGCTAGCTATGTTTTCTATTAAGCAAGGAGGGCTAGTTCAATAAAATCTTGAGTTACGTACAGCAGTCCTACCATCTGCATCACATTAGAGCAGACATGAGACAAAACACTGACTCTTAAGGTTAAATCTAAATTTCCTGTTTCAATCCTGAAGTTTGATTTGTTAGAAGAAAAGCAACCAAGAAGAACAGAAATAGAGACAAGCACTAGAAATAGAATTTAAAGACCATTAGTTCCCAGCTATTTGTTATCTTTATGAAGTGTCAATTTAGGTAGAAATAACACACGGACCACAAATGATAATCTTACTAGTTAAAATTCCATCTCCAAGAGGGAACAGATACACCAAATACATCCTTCACCCAAATAAACTTTTACCCAATGTAATCTTTTATGAGGGTGGGGGTTTGAGTGTATGGGGGAGGGGGTAGTTTTTATGAAGTTGCCCAATTTCTTCAGCACATTGCTTCCGCTGTCTTTTTAGCTGAGGAGGCCTGCTAGGGGTTGTCATTGGAAATCATCAAGACTGTTTTTTAATTAGCGTTAAGAAATCCCTTCTGCCCAGCAACTGAATAGCTGCTTCTACATCATTCTCAGTCCCTGCTGATTCAGGGAGCGGAAGGCACAGAGTGAGGCTCTAACCCAATCACAATCGCTTGGCCTTTGAGCCATCCTGACTCCTGTCCAAGCAGTGATTTTTGAAATTCCCTAAAATCACACATTCTGCAAATATTACCTGTGTTGACTGAAATCTCATACTTGGGATATTAGGAGACATTCTCTCAATAGAAATCATTCAGTCTAAAAAAAAATCTAACTTCAAAAAATCAGAACATGAAGTAATGCAAAATGTGAGTGCGAATAGGAATGCTGTGCACTTCTACAACGACTTCATTCTGAGGATCTAAAAACATTATACAACCTATGAACAGAACTGGTCAAGCTTTTGTTTACACAAAAATCCTTACCACTTCTCAACCCACTCTGTTCCTGAGCTCTATCTCAAAACACCACTGTGAGAAATTATCCCTATTTTATAGTGGGGAAATTGTGCCACAGAGAGGTGACACAGAGTAACGTAGGGAAATCCAGTGGCAAGATGGGAATAGAACCCCCAAGTCAGCAGCAAGATCATCCAACCCTCTTTTAGACACATAAAATAGGCAGTTAAAATGCATTTGTATCTGTAACCATCTCTGTCATGTCAGGAAATACTAAAATGATCCACTAAAGGACAAAGGCACATTAGGAACAAAGACACTTTTTGAATTTCCAAAGCTATTTTTGAGATCTACGTTTTTCATTATCAAAGAGGCAGCTGCAATAGCAATTCTGACACCTCAAATTCTTGTTTAGGGCTTTTGAATTCAATCCTTATCCTAACACAAAAAAGTGTTAGTTACTTATGTGAATATTTCTATAGCAGACGTTGCCATAGCATAGTACACCTTATGGAAAATTAAAAACAAATATCTGTCATCTTAAAGAATGACTTAATCAAATCACTGACCCACTTTGCGCCCTATATAAGCCTCTCGCCTTTGTCTAATGGTAATTAAGTAACACTTATTTAAAGAGCCTTAGGCCATTACCAGAAGATCACCAAACTCCTCCAGATTGTGAGAACAAGTTCGGCAATGAGATCCTGCCGCTCTACACTGTTGCTGTCATTTTTAAGCCACTGTTGTACTTCAAACCAATGCCATTCTTTCAGATAAATTTTGGTTTCCAAAAACTTTCCATCTGAGAAGGGGAAACTTCCCCCATTTTGGCGGGGCGGGGGCGGGGGGAGAAGGGAGACAGGGAATAGGGCTGGGCAATCCTTCTTTGCAGAAGGCAGAAGCTAAGGCTTTGTCTACACTACGCACCTTTCAGTGACACAGCTGTGCCGTTACAGCCATGCCGCTAAAAGGTGCGCAGTGTTGCTGCTGTGTGTCGGCGGGAGAGAGCTCTCCCACCGCCAAAAAGCTTCCACCCCCAACGAGCAGCTGTAGCTTAGTCAGCAGGAGAGCGCTCCTGCCGACAAAGCCCTGGTCACACCGGCGCTTTTCGTTGACAAAACTTTTGTTTTCTGGGTGTGTGATTTTTTTAACACCTCTGAACGACAAAAGTTTTGTCAAAAAGAAAAGGAGGACTTGTGGCACCTTAGAGACTCACCAATTTATCTGAGCATAAGCTTTCGTGAGCTACAGCTCACTTGATGCTGTAGCTCACGAAAGCTTATGCTCAGATAAATTGGTGAGTCTCTAAGGAGCCACAAGTCCTCCTTTTCTTTTTGCCGATACAGACTAACACGGCTGCTACTCTGAAAACTTTTGTCATTCAGTTGCCAGCGTAGACAAAGCCAAAGAGTTAATTTTGACTGAACTGAGTCCTTAAATGCTTGGCAGTTTAGTAGCATTTCAACCTGCATCACTAATATTACCAATTCTCAGCAGCCCTAAGGTTACAGCTATACTGCAGAAAACAAAACATCAGCGAGTCTCAGAGCACAGATCAACTGACTCAAGCTTGAGGGGCTTGTGCTATCGGGCTAAAAAGAGCAGTGTAGATGTTCCCACTGGGGCTGGAGTCTGGGCTCTGAAACCCAGCAAGGGAAGAGGGTCTCAGAGTCCAGGCTCCAGCCCACAGCAGTAGCAGCAGTCTACGCTGCTATTTCCAGCTCGGTAGCATGAGTCCCATTCAGTTGCCCCAGGCTCCAAGACTCACTGCCACAGGGTTGGTTTGTTTGCAGTGTAGATGTGCCATAACTGACCCATCTCATCACCACACTATTTTCCCTTTCAACCTCTAGACTGATAACCTTATATTCAATGACTGCTGAAGAGTCAACTGTAAAAATGATTCATTTACACCTAGCAGCTGGAAAAATTACTTAGCAATGTTTGGCATCTCAGACCCTAGAAAACCCCTCCCCACTCCATATTCCACATTTTAGAGCAGTGAGACTGTTGGGAAAAAATTTCACTGCATAGAATGTTTAATATACCCTTGTTAAACTTTTAACTTTCAGAGGCACTGGTAGCTGGAGAAGTGGCTGTTTATAGAACAGGACTGATTCTCACTGTTATGCATTTCTGGAGAAAGGAACTTTTTTGTTTTCATTTAATTTCTAATTCCACTGATTGGCGGGGCAAACAGATTATTACATAGTCAACTGCTTGCTGACTACACAATCAGTATTTTATTATTTACAGTGTAAAAGTTAGCACCACTTATGAACTGAAAAGAATCAACTGAGAAGAAAATTTTAGAATTTATAAACTTAACATGTCTGAAGTATGCAACTTTAAGCAATTTAAGCAAACAAATACATATTCAAGCGTACCAGTACAGCATGAATTACAACACATCTGATTTTACATGGAGACAGGATAGTTGTGCAAAACATGTATGCTATCTGCATGCACAAAGACTCAATTAACATTTGCATGCACATGTTTTGGATTTAGTGAGTTTGCACCCATATTTGCCACCTAAGGCATTGTCATGGTGAGGCTACATGCTAACCCATTGTAGAAATCTAGCACAGACTGGTCATGAGATAGCTCCATATAGTACAGTATACATTGCTATCCCTTTTGAACCAAGTGGTTAGCCAATGTTCATGATCTTCTGGTTGAGTTAGGAGGAGAAGTTGATGATGGAGACTTGTATTTCTTTCAGGCAATCCTTTTTATTTACAAAAATGTTTCCAAAGTCCTGTTTCCCTGATCACAGTAGGAATCAAACAGGAAGGAATTTCTTTACTAACCATTCCAAGCCTCTTTTCAGCCAGCATTCTGCCCCAAAAGCTCTTCCTCTTGCATTTCTCTGAGCCATGTTACTAGTGTTTCTCTTGCTGGCTGCTTCTCTGGTGTGTCGTCTCATGCACAGCCCTACCAAACATTATTCTCCCCCACCCCCCATATTTGCCCTAAGCCCCCAGAGAAACTCTCTCAACACATATAGCTCAGCCTTTGTCCAGTCGAGCCGTGTAGCCTGTGTTTTGGGCAGTTGTTCCTATTGTTTCTCCAAAAAGGACCTTACCTGTTTCTTGCATTTATCCTGAATGAATAGTGGCTAGCATGCACATCAGCTTCGATAGGGTTTCACCCAGCCTCCATCATAACAATACTTTCATATGTACTAAGCAGGTGAATATATTAGCTAGCACATGCTCAGAACACACTTTTAAATCCTAATTGAGCCAAAGTCTAAGCATACTTTGAAAGTATATCCCTTAACATTACCTAATGACTATTCAGAATGATTAGCTGCTTTGCAATAGAAAGTACAGGAAATCATTTTGAAATGAGTTACCAATATGTTACTGAAAATTTGTCTTAGCAGTATATGCCAATAAAAAAGCAATCTCTCTCCTCCCTCAGGTTTCAGAGTAACAGCCGTGTTAGTCTGTATTCGCAAAAAGAAAAGGAGTACGTGTGGCACCTTAGAGACTAACCAATTTATTTGAGCATAAGCTTTCGTGAGCTACAGCTCACTTCATCGGATGCATCCTGTGGAAAGTGTAGAAGATCTTTTTATATACACACACAGCATGAAAAAATACCATCACAGGGCCTAATAACATCAGCCACACTATCAGAGGCTCATTCACCTGCACATCCACCAATGTGATATATGCCATCATGTGCCAGCAATGCCCCTCTGCCATGTACATTGGTCAAACGGGACAGTCTCTACGTAAAAGAATAAATGGACACAAATCAGATGTCAAGAATTATAACATTCATAAACCAGTCGGAGAACACTTCAATCTCTCTGGTCACGGGATTACAGACATGAAAGTTGTGATATTACAACAAAAAAACTTCAAATCCAGACTCCAGCGAGAAGCTGTTGAATTGGAATTCATTTGCAAATTTGATACAATTAATTTAGGCTTGAATAGAGACTGGGAGTGGCTAAGTCATTATGCAAGGTAACTTATTTCCCCTTGTTTTTTCCTACCCCCCCCCCAGACGTTCTTGTTAAACCCTGGATTTATGCTGGAAATGGCCCATCTTGATTATCATACACATTGTAAGGAGAGTGGTCACTTTAGATAAGCTATTACCAGCAGGAGAGTGGGTTTGTGGGGGGGGGGGGGTGAGAAAACCTGGATTTGTGCTGGAAATGGCCCAACTTGATTATCATACACATTGTAAGGAGAGTGATCACTTTAGATAAGCTATTAGCAGCCGGAGAGTGGGGTGGGAGGAGGTATTTTTTCATGCTTTGTGTGTATATAAAAAGATCTTCTACACTTTCCACAGTATGCATCCGATGAAGTGAGCTGTAGCTCACAAAAGCTTATGCTCAAATAAATTGGTTAGTCTCTAAGGTGCCACAAGTACTCCTTTTCTTTTTGCAAATACAGACTAACATGGCTGTTACCCTGAAACCTGTCATTTACACTTTAGTTTCATACCTAATTGCCTTTTCTATTGTCTTTCTGTTTTTAAAAACCAAAAATGCAATGTTTCAATTTACAGTTTTTAGATTTTTCAGGTTTAATCATTCTCCTTTTTTACTTTCCTCCTCTCCTCACCCTGCCCCAGCCACCCTTCCTTTGTCCACTGGAATAAGGAGCATAAAGGTCAAAAAAATTGAGAGAATGTGGCAGGGGAAACATCCTCTTCCTCTCTGCCCCCCTTGTAAGAATTAAAACAAAAGCAGAACAACCCCACATTTTCTCAGTGAAAGAAAATATCCTTTTTTTTCTTCTAACACCTTTTTTCCCCAGCTCAGAAAAGTATGAAAAATGTTTTTAGAAAGTGTGAAAAAATACTTTCATTTGTTTAAACTTTTTTTAAAGTTTTCATACTTTTCCAGTCAGCTGTGTGCCCTTGTTGCCAAGAAGGCCAATGGCATTTTGGGATGTATAAGTAGGGGCATTGCACGCAGATCGAGGGACGTGATCGTCCCCCTCTATTTGACATTGGTGAGGCCTCATCTGGAGTACTGTGTCCAGTTTTGGGCCCCACACTACAAGAAGGATGTGGATAAATTGGAGAGAGTCCAGCGAAGGGCAACAAAAATGATTAGGGGTCTGGAACACATGACTTATGAGGAGAAGTTGAGGGAACTGGGATTGTTTAGTCTGCAGAAGAGAAGAATGAGGGGGGATTTGATAGCTGCTTTCAACTACCTGAGAGGTGGTTCCAGAGAGGATGGTTCTAGACTATTCTCAGTGGTAGAAGAGGCCAGGACAAGGAGTAATGGTCTCAAGTTGCAGTGGGGGAGGTTTAGGTTGGATATTAGGAAAAACTTTTTCACTAGGAGGGTGGTGAAACACTGGAATGCGTTACCTAGGGAGGTGGTAGAATGTCCTTCCTTAGAAGTTTTTAAGGTCAGGCTTGACAAAGCCCTGGCTGGAATGATTTAATTGGGGATTGGTCCTGCTTTGAGCAGGGGGTTGGACTAGATGACCTCCTGAGGTCCCTTCCAACCCTGATATTCTATGATTCTATGATTCCAGTTGAAAAACACATTTTAAAGTGAGGAAGTATCATCTTCCCCATATCCCACTCATCCTTTTTTACATTTTTCCACATTTTTCCATTGTGGGAAAAAAACCATAACTGTGAGGGGGGAGACCCAAAAATATAAAACCTGAAATGAAACAAAAATTTAAAATAGGATTTTAAAAAGTCAGTGAAAGATCATAAAAGCTCTGAACATTTTTTTGTCTGAAACTTTGGGGAGGGAGGGAAATACTTTTTGCAACTAACTCTAGGTTAGATATGTAAATGGCTAATGAGTACTTCCACAGTTATGTTATTGTTGGGAACACTGGGGCATGGCCACTAGGTAACTCGAGGGGATGGAAGACCACGAGTGTCGATGAAGCCCCCTCGCACTAGGCCCCGGTGTCCTTGGCCCCCCTCCTCCTGCCTGGAGGCACTCGCAGCAGCTCTGCGTGCTAGGCCCAAGTGTCCTTGGCCCCCCCGCCTGGAGGCACACACAGCAGTTATGCTGAGAATCTGCAACAGTATGTTGCAGAGTCAGACTGCCTGAAACTAAGCAAGGCCAAACAGGGGAGATATGGAAGAACAATGCTGAATAAAGCAGCTTTATGTATAGTTTAACAAATGATACAGAGAATCAGGGAACTAGCTGGGAACTGGATTGGCTGGCTATATGGATACTTGGAGCAGCTTGCTATTGGATAAGTATGCTGGGAAAAAGGATGTATAAAAGCCTGTGTAACTTCCTGCTCTGTTGTGCAGGATTTGAGATTTTATTCTCCCTGTACCTTTTTGCAGCTGCAAATAAACTTTTCTGCTTCTCCACCCCGTTGTGATTATTGGGTGTAGCACACCGGGTAACGAACCAACTCAAGCTGTTGTTCAGCCTCTCGGCACTGGGTGCCGGCAACAGCTTTTGGCGTCCCTGGGTGGGCGACGAGGCTGCAATTTAGCCTTGCCCGGATCCCTCCTGGAGGTCGAGGATTGCAGCGAGAACCGACGCCCAGCGCGCACCGGTGAGTTCATCGGGGGCCTCGGAGGAGACGCGATTTGATCGACCCCAGAGGGCACAACGGTGCAACGCACTCATATAGTGGAGAAGCTGTTGTGGACGGCGGTGAAGAACCGGTCCCTTAGACGTGGGGGAGGAGCAGCTGCAGGCCACGGTGAAGAACCGGACCCTTGGATAAGGTAGGAACCTATTAAAATCCGGATTATATGCTCTGTTGGAACCTGGGGACGCCCAGAGTTACCCTGTAGGTATGGGACAGGGACAGAGCTCAAAGGTTAGGGCACGGTGTACGCCCCTAGAGTGCATTCTAGCAAACTGGAAGGTATTTGGTGCGGATCCGATGACTAAGAGCCAATTAAAACGATTCTGTACAGTTGACTGGCCTCAATATCAACTAGAGGACCAGGAGTGGTGGCCACCAGGAGGGTCAATTAATTACAACACGATCCTCCAATTAGTTTTGTTTTGTCAGTGAATGGGTAAATGGAATGAACATATGTATGCGCATTTGTTTCTGACTTTATGTACTCGACCAGATATTTTACAGCACTGTAATCTGACTCCGACTGGTTCGGTAGCAGCTAATGTTAGTCCCCAGACCCCCACCCCCACTGTAATGGCAGAGCCGGTGTCCCCTTCGGCCCCCACACCCCCACCGTATAAGGGTAGGATGCCTCGGGTTACAGAGATTGCCCCCTCGGTGGTACTCTATCCTTTGCTTACCGAGACGGTTGTGGCTTGCCCAGGGGCAGACGGACGTCAGGCTACCACTATGCAAGTTTAAACCCATGTGCCATTCAATCCAATAGACTTAGCAGCTTTTAAAACACAGGCTGGGGAATTCTCAACCAACGCAAGCAGGTTTATATCAGTCTTTGAGGGGTGCCTCAGTAGTCACAAGCCGATTGAGATGACTGTAATATCCTCCTGAGAACCCTGTTGTCTGAGGTGGAGAGGGATCAGGTTACAGCTAAGGCAAGGGGAGCGTCAGCTTTCAAGCGAAAGAAAGGAAGCTATCTGTCAAGTTCCTACCCCAAGTAACCGTAAGCGGCTCAGGGCATTTCTGGGTATGGCAGGCTTTTGCAGGATATGGATCCCAGAGTTTGGACTGTGGGCTAAACCCCTGTATGACTGTGTAAAAGGAGCGGATCATGACCCCTTCTATTGGACCCCAGAGGCTGACAGGGCATTTAAAATTCTGAAAAGAAAATTGATGGAAGCCCCGGCTCTGGGCCTGCCAGATCTCTCTAAGCCGTTTCAGTTGTATGTACATGAACGAAGGGGGGTGGCCCTAGGAGTGCTTACACAGCTGTTAGGAGCATGGAAGCGTCCTGTGGCTTATTTTTCTAAGCAATTGGATCAGGTTGCAAAGGGTTGGCCGGCATGTTTACGGGTGGTCGCAGCTACTGCCCTATTGCTTGAGGAAGCCGAGAAGCTAACATTGGGAGGGGTTATGCAAATCTATACTCCCCATATGGTCCGAGCCTTATTGGATGCAAAGGGAGGGCTTTGGCTCACCCAGGCTCGGATTGCTCGGTACCAGGCTAAGCTGTTAGAGAACTCTGAAGTCACCCTACAGCCTTGCCCCTCCCTTAACCCAGCCACTCTCTTGCCAGAAACAGAGGAACAGAAACATGACTGTTTAGAGATCATAGATGTCCAGTACTCCAGCCGTCCGGATTTAAAGGATGTACCTCTCCCAAATGCAGATCATGAGTGGTACACTGATGGTAGCAGTACTGTAATAGATGGGCAAAGGAGGGCGGGTTATGCTGTTGTGACCCTCCATGACACTGTGGAAGCTGAAGGTTTGCCTGCTGGGACCTCTGCCCAGCTTGCCGAACTAATAGCCCTGACCCGTGCACTTGAACTGTCAAAAGGAAAGCGGGTCAACATTTTTACCGATTCAAAGTATGCTTTTGGTGTGCTGCATGCTCATGCTGGCCTATGAAAGCAAAGGGGAATGCTGACAGCCCAAGGCTCCCCAGTCAAGTACGGGCCCCAAATCCTCCGGCTCCTAGAAGCCATACAACTCCCCTCGGAAGTGGCGGTGGTACACTGTAAAGCCCATCAAAGGGAGGATCAAGATGTGGCCAGAGGTAACGCCCGGGCAGATAGAGAGGCTAAGCATGCTGCCACCCTGCCATCCCCTCAGGCTGAGAACGCCCATATGCATGCCCTTATCCCATCAGAAAGGGAAACTTCCAACCCCTCAGTACTCTGCGGAGGAGAAACAGCTAACTGACAAACTCAGTCTCCGGAAAAAGGAGGGATGGCTCCATTCCCCAGAAGGGAAGGTCCTCTTACCAAAGGGCCTAATCCGGCCAGTGCTGCAGAAACTACATCAAACCACTCATGCTGGCAGGGAAACACTTATCCAGCTAATGGGAAAATACTTTATCACTTCCGGACTCCGACCCCTGGCTGCCCAGGTACAAGCGGACTGCTTAGTCTGCCAAAAGAATAACCCCCGACCGGGACATCCTGTGCCACCAGCTGCCCTAGAACCCACTCCGGGCCCCGGACAAGTGTGGCAAATAGACTTTACTGAGTTTCCCCGGACCCAAGGGTTCAAATATCTCCTTGTTATAGTGGATCGGTTCAGCAGATGGCCAGAAGCCTTCCCATGCTGTAACTGCACTGCCAGGACAGTGGCCCTCAAGTTTGTTAAGGAGCTCATTCCTCGCTTTGGACTCCCCCTGTGGATGGAATCTGACAATGGGACACACTTCACGTCAAAAATCATTCAAAGCATCTCACATGCCTTACAGATCCCCTGGAAACTCCATACGCCCTGGAGACCGCAAGCCAGTGGTGTAGTGGAGCATACCAATCAGACCCTTAAACGGCATCTCTCAAAAGTGTGCCAAGAAGCCTCACTGCGATGGCCTGATGCTTTGCCCCTCGTCCTACTCCGTATCCGCGTTCTCCCAAAGGGTAGATTAGGGCTCAGTCCCTTTGAAATTATGTTTGGAAGGGCATGGCCCATGAATGGCACCCCGGTTCTGTCAGGGGAATGGGAGTTGGGTAATGTTTTTTTGTCACAGTATATGTGTTCCCTGTCTGCTGTTCTCTTGTCTCTTCACAGGCATACCAAGGATTCCCAGCCTCTCCCCTTGGACTCTCCCGTTCACTCCTTACAGCCCGGTGACTCTGTGCTTGTTCGTACCTGGAAAGACGAGCCTCTCCAGGAAAAGTGGAAAGGACCCTATACCGTCCTGCTGATCTCCCATACAGCAGCAAAGATCGAGGGACACAAGAACTGGATCCATCACTCTCGTCTGAAGGCAGTACCTGCCCCCTCGTCAGCAGAACAGTGGACTGTCCAACCTGCTGACTCCTCATCTAGTGACGATCTCGGGCTAAAGCTACTGTTTAAAAGACACAAATAGCGGGCACCTTAATGCTAAAATGGGCCCACCCAGGTATTGGAGACCTTGGGTTGGAAAGACTTTGGTAATAATTAATTGGGTAACATTGTTATTCTTTGTATTGGTATTTCCAAACTGTGCATATCGGGAGCATAACTCCTTTGTTTTGCTTGCGCACCATGTTGCTAATTTAACAAACCAGACTGATTGCTGAGTATGTGCTCCAACTCCACTATCCCCCAAGACGGGAATGTCCCTTGACATGCTGCCCTTGACCCTAGCAGAATTAGCCACCACCAAAGAGCAGGAAAGAACGAACTCACCGTTCTGGAACAAGACCTCTTTACAGCAAGCCACCTATCAGGACCAGGAGTATTCAGTTGCAGTACTCACTGAGGGAGTGTTATGTTTTACCCGAAACCAATCTGATCCCTATGGGCATCCTGTGGGAAAGAGCTCCTGTGTTATTACACAGTGGGCTGATGGGTATTGGATAAAGACCAACAGGGGAGGCCAACAGTGTGGGTGTAATGGTTGCTCCCCTTTTAGGGAAACACTTACAAATAATCTTACCACAAAAAAGGGGTTTGGAAATGTAACTTGCCGTCCAGTTAATATCTCCAATGTAGCAAGCCAATGGTGGGTTTGTAGTGGTCCCTATGGCGAGTGTAATTTGAACGGGACAATTAGAAATGCCCCCACTTGTACCCAATCAGGAGGATGGGATGCCCGCTTTGGGGCATATAAATTATTTAAAAAAAAACAGCCAAAGCAGCCCTAAATATCCCAGGAATCCCCTTAAGAAACAGTCCTTACTGGGCCCTACAGGGTCACTATTTTGTATGTGGCCGAAAGGCTTACAAGGTGCTGCCAGCCAACTGGACAGGTAGCTGTTATATAGCTCATGGAGTTCCTCATCTTTCCATAACTGCCACACTGCCCAAAGGAAAGATTAGAAATGCCCGAGACACCTCTGTTGAGTCACGAGAAAAGACCCTGCGGCGACTGACTAAGGCATTGGAGGGCAATATGAAAAATGCCCTCACAACCGAGAAGCTGGTAGGGTGCTCTGTCCTGGGAATAGCGCCACTGTTTACTGGGCCAGCCATGGCATGCATAGGCCGCTATACTATAAGGCTGCAGATGGTACTTGAGAAAGTGGCCTTAAAGTTAGAGGACTCGGTTAGTGATTTAGGGTCAGCAGTAAAAACATTAAATAAAGAGGTACAGCAGCTCAGGACGTTTTCCCTCCAAAACAGGCTGGCTTTGGACTATCTCTTGGCATCCCAAGGAGGGGTTTGTGCCCTCATCGGGCCCCGATGTTGTGTATATGTAAATGATAGCAGTTATGAGATCTATGAAAAGGTGGTACAGGCTGAGGCCCATGCCCGAGCCGGAGCACAGGTTGCCTATACTGCCCCAGAGAACGATTGGTTGCAAACCTTGTTTTCAGGCTGGGGTTTGTCGTCTTGGCTTGGTGGTTTATTTAGCCTGCTATTGAAATTTTTCTTTACTGTATTGATTGTATTACTGGTATTATGCTGTGCAGTATCATGTGTTAGGGCCCTTTTGCAAAAGTTAATAAGTCATTCTCTTCAGGGCTATCACAAAGTGCTTATGCAAAGTCATATTGTAAAGAAATAAGTAGCCCAAGTGAGAAAACTCAGAGCCAAGGCTGTTGAGTGTTCTCAAAGGGGGGAGTTGTTGGGAACACTGGGGCATGGCCACTAGGTAACTCGAGGGGATGGAAGACCACGAGTGTCGATGAAGCCCCCTCGCACTAGGCCCCGGTGTCCTTGGCCCCCCTCCTCCTGCCTGGAGGCACTCGCAGCAGCTCTGCGTGCTAGGCCCAAGTGTCCTTGGCCCCCCCGCCTGGAGGCACACACAGCAGTTATGCTGAGAATCTGCAACAGTATGTTGCAGAGTCAGACTGCCTGAAACTAAGCAAGGCCAAACAGGGGAGATATGGAAGAACAATGCTGAATAAAGCAGCTTTATGTATAGTTTAACAAATGATACAGAGAATCAGGGAACTAGCTGGGAACTGGATTGGCTGGCTATATGGATACTTGGAGCAGCTTGCTATTGGATAAGTATGCTGGGAAAAAGGATGTATAAAAGCCTGTGTAACTTCCTGCTCTGTTGTGCAGGATTTGAGATTTTATTCTCCCTGTACCTTTTTGCAGCTGCAAATAAACTTTTCTGCTTCTCCACCCCGTTGTGATTATTGGGTGTAGCACACCGGGTAACGAACCAACTCAAGCTGTTGTTCAGCCTCTCGGCACTGGGTGCCGGCAACATTATGTTAGAATAATTTTTTAGAAGAGAGCTAAACCCTCAGGCTTCTGGGCATAAACCAACCACTAAGTGACAGAGGATAGGAAGAAATGTTCTCTATGGCTAGGTTATTGCATGATTGTCCACTTACAGGGATTCATGCACTTGCCTCTGGAGCATATGGTACAGGCCACGGTTAAGAAACAAGCTACTAGACTAGGTATGGCCCTGGGCTGATCCTGTATGATAGCTCCTGTTTGGTAAGGTTTAAATGTCATGCCTTGGGGTCATCCCTATTTATTAATTATTATTGTTTATGTATTTATTATCAAACCAACATATAGCAATGGCTGAGAGCACCTCCAAAAATGGAAACTTATTTTTACAAAATCAATGTAAATTCCAGTATAACACACCACAGAAAAAATTAACACTTTTTTTTCTACAAACATTAACCCCACTTATAGGAGAGAGTGCATGGCCCAGACCTCAGCCAGCTTTTACATCTCATTTTTCAGTTGGGACTTGGTCCTGCATTATTGAAGCCAATGGATGCTTCGCCATTGATTTCAGTGGGCACAAGATCGGGCAGTTAGGGTGGGTTTCACAACAGGACTGAGGTATTGCAATGCTGAGCATCACGGCACCTTACTTTTAGGTGTCTAAAAAATCTGGGAACAACACTGCGACCCACAAAGCCAAGTTATACACCTAGGTTCTCTATACAATGAACGGGGAGGGACAGGCACCTAAGAATGCAATCCACAAAAGCCAGCATACTAGTTGGGGAGCCACCTAAGCTAGTTAATGGGAGATGCGGATGAGAGGGATGTGTCCTAAGCCCTGCCCCTCTCTCAGAGGTGGGCATGTAAGCTCTGGCTGAAGAAAGACAGCTAGCTTTGCTTAGCAATCCATGAAAAGGAACCTACTGCCAAATGGCGCCTAAGGCATTTATTGTGAGAATGAGTTTGGCACCCGCCTTGCTCCACACAAAATGGTACAGGGAGGGTGTGTCCACCTTTTAACTTTTAGCCTAGTGGTTAGAGCACTTGCCTGGGATATGAGAGCCAAGTCCAATTCTCCTCTCTGTGCCGGGAGCAGGGAGGGAGGGAGGATTTGAACAGGGGTTTCCTATGGAGAGTTCTACTGGCTACTGAGCTATGGGACATTCTGATGAGGGCTCCCTCAGTCTCTCGTATTGAAGCTGTTCCATGATGGATAAATAAGAGAGTTTGAAGCAGGAGAATTGGAGCTGACGTGTCTCACCTGCCAGGTGGGGCCCTAACCATTGGATTACAGCCTCATTCACACTCTTCCTCTCTCTAAACCTATTACTTCCACTGTGGATAAATACTTAAATAGTCATTGGGCCAGAAAGAGGGAGTAAGTGCATGGGAATGACCCTGTAGGCCATTAGTTAGGGCACCCACCTAGGAGGTGGGAGACCCTGGGTCCAGTCACTTTTTCATTATTTATCCACAGACAACTGCTTCAGCAGGAGAAACTGAGGGCATCCCCTCATCAGAATATCAGTGGTGAGTGAACTCTCCTAAGAGGTGGAAGACCCCATTTCTCCCACTTCTGGCGGAGAGGGGGAAATTGAACCTGGGTCTCCAACTACCCAGGTGAGTGCTCTAACCCTGGTCTAAAAGTTATAAGGTAGACATCTCCTCCTACAGCTAGATTTAGAATTGGACTTGATCCAGTTGGCAGCCTCTGAAGACTCCTTCCAGATCAGGGCCCACACACAACTTAAGTGGCTGAATGCCTCTCCTCCCCTGGCTCTCAAATTGCTTTGGGGTTTAGGTGGGAGATAGGTGTCCAGATGCCTAAAGGGAGTGAGCAGTGCACATGCTCAGAGACAGAAACTTCGATTCTGAGGGAACTTTCACGCTAAAAAACTTAGGCACCGAATGGGTTTAGGTGCCCACAGTGTTCAGTTGAAGTTTTGTGGATCGCAGTAGAGCCAAACGGGGACTTAGGCACCTAAGTCTGGGATTAGGTGCCTAAATCAATTTGTGGATCCCATCTTTACTGGCCAATCCCAAAGGTCTGAAACATGCAACAATGCTTGGATTATAGAACAGCCTTTCTATTGTGCACTTAGAGCTGCACTGATGAAATACATGGAAGCCACTGTAAGTTCTAATGGCACCTCAAGCACAAGAACAATTTTCTAACTTCTGATTTTGATTAATATTGTGAGGTGTGGGGAAAGGAAAGCATTTCTTTCTGTGCATTCAAAAGTGATTTTTTTGCTTGCAAGTGAGCAAAAACTTTATGGCAGCTTTTTGGATTCATTTAAGGTACCAAATTCACTTGGGAAATAATTGTGTGAAAAGACATGTTTTTCTAAAAATGTTCACATCAATATCTGCCCTCTACTATTATGCTTTTTTATTTTTTTTTTTGCAGGGGGGTCTGGACCAGTTATGACACACCCTGTCCCAGTGTGACCCTATGGGAGATTCTACTGAGCCAGAGTGTTGAGGGGCAATTGTGATTAATCCTCACGGGGCTTTCAGGGTATCATCTGAGAGGGCCTTGCTGAGTTGAGGTAATTAGGTACAGCTGAGGCTACTTAGTGTCTGAACTTTTAAAAGGGACTGGGCTTCTCTCATACTACGTTAGAAAAGGTGTTTGCTGTCTGGATGTCAGGACAGGGAGCTCTTTAGACAGAAGAGCTACCCTGTTTATTTTGTTTGGTGTGTATCTGAGAGTTTGCTTTGTGGCTTAAGGATTTGAGCTTCATGATGAAAATGTGGCCAGGGCCCATGAAAGTTTTCTGGGTGTGTTCACTTGGTAGCAGAAGAAATACTGTAAAATACTCTGGAGTGGTTTCTCTGCTTAACCTGGGATTCCAGGGAGATTTCTGTCCAGTGTATCTGACTCTGGACTTCCTAGATGCATTCAGAGCATGCAAGGTGATTCACAGGAAAGTAAGGAAGACTGTCCTAGCCCTGCAGATCTAACACTCGGTTTTGCTGCTGTTTTTGTAAATCTTAAACACACTCAATCCTGGTAATGAGAGAACATGAGCCTCACTCAGTAAAACTACAACATCTATTGAGAATGTGTTAAGAGTGAAGTTCACCATTAGGGACTCCAATTGTTGAAAATCCATTAGAGACATTTGCAAACCCTACTCTTGCTCTTCTAAATTGATTGTCCAAAAACTTGACAGCCCAGCAGCTCTGCTTCTGTACTGGGGTGAGGAGGGGGAGAGAGAATGAAACTGCATTCAGATACTTTGCCAAGTGTTGACCAACCAGATACAAGCTCATTGTTAAAGTGCCAACAGTGATTAATAAAAGCCACCAAATGGTTAAGTGATGCCCCATTAAGATTTAATTAGGGGCCTTGGAAACAAACTCACAAAATGTCAGTGTCCTGTTTGTTTTTCTATTTATAAGTGCTCATGAAAGGGACTGAATTGCAAGAGAGTGGATTCTCTGATTTTATTTTTATATATATGAAATCAGTTCCACAGAATGTGCTTGCCATTCAGGCTTCCCCCACTATCAACTAATCTGGTGAAACAACCTCTGTGTGAGAAGGTAGGTTAGTCTTCATCTGTTCAGCCCTTAGTATATCTGAGACTGTCACCATTTTTAGGAATCCTGGCACAGAGCAAAATGAATATGGTGCTACAGATCTCAGACTACCATTGCAAACTGAACTGAACCTACTCATTGCACATAAGCTGATGAACAGCTATCAAACGGTGACCACTTCTGGTCTCTATTACTGAACCCAGATTCAAACTTGTGACACAAAGACTAAATGCTTTCTAGCCCAAAGTCAATTCCAAGGACTCTCTCATCTGCCCTCTCCTGCTTTGTGAATGTAACTGAAGAGTCCCTAAAAACAAACTTGAAGACTGATTTCAATAAAGTTACAAGGGACTGTGAAAACAGTAATAACTGAGCCAATTAATATAGTTCATTTGGGGGGTTTTCGCATTGTTAAAAACAGTCATATATATATTCTAGCCATGAAATCTGTCCCACCAAGTGCCTTGTAACTACTGTGTGACAGATTTTAAAGGCCTCCCTGGGCTCTTAGATATGTGTAAACTACCCAAGACAATGATGGAAAGAACATTCAGTTCTCTTGCTTCAAGAATCCATTCACATGACCCTTGCCTGACTAGCATGCAATATATAAACAGAGCCTAATAACTCTTAAGTGATATTATTAAGCTTTTCTTTGAGGTGGTTTTTGGTTGAGTGAGAGTAAAGAGAGGCTGCTTGCTTCTGGGGATTTTAAAGCTTTAACAAGCCTCCCTTCCACAAATCTTCTTAATATGTTGAACAGTGTGAACTAAAGCTTTATCCGTGGCTTGTCAAGCCGAAGGAAGGTCATTATTTTTCTCCTTAAACTGGTTGTCACGTGCCTTAAAGACAGGCACAAAAGAAGATAGGTACTTGGTAAAGGAAGACTGCACTCAGTGGACTAGTTCAGGATTGCATATCGCACCACCACATAGCCAACTTCTGCACAAGCTGGCATTGATCTTCTCAGAGTGCCTATGGTGCTCTGACTTGTGCACAAATCACTCCATATCTCCCTATTTCCCCACTTCCAGCCACCAGATGGCATTTTAAGCTCATTCCCACATAAAATGAGTTGACAAATTCATGAGATATTACTGTGGCGTGTTCTATTTCACATTTTTTTTCTCCAAAGAGCTCAAAAATGGGCATACTGTGGACCTGAAATACAAAGGATTATACAATTTTGGCTGCTGTCATAAGATTTTACATTGAAGGTAAAACAAGAGAGGAAACAAAAACACATCCTTGTACACATTCCTTCTAAAAATTATGCCTAAGTACAGGGTCACTCGAATAGTTCTACTTCTTTATAATCTGTGAATTCCTGGAAGGTACAATAGAAGCTGAAGATAGTATCTTTTAATGGTTTGTAAGTGGGTGTGGGAGACGGAGAGTGTGTGTGAATTTAATAGGCACAATTAAATTATCTCCTCAAACACATTTGTACAGCTTCTAGGGAAGTCAATGGGTGATAAAAACACATACCCAAGAGCTTAATTTGGCTCAAAGAGTGCAAATGTTTCTTAAGAATTATTTCCATACTGGATGTGTTAAATAGCGTATAAGACCAACTTCTCCTTTTCCTGTCTTTTCTCTTCCTAATTAAATTCATTACAAATAAAAATCTAATACATCAGGATATTCAAAATGTGCATGTTAATTTCTTAACATTCCAACTAAATCCTGGAAGATATTTCAGACACATTCCTGATTTCATGTTATTGAAAACTCATTATTTTAATCTGTTAAAAGATAAAACTACTTCTGTTCTCTTTCCAGTTGTAATTCTGTCTGTTTCCTGGCTTAGGAAATTTTCAGTGCTTATATCAGAATCTAGAAATAAAAGTGATTACATCAGATAGGAAGTAATGCTAAACATTAGTTAGTAGGAGTAGCAACATTTTAGCATTTCTGTTCTACAAATACTTTCTAAATACAAGTTTAAAAACTGAATAGCCTGCTCGTCAGGTTTACAGTTTTGTCTCCTAACATTATTTAAACAGTAAAAGCCTTCATTCTTTCCACCACATCACTTTATACCAATAGTATCTAAGGCCCAAATTCTCAAAGCTAGTTAGGATTTGAACGTCAGTTGAAATCAATAGAAGTTAAGAGATTAAATACCTTTGAGGATCTTGTCCTAAGAACCTATTGTATTATGGATTAAAAGGGTCAAACTCATACTAATAAACACACATACATACAAATTCCATGTCTCTCTCCTCCCCCACCACCCCAATAATGAAAGCAATCTTACTTGTGTGACATTAACTACATTTGAATCTTTGGAAACCTGTCAACCAAGCAGCAAAAAGAATTAGACCCCCTGATTGAAGTCAGGTTCTTCTGTTTCTCAGTTGCGAGTTAGTGAGCATCAGAAAGTATGAACGTGAGGAGGAAACATTTCTCCAATCGTTTCCATTTCTCAGTGGGAGATTCTCTAAATCACTACAATATTGATCTTAATAAATCACTCTGTAAAAACATCTCTTTCAGTGGCAGATAACAAATATCGTAGGAAGAAAAAACATTATAAAGAAAAAGAAGTAAATAAGCTAGGAAAAACCATTTAGATTTTCACAGCTCTGGAGATTTACCTATCAGCAAGATTACTAATATATCTGTAATGTAATAACCAAATAGGAAAGTCTTGTGCCAAACTTCTACCCCAAACAGCAGCAATCACCAGATACATTGCTATTAATGTCTATAGAAAAAGGATAAAGCTGTTTTAATCTTCCACTTATAAAGGCAAATTTAAATGCATAAAATTTCACTCACCCTAATCGAGCATAAACTCCAGGGTCCAAATATGCTGGTTTCCACCTCTTCCCTCCCCACACAATAGGGACTAATCCTGCAACCCAACTCAATACTTGGAGGTAGAGGAGCAAAGTTCCAATACAGCCAACAAAATGACTTTAAGAATAAGCTGTACAAGATGCAAGCTCCAATCCTGGTAATGTGTGCATCCTCCTCTTCTCAGTACTAGTCCAGAAACTGCAACTCCCCAATCTCTTCATAAAGCCGGGTCTCATAGGTGTCAATGGACCTAGATTCAGATTTTCAAATCTGGTTACTGTAATTATTTTCTGTCTCTTTAATCTAGGGGTGGACAAACGTTTTGGTCTGAGGACCGCATCTGGCTATGGAAATTGTATGGTGGGCAATGAATGCTCATGAAATTGGGAGTTGGGATGCAGGAGGGGGTGAGGGCTCTGGCTGCAGGTGCGGGCTCTGGGGTGGGGCCAGAAATGAGGAGTTCAGAATGCGGGAGGGCGCTCCGGGCTGGGGCAGGGGGTTGGGATGTGGGAAGGGGTAAGGGCTCTGGCTGGAGGTGCGGGCTCTGGGGTGGGGCAGGGATGCAGGGTTTGGGGTGTAGGAGGGGGCTGCAGGCTGGGGGTGGAGAAGAGGGGTTTGGAGTATAGGAGGGCTCTGGGCTGAAGCAGGGGGTTGGGGTATGGGAGGGGGTACAGGCTCTGGGCTGGGGATGCGGGTTCCAGGGTGGGGCCAGAAATGAGGGGTTCAGGGTAGGCGGGGGGCTCCGGGCTGGAGCAGGGGATTGGAGTCTGGGGGAGAGTGCTCTGGGCTGGGACCAAGGGGTTCAGAGGGTGGGAGGAGGATCAGGGCTGGAGCAGGAGGTTGGGGTACGGGAAGAGGTCCGGGGTGTAGACTCCAGGCAGCATTTACCTCAAGCAGCTCCCGGAAGCAGCGCCATGTCCCCCCTCCAGCTCCTACATGGAGGCGCGGCGCCAGCCAGGCATCTCTATGCACTGCCCCGTCCGTAGGCACTGCCCCATACACAGGCACCACCCCTGTAGCTCCCATTGGCCACAGTTCCCGGCCAATGGGAGCTGCAGAGCCGGCACTTGGGGCTGGGGCAGAGTGTGAAGCTCCCTGGCTGCCCCTACACATATGAGCTGGAGGGGGGACGTGCCGCTACTTCCAGGATCCGCATGGAGCGGGGCAAGCCCCCAACCCTGCTCCTCAGCAGAAGCTTGAGGGCCAGATTAAAAGGTCTGATGGGCCAGACGCGGTCCGTGGGCCATAGTCTGCCCACCCCTGGTTTCCAACCCATTTTTTCCCCCTAAACAGAATAAAGCAAAGTACTTTTAAGGGAAAAAATAGCTGGCATTAATTTCTTATTAAAACAAAATGGAAAAAATGAAAAAATAGAACTCATCTTTTTTGTAAAGATTCTTAGTTTGGCTAAGAGACGCTAACACTATTCATTACCGGTAGGGCCCTACCAACTTCATGGTCCATTTTAGTCAACGTCATGGTCAGAGGATTTTTTAAATAATAAATTTCATGATTTCAGCTATTTAAATCTGAAATTTCACGGTGCTGTAATTGTAGGGGTCCTGACCCCGCAAAAAAATTGCGGGGGGGGGGGGCGGCTGCAAGGTTATTGTAGTGGGGTTGTGGTACTGCTACCCTTACTTCTGCGCTGCTGTCTATAGAGCTGGGCCCTCAGTCAGCAGCTGCCACTTTCTGGCTCCCCAACTCTGAAGGCAGCAGCGCAGAAGTAAAGGTGGCATGGTAAGGTATTGCCACCCTTACTTCTGCGCTGCTGCTGGCGGGCGCTGCCTCCAGAGCTGAGCGCCTGGCCAACAGCCGCCGCCCTCCAGCCGCCCAGCTCTGATGGCAATGCAGGGAAGTAAGGGTGGCAATACTGTGAACCCCCCCGCCCCCCCGCAACTCACTTTTGGGTCAGGACCCCCAATTTGAGAAACGCTGGTCTCCCCTGTAAAATCTGTATAGTCTAGGGTAAAAGCACTTAAAAGACCAGATTTCATGGACCATGACACACTTTTTACGGCCGAGAATTTGGTAGTGCCCTAATTATAGGATAGACGAGGAAGCAAGCAGGCAACTTTATTAAAAATAAAAGGAGTAACCACTTAATTCATTAGGCACTGCATTGAAAACTTTACCCTATGTGGGTTAGGTTACTCTAGTTATAACAGTGATGTACCTGTAATTTGGATATTCTGATTAAAGTTAATTTGGTGGCATCGTTAAAAACATTCTTGTTGCGGTAGCTCTATTTTATTTCACATTGTAGTCATTGTATCATAATAATCTTCACATCACCGCTTATTAGCATTTGAAGGCCCAAAGCTGACTAGTGTTTCCTGTCATTTTCAGGGTGTACAGTGGCCATACAGTATTGAATGTAGAAGAATCAAAAAGCCTCCAGTCAGGATACTGTAGGCAGGACTGGTAGTGCCGCCTATTATTAAGGTTGCCTAATATGTCTCATTATAAGACTCTGTTCTTAGTTGCCAACCTTTAACAGTTCAGGCTGAAATTTTATATGCTGGGTGTCTGCCTCAGGCTGAATTATTCTGGAAAATTTCAACCAAAACGATGTAGTTGTGACTAAGAATGAGGCTAGGGGGAAATACGTTAACGCGCCCATGTAAAATTCTGGTGGTGTTTTCTTTAAAAAGCTCTAGCACCTCCATGCTTTGCAGCAGGGTCTTGAAATTTTACAGTAGGATGGCATTTGTACCAGGGATATGCCTTTTACCATTTTGGTGTAAATCTGCCCAAATTTGACAGGCTGCCACAGGAAGGCTATTGAGGAGCTAGGGAGGGAGGCAGGCCGGAAACCAGGAAGGTTTCTGTTGGAAACCTGCCAGGCATCTGTCAGAAATTTGTTGAAATCGAGACGTTCCCCCAGAATGTTTCAATTCTGAAGAAAAGGAGTACTTGTGGCACCTTAGAGACTAACCAATTTATTTGAGCATGAGCTTTCGTGAGCTACAGCTCAGTGAGCTGTAGCTCACGAAAGCTCATGCTCAAATAAATTGGTTAGTCTCTAAGGTGCCACAAGTACTCCTTTTCTTTTTGCGAATACAGACTAACACGGCTGTTCCTCTGAAACCTGTCAATTCTGAAGCATCAGCATTTTCCAAGAGAAAACTGTTCCATCAGAAAAATTTCTTACCAACTCTATTGCCCATGCACCATTCCCAGAAAGCAACTGAGGATGCTCCAGCAAGGACTATGGGGCAAAGCTGGACTTTCCTTGAAACAGATACTTTCAGCTGCTTTGTACCAGGATGGGGCCGGGCACAGGAACTGAAAGCAGGGAGCCTGTCTCTCCTGTGCTCTCAGTGACCCCTCTGTTAGCATGCATGAAGGAGGAAGTCACTAGAGCTGAATGCAGAGTGGGCTAAAGCCGGACTAGGGGAGAAGGGAAGAAGTAAACTGGGACGAGGAATCTGGTGAAACTGAGACTGGCGGGAGGGTGGGGGTAGGAGGAAGTATCCAGTGACTGTTACTGGAGACTGGAACCCAGGAGGTAGGGGAGGCTGTACTAGGTAGACAAGGAGACTGGGACTGGGATTTGGGGTGGGGGGAGACTGAGACCATGAACCAGTGTGAGAAATGGGAGGAGGGAGTTAGAGACCAGTTAGATTGGGGAGGCGGGGTGGGGAACACTGACATCAGATGAGGTGATTTTTTTTTTCAAGTTGGGCGATTCATCAAATCCTAATCTATTTCACAAATGATTTTTTTGTTTTTGACAAATCAGCATTTTTCAACAGAAAACATGGCTAGTCAAAAAATTCCCGATCAGCTCTACTCACAGGATCAAGTGCATTGTTTGTTATTTTACAGATGCTGTAGACGATGCACAAAAGAATGTTTTTTAAACTTCTGGAGAGGCATATTTTTAAAGATTGAAAAAAAAAAAAAAAAGTGAGATCCTGGATCTATTTAAATCAATTGCAAAAAAAATTCCATTGCCTTCAATGGGGCAGGATTTCAGCCCAGAAACCTGTCACATTATAAAATTTGAAAAGTTAAATCAAAAGCAGAGCTTAGAAACCTTAAGCATGTCCATTTATCTTGAAAGTAGAACTGAGCAAAAGTAAAACAATTTTTTAAAAAAAAAAATATGGATTTGAGTTCACTACATTCTTGCAAAATTGGATTTTTTTGACAAATTTGTGCAACATATTTTGCACAATCCTAATGTTTGTGAACATTTAAAAAGTTCCTTTTGCTAAAAATAAATAAGTACATAAAAATTGCATGGTAATATTCCCAAACACTACATTATCAACTGAATGAAAAAGAGGGCTGAGAGACAGGAGTTCTACTTCTACATCTGGCAATGACTGGCCTTAATAATACTTTGCATATATATAGTACTTTACGAGTATTATCTCCTTTTATGCAGATGGAGAAAATGAGAATGCCATGTTAAATGACATGCCTAAGTTCACACAGCAAGTCGGTGTCAGAATCATGCATACAACCCAGGTTTTTCTCCCACTAATCCACTAGAATCCAGTGCTTTACCATCAAATCATTTAATCTCTGAATTTTATTTGTAAAAGACAACCACCATACCTAACACAGACAAAAATCAGAAAATATGTCGTTTTTAAGATGTCCATACCCACAAGTATGTACCATTGATTCCCATTTTGAAGATTTGAAAACTTAAGATATGAAAGGTTATTTGCTTCTGGGCTCTGTGGTATAGCAGAGTAGGCACCAGGCTTGGAGTCAGGATATGGGAGGTCTAATCTTAGTCTAAATACTGACTTGCTACATAATCATGCTTATGGCAATTACAGTAATTTAATCTCAGTTTTTCCATCTGTAAAATGGGGGTAATGATACTTAATATTTGTAAAGTTCTGTATAAGTGCAACCTTTTATTAGTGCTGGTAAGTGGCAAAGGTGGAATAAAAACTCATGGCTTGTAATTAATCACTATGTGCTTTTTGAGCGGCACTGCCTCTTCCAGGTTTTTGAAGCTTCAGAAAAGAGAATTTTGTGACTGAAGTTTTCTGAATGCTGATATATGCAATATTTTGGCCTCATTTATATTTCACATACAAGCACACATGTAAGACTGGGTCTGCTACATTACACCCACAAAAAACTGACAAAAAGTTTATCATAATTTTCCTCCAGCTCTTCTTAAATGTAGAGCTATGTGAAACTCCTGACCATTCCTTTAAAGTCTCTACAATGCACCAAAAATCACAGCATTCATTTTATTGCAAAAAGTTAAGTCAAAATTAAAGTTTTATACTTTCAGTTTCACTGGGATAATAGATTAGCATTAAATACATTTGCATTATAAAATTTTCAATTAATTTTATGCTCACGTTTAATACATGACAGGTTTCAGAGTAACAGCCGTGTTAGTCTGTATCCGCAAAAAGAAAAGGAGTACTTGTGGCACCTTAGATACTAACAAATTTATTTGAGCATAAGCTTTCATAAGCTACAGTTCACTTCATTGGATGCATTCAGTGGAAAATACAGTGGGGAGATTTATATACACGGAGAACATGAAACAATGGGTGTTACCATACACACTATAACAAGAGTGTGATTAGGTAAGGTGAGCTATTACCAGCAGGAGAGCGGAGGTGGGGGGGGAAACCTTTTGTAGTGATAATCAAGGTGGGCCATTTCCAGCAGTTAACAAGAATGTGTGAGGAACGGGGGGGGGGGGGGGGAATAGTTTTACTTTGTGTAATGACCCATCCACTTCCAGTCTATATTCAAGCCTAAGTTAATTGTATCCAGTTTGCAAATTAATTCCAATTCAGCAGTCTCTCGTTGGAGTCTGTTTTTGAAGTTTTTTGCTGAAGAATTGCCACTTTTAGGTCTGTAATCGAGTGACCAAAGAGATTGAAGTGTTCTCCGACTGGTTTTTGAATGTTATCATTCTTGACGTCTGATTTGTGTCCATTTATTCTTTTACGTAGAGACTGTCCAGTTTGGCCAATGTACATGTCAGAGGGGCATTGCTGGCACAATGATGATATGATGGCATATATCACATTGGTAGATGTGCAGGTGACCGAGACTCTGACAGTGTGGCTGATGTGATTAGGCCCTATGATGGTGTCCCCTGAATAGATATGTGGACACAGTTGGCAACGGGCTTTGTTGCAAGGATAGGTTCCTGGGTTAGTGTTTTTGTTGTGTAGTGTATGGTTGCTGGTGAGTATTTGATTCAGGTTGCAGGGCTGTCTGTAAGCAAGGACTGGCCTGTCTCCCAAGATCTGTGAGAGTGATGGCCGTCCTTCAGGATAGGTTTTAGATCCTTGATGATGTGTTGGAGAGGTTTTAGTTGGGGGCTGAAGGTGATGGCTAGTGGTGTTCTGTTATTTTTTTTGTTGGGCCTGTCCTGTAGTAGGTGATTTCTGGGAACTCTTCTGGCTCTGTCAAACAGTTTCTTCACTTCAGCAGGTGGGTATTATAGTTGTAAGAATGCTTGATCGAGACCTTGTAGGTGTTTTGTCTCTTTCTGAGGGGTTGGAGCAAATGCGGTTGTATCACAGAGTTTGGCTGTAGACAATGGATTGTGTGGTGTGATCTAGATGAAAGCTGGAGGCATGTAGGTAGGCATAACGGTCAGTAGGTTTCCGGTATAGGGTGGTGCTTATGTGAGCATCACTTATTACCACCATAGTGTCCAGGAAGTGGATCTCTTGTGTGGACTGGTCCAGGCTGAGGTTGATGGTGGTGTAACCCTTCTGCCTGTCAGAGTTGGCAGCAACAAGGGCCGGGTTCAGTATCTAGGGGTTCCATTCCAATAACACAATGCAAAACCGGCTCTAGCCCCCACCCAGTGACCTGGGACAAATATATACCACCCCCGCTGGGCGCCTCCAAGAGGCAGTAGTTCCCCTCTCGCAAGCACATAGTCTGAGTGTAGCAAAAAGCCTTTTAATAACAGAGAGAAACAATGTGGCATTATGTTGGGGAAACACCACCAACAGGATTCATAACACAATCCATGAGCAAAAAACCCACGCCAAGCAAATTGGGACGTGTCCTTTCCCTTTGGTTCTTGAGTCCAGCAATCCAAAATCACCTAAAGTCCCAAAAGTCTCTGTCCCAGAGTTCAAAAGTTCATCTGCAGTGTTTTACTTCCCAACCTAGGTGGAGATTTGGGGGGGGGGTTAAGGGGCACCTTACGTGGTCCAAAGTTGATGGCCCCACCTCTCCATGGAGCTCCGCTCCGCCAGCCGCCCCATGAGCTGCTCTAGGCAGCCAACAAACTGCTTTGCTCCACAAGCCGCTCTGCTCACCGTCCCACAAACTGCTCCACCATATATCTTCAGGCTCCCCCACTACTTAACACAACACTCAGCTCTTAGTAAGTTTAGCTCTTTTGTGATTTCAGTTTGCAGCAGGGGAGCCTCAGTGCTGGTGCACCATTGGCCCAAAGTGAATTCAGCTCAGCAGCCTGTAACTAGACTCCTAAGGGAATCAAAATTAGCTCTGATATTCCACAGTGGAGAGAGGAGGAAGTGCAATTAACATGTAAGGCCCTCACCAGGGGGCCCATGCCACCAAGTATTAATACCTGTCCCCAGCCTCTCTTAATTCACAGAGTTTTGGAACCCATGTCCCTTGCCTAGCGAGTGCTACTTAGTTGATGGCGAGTCCCTCCATCATAACAAAAGGCCAAGTACAGTTCCACTGTCCTTGATTCCCATAATCAGGGTAATAACAATTTATTCTTCCTGCCCCAATAACAGAGACACTGGGGATCCCATAGCAGCCAAAGTGACCATTTGGGCAGCTATGGCCTCATTCTAGGTGGCATGGGTGTGCATATGCAAATGAGATCAGCCCCTGAAGTTCTTTTCCACAACTTGCCACACCTCACCACCAGATGTCAGGGTGGAGCTCATCCTGACTCTGCTTACATCGGGATGGAAATTGTTGAAATCATGGTAGAATTCCTCAAGGACTCCATTACAGACCTAAAAGTGACAATTCTTCAACAAAAAACTTCAAAAACAGACTCCAATGAGAGACTGCTGAATTGGAATTAATTTGCAAACGGGATACAATTAACTTAGGCTTGAATAAAGACTGGGAGTGGATGTGTCATTACACAAAGTAAAACTATTTCCCCATGTTTATTCCCCCCTCCCCCCATTCCTCACACATTCTTGTCAACTGCTGGAAATGGCCCACCTTGATTATCACTACGAAAGGTTCCCCGGCACCCCCACCCCCACAACCGCTCACCTTACCTGATCACTCTCCTTATAGTGTGTATGGAAACACCCATTGTTTCATGTTCTCTGTGTATATAAATCTCCCAACTGTATTTTCCACTGAATGCATCCGATGAAGTGAGCTGTAGCTCACAAAAGCTTATCCTCTAATAAATTTGTTAGTCTCTAAGGTGCCACAAGTACTCCTTTTCTTTTTGCTTAATACATGAACCTCTAGAGAATATGAACAAATAAAAAATCATTTACAAAGGAAGATTTGTTTTCTGCCCCCAAAATAAACATTACATAAATGTCACTCTAGAAAATAAAAGTAAACAGCCGAGCAATCTTCTGGGTCTGATTTGAACAGGTGCAAAACTTAGCCTGATGTGAATTTTTTCAGACTTTTTTTTTTTTTAATTTTAACATGACATTATGTGCAATAAATTGATACATATAGAAACAGGTAGAGAACTGGTGACAGGCAGTTAAGTAATATGTAAAAAAAAAATTAATTCTTAAAGAAGCTTGCTATGCATTTAGATTTGAGCAGATATTCAGTAATAGCGAAAACAAACGAAAAAAGGAGTTTCACAGAAAAACCACTTAATTATAATTCTGCTGATGGGCTCCTTGATTAATTAATCTAACAGAGCGTAAGAGTCAGTGCAGCAGAATTCCACTGATTCTAATGGGCCTTCCACACCTATGTCCTGATCCTGCAAAGACTTACATATGTGCTTAACCTTATGCATTGGGAGTAACTCTGTTAACTTTGATAGATCTACTCATGGTATGTAAAGTTAAATATGTGCCTAAGTCTTGTTTAGATGGAGAGTTGGTGCACAAAAAGCTGGGGTGTAAATTTCCCATCGGGAGTAGATCAAATCATGGTTGTCTTTCTCCCGGAGGATAGAAGCGACTTTGTCTGTATGAAATAAAAGCTGGTCTCTATACTGGAAGGAAAGGTTAAAGGACTAGAGAGAGACCCATGTATTGACCTTGTGTTGCACCAGAGAAAATGAAGACTTTTTGGCTAGAAGTCAGGATTTGTTACTTCAGGCACAGCCTGCTGAAGAATCAGAGAGGGCAGTGCAGGGGGGAACTGATGAAAAAGGAAGGAAGTTGGCAGTATGTGTCCTCTTGAAGAACAAGGAGGAGAACCAATATACCCCCAACACAGATAGAAGTAAGCAACTGCTTTCAGGCTCTCTGCACAGGTACTAGGGAGAATGCCTTGGAAGCGTCATCTGAGGGAAGGGATCAGGAGACCGTGTCAACCAGAAGGCATGGAATGCGTTGTCCTCAGGATGCGGGTTCCACAACCCCCCACTCCCAAGAAGAGAAAGATAGTGGTGGTCAGGGAATCCCTCCTAAGGGGGACAGAGTCATCCATCTGCTGTCTAGACTGGGAATTCTGAGAAGTGTCCTGCTTGCCTGGAGCTAGAATTCAGGATGTGACTGAGACTCATCAAGCCCTTGGACCGCTACCCCTTCCTACTTATCCATCTGGACACCTATGATACTGCCAAGAACGACCTTGAGTGGATCACTGTAGACTACATGTTACTGGGAAGAAAGTTAAAAGAGTTTGGGGTTCAAGTGGTGTCTCATCCATCCTCCTTGTTGAAGGAGAAGGTCTGGGCAAGGACCACTAAATCATGGAAGTAAATTTGTGGCGACACAGGTGATATCGGCAAGAGAGGTTGGCTGCTTCAACAAGAAGCTCATGTTCCAGGAAAGGGGATTACTGTGCTGGCATGGGCTCCATCAATCAAATACTGGGAAGAGCATCTTTGGACATAGTCTGGCTAATCTGATAAGGAGAGTTTAAACTAGGTCCTATGAGGGATGGTGACAAAAATCCAGCCAATGCACATCTAGGTTCAACTAATGAAGACAAGGGGAAGAGGCTAATTTCTGGAGAAGGGACTAGAAAACACAACTGCATTAAAAAGGCCAGAAGAAAAGCAATAGCGCAGTCTGCAAAAATATCTTCAATGCTATATACAAATGCAATGAGTGGGAACAAGCAGGGTGAACTGGAAGTCATGGTATATGAAGAAAATGACTGAATTGGTATTGCAGAGACTTAGTGGGACAACTCTCATGATTGGAGTACCAGCAGTGAGGTACCAGCATGGAGACTGTTCCGAAAGGATAGGTATGGGAAAAAAAGGAGGAAGCGTTGCGTTGGACGTCAAGAATGTGTACACTTGGTCCGAGGCCCAAGAGGAAGTGAGTGGCAGACCTACTGAGAGCCTCTAGATGCGGATAAAAAAGAGAGAGAACTGTAGCGATGTTAGTGTGGGGGTCTATTATAGACCACCAAATCAGGAACAGGAAGTGGATGAGTCATTCTACAAGCAGATAACAAGGTTAGCTAACACACATGAGCTTGTTTTAATGGGGGATTTTAACTTCTCTGATATCTGTTGGAAGACAATTACAGCAAAACATAATACGTCCTGCAAATTCTTAGCATGTGTAGGGGGCAACTTTCTGATTCACAAAGTTGAGGAAACAACTAAGGAGTCATCAATTTTTGATCTGGTCTTGACCAACTGTAAGGTCTGAGGCCTTTTTCTGCAGCCACATTAGGACACCGGCAGCCATGAGCCAAGAAGCAGAGAGTTACATCCTCACATTCCATCTCAATTACATTAAAACAATTACATATCAGGCTGTTAAGAAGGCGCTCCTATATTAATAGAACCAACCCACCACCAGATAAAGAAACAGAGCTTACGATGTTTAAAGAAAACTTTCTTTGGTAGCATTCTGTTTGGCAAGGAATCACTTATCAACCGTTGTGGGTGTGAAATCTCTACTTCTTTATTGTTTTTCCTTTATGGTCCCTACTTCTCTATTTTTTATCTGTATGGTCTCTCTTTGGTTATTACTGTCTGTTGCATAACTAATTTTGCAAGATTTAAGTCAACTAAGATGGTGGGGTATATTGGGTAAAGAATTGTTTCGCAATATGTTAGGATTGGTCAAAATTATTTTGTAATACTTTAGTAAAATGATTGGTTAAGGTACAGCTAAGAAGGACTCAAGTTTCACTATATAAACTTGGGTCCAAAAGGAAGTTCTTTGGAACCTAATTCCCAGGATACAGCCCCAAGATCAGAGCTGCCAGACCTCAACACCCTGCCAACTATATTATGCAGAAACTGGAGTCCCCGGATGACCTGATCCTGACTGGCCATCAGGAAAAGTTCGTCTGCCTTATTAGGAGTGGTGAGCACTGTATGCTTAGTGTGTGCATTCTGGTTTGGTAACTGTTAATAAATAGAAGTTAAGGATATTACTGTGTAAGGCTCTTTCACTGATAAAAGGCCCCGCAGAAGAGTATGCCCTGAGCCCTAGGAACGGAGTAAGGGGGGTACTTAAATGAACCAGATTACGACCTGAGCCCTCAGAATTGGGTCTGGGTGGCCCTGAGCCCTACGAATGGGGTAAGGGTGTGTACCTTTCACCCAGAGCCCTAGGATCTGGGAAAGGGTGGAGGGTGCCTAAATTAACTGTGTTATGCCTTCAGCCCTATGAAATGGGTAAAGGTGTGTGCCCTAGAATGTGCAGGTAACACAACAGGGATAAATTAACTGAGAATGTGAAGGTGGTTGGGAACTTGGGAGGAAGTGATCATGGAAAGGAGGACATGAGAACAGCAAAACAAGGAACCTAGACTTCAGAAAGGCGGATTCAACCAACCAATAGTAGGCAAAGTCCCATGGAAAAGCCAAATAGGAAGAAAAGGAGTTGAGGGGGGCTGGCAGTTCCTAAAAAGATGTAATACTAGAGGATCAACATTAAGCTACTCTGATGCAAGGGAAAGATCAGAAGAGCTACCTAAAAACCAAAAGGGATATATACAGGAAATGGAAGGAGAGGCATGTCACCAAGGAAGTATACATGGGAATAGCGTGAGGATGTAGGGACAAAATCAGGAAAGCCAAGGCAAAGAATGAGTTACAGCTGGCAAGAAATGTTAAAGACAACAAGAAGGGGTTCTTCAAACATGTCAGACCAAATAGAAAGATCAAGGATAGTGTGGGTCCACTGCTCAATGGAGACGGTGAGCCAGTAACAGAAGATGATACGAAGGCAGAGCTGCACAATGCCTACTTTTCTTCAGTCTTCACACAAAAAATAACATGACCGGACGACTAGCGAAGTTACCATAGACAATAAAGAGGAAGGGATGCAGATCGGGATAACTAAAGAACACATCAGCAATCTTCTGATTAATTTGAATGAATTCAAGTCAGCGGGGCCTGATGCTATTCACCCAGGCTGCAGAAAAATTAGCTGAAGAACTCTCGGAGCCACTGGCAATAATATTTGCAAACCCATGGATGACAGGCGAGGTCCTAGAAGACTGGAGAAGGAGTAACATCTTTTAAAAGGGGGGAAAGGAGGAGCTGAGGAACTACAGACCAATCACCCTGACCTTGATGCCTGGGAAGCTATTAGAGCAATGTATAAAACATTCAGTTTGTGACTACCTGGAGGATGAAGGGGTAAATCACAAGCGGACAGCATGGATTTACTAAGAACAAATCATGCCGAACCAGCTTGATTTCCTTCTTTCACAGGGTATCTGGTTTGATGGATAGGGGGAATGTGGTGGACATAATATACCTGGACTTCAGCAAGGCTTTTGAAACAGTCCTACATGGCATTCTGATAACTAAGCTGGAAAAATGTGGGCTTTGCGGAACTACCATTAAGTGGATACATAATTGGTTAAACAACCACAAAGAGTGACCATCAATGGAATTATATCAGACTGGTGGGAACTCTCAAGTGGGGTTCCACAGGGATCTGTTATGGGTTCAGTGTTTTTCAACATCTTTATTAATGACTTGGATGTAGGAATAGAGAACGTACTGATCAAATTTGCAGATGATACAAAGCTAGGTGGGGTTGTCAACACTTTGGAGGATACAGCTAAAATTCAGAGGGATCTTGATAAATAGGAGAACTGGGCTATAGACAAGAAAATGAAATTCAACGAAGACAAATATAAGGTGTTACACTTAGGGAAGAAAAACCAAATGTGCAAATACAGAATGGGTGATAACTGGCTTGGCAGCAGCACTGCTGAAAAGGATCTGGGAGTTGTGGTGAATCACCACCTCAACATGAGTAGCAATGTGATGCTGTTGCAATAAAAGCAAATGCAATTTTAGATTACCTTAACACAGGCACAACATGCAAGTCATGGGATGTGATAGTACCGCTCTACTCAGCACTGGTTAGGCCTCAGCTGGAGTACTATGTCTAATTTTGTCACCAATGTATAGAAAGGATGTGGAGAAACTGGAAAGGATCCAGAGGTGAGCAACAAAGATGATCAAAGGGATGGAATGCAAGCTATACGGGCAAAGGCTGAAGGAACTGGGTATGTTTCGTTTGGAAAAGAGGAGATTAAGAGGGGACATAACAGAGGTTTTCAAATACTTGAAAGGCTGTCATAAAAAAGATGGAGAAAAGTTGTTCTCTCTTGTGATAGAGGGCGGGACAAGAGGCAATGGGTTCAAACTACAGCACAGCCGATTTAGATTAAATCTCAGGAAAAACTTCCTAACTGTAAGAACAGTAGGACAATGGAACAGACTGCCTAGGGAGGTTGTGAAAGTACCTTCATTAGAAGTTTTCAAAAAGAGGCTGGACAGCCATCTGTCTTGGATGGTTTAGATAACAAATCCTGCATCTGGCAGGGGGTTAGACTACTACTACTACTAGATGATGCTTGTGGTCCCTTCTAACCCTATGATTCTTTGAAAGCGCACTAGGAAACTGTTAGTGCACAGTAGTGGAGTCCACACCGTCAGTTAGTGTGCATCAGCTTGGGGCACTGTAAATTTACACCCCAGCTTGCCGTGCATGAGCTCTCCATCTAGACAAACATACAGTTTGCAGAATAGAGGCTGTACAGGACCCTGCTGGGGTGTGCCTCTCAATATAGTAAATCAACCCTTAACATTAATTCTATTTTAATACTTAGTAGAGGTGAGAAAAATATTTGGAGAAAATGACTTTCCAACAAAATTTGACTGCTTACAGGTTTTCTTTTGAAGCCATTCTACAAAATGTCAAAGCTTTCCATGCAATTGCACATAAAAATATTCTTGCTGTTCACATGAATTTGAAAACATGATATTCACTTAGATTAATTTCAAGCTGTGTAAATTGATTGTGACTGGTCACACACTGGTTCAGTAGAGCCCAGTCTATAAGCAGGTGGTTTGTTTGTTTTTGTTTTTTAACTGGTATAACTATTTGGGTTAGGAGTGTGATTTTCTTTTTATCTGAAATAGCTATCCAAGTACAACTCTTAACGTTGGAATAGTAATGCCACTGCCATCTTTTCAGTGAATACATGCTATCTGGGCTTTTCTGGTGGTCCACTGCTCAGACTGAGAGGCTCCCTCTCACAACTGATGTTTATTTTCTTCCTTTTATTTTTAGCTTTGTTTCCTCTCTTCAATTGGCAGTAGTGAGTAAGAAGTAGGGACACAGCCTATCCACCTAAATCACTCCAGTTATTACCAACATTTGTAATTTATCTGGTGCGACTTAACCTACCATTTTATTAAAGAAAATTTCCCATAGTGCTTCAGATAAGCATAAAGTCTCTGGGACTGCACACAGTAGCAGTGCTACACCTGTCAATAAGAAGAAATAAATTCTTTGCTGCCACTTCACACTAGCTGTTGGAGCTGGCTTAGAGCCACAGCAGGGTCATGGTTAGAGCTAGTCCAAATTTTTTCATAATCTCTTTTTCAATTATAATTTTTTGACAGAATGTGTAACTTATTTTGATCAAAATTTCCCATTTTGTCATCCAAAAACCGGAAACCAATAAGTTTTTCAGTATAAATTGATGGGGCGGCATCTTTTAAAAAGTTAACTTTTCAGTAACATTTTTCAACAATTTTAATAGCTTTTTTTAAAAACTTTTTTTAATCAAACATCTCTAGTGTTTTTTCCACAAGAAATTACAAATAAATGGAAATTTTTAAATCTATAGAAATTTCCTGTGAAAAGTAACTGGCATTTTTAAACCGGCTCTAACCACGGCCCTTCCTTCACCTCACTCCTTATGGGGTTTCTAATACTGTTTACATGAATCCTTGTGCACTGGGACCAAAACTGTCATGCACCAGTGTAATGTAAAGAGGCTCCTCTTCTGGCTGCCTTTTTGACTCTGCATAAGACTAAGAGCTTGTGTTTACTGGAGAAACAAACACCATTAAGGCAGCACTCTTCTTGATATTGGATGGTTTTAATTAATAAAAAAATTAAGGACTTGATCAGTTGGTCTCCATGTCCACTGAAGGTAGCACAAGAACTAATGGACTTAATCTACAGCAAGGGAGATTTAGGGTTAGATATTAGGAAACACTTTCTAACTATAAGGCCTGTAATAGGCATCCAAGGAAGGCTGTGAAATCCCCATTGTTTGAGGTTTTTATGAACAGGTTGGAAAGAAGCTGTTAGGAACGGTCTAGATTTACTTGATCCTGCCTCAGAGTAGGGGGCTGGACTTGATGACTTCTCAAGATCCCTTCCAGTCCTACATTTCTATGATTCTATAAATGTAGATGTATTTGATCACCTATCCTTCAGAAATTTTACATCTAATTTTCAAGTTTATGTATCATGGCCTCCTTTGAATGGCTAGCTCTAAGCAAAGCCAATCGGAACACCAATTACAACAAAAGCCCTGTAATTACATTACTAATTCTGATGAGTCCTGCAGTGGCAAATAAAAGTCATCTGCATAACTTACAAGAATTTCTCTGTCTCATGACATTTTCATGATGAACCACAGCTATTTTCTTTTCCAGTTAAGATAGAGGCAAGTACAGAGGATAGTCCGCTGCTTCACAGAATGAAGCTGAGTCATCATCATCATCCTGTGAACTGCACAATGAGGGTTAAGTTTTCATTGAGCTTACACAACTGCTGCTATCATATAATATGCTGTACTTCCTGCACACTATGCTGAAAACGTGGCCCTGAGTGACTGGCTACCATCAATTTAAAAATAGGGTCGCCAGTTTTGGTTGGACGTATTCCTGGAGGTTTCATCATATGACATAAACTTTAATTAAAGATTAATCTTTAATTTCTGGGGACTCTAGGACAATCCTGGAGGCTTCGCAACCCTATTTAAAAAGGAGGCACGTTGGTAAGGGGGACTGGCTCATCTCAGTGCTTGAAGTGGTGTAATAGTGTAACTCTGTCACTGAATGAAGTTAGAGTCCTCTTCTTCTGTGCTGCTGGAGGTAATAATGATGTGCATGCTTTAAACAGAACCTTTCATCTAAGGTTCCAAAGTGATTTACAAATATGGATAAGTATTGCCTCCATTTTACACATGGGAAAATTGAAGCATAAAGAGATGAAGAGCCTGGTTCTACTACCCTTATTTGCCTTGTGTACCACCTTAATCTGTGAGAAATGGCTTCTACTACAATGGGGTTTAGTACAATAAGGTACTACTAAAGTATTGTAGGGAGTATGATGGCAGAATTGGGCCTTAAATAACTTAACTAAATTTAACCCAGTGAATTAGTGGCAGAGCCAATAACAGGAACTGGATCAGCAGGGCTGTCTCTAGCTATTCTGGGGCTCTATGCTGCCCCCCCATGGGGGCACCCAAGCCTCTGCGGGGGGGCTGGCCCCAGGCCTCTGCAGGGGGGCGGGGCTGGCTTGCAGGGCAGGGGGAACCGCCTCCCAACACTCACCAGCGGCACAGCTGGGGCTGGTCACTGCACTTCCTGCCGCCAGTGAGTGCAACACCTCGGCCATCCTGCAGAGCTCAGGGGAGTGGGGGCGGGGCCAGAAAGAGGCGGGGCTGGGGCTGGGGCGGGGAAGGGGTGGAGCAGGGGCAGGGGCCCTGGGGAAGAGCTGGAGCAGCACGCAGCTGCGCAGGACACCAGGAAATTTGGGGCACCAAATTTCCTGGTGCCCTACGCAGCTGAGTACTTTGTGTATGGGTAAGGATGGCCCTGTGGATCAGACTCCCCCTTCTCTAGCTTCAGTCAGTGCATAATGAGCGTTACTTCAATGCCAAGCACTAGTTGCTGGAGTAAGGACACCTTGGGTGTGAGCCACAAAGATACTTGGGTCCTGTTTTTGGACATAACTATGATCCACAAAGCTCTGCTCAGCTGCTGCCTAACCCTGTAGGCACCTAAACTTACTCGTTGCCCATGGTTTTGCCTCTGAACGTGCTGAGAGGCAGCCTATGGGATAGCGACCCACAGGAGAGTTCACACAAAACAGCTGTGGTGGGAGAGGAGAGGCTACTCACCCAGAATGTGGGAGACCCCTAGTCCAAGTCCCCCTTCCTCCTGAGGGAGAGAAGGGAGTTGAACAGGAATTAACCATCTCTCAGGGGAGTGTCTTAACCATTGGGCTATGGCGTAGTCTGATATGAGGCTCCATCAGTCTCTCCTATTGAAGTTGTTCCCCTTTAATTGAATAATTAAGTATTAACTGGGCCAGTGACAGAGTCAGAATGATTCTCTAGCCTAGTGGTTAAGGCACTCACCTGAGAGGTGGCTGATCCCTGTTCAAATGGTGAGTACCCCGTCCACAGGGCTAAAGGTTATAAGGGAGGTCCTCTTCCTCCTCTTTTCTGTTGTTTCAGGCCCTGCATACAATTTAGTCAGCCGAACACCTATCTTCCCTAGTTTGTGGCTCACATGCAAAGACAGATGCCTTCCTGCAGCCCAGACTTAGATGCCTATCTCCATAAGAAGGGCAGGGCTTACCACACACCTTTCATAGAATATCAGGGTTGGAAGGGACCTCAGGAGATCATCTAGTCCAATCCCCTGCTCAAATCAGGACCAATCCCTAATTTTTGCCCCAAATCCCTACATGGCCCCCTCATGGACTGAACTCACAACCCTGGGTTTAGCAGGCCAATGCTCAAACCACTGAGCTATCCCTCCCCCCTTTACTTGTCAACGTCTCCCATTGGCTAGCTCAGACAGCTCCCCCGCCAGCATGCTGGCTTTGTGGATCATACTGTAAGGAGCCTCTCTTTCCCCATTCATTGTCTAGATGCCTAGGCTTTGTCGATCACAGTGTTGCTCCTGTAATTTTTCTCGATGGTCAAAAGTTAGGTACCACAACACTCAGTGTTAGAATGCCTAAGTACCTTTGTGGATCTGGGCCCTATATATAGTGCTTGCCTTAATATTCGCTCTACCTCTTCATGTAATTAACAGATATTTAAGTTTATTTGCTTACCGCTCTGACTGTGAGTGAGTCGTTACAGAAGTTACTAGAAATGAGGTATAAAAACAAATACAGTGGTTTGTGAACTAAGTCGATAGAAAATGGAAATAAGAGTAGTCTGCATTTTGTTAGTGCCTTCCACCTGAGTTCATCAAAGCTCTTCACAAGCACCATTGAATTAAGCCTCACAGCACAACCATGAGATAAGGAAGTTTTATCTTTATTTTACAGATGGGAAAACTGAGGCATAGAGCGGTGACTTCCCCAAGGTCACATGGGAAGTTGTTAGCAGAGCCAGAAGTACCACCCATATCAGCTGGTTCCCAGTCCTGGGCTTTCCTCCCTAATAGCGCCTCATGAATAGGGGATAGCTCTCTTTGAATTTCAGCACTGGATCCATGATGAACAGCTCTCTGTGAGTATTCGTATTAATAATTTGAGCTTTAATAATTGATTGTCTTCACCCAGCTGTACCTGCCATGCAGAATGAACCTTTATGGGAAGTCCTAAAGTGTGATCGCAGTACAAATGGTCATCAAGATCCTACCTAGGATCTGGTTTCTGAAAGAGCTCCACCTGGAGGCTGGTTAGTAAGCCACCAGAAGAAGATAACTGAGACTGGGGAAATCAATCCAGGAGGATGAATTCTAAGGAAAGGTACTTGACTTTGAACTTTTGCATGGGTAAAATCACTTGGGAACACCATATGACTATTGTGCAAATACTGTCATTTATATCCCTGCATTTTATGTAAGGTTTGATGGAACAGTGGAAGTGAGGGCACTGGGGGGCTTAGAGTAATGATTATGGCATTTTAATAAATGCCATATGTGTTAATTCATACAGTGCATCAGAGTCTGTGCTGGTGAAGTAACTGCTATGCTTACCATTTCACTAAGACTAATGTTATCTAAATGTCACAAATCAAATCTAGCTAAATTACACTCTCATTTATGTCATCTGATTTTTATACTTGCTGCAGGCATATTTTTCTGATAAGCTAATGAAACTATAACACTGATGATTTGTTTGAGCATGCCCCTTCCCTTCAAATGCACAAATATTTCTGCAGTACTTCTAGGATTATGCTATTTCTTGTTCAATTTCTTGGCCAAGTTCATTTGCCCTGAGCAATATTTTTCTCTTTTCTTTCATACTTAACAGTAACATAGTTTTAAAAACAAGAATCATAAATACTTACCACTTGGCTTAGATCATATCCCCAAGGAAGAAAGAGAACTCCTGTGTTATATTTTTCCCAATGTGAAAACATAAAGTTAAGCAAGACAATGCTTAAAGATATATACATTGCATGTACAGAAATCCCAGTCTTTCCATTATCATGTGAGCAGATAGAAAAATAAGAGAGGATGAAGAGGGAGGTAGCCCAGCTATCTAGCCCATGGTCAAATAACTACCCCAAAGGGCTACTGGACTGAGTCCTTCGAGCATGCTTCCCATCTATAGAGTCTAGAAAGGTCAGGGGCGGGGAGAAAAAACAAAAGAAATATAATTTTGTTAGATAGATTTCATGCTACAGTATTTAATAACATGGGGGAAATGTATTCATAGACGAAGAACAAATGGAGTTCTGCTCCACCAAAACTTTAGTCCTGTCCATAAAACATTGACTTCTGCCCTCATCGAAATATTTTTCTGTTACAACTCTTCTTCCTCACAAGCTTTGCAAATAGACACTTGCATTCATTACCCTGTCTCCCAATGGCCTCCCTGATAATCTGTCAAAGCACAGTAGACCCAAGTCCTACAGGAAAACATTCCTAACAGAGGGGAATAAATAACCCTAAATAATTATGATCTACACCAGGGGTGGGCAAACTTTCTGGCCTGAGGGTCACATTTTGGTGGGGAAATTGCATGCAGGGCCATGAATGTAGGGCTGAGGCAGGGGTTTGGGGTGCGGGAGGAAGTGCGGGGCGTGGGAGGGGGTGCAGTGTGCAGGAAGGGGCTCAGGGCACCTGTTTGTAGGACAAATTCTTTCTTGAAGTCTGGGGCTATGAGCAGTGATGAGCTGCCAAAATCTTCACAACGGGTTCCCTCCTCATCCCACGAGGGGGTCGTTGCCCACCCCCACCCCCTGGGACTCCTGCCCCATCCAACCCCCCCACATTCCTTGACACCCCCCCCCAGGACCCCTGCCCCATCCACCCTGTCCCCTGACTGCCCCCAGAACTGGGCAGGAGGGTCTCGTGGGCCACCGTAGTGGGTGACCACCCCACCCCTAGGAGCCAGAGGCACCTGCCGGGGGGCGAGATGGGATGTCCTGGTGGTGCTCCCAGGAAGCATCTGGCAGGTCCCTCCTAGGGGTGGGGGAGCATAGCTATGGGGCGAGCAGGGGGAGCGGCTGCTCCCCCCACTGATCACATCAAAAGTGGCGCCTTAGGCGCCGACTCCCTGGGTGCTCCAGGGTGTTCTCAGCCTGCCCCGGCTTCCCACGCAAACAGCTGATTCGTGGGAAGCCTGGGGTGGGGGCGGAGAAGCAGAACGGGGCAGCGCGTTCAGGGGAGGAGGCGGAGGTGGAGTGGAGGTGAGCCGTGGGTGGGGCGGGGAGCTGCCGGTGGGTGCTCTGCATCTACCAAATTTTCCCTTTGGGTGCTCCAGGGCTGGAGCACCCGTGGAGTCGGCGCCTAAGGCGTTATTTTTGGCCGGTTAAATTTAGAAGCTCTTTTAGAACTGGTTGTCCCTCCCAGAACAACTGGTTCTAAAAGGGCTTCTAAATTTAACAACCGGTTCTAGTGAACCAGTACAAACCGGCTCCAGCTCACTACTGGCTATGAGTACTGGATGGCAGCAAAGGGCTGTCCTTAAATCTGCAAATGCTCCTTCAGCTGTATCAGACCACTTTACTATCTTGGGGCCCCGAGATTTTATCAGGTCCGTCAATGGCCCTGCTCTTGTGGCAAAATGAGGGATGAATCTCTGATAGTACCCTACTAACCCGAGAAATGCTCTGACCTGCTTTTTATGGACTGGCCAAGGCCAGTCTTGTATTGCCTCCACTTTGTTCCATTAGGGTTTTACCAAGCCTCTCCCTACTACATACCCGAGGTATCTGGCCTCAGTTAGTCCTATCACTCACTTGAGAGGGTTGGCAGTGAGGCCGGCCTTCTGCAGGGCATTTAGTACCACTTCTACTTTCCCTAGGTGTCTTTCCCAGTCACAGCTATGGATGACTATATCATTTAAATAGGCAGCGGCATACCTGGCATGGGGTCGCAGCAATTTGTCCATAAGTTGTTAGAATGTTGCAGGGGCCCCATGGAGTCCAAAAGGGAGGAGAGTGTATTGGAACAGGCATCGGGTGTAGAGAAGGCAGTCTTTTCCTTTGGCATTCTCGGCCAGGGGAATTTGCCAATATCTTTTGGTCAGGTCTGGAGTAGTTAGGTATCAGGCCTTGTGTGACTGATCAACTAGTTCGTCAATGCATGGTATCGGATAGGCATCGAATTGGGATACTTCATTCAACTTCCGGAAGTCGTTGCAAAACCGCAGGGTGCCATCAGGCTTCGGTACTAGGACGATAGGGCTGGACCACTGTCTGTGGGATTCTTCAATAACCCCAAGTTCCAACATCTTCTTCATTTTTATCCTAATTTCCTCTCTTTTAGTTTCTGGTATCTGGTACGGTCTTATCGTCACCCTTATTCCAGGCCTGGTGACGATATGATGTTGGACCAGTGTCGTATGGCCCGGCTGTGTACAGAACACATCTTGGTTCCGTTGGATCATATCAATGACCTCTGTTCGTTGTTCTGGGGCTAACTCGGGAGATATCCTCATCTGCCCTGTGGGTCGTCTGTCTGAGGTGGAGCTCTCCGAATGACCAGGTCTCTCGGTCACACCAGGGCTTCAGTAAGTTTATGTGGTAGATCTGCTCTGGTCTTTGGTGGTCTGATTGTCTGACCTTATAGTCCATTTCCCCAACGGCTTCCACTATCTCATACGGCCCATGCTAGCTGGCTAGGAGTTTGCTTTCCGCTGTTGGCACGAGCACCATCACCTGTTCTCCCAGCTGAAATTTCCGTACTTTCACACAGCAGTTGTAATATGTCCACTGGGTCTCTTGTGCTTTTTCCAAATGTTCTCGTACTATAGGGGTTACTCGAGCTATTTGCGCTCTCATCTGTGTCACATGCTCAATGACATTCTTTGCTGGGTTGGGTTGTTCTTCCCAGTCCTCCTTAGCAATATCTAATATTCCGCATGGGTGGCGTCCATATAGTAACTCAAAGGGAGAAAAACCAGTGGATGCCTCGGGGAATTCCCATATAGCAAACATTAGATATGATAGAAGGGTATCCCAGTCTTTTCCATCCTGTGCTACCACCTTCCGGATCATACCTTTAAGGGTGCGGTTAAACCACTCGACCAGGCCATCTGTTTGAGGATGGTAGCCTGAGGTCCGTATGGCATGGATGCGGCGCACGGTACATAAGTCCTTCATTAATTTTGACATGAAAGGGGTTCCTTGGTCAGTCAGGATCTCCTTAGGGATGCACACTAGCAAAAACCTGGAGTAGTTCTTTTGCTATTGCCTTGGATGTGGGGTTTCTTAAAGGAATGGCTTCTGGCGTGGCATAGTCAAGGATGACTAATACATTTCGGTGGCCCCGTGCTGATCTTTCCAGCTGGCCCACTAGGTCCATGGCTATCCTTTCGAAAGGGACTTCAATAATAGGCAAAGGTACTAATGGAGCCCGCAATTGAGGTCGGAGCTATGCAACTGGCATTCTGGGCAGGAGGTATAATAGCGTCGGACCGCCGCGCATATTCCTAGCCAATAAAATCTTCTTAGGACTCTATCCAGTGTTTTGTCTACTCCTAGATGTCCCCCAAATAAATGGCTGTGAGCTAACTCTAGTACTGCCCTTGTGTGTTTCCATGGGACTAAGAGCTGCTCTACTTCTTCCCCTCGTATTTGCACTATTCGGTACAACAGATCACGTTTGATAACATAATACAGCCTTGGGCCTTTGGTCTTTCCTTCCACGGGTACGCCATTTACTTCCACTACCTCCTCCGTCACATTTGCATATAGTGGGTCGTTGGCTTGATCCTGCCCGAAATTCTCATGAGCAGTACCACTCTGACCTAACTCCATAGGACCTATTTCTACTCCGCCCCTTGGGTTGCCCCTACTTGGGCTAGGAACTGCATCTGAGTCCTCATTGGCCTGAATTGTCTCCTAGCCTCCTGAATGGGTTCGCTTACCAACAAGGGAAGCTTTCTGGTTCTCTGCTAGAATCCTGATCCCTAGCCTTCATAGAATCATAGAATATCAGGGTTGGAAGGGACCTCAGGAGATCATCTAGTCCAACCCCCTGCTGAAAGCAGGACCAATCCCCAATTTTTGCCCCAGATCCCTAAATGCCCCCCTCAAGGATTGAACAGGGTTTAGCAGGTTTTAGCAGGCCAATGCTCAAACCACTGAGCTATCCCTCCTTTTATCTGCCCTTTTTCCCACCTATACTTTCGGGGTTTCCTGGGGGATGAAAATAGCTCTGGGGCAAATTTGGCAAAAATTGGGGTGCCTCTGTCTCAGCCTGGGGCTTGCTACCCTCCCCTGGCTCTATTGTGGGGAGTAAGTTCTCAAACCCAGGGAAGTCCCTACCAATTAGGACCAGGTAGAGGAGCCTAGGGACCTCCCCTGCAGTTACCCTGGTAGTGTTTCCCTGGATCTCAATCCATACTGGGATTGTGGGGTAGAAATTTACGGTGCCATGAATGCATGTTACCCCCATGGTTTTGGCCCGGGTTAGTTGGTCTTGCCCCACCAACTTCCCCAAGACCAGTGTGACAGCACCCCCAGAATCTACTAATGCTGTGGTCACAATACCATTCATTTTTACTGACCTTGTATACCCATGTGAGGTCATTGCGACCCCTACCAGGCCGATTCGGCCACATTGTTCCCCAGGATCCCCCAGATTGCACTGCATAGGCTCTTCCCTGTTGGGATATTGGGCTGCTATATGCCCCAATTCCCCACATTCGTAACACCAACCCCTTAACCCAGTTGCCGCTCTCTACCTGGGGCTATTTGGTCGGCCCCCCCCAGCCCTCTCTTCCCAAACCCCCAGGTCCCTTCTTGGCCTCAGGCCATTCCTCAGTGTCTTTCCTCCCAGCTATGGTTCTTCTGTAGTTCTCGACAATCCGGGGCCTTGGGTTTGGGGCTGGCTTCCTGGTTTGCCGTGTCTCACCCCCTGGTGTCTGGAACAGTTCATGGGCTGCCAGCTGTCTTTTCACGAGGGAGACCAACTCATCATAGGTAGAGGGGTCATTCTGGCCAATCCAAGCCCGAAGGCCTGGTGGTAGCCCCCTCATATACCGGTCCAATACCAGGAGCTCCATCATTTTCTCAGAGCTCAGGGCAGCCATTTCCGGGTCAGGTGGATCAGGTCAAACAATTGAGATCGGGGTGTCTTGTCCTCTGTATACTGCCATTCATGAAACCTCTGGGCTCGCAACACCATTGTTACTCCGGATCTGGCCAGGATCTCTGCCTTCAGCTGGGCGTAATCCTCCGCAGTCTCTGCAGCCATATCATAGTGGACCTTCTGGGCCTCTCCACACAGGAACACGGCGAGGATACCAGACCACTGATCTTGGGGTCAGGCCTCCCACAGGGCTGTTCTTTCAAATGCCAGGAGGTATGCCTCCACGTCATCCTCCCATGTAATTTTCTGTAGGCAGGGCTGGCCCGTAAAGTCCGGGTTCCATGGCAATTGTGGTTCCACTTCATAAGGGCCTTCATCTGGTTTGCCAGCTCCTATAACAGACCTCGGTCCTGGGCAGCCTAATTCATCAACAGCCAATTAGTCTCCTGCTGCACCCGAGTTGCCTCCTGTTGGGTGGTTGCTTGGATTCGGGTAGCCTCCTGCTGGGCCACAGTGGCTTATATTTCAGCCTTGACCATGTCGTCCATCTTGGGGATGGGATGGTTTTGGGTAACACTGGTTTAAGTCCCCAGCGTGGAGATCCCACTTCTAAAACCACATGTGGCAAATTGCCGGCATGATTATGATGGGTCCCACGCTTCCTCTTCTTGTGTGTGGGGGGGGAGGTTCAGGGTGCAGTTTCCTGCCCCTGAACTAGGGGTATCTACTGTCCCACTAGTAACCCAAAGAAGGGTAGTGACGAGGGAGGGACCCGGGCCTGCCCTCTACTCTGGCCCAGGGGCCCTAGGGATAGTGGCAAACCATTTGAACTAGTCCTTCCTTCCCCTGGGCTACTTCCTTCTCCTGCTCTTCAGCTTGTGGGGCTTCCTGCCCTCTCTCTGCACAAGCCAGATGTCTTTTACCCAGGGTCTTGGTCTTCTAGCCAGCCATGGCACTTCTCCAAACTCTCCTCTGCCCCAACTCCTCCAAACTGCTCTCTGCCCAACTCCAAACTGCAGTGGTAAATAAGGAAGTGTTATTTACTCCTTCTCATAATACAAGGACAAGGGGCCACCAAATGAAATTAATAGGCAGCAGATTTAAAACAAACACAAAAGTATTTTTTCACGCAACACACTGTCAGGCTCTGGAACTCCTTGCCAGAGGGTGTTGTGTAGGCCAATACTATAACAGGGTTCAAAAGGGAGCTAGAGAGATTCATGGAAGATAGGTCCATCAATGGCTATTAGCCAGGATGGGCAGGAATGGTGTCCCCAGCCTCTGTTTGCCAGAAGCTGGGATTTGGTGACAGGGCATGGATCACTTGATGATAACCCTTTGGGGTACCTCCCATTGGCCACTGTCAGAGGACAGGATACTGGGCTTGATGGACCTTTGGTCTGACCCAGTATGGCCAGTCTTATGTTAAGACTGGAAATAAGGCATAAATTTTTAACACTGAAAGTAATTGATCATTGGAACAACTTACCAAGGGACATGGTGGATTCTCCATACCTGGCAATTTTAAAATCAAGGCTGCATGTTTTTCTAACAGATCTGCTCTGGGAGCTATTTTGGGGAAGTTCTATGGCGTGTGTTATGCAGGAGGTCAGACTAGATGATCACAATGATCCTTTCTGACCTTGGAATCTATGAATCATTCTTAAGAAAGGGCAAATGTACAGATAAGACAAAGCTGTCCCATTCTGAAACATCTGAAATACACCCAAAGGTAAAATGAAATTATTTTTTTAAGAAAGCCAAGGACTGTAGCCAGGGTCACCAACAGCAATGTCAGCACTTAGTAACAATTTCCAAAGAAAATGGTTGGTGTTGTCATGCTGCAAAAAAATTCTGCTTGCATTTGTAAGGGAGGTTAGCTAGTTATCAAGGCCGCAGTTTACCAATATGGAAAGTTTTAGAATGTTGGGTTAAAAATACATCCTATGGGTGTTAAACATTTTCAGCACATTATCAAATCCCTATATGTCAGTGCTTTGGGAATAGGCTAGTAATTTATTCACAACCTTTTATTGTTTTAATTACAACATACTGGACAAAACAACATGTAGATATGAGTTATGCAAATTCTCTTATCATACTTTACCTAAAGCATAAGCACAAAAGGTGGTACAAGTACCACATAGCCATACCCATGCTGGAACAATTCCGGGACTGGCACCTGCAAGATATGGGGGTGAGTGGAGGAATGGGGAGGAATAACAGTGGTTATAACTAATGAAATCACCTAAAAGTCTTGTGTGCAATAGAACATGTATCTGTGTGTATGTGCACATCCTCATTATGTGAAAAAGAATTAAAACAGTATATTTTTGTGAATTGGAAGCAATGTGCACCATCAGCAATCTATACTGATTATACTTCATTGAATTTAGTGGGGTAATGGAGGCCCAGGGTATTTACAAGTAGGCTCATATTGTAAAGGGGAAAAAAATATACAATAGATTTTTGCAGCTGAAGTGATTACAACATTGTATGAAAGTAAAGATAATAGGGCAAAAATCTTCATGCAGGTTCTGTGCAGACCACCCATCAACTAATGAGTTAATATTTGCGCAATGCACTGTGTAATTTTTAAGTTCTTAGTAACATATTGTTCTTAGTAACATAAATGAGATCATTGTGCAGTTTTACAGTACAGATCAGAGAGGAAAACTTTGCCCATAGGCTAGAGCGGATATAGCAGTGATAGTTTCTCTTGATTTTTGGAAAGGTGCTTGATACGGTGATTCTTGATAGTCTTGCATTTAAACCGGGGAAAAATATGAATTGTATAGAACTATAAGATGGCTACAAAACTACTATTTTTTAAATCCTTGTTTATTTAGAGCACTAGGTCCCTGCCTGAAAGAGCATGCAATCTAAATTAGACATAACCTGGTGAGGGTGTCCCAACAACAAATGTTCATATATACAAACCTTTTCAGTTTTCTTACAGCCTGGCTGGTGCAGCAGGAAGCACAGCACCAGGCACAGAAATAATGTGCAGAACATTTAACACAACCCAGGCAAATGGCTTTGTGGTCAGTGTGGTAAATGTTGTTCTTCCCAAATTGGTCTACAGTCGCAGGCGAAAACCCATTAGTACAAATTGTGATTGCTGACATCATCCTTGAAATCGGAGTGAGTGGTATTAATAATTCAGCCCATGATGCAGATAAATTTGGATTTGGAACCTGAGAAAATGTAGATCTAAATTTGTCAGAAAAGAGCAGGTGTTTTGAATCAATTTCTATAGTTTTGTATTTGGCCAGAAAAAGACTTGAATGTGGAGGTGAAACTCACTTATTTTGACATCAGAAAAGAAAGGGAAATGAATACTGATCTGGACACGGATCTTAGCTATTATGGTCTCTGAGGCAAATGAAAAAACTTTATAGAAGGCATGTTTTTTTCTTTTTTTCTGATCTTATTTAAGAACGATTATGGCATTAGAATCCTATGATAGTGCCTGCTCCTGCACCACTGAATTCAATGGGAGTTTTATCATTGACTTGAATGGTTGCGGGATCAAACCTATAGTGTAAAAGTTCAGCTAAATGACTTTGTGTGGGTCTTTGCAACTCTCAGCCCTGATCTTTCAATGAGATGTGGGCAGGCAGGCAACTGCATCCACATGGAGCCCCACTGAAGTCAATGGAGCTTTGTGTGGGAGAAGGAAGGCAGATATCTTGCCAGAATTTAGTTGAGTAGCTCTACAGTTGTAAAAACCAAAGGGATAATTACTTGATGCGGTGTAGTCCCAGTCATAAAAAGATAACAGAAAATAATTAATTAAAATAATCAGAAATCCAGAGAAGCTTAACAACTTAGGAGCAATCCACAGAGGCACTATCTGTAAAAATATTTAAAAGAAAAATCACACTATTAAGAAACCATATTTTAACTGAACATGTCACCACGTTTGTAAAAGCTAAAGAGAAGTATGTGTTCATAAATCAAAGGCTGTTATATCTGCAAAATCAGCAAATATTTCAAATGTTAAAGATTCCTCAATTTTTTAAATTAAAAAGTTCTGGAAAATATGCAAGAAAATTTCTTCTTAAATATTGTCTTTTTTTGCCTAAATCTTTTAGTGACATTTTTTATTAATAATGTAGTTTAGAAATGTTCTATGTTCATGCATTATACATATTTAATTATAGTCCTTGTTCTCCCAAGCGCTACAGTGAAAGTTTCTCATGCTTTTAGACACTAGAAAAGCAACTGCAGCACCACAGTGTGGTAACTCAGTATCCAGGCAGCATTGTAACAATCTTCCAAAGGACTCCACTCCCACACTGTAATAAGTAATTCTACAGGCAGTAATTCTGCAACCCCTTCTTTTCTATAAATAAGAACTTTTAGATGTGACACACCCACAAAACAGTATGACTTTATAGGGGGGATACCCCTTATAAAATGAACTCCCTGTAGCAAAAAGATCTTTCTATCCCCCTGAGATATAAATGTTCTGCACAGAGTCCTCCCTCAAGGTATAAAGATGGCTTGCATGCATATGCTGTAATTTGGCTCCTCTTCATATGCTGTCTCATTATGGGAAGGGTCTGCAATGGATGCATGCATAACAGAAATGCTCCTAGCACATTGTAAAATCATGGCATGAAGCCAGTCTTCCTCCACTTTCTGTTTTTTCATGATAATCAGTGGCAAGTGAATAGATGTCTAACCAAGAATGTTTATGACATCCAAAAAATGTGTAATAAATGAAAGTAACATACAGTGACACTATCAGACATGATACCGTACCTAAGAAAAATGCACTCACCAGCTAGTAATGCTCAGAATTCTCATATGAATCTCCTGTCTACATGGATATCTTGGCTGCTCTGCTAATATTCAGATAAATGCTTAAACCAGCTACGATAAGGTAGTTTTCTTTCTCTTCTTGGGATATGAATGTGTCTGTCTTGCTCTATAGCTATCGCTCCTTCAGTGCTGGATTCTCTTCATGTCTCTCATAATGTAGTAAAAGTACGTGCATTAATTCAGGGTGCGCTGACAAGTGGATGCTTTCCTTTGTGTTCTGGAATACAGAGATACATGTGCCATAAATAGGGTTAAACTGGCACACAAAAAGCTAGACCTAATTCCTAAGCATCCATATTCATACATTTTTTATAGACCATCACACTTTGTTCTTTACTTGACTGGCTCTGCAAGATGCTTTTTTATTTTTTTTTTAACTGCTCTAGGGCACGAGGAAAAGAGGAAATATAGTGCAGTGGGGTTTCATGAATTAAAAAAACATACAGAATTTATTCATATCTTGTGTATATGCATGTATGTAAGTATGGCAAATTTTATAGGATAGCTGAACCAAGAGGAAAGAGGTTTCTCAGTCCTCAAAGGACATATTTTTATTACCCAATTTTTAATGAACAAATTTCAAGCAATTTGTTTAATTTCTGATAACATTCCTAAAACTCTCATTTGTCTCTCTACTGTGGTGTACCTTTCTGGTCACATCTAAGTCAAATGTCATACTGTGAGATGTAGGTTCAGTATTATTTGCTAGATTATTGCTTCTAGCCCAGTTCTTGTATTTACTATGGATACAAAACAGAAAAATAAATAATCTGAATAAATAAAGGTGGTTTGCAATATTTACCAGCTAAGGAGAATATCTATTTACCTACCCTTGCCATTATGATACAATTTTACTTGCTGTTAGAAAAAAAATTACTCGCTTTGTGAGCAAATGAGTAAAATTTTGTAGGGCTGAGTGGGAGGAGCTGCAGTCAAACCTATTCTCAGTACTCAGAGATGAACAGTCATACTGCTCTACTGGAAATTCTAGTTTAAAATATTCATTTGGTTCTCACTAGTCCTAGTTGGCCAACTAAGTTTTGGAACAGAACAAAAAGTCTATTGGTCTACTGGTTCTGTTGCTTGGCTCCAGTAGAAACAACCAGAAACCAGTCAAACAATCTTACTGGACTCTACTGAAATTTCTACTGTATACTGGATCCCCCATTTTGGCTGTGCATTTCCACCTCTCTACAGGAGTTAACAGTGGTCAGTCTAGCATTAAAGAGATGTTGTCATGTAAAACATGGTCTGGCCCAAAGTGTATGATTTTAAAAACAAACTTTTACAAAAGCTGAGACAATAGCAATATTTCTATGTTTTTTTTTTATTCTGGTGGAGGCAGGTTTGTTTGTTTGTTTGTTTTACAAATAAACACTACCCTGCATTGCTCCAGATTAGAATTGATAGTGAAAATAACTAGGAGCAAAAGTGAAACTGACTATCTTCATTGCTGAAGCAGAAATAAATGCAAAGAGTAGAGAGGCACCCACTCCAGAGATTTTGGCTCCAGACCCAAAGTTTGAGGGGGGGTTCATTTGCAGTTCTCCAGTATTGTGGTTTGGGCCCATCTTTAGCAGAAAGATGGCAAGTGAAATGTCAAGCCCAAAGGCAAGAATTTTTAATGAATCCTTAAATTCAGGGGGTTGTACCTTATGACTGGAGAACCTCCCAACGTTTTTGGTGATCATAGTAACTGCTCCCATTTTCAGCTTGTTAAAGAAATATCCAGCTCCCTGGACAAGTTCCCTTGGGAGACTATTAGACAGTGCTTGTTTGTAATCATTTGCATAACAGAAAGATAAGGAGATCCTGGTGGTAGAAAGCATATGCTGTAGGAAAAATGACTTGTACTAAGGATGTCTTTCAATGTTTCCAAAAATTCAGTAATGAGGAATGTGATGGCAACTGATGTTTTCTGTTATAATGATGACAAACAATAGATACAACACTGGTAACAGATATATACAAATCTAAACATACCCGTCTCAAATATATCTATCCATTCAGTAAGCTCTTGTGTGGAGAGGGTTTCAGGGGTTGTTTTTTTTGGTTTTTATAAGTTTAATTTCAGCTTTTTAAAATCAGTATCTATTGTTTAAAATTAAATCTACCTTCTGCACCTTAAAACAAACTCTTACATTTATGACTGGATCGTTCTTATAAACAATAAGAACAATTTACAATTCTGTTCCAGAGGGGCTGAATAACATAGACTGATGAAAGGGTTTGTGTCCATAGCACTGTACTGTAAGCAAAGAAACAAACATGTAAACATACAAGACATTGAGAACACTGTTTTCCATGGGTAGAATATGGCCTTCAGCATTTAGGAAAAATCAACCTAAATTTGATTGATGTAAGTGTATTTCACCCTGATTGCCACTAATGAAGTTTTAATTTAATTAAAATGTGCTGAGCTGGTTTATAGTATATTGGCAATAACAAACGGATTTTGTGGAAGACAAATATCCTGAGACTTAGATTTAAATATCTATTACACACACACATACACACGAAGATTTCACGTTGACAAATTAGTACAGATCAGTTCTATAACCACTCTATGCATAGAATTCGCATTGACTTCATTAGCAATCCTTTTAAAATACTGTATTTTGTTTTGTGTCTTTTTTTAGTTAAATTGTCTTCAGTGGAACCCTTTGAAATGTGTATTCTCAGCAGTAGTATATTGCTAGCATGAATGTGGGATTTGAAGAAAACTACAGCATTATTCTCCTTTACATCTCTTTTAGAAAACAGCCATGAAGGCTTTCATATGCCAAAGTGATCATTCATGACTTCACTATGCTATTTCTGTACGCTAATTTCACAATAAGAAAACATTTCCAGAAGAGACTCAGGTTGCTAAAATAAAATGTCCCTAAACGCCAGATTTTTAAAGGTATTAAAGTGCCTTAAATTGCAGATAGGTGTCAAGTGGGATTTTCAAAAGCACTTAAGTGCATAACTCCCATTCATTTCAATAAGCAAATTCCACTAGGTGTGATTTAGGAGCCCAAATACCTTTAGAAATCTTGCCCTAAATGTCCTCTCTTTGGATTATTGTTATCTGTTCCTGAACTAACATTATGAGTCATTTCTTCTTCACCAGTGAGTATCAAGACTATGTAACTTGTGTAATATTCTCAGAACCAGATCATGCATCAGGATTGCCTAGGTCCCCGCACCTGTTCAGTGTTCCTTTAACTTAAATGGGACTCAGCACTAGTGCAAGGGTCTGCTCTACCAGATCCCAGTGTAAGATCAGGTCTTTAGTTGCTAATACTATCTATGTCTGGCAACTCTTTAAAACTGAAAGGTCCTTTGTTGGTTCTATGAAGATATTAGCTTTCGTTTGGGTAAAACATTGAATACTTGTGTGTACACTTCTGCATAATAATGCTACACCCAGTATCTATGAGCTGTCTTCTGTAGAACAAAACTGCACCGAATACTTTGTTCTTACTTGAGAACTAGCCCTCTGTGAAGAAAGACGAGGTTCGGGACTATTTAGAAAAGCTGGACGAGCACAAGTCCATGGGGCCGGATGCGCTGCATCCGAAAGTGCTAAAGGAGTTGGCGGATGTGATTGCAGAGCCATTGGCCATTATCTTTGAAAACTCATGGCGATTGGGGGAGGTCCAGGACAACTGGAAAAAGGTTAATGTAGTGCCCATCTTTAAAAAAGGGAAGAAGGAGGATCCTGGGAACTACAGGCCAGTCAGCCTCGCCTCAGTCCCTGGAAAAATCATGGAGCAGGTCCTCAAGGAATCAATTCTGAAGCACTCAGAGGAGAGGAAAGTGATCAGGAACAGTCAGCATGGATTCACCAAGGGCAAGTCATGCCTGACTAATCTAATTGTCTCTATGACGAGATAACTGGCTCTGTGGATGAGGGGAAAGCAGTGGACGTGTTGTTCCTTGACTTTAGCAAAGCTTTTGACACTGTCTCCCACACTATTCTTGCCAGCAAGTTAAAGAAGTATGGGCTGGATGAATGGACTATAAGGTGGACAGAAAGCTGGCTAGATTGTCGGGCTCAACGGGTAGTGATCAATGGCTCCATGTTTAGTTGGCAGCTGGTATCAAGTGGAGTGCCCCAAGGGTCGGTCCTGGGGCCGGTTTTGTTCAATATCTTCATAAATGATCTGGAGGATAGTGTGGATTGCACCCTCAGCAAGTTTGCGGATGACACTAAACTGGGAGGAGAGGTAGATACGCTGGAGGGTAGGGAGAGGATAGAGAGGGACCTAGAAAATTAGAGGATTGGGCCAATAGTAATCTGATGAGGTTCAACAAGGAAAAGTGCAGAGTCCTGCACTTAGGACGGAAGAATGCCATGCACCGCTACAGACTAGGGACCAAATGGCTAGAAAGCAGATCCGCAGAAAAGGACCCAGTGGTTACAGTGGACGAGAAGCTGGATATGAGTCAACAGTGTGCCATTGTTGCCAAGAAGGCCAATGGCATTTTCGGCTGTATAAGTAGGGGCATTGCCAGCAGATCGAGGGACGTGACCGTTCCCCTCTATTCGACATTGTTGAGGCCTCATCTGGAGTACTGTGTCCAGTTTTGGGCCCCACACTACAAGAAGGATGAGGAAAAATTGGGAAATGTCCAGTGGAGGGCAACAAAAATGATTAGGGGACTGGAACACATGACTTATGAAGAGAGGCTGAGGGAACTGGGATTGTTTAGTCTGCGGAAGAGAAGAATGAGGGGGATTTGATAGCTGCTTTCAACTACCTGAAAGAGGGTTCCAAAGAGGATGGAGCTAGACTGTTCTCCATGGTAGCAGATGACAGAACGAGGAGTAATGGTCTCAAGTTGCAGGGGGGAGGTTTAGATTGGATATTAGGAAAAACTTTTTCTCTAGGAGGGTGGTGAAGCACTGGAATGCATTACCTAGGGAGGTGGTGGAATCTCCTTCCTTAGAAGTTTTTAAGGTTAGGCTTGACAAAGCCCTGGTTGGGATGATTTAGTTGGGGACTGGTCCTGCTTTGAGCAGGGGGTTGGACTAGATGACCTCCTGAGGTCCCTTCCAACCCTGATATTTTATGATTCTATGAAAACCGTATTGTTCCTGAAACTTGAATATTTATCTGTGTATTATAGGCAGGGTTGGTAGCCTGCCTATTATTAAGGTTGCCCAACACTTCCCATTATAAGACCCTGTTTTCAGTTGCGTATAACTTTACCAAACTTCAACCGTTTGGGTTGAAAATCTTCATGATAGATACCTGTGTCAGGCTTGTTTTGTTGTTTTCATTTTTGAACATTTGCCAGAAGGCTGGGGGAAAATACATTGTTTTGTCCATGTTAAAAATTCTGGTGACCATTTCTTTTATTAAGTGTCATTTGCACATGCTCAATAGACCTCTTCAATTTTAACAAATAAAAGCTCAGACGATTCCTGAGTATGCTCCATTTCTCGCAGCTCCTATGCATGAGCAGACTGTACATGAGCCATCCCCACAGAATGGCTGTGCATATTCTATCCCCAGGCTATGGGGCCTAGCCTGTACTGACTGTGCCCATCTACTCTGGATCGGGGTGGGGTCAGACACTGGAACTGAGAGCAGGGAACTGAGAGCCTGTCTCTCCTCTGTTCCCAGTAACCCGCCCAGCTGGCACCCAGGCAGTATGGAGGAGGAAGCCATCTAACTTGAATGAAGAGGGGGAGGAAAGCCAAACTAGAGGTAAGGGAAAGGAGTAGATTGGGCCAAGAACTCTAGTGAGGATAGAACTGGAAAGGGGTGAGAAACTGTAATTGAATTGGAGGGGGGAAACTGGGACTGGTTGGCCAAGGAGACTGGGATCTGGAGAGGAGATGGACTGGTTGGGCAAGGAGACTTGAATCCTGAGGGAGAGGGGAGGCTGGGATTGGAAGCTGGCAGGGGAGGGGAGAGGAAGCTAGGACTGGGAGCATATGTGGTGGAGAATGGGACTGGGAGCCAGTGAAGGAAATGGGGAGATGGGAGCCAATTGTCATAAAGGAGTGGAGACACTGAGATCAGTGAGGAGCTGGGGGAAGGGAGGAGATTGGGACTGGCTAGTCCAGGATACTGGGGACAAGGAGTTGCAGCAGGAAAGGGGACTATCTGGGTAAGGAAACTGGGATTAGGTGTGGGTGGGGGCGCAGAGAGACTAAGAACTGTGGGGAGACTGGGGGTTGGACAGAGACTGGAGGAGGGAGAGACGAGGACTGGCTGGGCAATGAGACTAGGATGAAAATTCTGAGGAGTGGAGGGTAGGGCTGGGTAGGCAAGGAAAAATGGGGATTGATACAAGGACCGGGGTTGGGTAAGAGACAGGACTGGGACAGGGACAGGTTGGAGGGAAACAAGCAGAAGAGTCTGTGCCCATCCTTCCCGATCTTGGAGCCCAAGATTCCAGAGTCTCACTACTCCTCTGCTGTCAGCAAATCCCTGTGAAATCCATGTGCATCCCATCCCCTTCTAGTGCAGGTCTACACAGATAACAACCGACTCCATTATTTCAAGAACCAGACTCTGTACAGTAGAGCTTTAGGTTCCAACCCTGCTGGTGACCCATCTGGACATCAGAATGATTCCACACGATGGAATTTCTGTTTTTTCAGTGTCTTTAACTGTCTCTTTTTTTCCTATAATCCCCTGCCTCATTCACTACATATCTTTTGACTTCTGCTATGAATGAGGCAGGGATCCTACAGACAACAGCCTCAATCCTGATTCATCCCCAGAGCAGGACCAGCCTGTGCACTAAATCAGGCTGGGTACTGTGGAAAAAATAGTATGTCATCATGTGATTCAAGACTATCATAATGCATATACATAAGAGGGCAGAACTAGGGTTGCATGAGAAACCTTAATTCTGGCATTTCCTAACTTTTAAATGCTTTTCTGGCCCCACCAACAGACCACGCCTCCAGCCCAGAGCCTATACCCCCCAACCCCCTGCTCCAGCCCAGAGCCCTCTCCCATACTCCAAACCCCTCATTCCCAGACCCACCCCAGAGCCCACACACCCCTGCCCCAGGCTGATGAAAGTGAGTGAAGATGGGGGACAGCAAATGATAAAGGGAGGGGGGATGAAGCAAGCAAGGGTGGGGCCTCAGAGAAGGGGTGGGGTAGGGCCTCAGGGAAGGGTGGGGCAGGGGGCAGGGCAAGGGTGTTCAGTTTTGTATGATTAGAAAGTTGGCAATCCTAGTTATGCTGAGAGTTCTTCTGATAGCATATATACATTTATTTTTGAAAAAGGAGGAAAATGCATTACATAAACTAAAATTAATTTGTCAGATGGGATTCAGCTTACCACTAGCCTGTATGTACAGTATTCCCAACTGTCGCTACAGTATTTTATCAGCACGTTATCTCCATATTGTATCATCCAAACCTTAACTGCACTGATTAATTTTTTTTTTTTTTTTGGTGGTGCTGCTTGCTACTAAATAACAGAAGTTTGGAACAGTGTATGTTTGTGCTTGTATGAATATTCAGATGGATGTGTGCATCCAGCCATATATCCCTTATGGCAAATGGATTAATCATTTGGTATCTAAGGGGGGTATGCATGTATATGGTGTGGGTGGATGAGGTGTGATATTCCCTATGGCAAATGGAATAGTCAGTTAGTATATATTTGAACTACAGAGACTTCATGTAAGCATGAAGAGTCCTAAAGTTTCCCCCTGTCCCTCCCTGCACCCCCATTCCAAGCCTCATTGGCTTTCATTTTCAGAGGAAGATTTCAATGGTAGTTAGATGCCTAAACAGTTCTGAAGATCTGCCCCTTGGAGCTTTTGAAAATCCCACCCTTAAAACCTCAATTATGAACTTAACTGCCCAACTTCAGGCTCCTATTTTTAAAAATGTTAGCCTGTGTATATAAGAATATTCACATTAATGTGAACGTATCCAAAGGCTAAATAACTTTGTTATTAACAATGATGCAATTTTGTTTTGAAGTAACCAAGCTTGTATGCTACTTAGAGGCAAGTTTTTAATAAAAACAAATTTTAGCCCATGATACTGCAAACACTTATGCCCATGCTTAACTTTAAGCATCTTGATAGTTCTTTAAAGTCAATGGTACTATTTATGTGAGTAAAATTACCTGCTTAAGTGTGTGTAGACTCTAGGTCTTAATTTGCAATATTTTGTTTTTTGCCTATGGCAATTTTGTTAAATTCAAATAAGATACCTGACTAATCATAATATTTTTTAAAAACCCACATTTATAACTTAGTTCATTGTACATTTTAATTTGAAATTGCAATTGCCAAAAGTTGCAAATTAGTTTTACACACCCTTGACCTAATTTAAATCAATTATTCTTCTTTTTAAATCAAGTGACTGATCATGATTTCAATTATTTAAATAACCTTGTTTTATATTGCTCCACCCTGATGTATTGTGATTATTTTTCTTCAGCTTTAAGAGATGTCTGATGTCAACACTAAGAAGCCCAAGATACTGTAGGTTGCCAGCATAAGTAATGAGAAATCTCTAATATCATACACAGGCTATCTGATAACTTGCTAGACAGCAAATTTGACAAATTCAGTCGTACTGAAACAAGAACAGTCAGAGTAAAAAGAGGTAGAACCACCTGACCTTCAATCTTGCTCTTTCCTCCTCACCCACCCTCTTTTTCCCTTAAGCACACCCATAACATTAAAATACTAAAATATCTATGAAATAACAATAAAATACAGCTTCATGGCCAAAGTACTCAGAAACTCTCCAGAACATTTACCTGCTCCCAAGGAGAAAACCCACGTCAGCTCATTTTCTGGAAATATTTATAGTGATCTTAATTGTAAATATGAATCTTTAATATTCCTAACAACAGTGAAACAAAATCAACACTTGCCAGAAAATGAAAGCATTTAAACTGCTTTGCATAAGAAAGGTGGGGGGGGGGGGGTTGGTGAAGACATCAAGCCTTGATGATAACTCCAGGGGTGAGTGTCATTATTTTTAGTAAAACATCATGGACTGCAGCAATATTCTGTCACATCACATGCAGACTTTTCAAGAACAGTTCACAGTATATGATAGGGTCACTTACAATGCATTGGAAGAAGGGAAAAAGGGTTCCCCTGTTCTTGGATGAACTGTGGACTTTTGGGAAGTGGGTGAATGTTCAGGAAGGTGTGAAGAACTAGAATAGAGACCTGCTCTTTTTTATTTGCTGATCTGTTTTAGTTAAACTGAAAAAAACAAATGTATAAACTGAATGGTGCTGGGAGAGGCATTCAGACATTCTTCTGTCAAGGGAAAAAGCAGCTGAGTTAAATAAGATTTGGCACAGAGCTAGGCTCTGTTCCAAAGAAAATACCCATAGCATTCAAGACCATAAGTTTGTTGCTCCTGGCTCTTTAGGAGACCAAACTATTCAGTAAAACAGAGATTCCTAAATTGTGGTCTCTGAACTCTTCTTAACTGAGGGAGGTAAGTATTGTAATTCCTTATTTTTCTGAAGTAAAAATGAGTCAGACAGGTAAAAGCCCACATTCTTAAGTGCACTCTCTAACTTTGAATACCCAGCTTTAGCAATGTACGGTCATATTTTCAGAGGTACTAAGCATATACAGCTGCAATGAAATCAAAAGAAGTTGTTTGATGCTTAGAACCACTTAAAATTATGCCTTAGTTCTCTGGAGTTAAGCACCTGAATATTAAAGCACCCAAAGTTAGATGCAGCTTTGTAGCAGGAAAATGTCTTAGAGGTCATTTATGAAAATATGCTTTTTCCAAAGTCACAGACTCTGTGACTCTGTGTCCTTTTAGAATCCAGATATTAGTTCCAAACCCTGTGCTTTTACCACAAGACTATCCTTCCTCTGTATTTAAATCAGCTGTAAATGTGGCTCTAGCAATACCAGGTTTTTTTCTGGTGTAGACAAGGCTTTAGACAGAGCACTACAGCACCACACTAAGGAAATAAATGAAGGTACTGAAGAAATTGACTGGCTCACAGTTTAAACGCTAAATCCTCATGACACCAATAATACTAATAATGACCTTTGTAAAAGCTGCTAGATACAGCCGGCCTGTGGGGTTGTACTGGGGTAACTAAGAGCAGAATTTGGCCTATTTTCAGCTTCCAGTACATTTTTATTGTTGCAAAAATAAAATAGCGGTAGGGTACACCTCGCACAAAACCAAACACTACTTATATATAAAAATCAAAATCATATTGCCATTATATTTATTTTAATGGAAATACCAAAGACACATAGTTATGTCTTTTAGGAAAGCAATAACCATGGTTTTGGAAACAAGCCTTAGTGGACTACAAAAGGATTCAGGGTGTTCTTTCACTGATACCCAGCAGAGGTGTTCAGATTTATCAAGAACATTTAATTTATTATAAAACAATAACAATACTATAAAGATTCCCATCAGGGAGAGGGAGTGGCTAAAGGCAGTGGGATGGGCAAAACAGCATGAGCAGTTCCATCCTGCTCCCTACTCCAAACATACTTCTGCTGTGTTTAAGACAACTGGCAGCTCCTTGAAAGCCGTCCTCTTTTTCTCCCTGCTCTAGGAAGGGCTCCTAATAGGGCTAAACATGGGAGTAATTCACATATTATTACTCCTGGGGGAATTCTGCACCAAAAAATTAAAAATTCTATGCATATTTCCAAATTCTGCAAAATTCTGCATATTTTATTTGAGAAAATAACACAATATAATCACATATGTTTCAATTATTTTTGGGTCTTTATTTCAAAATACCTGTCAACAAGTATGTCTGTAACAATACAGACAACAAAAAAGATTCAGGAAATGTTTTTTGACAAATAGATTGTTTACTAGGCATATTAATACAGAATTCCGAGTAATAATTCATTTAAACTACAATACACAACCCTACTTCCCACACCTTTCAGAAGCAGTGCAAAGGCTTGAGGGCGGGTTGGGGGAGTGTCAAGGGAAACGGAGGAGCTGAGGGAGAGGGAAGTAATTGCTGGAAAGGAGCCCAGATGTGAACTTGGAGGGTTGTTGGGTATGGGTGGGAAAAGTATGGAACAGGTTTTTTTGGGGAGATGGGGAGGGATTGTTAGGATGCTTCCCCCATACAGACCCTGGCTGACTCCTAGCCTCTCCCATTCAGTCAGATACCTCTGCCCCGTCCACATGTCCCTCCACCCCCACTCAGACACCCACTGCCCCATCACCATATTGCCCTGCACCCCTTCCCCCTGTTCCAATGTGGCCCTGCACCCTTTCCCCATCACCATGTGGCCCTGCACGCCCCCCCCCCCGCCCTGTGGCCATGTACTTCCACTCCCATTCAGCCTCTGCCCCAGTCTGTCCTCCCCACTAGCCCTTATGAGCCCCTGTCTGACCCCCAAGCAACCCCACTCTCTTTGTCTCCCTCTAGCTTCTGTCTCTGGACAGGTGCTGTGAAGAAGGCAGGCTCTTTCTCTTCTCTAGCTGCTGCTCTGTTCTCTTGCCACAGCTCCCTCTGGTGGGCAAAAGGTGGAGCTGAAGCAACTTTCCGGCAGAAGCTTTTTTCTGTGCAAAAAATTAAAAATATGCATGGCTTATTATTTATGCACATGTGCAGTGGCACAGAATTCCCGCAGGAGCAGACATATACATGACTGCAGACTCAGGAATCAGCCTGTCAGCCCATGCTTCTCTTCTCTCTGATCCTGTAGTTTAGCCAGGCATGGCTAAGAGTAGTATATAGCCTTTTGTTGAACTGAAGGAATGCAGAGAGAAAAGAAGGCTATCACCAGGAGAAAGGGTGCAAAAAAGCCAAGTAAATAAGAATGAGAGAGAGAGAGAGAGAGAATGAACTTCAAGAATGATTAAAGGGTTAGAAAATGACTTATAGTGATAGACTCTAGGAAATCAACCTATGGAGCTTAACAAAGAGAAGGTTAAGGGGTGATTTGATTCCAATCTATAAATACCTACGGGGGAACAAATATTTAATAATGAGCTCTTCAAACAAGCAGAGAAAGGTATAACATGATCCAGTGGCTGGAAGTTGAAGCTAGACAAATTCAGACTGGAAATAAGACGTACATTTTAAACAATAAGAGTACAGTAGAACCTCAGAGTTACCGACACCTCAGGAATGGAGGTTGTCCATAACTATGAAATGTTCCGTAACTCTGAAGAAGAGGTTACAGACTTCAGCCACACGGGCGCTTGGGGCTGCAGCCATCCTGGATGGTGGTTGGGGCGTCTGACTCTTGGGGCACCAGGGCTCTGGATGAGGGGCTCAGGGCTGCTGCCCTACAGAAGCGTTGGGGCTCAGCACTTTAGATCTGGGGAGAGTGCTGGGCTTGGGGCTTCAGCTCCACTCCTGGTTTCAGCCTTGCGTTGAGCACCAGGGCTTGGGGCTGCAGCCCCTCAGCTCCGTTCCTGGCATTAGTCCTACGGGGGGTGCCAGGGCTCCCCATGGCTCCACTCCGAGCTTTGGCAGTGGGGGGCAGGGCTCAAGGCTTTAACTACGGGGAGAGTGCTGGGGCTGAAACCAGAGCTCCCCTCATACCTAAAGTCCCAAGCCCCAGCACCCCCCCACCCCAGTCTAATGCCCTAAGACCCGGTGCTCCTGAGGGTCAGAAGCCCCTCTCCTCCCTTACCCACCCAGAGCCCTGACCCCCCCACCCCCTACCAGCTGCAGCCTCAACCCCCCTTGGCTGAAGCCGTGAGCCTCGGAGCTAAAGCCCTAAGGCAGTACAGTATTTGCTTTTTTTTCTTTTGTCTGTGCTGCTGGTTGATTGATGACTTCCTTTTCCAGAGGGTGTCCAGTTGTCCTGTAAGTCCTTAACTCTGGCATTTGTATCTTTGAGGTTCTACTGTAATTAACTATTGAAACAATTGACCATGGGTCATGGTGGATTTGCCATACCTGGCAATTTTAAAATCAAGCCTGGATGTTTTTCTACAAGATCTGCTCTAGGAATTATTTTGGGGAACTTCTATGGCCGGCGTTATACAGCAGGTCATACTAGATAATCGCAGTGGTCCCTCCTGGCCCTGGAATATATGAACTGTGCTGGGCATGGCACATGCAGACTGGAGTGGAGGGGAAGAGCCCAGCTGTCATCCTACCCTAAGTGGGCTCCACAAATAAAGAGGAAGGGGAAGAGCATATAGGAGCCTTGGATTTTATAACAGTGTTGTAAATCCTGCAGTTTAGGATCTTAATGTTCTATTGGAAGGTGTTAATGGTTGCCCTCAAGCATGTCTCTGATATGTAGATCAATCACAGACCTGGAAAAAATCTATGGATGTATTAACCACCTTTCATTCAAGCTAAATGGAAGGAGCAATTAAATACCTCTTTGTGCAGCGATAGCTGAAACAACTGAAGCCACTGCCCAAGGCCCTGGTCAGCATGCCAAAGCCTGAGCAGGAGTTAAGGCACATGGACTGAGGGGTTTACCTTGGAACTGATTGCAAATGCAGGGGCTTCAGAACTGATTGGTTATAGCTGTGTGTCTGTGTGTGAGGGGAAAAAAGCCACAGACAGTAAGAAAAGTCATAAATGTAGACCTGGGAGGAAGCTGAAAGAACTTCTTTTGGACACAATGCTCACTGGAAAGGCAAATTTGGATTTCTGAATAAGGAAACAGACTATTGTTGTTTGTTCCTAGTGTGTTGAGTGAAACAGGGCTTTGTGAGCGTTCTTTGTAAATAAACAGGCTTCCACCAGAGAAATACTTGACTCTTTCACCAGTTTCTCCTTCTAACATAAATAAGCCAATAAAGCTCCAAATATTGGTCAACTGCTCAGGCCAAAAAGGAGCAACAGCAACAAAGAAGCAGATTTTTTTTTTTAATTATGTATAAGCAGCTATAAATCCTTAACAATACTTTGCATTTTGGCCTGGGAGTCGCTTTATAATTAATTATCACAATATCCATAAGAGTTAGGTCAGCACTATTATTTCCTTTTTACATAACATGAGATTAAGGTACAGACAGGCTGTAACTCACCCCAGGGTCAGAAAGCCAATAGAGACAGAGCTGGGAGTGTTGTTTATTGAAATATTTCAAACATATATATATAGAGAGAGAGAGAATTTAAGCATAAGTAATAAAAGATTGTTCAAATAAAGTATGAATGTTTCAACTCAAATTTGCACTTAAGAGTTCATTTTTATGAAAGGAAAGAAATGGGATTATTAGGAATTTAATGACTGCCAAGCCTATTTCTCAGAAAAACCAATAGTTTAAAGCAGCTGTATATCAGGTGGTAATCATGGATTAGGCTGAAATACATAGAAGACAGGGTTGCATGGACCCTCTGATATTTTATGTGGAATTAGAAATCTGGCATTGTAGTAAACAGGAACACCTCCAGGAGCTTAAATACAGTCTGGAAATCATCAAAATACAACACCAAAACCAAACTCAAGATTTATCAGAGTTGCATACTTTCAACACTACTTTATAGTTCAGAATACTGGGCAGTGAGAAAGTATGACATGTCCAAACTGTCTTCAATCCATACAAACTGCCTCAGAAAAATCCTCCCTATCTTTTAGCCCAGAACAATCTCAAACAAGATCAATTGACACAGCGTAGCCAAGAGGATCTGAGCACCATCATTGCTAGGAGACGTTGGAGATGGATTGGTCATATGCTTCGGATGGAAACTGATTCCATCACCAGAGTAGCAATAAGATGGACACCTGAAGGCAAGCGAAAATGAGGCTGCCCGAAAACAACACGGTGAAGAGCTGTGGAAGCCAACCTGAAAAACCTGGGGCACAGCTGGGGAACCATTGAAAGGCATAATAGGAAGATGATGATGATTGTAGTAAATTATTGACGAGTATAATAGTTGTTCCAACACAGAAAGGGAAGGAGCCAACTAACAATTACAGGGGACCTTATATGAAGGTCATAAAACACTTGAAGGTTTTAATAAAATGAATAAAATTAGTCCAAGAAAAACATAAAAATAATCTACAGTATTTTAGAAAAAAAAACTAATTACAAGCAGGATAAAACTATAAAGAGAGTGGGAAGAACACCACCAGTTTTATCCATTTTAAACTCAAAGTTGGAACATTTTTCACTTCAACCATAGGGTGTAACATTCAGGAGTTCTAGCTGCTATCATTGGCCAGATCTTTTTCTTAAATGTGGTTTAAGAAAAACAGGTTTTCACAGCATGCATTGGACCCAATGCATCACAGCTAAGGCAAAAAAAGAATAACAATTATTGAAAACCTTGGGCCAGATTCTCAGGTATACCTAAGCTATGTTAAGTGCACTTGATGAGGCAGAGGACAATATGTGGCTTTCCTCAACCTCCTGTGCCACTGACTTCACTGGGGCCAGGATTCACCACTACTTTCCCACAGAAGGAAGGAAGGAAGGATGGATGCAACCATGATGTGTCACTGCTGATGGGAGGATGAGCTGTGGAAACCCAACTCCAAAAGTGTTCTGTCACTGATGGAGAAATTAGAGTGCAGAAGATTGCCCATGACCACTTCTTTGCTAATGAGGGAGGAAAGATGAAGGCTTCTCTCAGGTAGAGCAATTTCGGAGCAGAAAAGAGGCTTGTTAATAGTATAAATTATTCAATCCTTAAACCTCTCTTTCGAATGCTGGTGTGATGATTTAACTTGCAGCCTAGTTTTAACATTTTTTTAAAAACCGTGCCCAGTGTTTCATTTTCTACAGCATAAGCTGTACAACTCTAGTATTTTTTTTAACAAACCAAAAAAGTCGCGTACAATTTTTCTAAAACAATTTTTAACATAATCATTTTTGAGGCAATTATTAGGTGAGGGGAAATATTGAGTGCAATGAACTGCTTAGTATACCTTTGCCATCTGTAATAGATTAAATGAAATCTATTCATGTTAACATAGGTTCCTCTGCTGGCTGAACAAATAGAGCAACAGCTCAGTTACTTCCCCAGATAGAAGTCTGTTTCTTCTTGACAGGTTTCAGAGTAGCAGCCGTGTTAGTCTGTATTCGCAAAAAGAAAAGGAGGACTTGTGGCACCTTAGAGACTAACAAATTTATCTGACCATAAGCTTTCATGAGCTACACGATGAAGTGAGCTGTAGCTCATGAAAGCTTATGCTCAAATAAATTTGTTAGTCTCTAAGGTGCCACAAGTCCTCCTTTTCTTGTTTCTTTTTGGAGTCTGAGGTTGTCGATTCTATTCCCTGATGCCAGAACTATATACTAACTAATGATTACATTGTCTGTACAGTTAAGAAGCTTCCTCTCACTTAAACAAGTCTCCATACAATATGTCTCATTGATCAGGATGAAACCTATTGTGGGGGACACATTATCCCGCATCTGCCTACTGTAGGGTTTTTACATCTTCCTCTGAAGCATCTGGTGTTGGCCACTGACAGAGACAGGATACTAGACTTGATGACCATGGTTCTGATCCAATATGGAAATTCCTATGTACAGTACCTCAAAGTTGAGTGGCTAAATGCCTACTTTGCTGGCCTCTCAGTATGACTTTGTACAATTCAAGTACATTCATCACATTTTTCAGCTGATTGCGCTTTAATAGCAGAAAAGAATGATGACTTCTAATTTCTGTAAAATATGTATTTATTTACATTACCACAAAGAACACAGCCAATATAAAATCAAATTAAAGATATCTTAGGAAAATGGGAATTGCCATATTGGATCAGAACAGTGGTGTCCATCTAGTTTAGTATCCTGTCGAACAAGGGCAGGTACTACTTCAGAGAAAGGTACAAGAAACCACATGTGAGTAGTTTTCTTCGCTAATCTCTGTGAGTAGTTTCCACAGAAATATTAACAAATAATCCATTTCTGCTTCACATATCTATAGCTTTGAAACTATTTTACCATCAAAACATAGTTGAATAAAAAAACGTGAAATAACCAACATGTACAGGCACATGCTAGACCAAATTGGTGGTAATTAAATTTCTTGTATATCCTACCAATAAACTCCAGGTAAACTTTTTATAACATTATCATCTCATAGAGATGATATCTCTAAACAAAGGAACACAATCAAAATATGTTGTCACTGTTTGCATTTTTATGAGAACCAGCTAAACAAAAAACTTCTTTTACACCCAAATTGTTTGCCTCAGAAATGATTCAGCAAACAAGAATCCCCTGTGAATTCACTGATAGAACGCTGCTCTTATTGAGTTCCCCAAGGGTATATACAATAGTGCCACCATTAGTCCTGTGATCAGTGACATTGGCTGCAACTTCTATGCCAAATGATTTCATTATGTTGCTCTCGCATATGACTTGGTGTCTGTAAGAAAACTAATGATTATGGAGCTATGTGAATACTACATTACATCAATTATCAATAGGGCAGGAATAAGTATGCAGTGCAAATTCTGGCACATTGCTTTAAATATAATGACTTCAATGGGGTCAGGATTTCACCAACTGATTTACTACATCTGCACAAAAATAATCTAAAAAATCCTCAGAGAAATTAAGGTTACTGACTCTACTGTTTTATTTGGAACATTATACACTAGCAGAGTTCTAATTAGACTTTTAATTACATAATTCATCAAAGTAAAGTGGAAAAAAATCTGTAAGATTTCATTCCCAGAACAGTAGGTGGTTGAATCACTGTCTTGTTTCTAAAAGGTAGCAGTTATTCTCTTACTGAAAAGTTAGTTTTGGGGAGTTTGACAATCTTAGGCTTCTCCACTGTTTAAAATGATCAAAGTTTTAATTAACCTGGTTCTGAGATGCTGTGCAAAAATAACCACAACAGGCTGAGCTGATCGATAGAATTTCAAGGCAAATGGAGAACAATTTTGTCTACAGAGGCACCACCCTAATTACCATTCACTATCTGTGGTACATTGAATACTGTCCATTAAGAAATCATATCTAATGTAGATGGGTAGTATCAGGGCCCTGAGAATTGTACAGTTACATGGGAAAATATACACTACAATCTCTTGTGCTTTGAAATGTAAACTTTCATTTTAAAACCATTGCGTGAAATCCTGGCTCTACTGGAGTCCATGGCAAAACTCCCATTGACTTCAATAGAACCATGCTTCTAGTTATGTTTCTAGGCCTTGCAGTCATGAAGATAGCCTTGAAAATGTGAACTGAGTTTAAATAGTCTCTGTCAGGGTTGGTCGAATCACAAACTTTCATGGAAATTACTAACTCAGTGGTAAGTCACTGATTTTGGTGCAAGTCTGAGAATAAAAGTGTCATTTCAATTTAGCTTAAGCAGGTAAAAAAGTACTCCTTTTCTTTTCAGGTAAAAAATGTAGTTAAAAAGATAGGAATTACAGCTGTTGGCTATGGAAAGCAAACTGACTAATGCATTAAATTGGAGTACATAGGCCAAGGCGGAGAGGTCATGTTTGATAGGATCAAACCTTATTGTGAACCTATTAACATAGAAGGGTGCTACTTCCATTCTTGGTTTGGTAATGGCAAGGTCACACCTAGCCATGTCAGGCAGCCAGAAGGATTCAAATGACAGACATTAATCTAAATGCAGGAGACAGAAACTCACTCACACTGAGCTAAAACTCTTATATGTTAAAGTTTGGAGGATCAGACCAGCACCTTGACTCCCTGAGAGAAACATACAACTCGAGAAATGTGAACACCATATTTTCTGATACTGTTTCTGTAACTTAAAGGATTTAGACCTATCTGGGTGAAACTAGGGAGCCTTAGACCTTCATATAATTTTTGTAATATTTATCTTTGATTTCCTGTTGATCTTTCAATTTTGTAACTTTGAGATATTTGACTGTTCTTGGGATAATTCACTACAGTTTGTTCCTGGAAACAAGCAGAAAACTTCTGACTTCTGGTGAGAGATGAAAAAGTGGTCAACGGTTTCTGACCTGTGGAGATTTAGTCCAATGTGATACCCCAACAGGGATTACCAAAAGGTCGACTCAGACTGGTAAATTACCTGGGGAAAGCTAGGGACCACAGTGATGAGAATAGGGAACCAAAGGTAACATTAGCATAACTGTTAGAATTATTAGATCAGTGGCTCTCAAACTTTTGTAGTGGTGACCCCTTTCACACAGTAAGCCTCTGAGGGTATGTCTACACTATGAAATTAGGTCGATTTTATAGAAGTCGATTTTTAGAAATTGATTTTATACAGTCGATTGTGTACGTCCCCACTAAGCGCATTAAATAGGCAGAGAGTGTCCTCAATACCATGGCTAGCATCGACTTACGAAGCGGTGCACTGTGGGTAGCTTTCCCGCAGTCTCCGCTGCCCGTTGGAATTCTGGGGTAAGCTCCCAATGCCTGATGGAGCAAAAACATTGTCAAGGGTGGTTTGGGATACATGTTGTCAGTCGCCCCTCCCTCCCTCCCTCCCTCCGTGAATGCAACAGCAGACAATCATTTCGTGCCTTTTTTCCTCGGTTACACGTGCAGCCGCCATACTACGGCAAGCATGGAGCTCGCTCAGCTCACCGCTGCTGTTGTGAGAATTGTAAACACCTCGCACATTATCCTGGAGTATGTGCAGAACCAGGCTAAGAAACGCCAGCACAAGGACGATCGTGATGAGGACATGGACACAGAAAGCACAGGCTGTGGCAACTGGGACATCATGGAGGCAGCTGGGCTGGTTGATACAGTGGAATGCTGATTCTGGGCCTGGCAAACAAGCACAGACTGGTGGGACCATATAGTCTTGCAGGTATTTAATGATTCACAGTGGCTGCGAAACTTTCGCATGGGTAAGGCCACTTTCCTTGAACTTTGTGAGTTGCTTTCCCCCACCCTGAAGTACAGATATACCAAGATGAGAGCTGCCCTGACAGATGAGAAGTGAATGGCAATAGCCCTGTGGAAGCTTGCAATGCCTGACTGCTACCGGTCAGCTGGGAATCAATTTGGAGTGGGCAAGTCTACTGTGGGGACTGCTGTGATCCAAGTAGCCAGTGCAATCACTGACGTTCTGTTATCAAGGGTAGTGACTCTGGGAAATGTGCAGGTCATACTGGATGGCTTTGCTGCAATGCACCTAACTGTGGTGGGGTGATAGATGGAACACATATCCCTATCTTGGCACCAGATCACCTAGCCAACCAGTATGTAAACTGCAAGGGGTACTTCTTAATGGTGCTGCAAGCACTGGTGGATCACAAGGGACGTTTCACAGACATCAACGTGGGATGGCCGGGAAAGGTGCATGACGCTTGCATCTTTAGGAATTCAGGGCTGTTTGAGCAGTAGCAAGAAGGGACTTACTTCCTAGACCAGAAAATTACTGTTGGGGATGTTGACATGCCAATAATTATCCTTGGGGACCCAGCCTACCCCTTGCTCCCATGGCTCATGAAACCATACATAGGCAGCCTGGACGGTAGTAAGGAGCAGTTCAACTATAGGCTGAGCAAGTGCAGAATGGTGGTAGAATGTGCCTTTGGACATTTAAAAGCTCGCTGGGGCTCTCTGCTGACTAGGTTAGACCTCAGCACAACCAACATTCCCATTGTTATTGCTGCTTGCTGTGTGCTCCATAATATCTGTGAGAGTAAGGGGGAGACATTTATGGAGGGTGGGAGGTTGAGGAAAATCGCCTGGCGGCCGATTTTGAGCAGCCAGACACCAGGGCGATTAGAATAGCACAGCTAGGCGCGCTGCGCATCAGAGAGGCTTTGAAAACCAGTTTCATGACTGGCCAGGCTATGGTGTGACAGCTGTGTGTGTTTCTCCTTGCTGCAAACCCACCCCCTTTGTTGATTTTAATTCCCTGTAAGCCAACCACCCTCCCCCCTTCGATCACAGCTGGCAAAGGAAATAAAGTCAGTAGTGTTTTGAAACCATGCATTCTTTCTTTATTAATTAAAAAAAAAGTGAGATAACTGACAAGGTAGTCCAGGTGGGGTGGGGTGGGGTGCAGGAGGAGGGAAGGACAAGGCCACATTGCTTAGTGAAGCCACACTACAAATCAAAACCGTTTGAATGACAGCCTTCTGTTGCTTCGGCCATCCTCTGGAGCCTCACACCCCGCATTCTTGGGCATCTGGGTGAGGAGGATATGGAACTTGGGGAGGAGGGCATGTGATTATACAATGGATGCAGTGGGGGTCTGTGCTCTTGTTGGCTTTCCTGCAGCTCCAACAGATGCTTCATCATGTCTGTTTGCTCCCCCATTAGCCTCAGCATCGCCTCCTGCCTCTGCTCTTCGTGTTCACTTAATGCTTTCCTGGCCTCTGCCACTGAATGCCTCTATGCATTCAGCTGTGCCCTATCAGTGTGGGAGGACTGCATGAGCTCGGAAAATATGTCATCACCAGTGCGGTGTTTTTTTTGCCTTCTAATCTGTGATAATTTCAGGGACAGAGATGATCGGGGGAGCATAGAAACATTTACACCTTCAGGGGGATAAAAAAGGGAGAGTAAAATTTAAGATGATACATTTCTGAGAACAAAAGGGAGACTCTTTCACAGTGAATCAAGCAATTCACAGCAGACAGCACATGTGCTTTAGGTACAAGGTCGCATTTTGCCTTTTATATTGAGCGCCTGCTGATATGGTGACACATCACACATGACTGGGCAACAGAATTCAGTTTCCAGGCAGCCATGGTAAGCCTTTTGGTATGCAGGGCTGGCTTCTTCCGCCTTCAAAACATGTGGGAATGGTTTCAAACTGCAGCGCCATCCTTTCCCATAGCAAGCAATGCCGGTTGGGTTTCACATTTAAAAGGAGGGGCTATGGTTTTCGGGTGGATGTGCAGCACACACCTCCCCGCACCCCACAGCATGGCTATTCTCTGGGATGATCCCTTTTAGCCAAGCACAAACAACCCAGCATGAATGGGGTCCTTTTATTGTTCCCTTACAAAAATTCCCCTATTTCAACCAGGTGACCATGAATGATATCATTCTCCTGAGGCTAACACAGAAAGATAAAGACCGAATGTTGCTTGAATGCGATCAAAACCCAGGACCATTCGCTGCCATGCTTTGTGCTGCAATGATTCCAGATTCTACTTGCTACTGGCTTGGCATTAAAGTGTCCTACCGTGGAGGATGAAATAAGGCAGTCCTCCCCAGAAACCTTCTGCAAAGGCTTTCAGAGTACCTTCAGGACAGCTTCATGGAGATGTCTCTGGAGGATTCCTGCTCCATCCCCAGACATGTGAACAGACTTTTCCAGTAGCTGTACTGGCCGCGAATGCATCCCAAGTCTTCAGGGCCAAATCAAACATTAAACACTATTGTTTTTAAACCCTATACTGTAGTTACAAATGTGCACCCACCAGAGGTCCCTTCTCCGGCTTCAGGGTCGGGGATCCCACCTTGGGAGGGTATTGGCTCCAGGGTGATGAAAAGGTCCTGGCTGCTGGGGAGAACGGATTCACCGCTTGCCTGCTGCTCATTCTCCTCCTCCTCCTCCTCCTCTTCCTCATCGACAAAATCCTCCTCCCTGTTGCGTGACACTCCCCCCTTGCAGTGTCCAGGGACGCTGGTGGGGTAGTGGTGGCCCCCCCCCTAGAATGCCATGCAGCTGACCATAGAAGTGGCATGTATGGAGCTCTGACCCAGAGCAACTGTTTGCCTCCTTTGTCTTTTGGTAGGCTTGCCTGAGATACCTTAACTTTCATGCAGCACTGCTGTGTGTCCCTGTTGTAGCCTCTCCACCATGCCCTGTGCGATTTTGGCATATATATATTAGCATTTCTTCTTTTTGATCGGAGTTCGGCCTGCACAGTTTCTTCTCCCCATACAGCAATCAGATCCAGTGTCTCCCGTTCGCTCCATGCTGGAGCTCGTTTGCGATTCTGGTGGGACTGCATGGTCACCTGTGCTGCTGAGCTCGCCCGCTTGACCAAACAGGAAATGAAATTCAAAAGTTCCAGGAGCTTTTCCTGTGTATCTGGCTAGTGGATCGGAGTTGAAAGTGCTGTCCAGAGCAGTCACATTGCAGCACTCTGGGATAGCTCCCGGAGGCCAATACCATCGATTTGCTTCCGCACTAGCCCAAATTCGATCCAGCAAGGTCAATTTTAGCGCTACTTCGCTCGCCGGGGAGGAGTACAGAAGTTGATTTTAAGAGCCCTTTAGGTCGACGGAACAATTTTAAGAGCCCTTTAGGTCGACGGAATGGGGTGGCTTGTGTAGACGCATTCATTATAAAATTGACCTAACGTGGCTAAATTTGACCTAACCCTGTAGTGTAGACCAGGGGCTAAGTAATTCCCTCCACTGCAGGAACTGAGTGAAATTCTGTATTATGCAGGACAGACTAGATCATCATAGTGATGCCTTCCAGCTTTAAAAATAATGGTTAATCTACATAAACATGTTTTTGATTTTTTGTTTTAAACAAGCGTGATGATAATAATATTCACCTGGGGCCATTTCAATTCCTCATTAGTATTCAGTTCCAACCCCCCTTGCTGACCTTCACAGTTAGTTCAGTCAACAATTCTGCTGATATATTTTATTTTAAATAAACATTATAATACACTGATTTACACACAAACATCTTAACATAATTTTATCCAATGCATGTCAACTTTCTCAAACTCAAAAAAACAAAATCTAAAAGGGATCCTTAAAACTTTGCAATAGCTAAATGATCACTGAAGTAAGAAAAAGAGGTCTGTTGTTTTGCCAGTGTGGAAAAGCATTCATTTGTTTTTTCTTTAACCGGAAATCAAGCTTTGAGCCTAGACAACTAGGAGAACCTGAAAAAGAATATAATATGCCACTTGACTCACATTCACATACATTCAACCTTCCCTAGTTTGGTCTTTCCTCACTGACCTCTGCCAGCAGCATGGGGACACCCAAACACTGTGTAAAGTATCAGCCATGTTAGTCTGTATCCACAAAAACAACAAGGAGTCCGGTGGCACCTTAAAGACTAACAGATTTATTTGGGCATAAGCTTTCGTGGTAAAAACCCCACTTCTTCAGATGCAAGTAATAATTGTATTTGATGTGGTAAAAAACAATCCAATCAACCCACACGCTGGGATGTAAAATGAAAGTACCAGGTAGCTAGGGCCCCTTCAGGAGTTGGGAGAAGAAATATCACAGAGTGAAGAGCCAAGTAACATGCTAGGAGAAAGAAGCATATTGTTCCCAGGGTCCCACCCCCAACCTTGTACATCACACGCCCCTGCAGGGCCAGGGCAGGCAGCACCGCATGAGGAGGCAGCTGAGTACCAGTGGTGACTTTCCTTCTCATTCCTGCCCTGGGGCTCCTGAGGCTGCTGACTTCAAAGTGACCAGAACTTGGCCATGGGTCTCATTTCTGGGGGCCAGGGGCAGGAAAGACACCGCACATACCCACAGACTCGCACGGAAGCCAACACCCCCGCAACTTTTCGGTTCCCGTAGTTCCCAATCCCCGGCCATCCCCGGGATCAAGAAAACACCCAGGGGCTGCAGCAGCTTTGGGTGGGGGCGGGGGAACTAAACAGTGTATTTTCTGCACCCGACGCTTGCTTTCTCCCTCGCCCAGGAAGTCCAAGGAGGAGGGGGCCAAACTCGGGAGGGACGCGTGGGATTTCCTTCTCCGGCCAGCGTTAGCTGGTATCGGCGGAAGCCGGCCCGCTGCTAGGCAGTGACATACTGGGGCTGTCACATGGTGCCGTATCCGCGCGCCTGGGTGCAGCCCCGGTGCTGGGTGCCGCTGCTGGCGCTCGAGGCAGAGTTTGAGGTGGCGAGGCAGCCGGAGCGCTTGGAGAAAGGGGAGGGTGGGAGAAGAGCTGCTGGCAGTCGGGGAGCATGTGTCAGTCTCAGCCTGGTCCCGCGCTTGCCCGCAGCTCCTCTGCTAGGCGGCACCAAGCATGGGCACTGCCTGGGGAGGGAGGCATTGCCTGGAGGCTCCGGCTCAGTGAGAAGAGGCGACGGGGCCACTAGTCCCTTGTTACAATCAAAGGCTTCGTTTACACAGCACTGCGGAATACAGATACAAGATCTTGTGACACGCTCTGCATAGACCTGTTTCAGAGTAGCAGCCCTGTTAGTCTGTATCCGCAAAAAAACCAGGAGACTAACAAATTTATTAGAGCATAAGCTTTTGTGGGCTACAGCCCACTTCATCGGATGCATTGAATGGAACATATAGTAAGAAGATATATACATACATACAGGGAAGGTGGAATTTGCCATACAAACTGTAAGAGGCTAATTAATTAAGATGAGCTATTATCAGCAGGAGAAAAAAAAACCACTTTTGTAGTGATAATCAAGATGGCCCATTTAGACAGTTGACAAGAAGATGTGAGGATACTTAACATGTGGAAATAAATTCAATATGTGTAGACCTGGCGGCTCTAGAACACTGGAGAGTGTGACTACATTGAGTTTGTTGCCACTGAGGCAATGGCCAACATTCCCTGGAGGCACTGTTATTGATGAGACAACTGGAGAAAAGGGAACACACAAAGTTAGGCTGGAAGCAGCTCAGCTACATGGACAGAGCAGTGCAAAGGGTTTAATAAAGTTTCACTTCTTCCATTTAACCGGCAGTCAGCTTCACCCTTTGTGAACAAAACATTTAGCATGTAGAGAACACAGGGACTCCACAGCCATCACATAGACTGCAAATGCAGGAAGACCAGGGCATGTAACTTGTCTGTGGGGACAGTTTGAGGGTTCACCCCTACCAATGGATCAGGCCCATTCCTCTACAAGAAGCATTGTGGGTTAAGACATGCTCTGCAGGGATCCAACCCTCTCATGGGTACCCCAAATGATCAGAAGTACGGGAGTGACAAGAACATATGGGCACATGAAGTCTGTTCATATATACCCCTCCTATGGGATCAATGGGAGGAAACTGGTACAGTGAATTAGAGGTATTGGGGGCATGCCTGGATGTCTGTAGGGTAACGCTGTGCCCATTCTAGAAAGAGGGAGATGTGAAAGCTTGCAATTGTTATGTATTAATCTGTGAATACTGATATGTATTAAAGGTAAGAATACTGTAAGCAACCCAGTCAGCTAGATAAAGTTACTGTACTGTATTACTATGGAGGGTTATTAGAATTTTTTGAATGATTGTTTGATCTTACTTAAGGGGAGCCACGAGAAGAACAAACAGGAAAGCAACAAGAGATCTAGCTAAGGCTATCCCAACATACATTTGAAAGACAATGGGTCAAGCTGTTAGCTTCAAGAATCCTGTCTCTGGTCTCTCATAAGTTGCAAGCTTTATGTTGCCAAAGCTGGGAGGCTAGAGATCAAAAGAATACTAAAGCATTAAAAAGCTTCTCTCCAGGGGAGAAAAAGGGATCACTTGTAAGCAGCTGCCTAGGGAGACAGGCTGACTCAGAGAAACTTTGACTTTTAAAACACTTTTAATTAAATCAGTACTGAAATGCAGTAAAACCAAGAACATAAATTACAAATTCAAAAATAATTGCCTGTCACCAACAGTAAGGTGCATTTCCAATATTCTACCACTGAATAAATTGATCCAAATTGCTTATAAGTGTATGCTAGCTAAACTCCAAAAGAAGGTGTAAAACCAATAAAAAGCTAAAAACACACAAAGAACTTTGGCAACTCCAGTACTAAATACAGTAATTTACATTGTCTACTTTTTAAAATGGCCCTCTTTGCTTGACCCAAAGTAAAGTTTGCCAGGCATACCACAGATCTATTTGTGAACTTATACGTAACAGTAAAAATAAATTCAGTAAGGAAAAAATATTGAGACAATAACCAAAAAATACACTAAAGTAAAACAAATAATGGCTGTAACCTGGGACAGGTAAGAAACATGTGAAAACCAGTCTCCTCCGTGTCACAAAAAGGACATGACACGGACACCTCCACAGTCAGTGGATGAATAAACACATTTGTGACAACAGCCCCATGAAGAATTCTCCATTGGAGATCAACCATCCTCTTTGCAGTCAGAGGCTTGTATACAGCTCGCCAGGCTGGATGGATGGAGTCCATCACCAAAAGCTGTCTTCTCCATACCATATTGGGATAATCAACAAGCGTTTGAAAATGATGAATCTTTACCAAAAGCATATGCAATGACACATGGCCTAGGCTATGAAAAATAAATTCAGAAGACCCCCCCCGCCCTCCCTCCTCAAGGCAAGCAAGTTGCCAGACTTGTTAACATCCCAGTCCACAGCAGGAACAACAAGCAAGAAAACAGAACCATTAGTATAATCAGGAATGGCTCACTGAAGGAGGCAAATGCCAAGACTGGAAATACTGCCCCTAGGAAGGGCTCATTCCACCTCTGATTTAAAAACAAAAAGAGACAATACCAGTAAACAGAATGAAAACCAAGCTTGACAGCCAAGATAGCTGCTGAGACTCAAGTAAAATTAGTAAAATCAATTAAATGAACCAGTTTTGTTATACCTGCTGCAATAAGGGAAAAGAAAAGACTCCTAGAAACAAGAGTAGGAATCCTGGTGGCAGGATTATAAACAACAGGTTCAGGAAGCAGCCCTGGGAACTCCAGCCACCTATCCTGCAGTCTCGGCTCGAAAGATCTCCAAGTGTTAAAAAGGCTTTAATAAAACCAGGTAACACCTCAAAACTGAGGCACCCAGGTTCCAATAAAAAAAGTTTCTGATCAAAACCCAAACCCCCTACCCTCTGAAGAAAAGCAAAGGCCAATGGCTTCCAAGGAACAGACTCATCCCCAAAGAACTGCTACAGAGACAGTAACTGAAAAGTTGCAACTCTAGTCAAAGGATCAATGAGACTTTGACCCCCTTCCACAATGGGCAGATACAAAATATTCTGCCTCAGACTTCCAAGAAAAAGTCCAAATGAACCTTCTGATCTTTTTCGGAAAAGAGTGGAGGAGGATCCAACATAATATACTTATGCTACAGCATAGAGGCAGTTACTTTACAACAAAAACAGATTAAGTTCAGGAAACCAATTTCCCCAATTTAGTCTCAGCCAGAAACCTATCCTTGGTGTCCAGGATATTTCCCCCCTCCAGATGTTCAGGGCCCAAAGAATCTGTGAGTTTGTCATCCCACGTCAGAGTCACTACTGACCTCAAGGGGGGGGAACCTCAGAGAGACTAGAGGGAGGGGGCAAAACTAATACCAGAGAATTCTCTATGCCCCCAACCATGGAACCACCCCCAGCAACCCCCTCAACAGCGTGCTTCCCAACTGCACTAACCAAACTAGCCCAATTCATAGCACCCTCAGAAACTGGAACTGCCTCCTCCTTCACTGGCCTTTTTTGCTTTGGGGCTTTGCCAAAAAGCCAGAATCCTCAGTTAAGGAAGATCACAGATTCCATAGCAACAGGCTCAGCCTCTATTTTTCAGTCAGACTCAGGCCAAGAGGCCACTGAGTCAGGAGCCACAGAACCAGTAATGTCATCTCCCCCAGATTGTAAAGGAGGGCACTAACCCCCCAGAACCAACATCCCTAGAGACACCCAGAGCCTGTTGGGACACAGGCTCTGCCACAGCCACCCCACCCTGTGCTTTACTCTCGGAAACCCCCACATTCCCAGGCACAGGGTCACCATTCTTAGGGGAAGCCTGTTGTCTCTTCTTAGGGCACTGATTAACTCCCATAATGAAAACTGGCTTGGATCCCTGCAGAGCATGTCTTAACCCCACAATGCTTCTTGTAGAGGAATAGGCCTGATCCATTGGTAGGGGTGAACCCTCAAACTGCCCCCACAACCAAGTTACATTCCCTGGTCCTCCTGCATTTGCAGTCTATGTGATGGCTGTGGAGTCCCTGTGTTCTCTACATGCTAAATGTTTTGTTCACAAAGAGTGAAGCTGACTGCGGGTTAAGTTGAAGAAATGAAACTTTATTAAACCCTTTGCACTGCTCTGTCCATGTGGCTGAGCTGCTTCTAGCCTAATTTTGTGCGTTCCCTTTTCTCCAGTTGTCCCATCAATAACAGTGCCTCCAGGGAATATTGGCCCTCTGAATCTAGTTCCACTGCTCATGATACATTTAGGAGAGCAGCACTTCCTCCCCCACCGGCCTTATATCCATTTACATTTTCACAGATTATAATACAATTATAGATAGAGGGAGACCTTGTGATGGGACATTCATCCCACATTGGCAGGGAAGGGGTTAATAGGGCCCTAGGGAGTCTGTGCAAGAAGCAGCCAATAGGAGACAGACTGCAAGGAGCAGCCAATCAGGGCCCAGTGGACTCACATAAAAGGAACTGCAGGGCTAGCATCATTTAGTCTTTGCTAGGAGCCTGAGAAGAGAAGACTGTGTCCTGAGTAGACTACAGCCCTGTAGCACCTTGGACAGAGCAGTGCAGGCAGGGAGTAGAGAAGGAGCTCCAGATGGGGTGCCGTGACTGTGGGGAAGTGGTGCAGGGAAATGCAGTGGTGGTCAAGTCAAAGGACTGTAGTAGATTACTGTGGTTCAGAGAGTCTCTGGTCTGGGACCCAGAGCAGTGGGCAGGCCTAGGTTTGCCTCTGGTGAAGTGGCTGCACAGTTGATTGTAGATTACCTGGAAGGGGGGAGCAGAGATGGAGATGGTGCCAGAGGGCTATGTCATGAAAAGGATGCCACAGTCCTTGGAGTAATGTGAGAGGATGTGACAGCAGTGAGGCACCATCAGGAGAGGGTGTACTGACCTGTGGAGCTAATCCCCAAGATGGCCAGCAGGAGGTGCTAGTGGGGTGAGTGGAGCCCCATCACAGACCTTCCCCCTACTCCTAGCTGCTGCTTGCTTTATATTCCCCTAAGCAGTGGCTTAACACTTACTTTAGGCTTGTCCAACTCCCTGGCAGGCATTGTGTAGTTGGCAGTATCCCTTAGCAGCCTGAGTGTCCCATCTCCCTGTGGAGTTTGGATTCATACCACTTTCATCTGTGCCTTGGTTTCCCCCACTTCCATGTGGAGTTCTGGACGCTACCATGCTTAACACTGGCTCTGTTATCTGGTTGAAAGATGTCTGTGAGCTAGGCCCCTTGGCTATGGGGCTGGCCTCTAGTGGATTTACACCTGAGCTCTCTGGGCTCCACCCTGCAGTAACTCTTCCAAATACATCAAAAAGTAATATCCTCCAGTATCCTATTTTCAGGCTCCCAGAACCTTCTTTGGGGTCTCTAATGACATGGGCCACAGGCAGAGTGATGAAGATTCATGGTAGGAACCTTCACACAGGGGCCTGTCTGTCAGCACCTGTTCTGGGTACAACATGCAGGTTCTAAGGTGTGACCAGTGCTGGTGTTCCACCACACTGTAAATATCTCCCCATTGATTCTCACTTCCAATTGCCATTGGGGATCTGGCTGTATTTGACTCTCAAGGATGCAGCAGGACATATAAACCGCAGGACATATAAACAGATGGCTGTGGTGTGAATTCAGTTGCATTCATACTGTACTCCCATGGTTAGCCTGTTGCACCGGTGGGCCAGTGTCCCAGCGCCTATTGGGCCAGGCTGCAATAAAGTAATACATGCTGACTCAGCATCAGTGCCTGAGCCTTGGGTAGACAGCCCATTTGTGTCCAGCTCCCTGGCAGTGATGATAACTCAGATCTTTGGGGTCCTTACCAATGTGTTGATTTGGGGGTGCTGCACCTCCCTCTTCCCTAGCTTGATATTATCCAGTCCCCAATTCTGGGGAATCCCACATATTCCCCCTCCTATAACCCATGCTTGGGCCAGTCAACCTTGGTTTTTTCTCAGAACCAACCTAATTAGCCACAAACTCATCAATCTGCTCACAGTACACAGGTCTTCTTGCTTCTGAGCCCTCACCCGCAACCTCAGGTCATATGAACACAAATCATAAAATTATTCTAACCCAAACATTTCATACAATTGATCCACGGTACTGTTTCTTTACCTCTGCAAATGGGGAAAAGGATAATCTATCTGTCTTGTCACCTCCATATAAGTTACACCTTGATGCTTTTGAACCCACCTGAAATTTTTCCCCGTAAGCCTCAGGGGGTCACTTCAGACTTTAAGGAGTTTAGTTGTCTTAAATTTTCATAGTTCACAATTTCTATTCCGTCCGTTTGGCTTTAGGCAGCAAGGCCCTTTGTACCACCAATGGAGTCGGAATCTGATCCTCTCTGATGGGGACCTGGTGCAAATCACAAGCTTTTCCAAAGCTTGTTAGATAGGAAGAGGGACAGACACTTATCAATTTAGCATCTATGCCCCACACAGAATTGGCTTCTTGTGGTTTATCCCCACCTACTGATTCATCAGGCCTCTGTTCCCTAGCTCATGCTGCCTCTCTGTTTTGTGCTGTTGCTTGTCCTCCTCCTCCTGTCCTTGTTGGCATAGCGTGTTCCTCTCCTCCTGTTTAGGTTGGCGTTTATTTGTCCTGGTCAGCACGTCATTTCTCCTTCAGCCCTAGACTCCTTTTTTCCAGCTGCAGTTCTTCCTCTCAGTCTTCCTCAATTTACAGCTTATGTCACTCTAAAGCCTAGCTAAGGGATCCTGGTTGAGGTTAAGCTTGACCTTTGTCCCCACTGCTACAACACACTCTGGTGGTCCTTGGCAGGGGAAGAATGGAGGACCCTGGCATAAGTGGAGAAAGAGGAGTGCACAGACCCCCTAGCATATGGAGCAGAATGAGGGATCCTGGCATGGGGAGAAAATGGGAGAGGCACAGAGAATTGCTGGCAGTGGGACCATGGGGGACCCTGGTGTGGGGGCCATTGAGGGAAGGGACTTATGGGGGTGTGCACAGAGCCCCTGTCATGGAGGGTATAATGTGGGGCACAAAGATGCGTCTGGCAGGAGGGGATATGGGGGATCATGGTACAGAGGGAAATGAGTGAGGCACCCAAAGGCCCTGGCAGGGTTGGTTTGCAATGAGTCCCTGAAATAAAGGGGAACGGGAGAGTGGTACACAGGGTGGGGAACAATGGAGGAATGCAAGGACCCCTTGTGCGCAATAAACTCAGTCTAAAAAATCAACAAGCATGTGATTCCCTCCACTGTTAGCACTGAATACAAAGGAAAAAGCAAATATGAAAATGTCAGCCACCATAAAAACGTGCAGAGCCTGGCAATACTGTGTGATTCCTAGATTGTACTAGTGTGGTATGCACTGGAAAGTCCTCTGTGCTGTACAAAGCTACCCTCTGCTGGCCAGACCAGGAGCAGCATGGGGTTGTCTTGCATAAACAGTAGCTCTATGACTTAAATAGAGAAAGTGGAGCAGTTCCAAAGACACATAATTAATATGTAGCTCCATTCAAATACTATTTTGGTTTAAAAAAGAAAAGCAGACATTAAAATGTTCTTCTGATGAAGGTATAAATATTAATGCAGCTTATCAAAATCTGGCACTTTGTATATTGCCCATGTCCACAACCAGTTTCAATTCTTCAGAGCCAGCTACTATATCTTCAAGCTATCCCATTAAGTTTATTGTGGTGGTGGCATGACATTTATGGTGTCAAACCTTCATAGTTCTCATCCTTTGATCACCTAACTTTGCATGTTACTCCCCCAAACACTTCAAAAAGTTACTAATCGCCCAGCATGTAAAAAATCGTTACTAATCTATTCCGTAATTGTTGTTCTTTGAGATGTGTTCCACATCTGCATTCCACTCTTAGTGTGCACTCGCCCCGAGCACAGTTGTTGGAAATTTCACTGGTACCTGTCAGGGGAGCTTGAGCACCCTCAACTGCCATGCGCTTCTGCGTGCAGGTATATGGGCGAGGCTGCCCCCAACCCTCCTCAGCTCCTTCTTGCAGGAATATTGTGATGTAGAGGGGTAGGAGGGTGGGTTGTGGAATGGACATGTGCAACACATCTTGAAAAACAACAGTTACAGAACAGGTTAGTAACCTTTTTTTTTTCTTCTTTGAGCGATTGCACATGTGCATTCCAGTCTTGGTGACCCACAAGTGATGAAATCAGGACATGGGATCGGAGTCTATCTGAACAAGGACTGAAGCACAACTTGCCCAAATCTGGCATCGTCGCTAGCATTCTGAGTAATGGTATAATGGGAAGCAAATGTGTGCACTGAAGACCAAGCTGACACCCCACAAATGTCTAGGACAGGAACTTGAGCCAGGAAAGCTGTCACTCCGCTTGGTAGAGTAACATTAAACAAATTGTAGCACAAGTGAATACAGGAGGCTATCCAAGATGATATTCTCTGAGAAGAAACTAGGCTGTCTGTGACTGCTATGAACAGCTGGGAAGATAAACAGAACTGCTTGGACCTGTCAAGGTAGAACATCAATGCTCCCCTGACATCCAGTGTGTGCTGCCTTTCCTCATCTTTATTTGAATGTGGCTTCGGAAAGAATGAAGGTAGATATATCGCTTGGTTGATATGGAAGTTAGATACCACTTTTGAGACAAACTTTAGATGAGGATGCAGGTAAAGAGTGTGTTTAAAGAAAACTATAAAGTGGGGGAGGGCCAGACATCAGTGCCCACAGTTCACCCACCCACCCTCCTTGTAGAAGTGATGGCCACCAAAAATGCTACCTTAATTGAAAGATGTAGTAGGTGCAGGTTGCTAAAGGTTCAAAAGGAGGCCCCGTAAGCTCTGACAATATCAAGTTTAGGTCCCATGGGGGAACAGGATCTTGTGTGTGAGACTACCACCTTTCCAGGCCGGTCAAAAAAGATTTGACATCTTGTTTGATGATCGCTGTCTTTTCTGTCTGGAAGTCAAAACAGCTGCTAAGTGGACTTTGACAGAACTTATGGTCCATATTTGTTGTTTTTGGTATAACAGCCCGAGATATGCTAGATCAAAGAATGTAGTGACATGACTCAAGACTGAGACCAGATAGAGGAATGTTTCCACTTACAGAGATAAGTAGCTCTAGTAGATGGCATCTTTCTATTTAACAGTATATCCTGAATCTCTTTTGAGCAAAACTTCTTTTTCGAGTCTAACCATGGAGCATCCAGGCTGTTAAATGGAAAGCCTACAGGTTTGGGTGCAGAAGGTGCAAAATTAGGTTTGGGTCCAGTGGAAGTGATATTGGCGCTTTCACTGAAAGGGACAGGAGAGTGGAGAACCAGTGCTGCCAAGGTCAAGCTGGGGCTATGAGTATGATTTGGATATGGTCCAGTCTGATTTTTAACAGTACTCTATGAAGAAGTGGGATTGCTGGGAAAGCATACACGAGGTTGCCCATCCAGCGAAACAGGGAAGCTTCTGTGAGGGAACCCTGACCATGTAGGAAACACCACTGCTGGGACTTTGTTGGATCTTGTTGTGAACAGGTCCACCTGGGGAGTCCCCCAGAGCTGGAAAATTAACCTGGCTACATCTGGACAGGGACCACTCGTGCTGACTTGTAAACAACCTGCTTAAGTGATCTGCACCACTAGAAGGTAAGAGGCTTTGAGATAGATCGAACTGGCTGTGCAAAAATCCCAAAGGAATTTCCATCCCCAATAACTTCAGAGTTGTTTTGGAATCTTTTATGAAGTTTATAATCCATCTGTGCTAAAAAGAGGGATGACCTTTAAAATGACAGGTCTTGAATAATTTTCTCTATTTGGGGCAAACCCAAAGTCTGCAGCCATGAGCACTTGTGTATGGTGACAGCAGAGGCCATGGTCCTAACAGCCGAGTCAGCCATGTCCAAACCAGCCTGAAAAGAAGTTCTTGCCACTAAATTCCCTTCCTATACCAGTGAAAGGAACTCCTGTTTAGTGTCCTCAGGCAGCTTATCCTTAAATTCCAGAATGGAGTCTCAGATGTTAAAATCCTATTGTCCTAATAAAGCCTGCTGGTTGGCGATTCTAAACTGTAATTCCACCGTAGAATTAAACGTTTCTACCAAACAAGTCAAGATTTTAGTATCCTTCCACTTGAGTAGCTGCTTGCTGCCCCAGGTATTCCCGCTCATGGGCATTCTGTCTGAAGACAAGTGATCCTGGGGATGGGGTATAAAAATGGTCGAAGCCTTGGTAAAGTACTTAACATCTACACTCCATTTATTTTGATGTGGAAAGGGGCAAGGAGGGACTTTGCCATTGACTCTCTCTAAATCAGATCCCTGCCTCATTAATCAGAAGAGCCACACAAGACAGACAAGCTGTGGAGAGGATGTCAATAAGATGATAAGATTCCCTAACTTCCTTTACTTGGATGTCCTGGTGAGCTCTGAGTCAACAGATGAGAGTAAAGATGCTCTGGAGGAAACTGCTTCATCTGGACACTGCTCAAATATTACCTTGCAATATGGGATACAAATTTATAAGTGTGAGTTGTTGTATGCATTAATCTCAAGCATTCAATAAAATCTAAACACATTCTTATTATTCTAGTACCTATTTTAACAATACTAACACACAGGTGAGCCAGACTGATCCCAGACATGTATTTGTCAATGCCCAATAGAGATGTGGGGACTTTGGCATGAGTTGGCACTTGGTCTGCCAGCATCATAGCAGGATCAGGAGGGGCTCAACGAGATGACTCTGCCCCCCCCCCCATCTAGATGAAGAAACCAAATGTGAACGGTTTGGAGAGGTTCTGGAAACAGGGGGAATCCTCCACAGTTCCTGTAAGGGTACTAGACCCCAACGTCTTCCATGCCAGTGTAGGCTGCAGGATCTTGCAAGTACTGTAAGTGGTAAAGTCTAGGAGGGACAAGCACTGTGGCTGGGAGACATAATAACCAGTCAGAAGAAGAAGAATCACCTTCTCCTGATCACAGAGGGGCCGTCCCTGTCAGTGCTGGAGACTGGTGCCGAGAGAACATTAAGAGAAACCAATTCACTGATGGTTTTCCTCTGGATGGTACTGACCGGTGAGAACTCTGGGACATGGGAAATTGAGAAGGTATTGGGTGCTGCACTGGAGGCTGGTGCCGTGTTTTTTCACCACTACAGTAGGAGCAATCTCCTGCACCACTGGAGACAATGGCACCAATTAACTCAAGTCCCTTGCTGCTGCATATGCCTCTGGAATATTTTCACTAGTGTGTGAGAGATGAAGACAGTGCTGCAGATGATGAAGGCACCACTTTGGGCTTGCAGGCTTGACTTCTCCTTGCCCTGGCACTGGAGTCAATGGTGCCATATTAGCCAATGAGTGAATGGAGGAGTGCTTTGATTTTTTTGCATGCACACTTCTAGACCCTTGAGTTCTTGCTTAGCATCTTGGGGACCAGTGATCTGCCTCTCCCTGAAGTGTTGTCGTAAGCCTTGTTTCTTCCTGGGTGCTGGGGAGGAACAATGGTGCTGGGACTCAGACATCATCAGACAGGCATTTCTCACAGAAGCCAGAGTGCTGGGCACCCTTCCTGACTGAGAAAGCTGTGAAGGTAATCTCAGAGCAGCCTCTATCAAAAGAAACAGCCTGGCCATTCTGTGTATGTCTACATTACAATTAGACACCTGTGGCTGGCCCATGCCAGCTGACTCGGTCTAGTCCTGTAAGACCTCGGGGCTATTTAACTGCAGTGTAGACATTGGGCTGAGCTCTGGGAGCCTTCCATCTCACAGGGTCCTAGAGCCTGGGCTCCAGCCGGAGTCTGAATATATACAATGCAGTTAAGGGGCTGTTTAGCCTGAGCCCATGTGCCCCAAGTCACAGGTTTTTAATTGCAGTATAGATAGACTTTTTTGGGTCCTGTCTTGAAGTTGTCACAAATCTGGCATTGATCTGTAATGTGAAACTCACCCAGACGCTTTTGAACAACTAGTGCATGGGTCACTCGGAGGCCCCAGTTTACAGCATGAAAGACAGGGCTTGAAACACAGTGACGAAGGCATTTCTCAGTACCAACAAATTGAACCCCAACATTGGGGAACTGAGAAACTAACTTTTACAAAACAAAAAAAATTACCTATTAACTAGCATTAAAAGCTACCCAAATAGGTAACTATGCATCTAGTTGTGTATAGAGAGCTTGCTGAAGCAAGACAAACTGATTTTTTTTATCAACCATCAGTAAGAAGGAACTGTGGGGGATTGGGGCAGCTTCATCCTTTATATCTACACACAGTGGTGTGCCGCAACAGAGGGTGCTTGAACTGCCCCAGTGGGTATCGCAGAGGGAAACATTTCTGACAACTGTACTCAGGGCAAGCACACAACAGAATAAAGACTTCAACACAAATGAACTGCTTCAGGGACATCCACTGCAAGAAATATTCATAAACATCAAACTGTCACTAGGACTTCAGAATTTGTCCCGTAGTATTAATCATTTGTTTTTTCCTTGGGTACGGAAATTACTTGGAGTTTTGCAACCCTTCAATCTTTACTAAGGCAAAAACCGACAAGAAAATCCTTTGCCAAATGTGCAGGTCCTTTAAAAGTGATTCAAAAATATTTTATGATATCTTGTATGAAATATATTTTTGTTGTAAATTAATCACAAGTTAACAATTTCAATATAAATTATTTATAATACTTACTCCATTTAGTAAAGGTCTGGCACTTGGTAAAAGTGTCAGTTCTTATATTTTGGAAACATTTAAGAGTTATAACTTTAGAAGCATGGGGAACTGAATCACTAAACTACATTTGAATCAGATACAAATTTGTTCAGTTCATAGTAACAATTCACAGTCTGAATAGTTTATATAAAAAATGTTAAGGGGGCATAAAGTAATTAGTAGTTTCCTCAAAAGTCTGTACTATTTAGATATGGATTACAAAGTAGTATTCATGTACTCCGTGCATCACGGAAAATTAATTGCTATTCCCTGTGAACACCACTAAAGATATGACTTTTTTGCTAACAGGAATTTACATTTTAATTTGTGTTTCCCTTAAAAATCACACAGTTCAAATACAAAATGTGAAAAATGTATAAAATTTCCATTGTGCAGTGGCAGGTGCCCTTTATTTAGTCTCATCTCTGATCTTCAACACGTCATGATGAAGCTATTGATTCAGGTAAACAACAGACATGAAATGCCATCTAGGCCAGGGTATGCATAGATAGGTGTATGTAATCAAATTTAGCATGTTCTTTTTTCTTACAAAATTTTGTGGCTAATCACATTAATGATGGCCTTCCAAACTGAACTTAAGAATGTTTTTAATAAGCTTCCTTGTACACTTGCAAAAAAAAAAGTTCTGATGTTAGAAACCTTTCTAAAGAGCTCTGTGAGGCTGCCTGACATATACCATTCCTTCTCCATTCCTCCATAGGAACATTAGTCCTGGTGTATTTACTTTAATTAAACTAGAGATTGTGAAGGAGGCAGGACTCAGAGCCTTAGGCTAGGTCTACATTGCAACTGGGGAATGCAATTGGACTGAAGCAGTGCCAACACTGACTAGCCACCCAAGTAATTATGCAGGGTCCCTGCTTCTATAGTCTGTACTGTTGTGGCTTCACTGCTATCAGTACCAGTAATCTAGCTATAAATACAAAATGATGGGGTCTAAATTAGCTGTTACCCCTCAAGAAAGATCTTGGAGTCTGGATGTTTTTCTGAAAACATCTGCTCACTGTGCAGTGGCAGTCAAAAAAGCTAACAATGTTAGGAACTACTAGGAAAGGGATAGATGAGACAGTAAATATCATAATGCCACTATATAAATGCAGGGATGCCCACACCTTGAGTACTGTGTGCAGTTCTGGTTGCCCCATTAAAAAAAAAAAAGATATTAGAAATGGAAAAGGTACAGACACAGGCAACAAAAATGATTAAGCTTATGAAACAGCTTCCATAGGAGGATAGATTAAAAAGGTTGGAAAAGAGATGATTAAGGGGGGAGATGATAGAGGTCTATAACATCATGAATAGTGTGGGAGAAAGTGAATAAGGAAGTGTTATTTACCCCTTCACATAATCCAAGAACGAGGAGTCACCCAATGAAATTAATAGACAGCACAGGTTTAAAACAAACAAACGTGGAATTTGTTGCCGGGGAATGTAGTGAAGGCCAAAGCTGTAAGAGGGTTAAAAAAAAAAAAAAGGTTCATGGAAGATAGCCACTGATGGACCTATTAGCCAAGATGGTCAGGGAAGCAATCCCATGTGGTGGGTGTCACTGAGCTTCTGATTGCCAGATGCTGGACCTGGACAACATGGGATGGATCACTTGATAATTGCCTTGTTCTGTTCATTCCCTTTGAAGCTTCTGGCTTTGGCTGCTGTCAGAAGGCAGGATGCTGGGCGGGACAGACCATTGATCTGACCTAGTATGGCTGTTCTTAAATAAACTAGCTTTAATAATATATGTCTACATGTGCTGCAGTCATGCTCCCCGTTGCCCTGTAGACATACTTTTATAGAGACTGAAGTTCTCTGTCTCTACAGGAGAAACAGTTCTGGTAGTAGCATTCCCCCATAGTATTCCATTAGCGTGCCTTAACCTAATGTCGGATCATTCCAAGAGACAGACAGTTCATTCTTTCTACTATCAACAAATTAGTTCTTGTTCAGACAATGGTTGGTGTGATGTTACATGGACGCTTCTGCACAAGGAAATGGATTGCAACAAATCTGATCAAAGTTCAACAAAATTGTGACATACCAGGGTACAAGCCAGACTAATGAGCAGCTACTGTAGTGCCTAACCCTCTCCTGGACAATACAAGTTATACATCTGTTATTCCTTTAAAAGGAATAACATGAATACAACTTGCCACCCCACACGGAGTTTCCCAGACACTTTAATTTAAACACACTGGATTAGATAAAACAAATTAACTACAAAGATTCAGATTTTAAGTAAGTACAAGTAGTAAGGCATAAAACGAGAAATGGTTACAAGAAAAAATAAATATAAAACACAACAGGTGCCTAACTTAACTATAAAAGAAAAGGAGTACTTGTGGCACCTTAGAGACTAACCAATTGATTTGAGCATAAGCTTTCGTGAGCTACAGCTCACTTCATCGGATGCATACTGTGGAAAGTATAGAAGATCTTTTTGTACACACAAAGCATGAAAAAATGGGTGTTTACCACTACAAAAGGTTTTCTCTCCCCCCACCCCACTCTCCTGCTTTTACTCTTTACCAGCAGGAGAGTGGGGTGGGGGGAGAGAAAACCTTTTGTAGTGGTAAACACCCATTTTTTCATGCTTTGTGTGTACAAAAAGATCTTCTATACTTTCCACAGTATGCATCCGATGAAGTGAGCTGTAGCTCACGAAAGCTTATGCTCAAATCAATTGGTTAGTCTCTAAGGTGCCACAAGTACTCCTTTTCTTTTTGCGAATACAGACTAACATGGCTGTTATTCTGAAACCTGTAACTTAACTATGTTAAATTCAAAGCAAAGTTTTCTCATCCCATGCTTTCAGCAGCCTTAGTTACTGACCAAACTTCTTCGATCAGGACCCCTCTTCCAGTCCAATGGTTATTTCTGTTGTCTCTTCAGGTACAATGAATCAATGGGCAGAGAGAGAGAGGGGTTTCCTGGGGAGTCTGTCCCTTATTTTTATAGTCCTAGCCCCCTCTGAGAAGCATTGCCAACCGGGAGCAAGGCAACAGGGAGTCTGTGTGGAAGAGAACTCCATGCTGTTTCTTTATTAAGATGTACATTTTTTTGACCAGCCTCCTTTCTTGGCAAAGGATAGCCACTTAGGAGGTATTGGTCATCAGCCTTTTTTAAACCTGGCTGAGGTGTCAGCTTGCCCTTGGATTCTGAGGAACCGGTTTAGCCATTCTCCCTACATCTCTGAAAAACATATTTTTATCATGATCTCTGCTTATGTTTATAGCTTCACCTATAACACTGCTACATGCATTTCGCCACATTATAGATCAGCAAGTTATGAGCTTTTAAATGATCCCTCCCAAGAGATGCCTTGTACAAAAGTTACAATAGCGCGTGGGGCGTGAACACAGGCACATGCCATACAGTCACAGAATCACTTCCTTTTACAAAAACCTGGTTTGGAAAACGGGTCTCCCATAAAACTCAGCCCAGCCAAGCGATCCTGTGACTGCTCCCGGGCTCACCGCCCCAGCCGCTCTGCCGGCCGCAGGGGGGCTGGCCGTGGGCGAGGCATGAGCTACAAACCCCAGATGCCCAACTGATTATTTAACCCTGTAAGGAAAAAAGCGAGTGGCCCGGCGCCGGGGGGGGGGGGGGGGGGGGGGGTTGGGGGGGCGCGGAGGGGCACGGCGCCAACGGCCTGCCCGGGGCAGAGTAGGCAGCACGGCGTGGGCGGGAGCGCTACAGGCACGGGCCCTGCGAGATGGGCCGCCCCGCGGCTCGCCGGGGTGTCCTCTGCCTCTCCCACAGCGCCGCTGGCCCAGGTTCGGGGCCGCCCCCGCGCAGCTCCCCCTCGAGCCCGCGGAGCGGGGCGGTGGCTGGCGCCCCCCGGGCTTCCCTTGAGGGAGGAGCGAGCTCCTTCGGCTCCCAGCCTCTTCCCACTGCAGGCAACGGAGGCTTCCGCCATCGGCCCGCCTAGGCAAGGCGAGCGGACCCCGCGCCCGACGCCGCACGGGCCACCTCAGTAAAGGCGGGGAAGGCACGACCGCTCTCCGGTCGCTCGGTTACGTCACGCGCATCCCGGCACGCCTATCCAATCAGAAGCCGTTGTGTCGTGGCGCCAAGCTGGAAAGGAGGGGGCGTGGCAGAAAGGGCTCAGGCCCCGCCTCCAGTCCGGGGATTGGAGTTCGGGCTCCCCGCGCCTCCTTCCGGGGTTTCCCTGTCACGTGGGAAGGGAGCGGCTGTTGCGGCGTAAGGGCCCGGGAGAAGATATGCCCAGTAGGAAGGTAGTACCGGCCGGTGTGCGAGCGCGAGCTGTGTGAGGCGGCTGCGGGGCCCTGCGGGAAGGGGACGAGGGAGGACTGGAGTTAGTCCCGCAGTGGTCTGGTGCCAGGGCCATGTTAGCTTCCGTTTGTACAGCGCCTAGCACAGTGGGCCTCGTTCGGTACCGTTATTGGTTTGTTTTACAGCGGGCCCCTAGGTACACGTGGGAGCCTCCGTGCAGAGGGCCTTAGAGGCTGGTGAAATACAAATGTTAAAGATACAGGGGGAGCTAAATTGCAGGGGCAGCTCAGTGTGGCCCCCCCTGCAGAGGAAGAGAAGATAAAGCATTGTTTGCTATTTTAACTTCTTACACACAGGGCATGGGCTCCTGTCAGTTTTCCCATTTGTAACCTGGGGATAAAGATTCTGATGTCCTTTGTAAAGCGCTTTGAGATCTACAGAAAAAAAGCAATAGGCAAGAGCTGTTTATTATTACTATGTCAAGCTTCAGAGGAGTAGCCATGTTAGTCTGGATCTGTAAAACGGCAGAGTCCTGTGGCACCTTATGGACTAACAGACCTATTGGAGCATGAGCTTTCGTGGGTGAATATGACGATGCATCCAATGAAGTGGATATTCACCCACGAAAGCTCATGCTTCAATACGTCTGTTAGTCTATAAGGTGCCACAGGACTCTTTGCCTATTATTACTACGTTAGCTGCTGTGGGGACTGCAGCATATTTGTCTTTAGAGAGGGATGGTGGACAAAAGTGAAGAGCCCTGGCTGCTGTGGGCATCTCTTAGGCATTTGCAGTGCCCATGTTTAGTGTTTAATCTCTGATAACTTGTAGAGTGGTCTTACAAGAGAGCTTGGAGCCATGGCCCCCTGAATTCTGAGCATGGCATTATCAGAAACAGACACCTTGTGCGAACATGCACATGTTTAACTTTAATTTCATCTCCAAATAGTGTCTATGTGTAGGCCTAAAGTTAAGCACATGCGGAAGTGTTTGCAGAATTGGCAAGCCATTTAAAAAAACTGACCAGCTATCCCAATATGCTACTAATGTTGTTGACATAGCCAAAGTGTAACAGCATTTAGCCTGAAAATGATGGTTGTACTATATCGTGGGTTCTCAAATTTCATTGCACTGTGACCCTCTTCTGATAACAAAAATTACTACATGACCCCAGGAGGCGGGACCAAAGCCTGAGTCCACCTGATTCTCGGTGCCCCGGGTGGGGGAGCCAAAGCTCAAGCCCCACTGCTCTGGGCAGGGAAGAGGTCAAAGCCCACGTGGACTTGTAAGGTAAACTCCCTTCTCTTCATGTACAAATATATTTTTATGCCTGTATCTGTAATTTTCACTCCATGCATCTGAAGAAGTGTTTTTTTTTATGCTTATGCCCAAATAAATCCCGTAGTCTTTAAGGTGCCACCGGACTCCTCGTTTTTGTGGATACAGACTAATACAGCTACCCCTCTGATATCATGTTAATACTTTTCCCCCATTATAATAAGTAAGACTTGTAACATTTCCCTAGCCCTTTGTGTGGAAGCTAACTGTTCCCATGTTTGGGTCTGGAAAACTGCAGTGCTCACTAACCACCCGACTGGATTTTCTTTTCTTTTTTTTTCCTGTAGATTCCAATAAAAGGTTAATTCTTACAGGACAGAATATCATTAATCAAGAAGCTAAAGCCTTGCAAAAGAACTCCCCAGTTATAGGTGTCTCTCCTGAAATTTTAATATATTTCTTCACATTTCCAGCCTCTCTCTTTGGTTGTGGCCAAGAGAGCTAATGCAATTCTTGGATGTATTAATAGGGTAATATTGAGTAGGCCTAAAAAGAGTATATTTTTTCTGTATTGGCACTGGTGTGATTTCTACTTGGATGTTGTTTCCAGTTCTGGTGTCAATGAAGTAGGAGGTTGGTAATGTACCCTTACATTTTAAAGTGAATTTAGTAATGCTGTATTACACCATCATGGGTTCAGCTCTGGTGTCTACAGTATCAGGCTCAACAGAGTGAAAGTCACCTCTGCTCAGGGCTGGCCTTACCATGAGGCGAACTGAGGCAGCTGCCTCAGGTGCCAGGCTTGGGCGGGGGCCACTAGAACCCAGAGTGTAGAAAATTGTGTCTGCTGCTGGTGCATATGTATTCTCTCTGCTCTAGATGCACAGAGATGGTGGAGTGCTGTGCTGGAAGAAGGAGGGCACAAGAGACATAACAGGCAGGCAAGCAGGAGAAAAGGTGAGAGGGAATAACAGAAAGCAGCAGGAGCTGCAGGGAGAGAGAAGAGGAGGAGTCTCTTATGTACCTTTCTAACACCCCCAGGAGCCTGGAATGATTAACGCCAGCTTCTCAGGGAGCTTCCTGTTTCCTGCTGCTTCCCTGAACCCACTTGAGGAGAACAGGCAGTCAACTGAAGTAGTAGGAGCCAGTTAGGCCCTTAAGATGCTGATATCTTCCCTCACTCAGGCCCTGCTACCAGCCTGCTTATTTGTCCTTTTCAAATGAGTGTTGAGAGCCACTATAGCTGTCACAGAACAGCATTCATCATTCATGAGTGAAAGAAGAAAATGCCCCTCGGGAGCAGCATTCAGAAAAAGAAAGATAGAAAAGCTTCCTTTGCTTTCTAAGCAGGAAGGAGCTCTCCTGAGATACATAGACACAAATGTTCACGGTGAGTCTTCTGGCCCCAGTGAGGATGTGAGTGGTGACGAGATGCCTGATCTTCCAGTTAGTCAGAGTGCAGGTGACCTGGTAGTTACTGCAGCATCCATATCTGCATCTCAAATGGATGTAACCATACGCATTCCTGAAGAAAAGTGTAGATCAGAGAAGAGTGTGGTGGAGGCACAAGAAACAGCTGTTGCTGAGTTTAGTTCCTTAAGTCTAGATGATCCAGGACTGTGGACCCACTTGCTGTGGACAGCAGCCTGAGGGACTTCCTTGTACTGCATGGGCCACAGCAAAAACTTCATGTTCCCCAAAGACAATGAGAATAGAAGTTTCCATCCAACACATTACTGGCAAATCCCCAATGGTGACAAAGTGGAGAGGCCATGGCTTATGTACTCAAAAACCCAGAATGCTGCATACTGTTTTTCTTGCAAACTCTTCCAGCCTAATGTTCCAGCCACATTGGGTTTGACAGGAACAAAGGACTGGAAAAATTTGGCTAGAAATCTGGCATGCCGTGAGAAGGCAGCAAATCACCAGAGAGCATTCCACAGGTGGAAAGAGCTTGAGATGAGACAAAGGTTAAAGGCCACCATAGATGATCAGCTTCAAGAGCGGATTGCATCAGAGTCTCTTTACTGGAAAAATGTTCTGAAAAGGCTCGTTTCCATTGTGAGAATGCTTGCTACCCAAAACCTAGCACTGAGTGGTGCTTCAGATCAGCTGTATGTGCCAAACAATGGAAACTTCCTTAAAATTGTGGAGCTGATGGCTGAGTTTGATGCTGTACTCCAGTAGCATCTAAGAAGAGTCACCACCCAAGAAATAAGAAAAGGAGTACTTGTGGCACCTTAGAGACTAACCAATTTATTTGAGCATAAGCTTTCGTGAGCTAACCTCACTTCATCGGATGCATACTGTGGAAACTGCAGAAGACATTATATACACAGAGACCATGAAACAATACCTCCTCCCACCCCACTCTCCTGCTGGTAATAGCTTATCTAAAGTGATCACTCTCCTTACAATGTGTATGATAATCAAGTTGGGCCATTTCCAGCACAAATCCAGGTTTTCACACCCTCCGCCCCCCCCCCCCCCACACACACAAACTCACTCTCCTGCTGGTAATAGCTTATCCAAAGTGACCACTCTCCTTACAATGTGTATGAAAATCAAGGTGGGCCATTTCCAGCACAAATCCAGGTTCTCTCACCCCCCATCCCCATACACACACAAACTCACTCTCCTGCTGGTAATAGTTCATCCAAAGTGACCACTCTCCCTACAATGTGCAAGAAAGTACACACCCAAGAAATGTACACACATCACTACCTTGGAAAAAACAATTCAAAATGAGATCATACAGTTACTGGCAACAAAAGTCAAACAGAAGATTGTGGCAGATCTGAAGTCGGCAAGATATTACTCTGTTATTCTGGACTGCACACCTAACATCAGCCATACGGAACAAATGACTTTAATGGTGCGTTTTGTAACAACACCAGAACCTAGTGAAAATGTCCCTGCAACGGTGACAGAGCATTTTCTAGAATTTATTGACATTGATGATATTACAGGAGCTGGTATAACAAATGTGCTTCTTAAAAAGCTGGAAGATACGGGAATTGCAATAGCTGACATGAGAGGTCAGGGCTACAATAATGGTGCCAACATGAGAGGAAAGAACAGAGGAATGCAGACACGGATCTGAGAGTTAAACCCTCAAGCTTTTTTTGTCCCAGGCACTTCTCATTCATTGAACTTGGTGGTCAGTGATGCAGCATCAGCTTCTAGTAAGGCTGCAGAATTTTTTAATGTAATTCAAAGCATCTGTGTATTTTTCTCTGCATCAACTCATTGATGGCAAATTTTGAAGCAACATCTGGGAACATCCTTTCTGATAGAGAAACTACTGAGTGCTACACGATGGGAAAGCTGAGTGGAGGCGATAAAGCACCTGCCCTTAGCTGCCGAGTGGAGGCAAAAGGCACCTGCCCTTACCCAGTTCCTAGGGCTCAGGGTGTAATCTTCTGCGGGTTTGCAGGTCCTTTTTACCAGTGAAAGAACCTTACACAGCAATATCCATAACCTCTATTTATTAACAGTTACCAAAACAGAATACGCTCACTCTGCATACAATGCTCACCACTCCCAATAAGGCAGGCAAACTTTTCTTGGTGGCCGGTCAAGATTAGATCGTCTAGGGCACCAGCTTCTGCACGGTATGATTGCCAGGGTGTTGAGGTCCGGCGATTCTGATCTTGGGCTGTGTCCTGGAGTTAGGTTTCAAAGAACTTCCTTTTGGACCCATTTATGTAGTTAAATCTTGTGTCCTTCTTAGCTATACCTTAACCAATCATTTTAAACTAAAATACTACAAGGCTGTATTTTTCACCAGTCCTAGCCCATTACAACACTGTTCTTTAACTCATCATTCCTCAGCACCTTAGTTGAATTAAATCTTGCAAAATTAGTTATGCAACAGAAACAATGAAAGAATCACAGAGACCATACAGATAAAAAATAGAGAAGTAGGGATCATAAAGGCAAAACAATAGGAGTATAGATTTCATAATCACAACTGTTGATAAGTGGTTTCTTGCCCGACAGAATACAATCAAACAAAGTTTTCTTTAAACATCTTAAGATCTGTTTCCTTATCTGGTGATGGTGGGTACTATCAGGATGGGAGCGCCTTCTTAACAGACTGATATTACATTGTTTTGGTGCAATTTAGATGGAATGTGAGGATGTGACTCTCTGCTTCTTAGCTTATGGCTGCTGCTGCTTACTGCAGAAAAGGGCCTCAGACCTTACAAAGTAGTTGTGGATTGTATCTAGATTTTATAAAGTATTTGGTCCTTAATACAGACATTGCTGCTATGAATTTGGGAAGGACTTCTATTTGAATAGGACTATTCCCATTTAAGGATGGGGGGAGGGAGAGAGAAGATTTTGGCACTTAACATTTCAAATAATTTAATCAAATTTTGTTTATAAAACAGTGATCTGGATATCCTATGTACAATCTAAAACTGTAATTGTTCCAAACTCATAGTTTCATAGGGTTTAAGGTCAGCAAGGACTGTTAGATCATCTAGTCTGAGCTCCTGTATATCTCAAGCCATTACATTTTCCCCAGATATCTCAATATTAAGACTAAATACTTTAGTTACGCCAGGTCTACACTGTAAACTTTCATCCGTATAACTACGTTGCTCAGGGGTGTAAAAAATCCACATCACTGAGCAATGCAGTTATACCCCGGCGCAGATAGCGCTGTGTCAACAGGAGGGCTTCTTCCATCAACATAGTTCCTGAAGTTCTCATGGGGGTGGATTAACTGCTGACAATTCTCTGTACAACTTCAGAGTACTGGCCCACACCTTCTGGTGTCCTCTCTCCAGCTGTGGACAATCTCTGATGCTTCAGAGGAGGGTGGGGAGGAGAGGGAGACAAACAAAGCAACCTAGTTATGTCTGGACAATTGTGCATTGGGTGAAAAAAAATCCTTTCTGCCTCCTGCAGGTGACCAGATAAAGCATGAGATTTGATTATAGTTAAGGCTCTGTGTTTGTCATAGAGGTCACGGAAGTCATGGTTTCCTTGACTTCTGCAACAGCCCTGTGTGGCTGGCCCAGGAGCCGTCTGAGCAGCTCAGGCAGCCCCTGGGTCAGGTGCACCGGCTGCTGCTGGGGCAGTCTCGGAGGCCCCCTTGCCCCTCAGCAGCAGGAGTTTGGGTGTGGGGGGAGGTAAGGGCTTGGGGTGTGGGGCAGTGCTTACCTTGAGTGGGGGGCTCCGCTCCCTCAGCTCCCCTAGCTCCAATGGGAGCTGCAGAACCAGGGGTTGGGGGAGAGCGGAGGCAGCACGTGGAGTGGGGAGCTGCTGTTGCCGCTTACCAGGACCTGGGTAGGGAGCCAGCTCCAGCAACCCCCTGGCCCAGCACCCTCAGCTCCCCTCTGGGCTGTGACTCGCCTCCCAAGAACCCGTGCCCGCCTCCCCAGTACCTGCAGCCCCGCCCCCCTTCCCAGCGCCCACAGCGCCCCTCCGCTTTGTCTAGCTTCAAATTCCATCCATTGGATCTTGATATACCTTTGTCTGGTAGACTGTAAAGCCCATTATTAAATATTTGTTCCCTATGTAATTACTTACAAACTGATAGAGTTACCCCTTAACGTTTTCTTTGTTACGCTAAAGAGATTGAGCTCCTTGAGTCTATCACACTTAAGGCATATTTTCTAATCCTTTAATCATTCTCCTGGCTCTTTTCTGAGCCCCCTCCAATTTATTGAAAAGCAGAAATTACAATTCTTTGTTAAGTATTCAAACCAAGTATGCAGTTCTTTGATAAGTATTCTTTATATTTTGAATCAAGATCCAGATTAACTAGACTTTATTGTACTTAAAATAAAATTAAATATGAACGCTCAATAGTTTAATGGGTTTACAATTTTCTTTGTAGAGGAAACGAGCTTGGGATGCTGAATGTATGTCTTTTCCGGATGAGACACCTCTAGCGTTGAGAAAAGCAAATGTTGGGACAGCAGTAGCTACTTCTTCCATTTCCAGCGCATGGCTTAAGTGTGGCGATGGATTTCAGAGCACTTCCATGCTTGAGGTAAAATCCTGGTTAACCTGTGGTGTAGGCTAGAGATGCAAACTGATGATCATAAGGCTTCCCCCCCAAATTCGCTTTTTATGCACAATCCAAAAATAACAAACCTACTGTTTATAGCAAACATACAACAAACCCTTGAGGCTTCAATGTGGCTCGTAGCTCCTCTCCCAAAATTTCTATCAGTTGAAATTTCATGTGTTCTATCTCTTCTCCCCATGTTTGCTTATATTGTCAGTTGTCCTCCTCCTCTTGGAACACCACTCAAAAGTTGTGTCAACAGCATATTGTTGAGTTGACAAGGTAAGCAGAACTGGAAAACAAGACTGCACAGAATTGGTTTTCATTCCAAAGTGTAATTCTCTCTGCACATGATGGTATCTTACACTTATCCTGGTCAGTACCTTTCATCTGGAAAGAGCTCAAACATTTCCAAACTATATTTATAGTATCAAAAAATAATTTCATCCGTTCCTGGGATGCAATACAGTAGCTCTTTAAAAGTTCACAGCAACACTCAACAACAGTTCACGGCGTATTTCAGTTGATAGTTTAGTTTTATGTCTCATTCAAAATGGCATTTGCAGTACCTTTACCTCTATTACCTCACTGGGATGTAGAGTGACCAGATGTCCTGGTTTTATAGGGGCAGTCCGATTTTTGGGTCTTTTTTCTTAAATAGGCTCCTATTACCCCCTCCCCACCCCCATCCCGATTTTTCACACTTGCTGTCTGGTCACTCTACTGGGATGTTTGTTCAATTCTGGCTGAGATTGAAGGAATGCTATCTACTGAATCTCCAACTCTGCATCTTCTTGCATTTGGTTTTTTCCCTGTAGTCTCTTATCCAAGTACTGGCCAGGCCCATTCGTGCTTGGTTTGTGAGATTTTTATAAGAGCAGAGTCAATACAACTGCATGCTTCTTTCCCTGCCCCTTTGAATATGTTAAGGATCATATTTTCCAACTTTCAGCCTGCTCTCCCACGTTGGAATTAGAGTGAAATTGTTGCCTATCTCTACCCCCCACCCCTGGTAAAATGTAATGTCAGTGCTTTGGGCAGGGAGAGTGGATATTTTCCTGACCCAGAGCAGAGATTATGCAATTCTGAAGTTGTTGTTCCTTGGGAAGAGTGTGAGGGAATTACTCAGAATCAGTAGGACTGCTTAATATATAATGCTTTTAATAGAATATAAAGCTCACTGACTTGAAAGTGAACTGCCATGTTAATGTGAATAAATAATAGTCACTGTAACATACAACTATTCTATTACCTTGTTCCTTTAATCATTTGGTGTGCGTATATAAAATATATATATCTATATTTTTTTGTCATGTAGACATCAGAATCTTCTGAAAAGAAGTCTAGAGCTGATAAGCATCTTGGGCCACTGCTTACCTCTGCTGAAGGCACACTAGGTACTATCACTATTTCACATTAACACTGTAGAAGCATCTATCAGTTTGCATTGTCCATAGAAGTTTTCTGAGTTCTTATCTGTGAGATCAGCTGCTTCCACCTACTGGCATAGTCTATGCATACAGAGGGTGATCTCTCGAAGAAATAGAACTGATCCTATCCCACTTGCACCTGCATTCCTGGTCTCCCTCTCCCCTGATCTCCAGATAAAGATCCTGAAGGGAGGCGGGAACCTCGGCCACTGCTTTTGTATGTGCGAAAGGAGCTCTACTAATGCTTCATATATTGTACACTTCATATCCTGCCAGGGATAGTATTTTTAAAGTTTTTTCACAGTTTAAAAAAAAACAACGCTTAAAGTGTTTAGATGGAAGGAGAGGCAGTTGTGTACTCCACCTGGAGACAGATAAATAAGGAGACTAAAGGTGGAGCTGGGGGGAAAAGAAAATGGACCCTATCAGCTGGATTGACAGCAGCAGCACTGCTGCTTTCATATCCTTTTCCCTTTGTGTGAGGACACCCAGGATAGCTGCATGGAGCAACTACTATCGTGATAGGAATTACAAAAATAGATGCAGCCATAACAGTAAATTTTTAAGGGATGATTTGACTTTACAGTTCAAAAAGAGCCTAGATATGATGTAAAATAAGTTCTAATTTGTGTGTGTGTGTGTGTGTGTATACACACACACACACACACTATATATATATATATATAAATAAAAAATATGGCAATACACCTTATTCCAAAAAAGCCCTAGACTTTATTTAGGAATGCAATCAGCCATTGATGAAATGCAGCTACCTCTGGTAGAACATGTCAGCGTTACTATGCACTCTTAGAAGAGTTACATATTGGTTTACAATTAAAAAGTGAAGAATAATGCTTTATCTAGGTGAAACTTCAGGAGAATTTAAATTATAATTCCATGAGAAGGAGTTTGATGAGTTAGCCAGTGATAGCACTCCATTCATGTACAAAATGCGCTGGGATAGTGGTTCCCTAACCTCCTAGCCTCCATTGCCAATCAAAGTCCCCTCTTCCTTATAGATGCAAGGTAGGGAAGCTACTGCTGCAGACTCTTTCCACTTTTCCTCACAGGAGTTTGAAACCCCCACAGATTTTGCAGGCTCTCTTCAGGTGTGTCACTTCTAACCCCTTGTCTCCAGTCTTGCCTTTGTCTCTCTATCTGCTCCGGAGGCTCTGCTGCTTCCGTTGGGTTCCCTGAGTTAAAAATAAGTAAGATAATGGGCATCTCTTCTACATGCTATCTTGGAGTTCAAAATTATGCTTTTCCAGATTTTTGAAAGGAATCTGTGTTGCGGGTGGGAGAAGGTGATTTTGGTTTTTTCCTCCAGTACCGATACCCAACAATTGGATTTTTCAGAATGAGAGATCAGACTTCAAAGTGGAAGGAAGTAAGAGATCTCATTTGCCTTGTGCCTGCCTGTAAACTGAAATTCATTGTGCTACTAAGCTGTAATCCTCTTCCTTTATATGCATTAATAATAATGGGTAAAAGGTATTTTGGAATACCCATCAGTTGTCTTTACTTTATCTCTGAAAACACGTTGGTTTCACCAGTTGTCTCTGAATGAACTGTTGTTCTTAGTTACTCCTGAGCAGTTTAATTGCCTTTTCTAATTTTGCTATGACAGTGAAAGGCTCTACAATTCTGCATCTTAACTTTTGTTGTTATGATTAATGATGACACATTATTAGTTTTTGTGTAAATTACCACACATACTTAAAAAAAAAAAATCCAAAAACTGATTTTACTTTGAGGCTTCAAATACTGTATTTGAAGTGTCTCTGCAGAGATGGAGCCTGGAGGTAACAATGTGATCCAGAGGAATGAGCAGGGAACTGTGTCAAGATTTCTAGTCCTGGCTCTGCTACTGACTTGCTTTGTGGCCTTGGCCAAGTCATGTGACCCCTCTGCCCCACATTCTCTTTCTGGAAATGGAGATGCTAATACTGGCCTCACAGAGTTGTAATGAAGATAGATAATGCTTTATATTTTAAAAGTGTAAGTGGTAATGCTGTAATATTTTAGTATTAAGTGTGGATACTCAAATAGTTGCACCTGATATTGGGGGGACAGGATTTATGATTTATTTCAGCTCAAAAAGAATGCAAGTTTAATTTTAAATTCACTAGTTTAGAAACTCCTATTGATTTCATATTGTTATATACTAACACTGTCTCATACTCTCTGATAGGAGTTTCTACTGTTGAGAACCCAGAGGAGTTTGCGGACATAGTATGGAGCTCTAGTGGTAGCGACTTGTCAGATGATGAGAATAAAATATTGATTTCAAGGTTGTATAACCAAAAGAGTCGTCATTCCAAAGCACAGAAATCTTACAGCAAGAATAACTTATTGTCAGAGGACAGGAGTAGTGAAGGTGAGTTCAAATGTTTGCAAGTGCTTTTTGGAAAGAAATCCTGTGTTTGCTGGATTTTAAATATTTTATGGGAAAATCAGTTGAAGTTATTGCAAAATGTTACAGCTCTGATCCTGCTCTAATTAAAGTTGGTGGAAAAACTCCCTCTAACTTCTGTGGGAGCCAGAATGGGCCCTAAACAGCTTTAGCAAAAGTGAACTATATACTAAAGTATGAAGGGTGGAATGGCGAGGGATAATAGTTGTCCAATACAAATAAAAATGATTTATAATATATTGAAATAGGATGACCTACTCTTTATAGGATGGTACACTAACTCCTTTGTCCATGCTGTTTGTGGAGTTGTGAACCCCCAGGCCTTCAGTCCCCACACAACCAGTCCCCACACAACCATTACACTCCTGCAGATACAGCTGGTGGTAAATGGCACTTCCTGTGCCTATCTGGTAAATCAAGCCTAGATTTCCATATAGAGTATTCCTGCAATTCACTACATCTGATATTTTTATCAATTTTTATTGCTCACCTGGTGTACACCGTTCACATATAGTACACCATGGTTCTTTGAGTTTCTGGTCCAATGAAAGGTTTTCTCCCTGACTTAATAAGTTTTCTGTTGGGTTAATTGTTCTCTGCCCCCAGTGTCTAAAGAGAGACAAAACCATAATTAAAGAAGAAAAAGAGCTATGCTTTGTGCACAAATTTGTAACTCTTCACCTAAATATTAACAAGCAGAGCAGAATTAATCTGAATGAACCCATGTGCCACTCTTGCATATTCTTCTCTGATCTACATTAACTGTCTATGGGTGGAGAACCAAAGGTAAAGAAATAAACATCTAATCATTTCCTTTGGTAATATACTGCTTTAAAATATCAGGTAATTACAGTAAATATATATAGTGAAAAATGAAATGTGTGGTACAAATCTAACCTTGCCAATGGTGGAACAAAATTAATACTTTTAATGAACATGGGGTTTCTCTTCCTTGAATATAAACCACCAGGGTGTAGTGGATTGCGAGGGTGGAGAGTGTTTTTCAATTTGATTTTTAGCATGTGTGTGTGTGAGAGAGAGAGAAATAATTTTGAACTGTACATTTTTTCTAATTCAAAAAAGCTTCTGAACCTTTGACTTTTCTCTAAATAATTAATAAACAGCAACCAGATTTCTAAATAGTTGACATTTTATTTCTTGCTTATATCACTTTTTCCTCCTCAAAATAATACTCTGTGCTTGGGGCAACTATCCCCTACAGCAGTGTTTCTCAAACTGGGGGCCCCAACCCAAAAGTGGGTCACAAGACGTGTGTGTGTGGGGGGTGGGGTGGGGGGGGTGTCACAATAGCTGCTGCTGGCTGGATGCCCAGCTCTGAAGGCAGCACCCTTGCCAACTGCAGCACAGAAGTAAGGGTGGCATGGTATTGCTGGGAGCTTGTCACTTTTTGGGGATTGTCATCACAGCTTGAAATATTTTAAAAGGGCGTTTCAGCAAAAAAAACCAAAACATGAGAACCCCTTCCCTACTGAATAGTAGTTGCCAACCTGGTGGCTTCTAAGACATACAAAATCACTTTATTTTGTAATATTCTATATGCCCAGGCACTGAACAGTTAGCAAATTCAGTCAAGGATCGATGTGACTAGAACAAACTGATTTCGTCTTCTTCTTTGAGTAGTGTCCCCCATGGGTGCTTTGCTTCAGGTGAGCAAGCACCTCTCGAGCCCTTGATTAGAGATTTTCCTTTAGCAATGTCTGTTTGGCCCACACACGTGCTATATACAACCTCGTGCTGCACTCCAAGGGTATGTAGGGTTGCACATGTGAACTGCCCTCAGTTCCTTCTCTACCCCTCAACCTGAGATGGAGCGCTAATGTGTCTGTCTCATGTGTGCCTCAGTGTGTTTTGTGGTTTTTGTTTATTGGTAGTATAGAATTAGTTGTAAGAGGTTTCAGTTTTTCCTCTTTCCCCAGTTTTTCCTCCCCATTTTTCCTGGGGACTTTATTTGGCCTGGCTGGACTTACCAGCTTTCAAATGCTGCCTCTCCTGGCAGGAGACTATCCCAATCAGCAACAGCCACTCTAGTATATCCATTGCCTGGGAGAGTCCTATATCTCCCAAATGGGTAATTTTTTGTGTGGCTCTTAAAATCTGGAGCTCCAAAGAATCAGGAGACTAAATTGAAGCTGCTGCTGGGATCACTCCCCTCAACCCACTTTCAAGTCAGGTCAGGAGATTCTCTCCCTCCCTCCCTGTACATCTGTCTCCAGACAGATCCAGGTTTCAGAGTAACCTCTTCCAGTGCCTGAGAAGATCTCACAGGACTAAGATAAGGCTCCAAAGAGGAGGAGCTTGGTCTCCCACCAGAAGGAGCCAGCTACCAAGAAGTCCTGATCTTCTGTGAAGTCTACAGTGTCTGAGGCCTTGACCTCTCGACATGGTGCCGTGGAAGCGAACGACCCTCCCTCCAGTACCGGCGGAGCAGGAAGATCATGGAGCACTTTGGGGAAAGATGGTGCTGGCAGAGCCCTGGTACTACTGCCCATCTATTTCAGACTTACCAATGGTGCCCTCCCACTTGACTCTATCGGTACCAACAAAATCGAAGCACACACCTTCTGCCCCGGCACCTACATGCTACAAACCAATGGTATCTCCCAAGTCAACTGCTTTGTCAGTACCAACCCACTTGGTGCCACAGGAATTCCGTCAGTGTTAGACAAGCCACTGCTTATGGGTACCAAATGACTCTTCGTACCATGACCTCAGTCTCTGGATTACCACTGCTTCCTGGTACCACAGAATTGTCCAACCTTTTCTCCTGGGAGTCACCCCATTGGAGGACATTGGAGAACTCCTTCATCCTCCTCAGTCTGTCTCCTCCTTATCAGTGTAGGGTTCCCTTACACATCATTAGAGGAACCCATACTTTAACAAAGACCCTTGCCCATGTCAGGGGTGTAGAGATCAGTCCTGAGTACTACCCCCTCTCTCGCATGGGCTTCCCCTATGGCCTTACTGGTATCCTTTGGCAGCGTATCAGCAGCAATTTGCCTGACCTCCAACTCCACTGCATCTGGAAACTGTCTGCTCCACCAAAGCCCCAACACAAGAAGACCTTTTCAGGAACAGGAAGCTAGGGTGGACAAAGAGGCTACCCCTTAAATCTTTATATCATCTTTGTCTCTGGATGAGAGAGTCATGCCTCCACCACCATGAATAGCTGACAGTTTTCATCAATTCCAGGTCCTTGTGAAGAGGATGGTGGACACACTCCAGGTTACCTCCTCAAGAGGTAAACAGTCACATCACAAGCTCCAGGACATTTTGCAGCTGGTGACACCCATCCAAGTTGCATTACCCATTAATGAAATGTGCCTGGATCTGTGCATTGAAGCTATAAAGCCCATTGTGTATATAGCCCATCAGATTCAAATCTCAGCTATTTTGTCTTCCTGGAGTTCAGAATGTCACTGCTGATATTCTCAGCAGGTGCTTCTTCCAGGACTATGAATGTGAGTTTGACTCCCAAATCCTTCCTGGGGTATTCTAGAGGTCGGGAATTCCACAGGTGGACCTATACACCACATCCAACAACGGGAAGTGCCCTTTATCCCGCTCATGAGGCGGCGTAGGTCGCCTCTCTTTGGGAGATGCTTGTCCCCTTCCTTTGACAAAGGGCCTGTTCTATGCATTCCCTCCAACACCACTAATTCTAAGAGTGATAAACAAGATCCGCCGGTACAAAGCTAGGTTTATCCTCATAGCACTGACCTTGCTGAGGCAAACTTTATATCCTTACCTGCTTCACCTGTGTGTCCAACTGGTGCTCAGACTTCTGACAGCCTCTCATCTCTCCCAGGGCCTGGGCCATGTGCTTCACCTGAAACTAGGGGGGGTCCTTCTTCAAGCATGGGTCCTAGATGGTTCATGGGATTAGAATCTACCTGTTCGACAGGAGTACAAGTATTACTAAACAGTAGAAGGAAGTCAACTCAAATTATTTACCTTCAGAAATGGAAGAGATTCAACCACTGATGTTAGTCACTGGCTTCTGCCTGAATCTTTTCTGCTCTCAGCTATCTTGGATTAATTACTGGACTTAAACCTGATTTTTTTTAAAATCAATTAGCTCTATTAAAGTTAACCTCATTGCGATATCAGTTTTTTTTCATTCCCCGCTAGTGGAGTTTTCTGTTTTTGCACATCCCATGCCCTTAAGATTTATTAAGGGTCTGGGGAATCTAGCTCCAGGTTAAGGATCTTACTCTGACTTGGGATCTCAACCTGGTATTTAGATAGCTTTATGGGACTTCCATTTGAACCTATGGTGACCTGCTCCTTGCTTCACTTATCTATGAAGATGGCCTTTCTAGTAACTATCATGTCAGCCCACAAGGTTGAAGAAGCTGGATGTCAGACCTCACCCCATTTACAATATTTTTCAAGGACAAGGTCTTCCTACAGTTGCACCCAAAGTTCTTACCTAAGGTGCTGTTGGATTTCTATCTTAATCAGTCTGTTCACCTACTGGTATTTTTTCCTAAACCACATAAATCTCAGAGGAAGACTTCCGTTTATATGTTAGATGTACATTTGGCATTGGCCTTTTATCTGGATAGGACCAATCAATTTCGGAAATCACCTAGACTCTGTGTCCATTGCAGAATAATCAAAGGGACCACAGTCTCTTGAAATGGATTGCTGGGTATATTACTGCTTGTGTGATGCAGATGGTGCTTTGCATCCCCAAAGGATTATAGCTCTCTTTATCAGATCACAAGCAACTTTCACAGCGTTACTCAAAAACATTCCAGTTTCTGAGATATGCAGAGCTGCTCCTTGGGCTTCAGTGCATACCTTTTCTAAACAAAGTGCGTTGGTCTATGCTGTTAGATCTGATGCGGCACTTGGTTCTACTGTACTGTCTTCAGTCTTGGCCTTGATACTGCTTGGGAGTCACCAAAGGGACACTACTACTCGAAGAAGAAGAAGAAGAAGAAGAAAAGGCTACGCTCGGCTTGTGCAGTAATTGTGGTTCGGTGAGATGTGTGTCTCTACGAGTGCTCCACCACCTGCCCTCCTTCCCTTCTGCTTTGGACTGTTCTTGTTGAACACGCAGATAGAGTAGGAGCTGTGCGAAGTTCACCTGTGCAGCACTATATGTGCTTGGAGCATGGCAGGAGGTTGTAAGAGCACATGCGGGGGATAAACTGACTCTGCTAGTGGAAAAATCCCCAATCAAAGGCTTCAGAGAAGCATGCCCACCTCAGATGGAGCACCCATGGTGGGGGACACACATCTCAAAGAACCACAGTGGCTGAACAAGGTGAGTGACCTCGTCTTTTATTTCCTGCATGGTTTGGGGAGGGCGGGGGAATTATCTTGTGTGCTCAAAACCACTAGAAGAATTGCCCTCTCTCAGTTCACTTACCAGTTCTGTGAACTACCTTTACTCTGACTGGGGTCAGGTACCATTAGTATGCAATTTTGTAGTAACTTTCTTTGGTTCTCAATGTTCCTTTCTAACTACCATGTCTCCAGACATCAGCATGAACAGAGTGTGTTATACCAATAAAATAAAAACCAGCAGGATCTTATTAAAGGGGAAAAGGCAAAATACCACATTTATTGTGGATACAGAAAGAATCATAGTAAGCAGTTAGTTATAGCTATAACATTCCATTCAGTCTCATATTTATTCACACATTCATTCATACAAACACACACACACACGCAGGTTCTGCAAGGTTGTTATCATAGTTACCAGCCTTAGAGTTGCTCATGCCAAGCCATTGGCCAGGTGGCCTGGACATGAGGAGGGAGCAGGACCTTGTCAGATGCTCATCTGATACTCCTGGAAGTTGGTTTGCAGAATCGGACCCCAAAGTTCTCACTTTCTAGAGTCCATTGTTATAGGAATTTCTTCCTATGCCAGTCTATGGGAATTGCTTCATCATGCTGTTGCTGAATCAATCAGCAGATAGCACATTCCTGACTGCTCCGGGCTGCTAGATGTTATCTTGTTCTTTGGTTCTCCCATTCTTGAGGCTGTTGGGTGGATACCAGTCTGCCCTCCGGGGGTCCTGTGGTTATTTCCACTTGACTCCTCCTTCAGCCAATGGACACTGGATTCTTAGGCTGGCACCTCCCTGATCATTCAGTTATTATACACACCAAGCATCCATGCACATACATCCTCTATCTCTATTTTAATCACAATTGTTAATACAACAAAAGGGCGGGGAGTCTCTGGGTGCTGTTTCTGTTGTTAGAGAGTATTGCTTTGAGTCTCTCTCTGTGTGAATTGCTTTGAGAACAGACTCTGTCTTAGAATGTACTAACGCAATTAGCAGCTTGCAGGTTTCACACATAGAGGGAGAGAAACAGTACCAAAAACCGAGAGACCTCTTAATTAGTAATACCCTGGAATTTAAACTATGGGGAATCAAACTCATTTGTGATTTTAATACAGAACTTCTTTAATATGATCCAACAAGTGCTGCTACCTCAGCCTGCTTCCTCACACATACAAGAAAGTATATTCATATTGTTTTCAGCTTTGACCAATTCCACAACTCCTTATTTGTTCTAACCATGCTTCCTTTAGACCTCCCCCCTAGATTTAAAACCTCACATGGACTTACTTCACAAACAACGGTGTGTCTGCTCTCTCTCCATTCAAGCAAGTTTAGTCAGAATGGTGTGTTTATATGCTTTGCAAGCAAGACAAGATCCTTCCCCTCAGGAGTTTACAATCTCAGGCCTGATCTACACCTAAAACATAGGTTGATTAAGCTATGTCACTCATGGGTGTGAAATATTCAAACCCTGAGCGTCGTAGTTAAGCCCAGCTAATCCCCGGTGTAGACCACTCGGTGAACTGAAGAATTCTTCAATTGATCTAGCTACTGCCTCTCAGAGGGGTGGTTTAACTAAAGCGACAGAAAAACTCCTTCCACTGCTGTAGCAAGTGTCTGTACTGTAGTGGCGTAACTGCAGCTATGGTGCTCTAGCACTTGTAATGTAGACAAGCTATTAGATCCTGATCCTGCAATTTACTGCACGGGGAAGGGAAGACTGCTGCAACAATACAGAGCCCCTCTGACTTGAAAAGGTCTTGAAATGGGATCAACATGAGTAGACCCTTATGTCTGATGCAGTCCCATTAAAGTAAATTAGATTCCATGTATCTTTAAAGATTATCTTTTTTGCAGGATAAGGGCCTAAATATCCAATGTACAACTGAAGGATAGGGACTGAGTTTCTTTGAGACAGAGCTGGGTTCCATAAGTGGAGAGAAGAGGCCTATTTTCAGGGGAAATTGGAAGAAAGAAGGGGTGAGTTGGAGGCGTGATTGGGCCTGGTATTAACCTGTCTCTTCTGTCTACGCTACCTGAACTGGGAAGCATGTTCCCAGCTGCAGACAGATAGGTGTTAGCCCAGTAGCTCAGAGCTTAAAAATAGCATTGTAGCTGGGGATAGCATGGGTGATGGCTTTGGCTAGCCCCCTGAGTACAAACTGACCCGAATCCCCTGGGCACATGCCCAGGTGGCTAGCCTGAGTTGCCACCTGTGCTACCGCACACTATACTTCCATTTTTAGTGTGCTAACTCAAGGAGAGCTAGCGTGTCTTTCTACCTGTGCTAGAAGCGCACTGCCTGCTGCAGTGTAGATGTACCCATCATCTTGTTGCTTTAGTCTGTACCTTTTTTTCTTTTGGAATAACCTTCATGTAGCTTTGGTTTATCAACTCTCTATTTTTGTTTCAGATCTCTGAAGAAGACTTAATTTTTCTCTCTTATCTTTTACTTCTCTTACCCTCTGTTGTTTGATTTACTCAGCCAAACGTGAGCTAGGGCTTTTGGAAAATGTAACTAGATAAATCCTAATAATTAAAAACCCCTACCTTTTCAGGGACAATAAGAGTTGTTAACCAATCAGATTGCATATGGAAATAGTCAGTTTGTCATCTTGAGATTTGCCTCCACAAAAGTTAGCATTTACCTGCTATTTAATTTTATAACTGTACTATTTAGCTCTGCAAAGTATATTAGAATTGAGCTTTTTAAGGAAGATGCTATCAAAGTTGTTTTGTGTGTTATGGAAAGAGTAAGAAAAATATCGGTTGAATGTATATAAAATAACATCACTTACATTTTTGAATGAGAGATAATTTAACAGCATGTTTACTGTCATTGTTGAATTCATAGTTATAAATAACACACAGACTTATTAAGAAAAATGTCTTTAATTTTAAAAAATATAAGGTGAACCACAATTCATTGACTGGGAGAAGGACAGTGATCCTGGGGATGGTGGTGGTGAATGCAATGGATCAGGAAAAGATGACAGTGCATTGGACATATCAGACTCTGATTCCTGTGCAAGCAGTAATTCTCTGCCTGTTGAAGAGAAGGAAGGTGAACTTCCTAAGGTGAGAAAATGTTTCTGCTTAAAAAAACCAAAACATAACCGTACAGCATATTAAGGTTTGGAAGAACTGATTTGGGTGGGACATGAGGTTTTTTGTTTTTGTTTACCTCTTCTCCCTAAAAGAGAGCTTCACAAACAAGAATATTTCAAATTCTCATTCTTCCCCAAACCTACAGATAGGTAAGCAGTATGGTCAGTGAATAGATCAGTCGACAGAGCGTCTTGTAGTTATTAAATCATCACATGAGATCTGATTTAGAAAATAAAATCATTAATTTATAAGAAAGTTGTACAATGTCTTGTGCCGTTTCAGTGGCATGGGTTTTTGCCTTAAAGTAAGAGTGCTGTGCCAAAACAGACTGTTTCAGTATCAGACCTTGAGGCAGCTTTCCTCTGCTAGGATAACCTGTAAGGTACACACTGTTATATAATAATAATGGTGTGTGTGTGTGTATATATGTGTGTATGTATATATATATATATATATATATATATATATATATTATAATAATCAACATAGTCATAAGTGAGTTGGAAAAAGGGGTAAACAGTGAGGTGGCAAAATGTGCAGTTGATACAAAATTATTAAAAATGGTGATGTCCAAAGCAGACTGCGAAGAACTACAGAGGAATCTCACAAAATTGGGCAACTGGGCAACAAAATGGCCGATGAAATTCAATGTTGATAAATGCAAAATTTTTAATGCACAGTGGAAAATATAATCCCAACTATACATACAAAATAATGGGGTCTATATTAGCTGTTACCAGTCAAAAGAGAGATCTTGGAGACATTGTGGATAGTTCTCTGAAAACATCTGCTCAGTGTGCAGTCAAAAAAGCTAACAATGCTAGGAACCGTTAGGAAAGGGATAGTTAATGAGACAGTAAATATCATAATGCAACTATTTAAATCCATGGTATGCCCACACCTTGAATACTATGTGCAGTTCTGGTTGCCTCGTCTCAAAAAAGATACAGAAAAGGGCAACAAACATGGCTAGGGGTATGGAACAGTTCTATATGAGGGAGAGATTAAAAAGACTGGGACTATTCATCTTAGAAAAAAGATGACTAAAGGGGTGTATGATGTAGGTCTATTTAAAATCATTAACGGTGCGGAGAACATGAATAAGCAAGTATTATTTACCCCTTCACATAGCACAAGAACCAGCGATCACCCAATAAAATTAACAGGCAAAAGGTTTAAAACAAAAAAACCCAAACCCAAGTACTACTTCATACAATGCACAATCAACTTGTGACCCTCTTTGCCAGGGAATGTTGTGACAGCCAAAAGAATAACTGGGTTAAAAAAAGAATTAAGTTCTTGGAGAATAGGTCCATCAATGGCTATTAGCCAAGATGGTCAGGGGTTTAACCCTATGGTTTGGGTGTCCCTAAACCTCTGACTGGCAGATGCTGGGACTGGGTGACAGGGAATGGATCACTCTAGAATTTCCTTGTTCTGTCTATTCCCTCTGAATCATCAGGCATTGGCCAGTGTCAGAAGACAGGATACTGGGCTTGATGGACCGTGAGTCTGATCCAATATGGCTATTCTTATGTTTTTTACAAAATGGTTACCTGTTTCCTCTCACAGAAGATCCATTATCCTTAGGCACCAGTTTTACAAACATTGTTTCTAAATTTGCATGCATAAATTTTAGGTGCCTGCATTTTTTGGACGTCCCAAATCTTGGATTGGTTTGTGCCAACTTGATTTTTGTGCTTCAGCTGGGAAATTGGGTGACAATTGCTGTGCACAAATGCTATTTGTGTGCAGAAAAACTTGATGTTCAAAATTGCACTCATAAAAATAAGCATACATATTTTAAGGGCTGGATTGAAGTAATTTCTAATATTTAGCCCTTGTATTTAAAAGTTCATAGTACTGTACAAGTATGTTCCCAGAATTTCCAGTAGAGGGTGCCAAAAACTAACTATTCAGTTTTACTTTTCAGTAACAGATTACTTGGGAATTCTAGAGAAAAATGGATTTAGAATTGTATACTCTTATGTAATTGCAAAAAGAAAAGGAGTACTTGTGGCACCTTAGAGACTAACAAATTTATTTGAGCATAAGCTTTTGTGAGCTTAATGCACTGTTGTGGCAATTAGAGATTGTGCAGGTTAAATTGTCCAAGAGGGGTTTGTGTGTGTGGGGTGGTTTTTTTTTTTTTTTTGGTATGATGAATACAGATGTCAACATCAAATCTGACATCTGAGCAGACATAAGGTATGGCATGTTATTCTAGACAAAAGGAAAAACAAACAGTATATCTGTAGTAATAATGATAAGTGGAGTGTGAAAACAATGGGCCAAACTAAATTGCAACTACTTGCATCACTACGTCAGTTAAATCAATGGAGTCGCAACTACTTTCACCAAGACTGAATCTTGCCAAGATTATGAAAAAAGGATCTGTCTGAGAATAAGAGTTCTGTTTCCCGTCTACTAATCAGGAGTGGGGTAGAATCGCTGACAAGTAGCAATACTTGAATAATTCATCAGACATGATGCTTCTGCTTCTGGCTAGTAGATTAAAGACAAGGGTGGAGAGGCTCCATTTCCAATATCTTGGAGAAAAACCTAGCCCTCCTGACACCCCCTGCTATGAAGGGAAAGGTACAGGGTTTTCTACAGGGCTCTGTTCCTGAAACCTGCTTGTGGTGCCATCTCTATTTCTCTCTTTTTATTTGGCTCTGACTAGTAAGATGTCTTATAAACTTGATGCTTCATCCCTTCTAGATGCTATAAATAGGAAGGAGCATTTCCCCCTGCAAGGGTCCCAGAGCTCGGGCTGCAGCCTGAGTCCAAACATCTACACCGCAGTTGAACAACCACTTAGCCCAATCCCTATGAGCCTGAGTCAGCTGGCACGGGGCAGTTATGGGTTTGTAATTGCTGTGTGGACATACCCCATAGCTCTACCCTTTCTTCACCTTCCAGTTTAAGTTTTTGATCCCCTTTCAATTTCTCCAGTGCTTACATTTGTGCCCAAGAAGCAGTGAGACATTAAATGTGATTCCTGATTATTTTGCTGCTACCCAGAGGGCTGAGTAGCAGCAGTGAAACTGACAAGTTTGGTTTTCGTTTTTGCTGCTGTTTTACAAAGCCATGAACATTAGTGGAAACATTAGAGCTGTCTGTCTGTAGATTCAGGAAGACTGTACTGCTTTGGTTTGTTTCAAAAGGAAGAGGAAAGGCTATCTTCACAATCATAAGTGCTAGAAGCTTCTTTTAATAGAAATTTAAATTCTATACAACTTGATGGTTTGGGCCTCCATGTTATCTAGGAATAACTTCCCTCTCAGTGCCAACAAGTAAATTTTTCATGCTCTGACAACTAGTAATCTTGTTACTGTTGTGGTAGAGCCCCTGAAATCAAGTGAAAACTGATAGTCATGGCAGACAAGATTACATAAATCTGTAAATAAGAATAGTTGAGGAGTTAGATAATTAGGTGTATCAGCTCTTCTCAGTTGTCAAATCATTTCCCTAATCTGACCAGCAGAGGGAGAAAGGCTCCCCTCCCCCCCCCCCGCAGATCTTCCCCTGTCCATACTATGTCAGGAGTCAGTGGGTGATGTGTAGGTAAGTACATCCTCTCCCCTACACCCTCTTCAGAGTACCATCAGGAATCCAGGGTAATATTAATACAGAATGAACTCAAATGAACTCTCTGCACATGGAAATCCACATTAAGGAAGTTTAAAGGAACTTGGGAGTCCAAATAGCAGAGGTGGAATGGAGTGCCCCATGCCCACCTCATACAATCCCAGGAAAACACACTTAGGGTTTGTCTATACATGACAGTTGTGCCACTTTCATTATCCCAGTTTAGTTAAAGTGGTACAACCCCCTCCACCCCAGTGTGGCTGTAGTTATACCAGTATAGTTTATTCCATACAGGAAAGGGGAATCAGCTATAACAATATACTGCACCTTCTATACTGGTACAACCCCTGCATCCATGCTAGGGGTTGTACCAATATAACTACTTCAGAAAAAAATCACACGTCTAAGCAAAATAGTTTATACTGTTACAAAAATTGTGTGTAGACCAGGACTCGGAGGATTCCTTTTCAGTTTTCCTTCTGACAGAGCTCCCTTTTGTGGAAATTTCCATGGGAGTGGTCAGTCTGGGCCATACTTTAACTCTGGGGGCTTGCTCATGCAGGAAGGTAAATCCCCAGTGTAAATTAGTGGCTTCTTACAGCTTTGGTATACTTTGCCATGTTATGCAATATTTGGGACTTGCACCCTTGTAGGAATAATTCAGGCAAACTATCTGAGGAAAAACACAACAGAACTGAGAATACAAAAGAGGTGTTTGCTATAGGAAAGCATTGTCTACAAGATTAATCCTTGCTTGTTAATTTAGTTGGTTAACACTGTAAAATGGGCAACCATTTGAGATACAATATTTGTGTAGTATTTACTAAATCTCTGAAACCTAATGGAGTGTCTGCATAATTAGAAGACTTTTTTGTGTGAAATTTATTTTCTACTACTCAGAAATGCTACACTCCATTAGGTTCTGGAGGGTTAGCAATTCTGTCAAAATATTTTTCTGCAATATTTATCCATTTTTACAGTGTGCTAGACCTCTAATGTCATGGGCCATTTTTAAAGACGAATAAGTTTGTGACTGATGCCTTCCTTGATGCACCAATAGGTTTAGTCTGAAAATTACTTCTCTCCCGTGTTTTATTACAAATCATTTTTTTAAAAACAAAAAGGAGGGTGAGGGCTTAAACAGAAATGTACAAGCTGGATGTATTACACCAGGATGTATGTACACAGCTTTTACTTATGTGTAGGCCCTGCACTTAAAAAACAGAGGATAGGATTTTCACAGCTGCTTAACATTGGCCTAACTCTGCTCAGTCTCATTAACTTCAATGGGAGCAGAGTTAGGTCAATACACACAGTTTTGAAAATCCCACCCAGAGTTGGGTGGAGTGTGTGTTTTCTTTCCTTTTGGGGAGTGGGGGCGAGACGGGAATGGAAAGGACGTGTTGCTTTTTGCTCAGATACAAAAAACCCTTTTATCTATAACTGACTTGATTTTTTGCATAAGAAATGAAGGACAGACAATACTGATGAGGTCTGGCTCAAGAATGGTCTTCCTCAAGAACTTCCAAAGGGTCGAGGAGGCACTAGCAACCTTTTCCTTGGAGATTCTGGTGTGCAATGATGGTGACCTCCTTTCCAGTATAATTATATAATGTTTTAAGGAGGACTCTATTCCACTCAACGCAGGTCACTGCATTACAAATAGTGGTTTGAATGACCCAACCAGAATGTGGCCTTTGCTAAAAGCCTCCTCTCAGAGATAAAAGGCCTCTAATGTAATCAAAAAAGACTAATCTCTTAAATATTTTAAATTTTAAATATTTTCATTCCAGGGGATTAAACAGAATCTAATGTTGTTTAAATCAGATTTCATGCCTCCTACCATGCTGCCTCCTACACTAGGAACTGCCTCTCTCCATCCATGCCAAATGGCCTCCTTTTTTTCCTTCAGATCCCTTCTAAAACACTTTTCTGTGAAGTCTTCAGCATTAATCCTCCTAAAGTAGGTTAACTCTGTTTTATTAAAATATATGTCTGCCTCACTTGGAGCCTGGATACTCCTCTAATGTCCTGTGTGCTTAGACTATGTATTGTCTGTGTCTGGTGTGCTGCCAGATTTGCTCACTTTTTGTGACTAGTCCCATTTAGGCCAGAGAAATTTAATTACATGAATGAAGTGAGGAAAATTTGTCCCCTAAATTATGAATTTCTTGGAGCAGTGATCATATCTTCCTCTGTATGTGCTATGTAGAATAAGTAAGGCTTAATAATTATTTAAGGCAGACCCTTTTTTGCAAAACACACTTAATAAGCCTGCCTGCAGTTTATCTTTTAAATTATAACATCTAATCTGGATGCAAAAGAACCCAGCAAAAAAGCTAACTTTATAATTTGATAGAACATTTTTTCTCAAAGGAATAAATACTACCTGAAAAGGGGTTCCAAAGAGGATGGATCTAGACTGTTCTCAGTGGTAGCAGATGACAGAACGAGGAGTAATGGTCTCAAGTTGCAGTGGGGGAGGTTTAGGCTGGATATTAGGAAAAACTTTTTCACTAGGAGGGTGGTGAAACACTGGAATGCGTTACCTAGGGAGGTGGTGGAATCTCCTTCCTTAGAAGTTTTTAAGGTCAGGCTTGATAAAGCCCTGGCTGAGATGATTTAGTTGGGGATTGGTCCTGCTTTGAGCAGGGGGTTGGACTAGATGACCTCCTGTGGTCCCTTCTGACCCTGATGTTCTATGATTCTAAAACATTAACAGTTCCTAAATGGGAATCTTGTTCTAGGAGGATATTCCTTAAACTAGACCATCGCCAGGTTTTAAATGTTTCAGACTTCACTGAAATGGATTATAACTAGTATTCTAAAAGCCCTGCTGCTTTTTGGCATTGCATTGGAAATGGGAGCTTTAAATGATTTATGTAGACTAGAAAATACTCTTCTGTGCAATTGTCTTTCCTCAGTGAAGAATGTTGTGACGTTCTTCTAAATACACACCTGTGGTAGTATCTGAGGCTTTCTGACCGACTAGAATTGGGGCCATGGATGAGTCAGTAATTGATATATTAGTTTATTGCTGCCTCAGTAACTTAGCTCAAAAATGACAAAATAGGAAAGTGTAGCAAGTGATTAGCTTCTCTCTCCCTTTCTGCACCCTGGTCTTACGTGAAGTAGATTTTACATCTTCGATGGCATCCCAGAAATATCCCTCAAAGGTGAGCAGTATCTTGAGCAGCCAGTCATACAAGTATTTTTTCCTCATTGTCTTTCACCACTATACTTTTTCTACATGTAAAATTAAAGTTGAATCTAGCACCTATCTTGTACAATACAGTTAAAAATAGGTTATTTTAGGGAATTGACTCATAACATCAAATGGAATCTGTGTCAAGTCAGATTGATAATTTAAACATTGATAAAAGATTATATGTTTATGTATTGCTGCAAGCATTTACTTTGGCACCCATGTCTCTTGTATCTGGGCACCTTAAAAAGCATATATTAAGACATAGTAATAATCATAATGAGAGAGAGACCAAACACCACATTCCCCTGCTGCCTGCAGCGTTACAAGTCAGGATACCAGGATTTAATTGGCTGGGAAGGCCTGGACAAAGAGGAGCATCTTGCAGCTGTTTCTGAAAGAGTATTTCTGCAAGGAGCAAATTTCAGAGTTATGAACCCACTATCAAGAAAGATCTGCCTCCAGAACAACAAATACAAACACCTCAACCAGCTTATTAGAAACTCTTATACTTCTAAAGAAATACTTTTCTATGGACAAACTGGTCTTTGACTGCAGCACGCACTAAAGTAGGCCTGTTTTCAAAACCAGTTGGTCAGAACACATCAGGTCAATAATGGTTTAGGAAGCAACTGTCACTTTGCACTCACATCAGTCAGGTAAAATGATTAACTATACAGTAACCACTTGATATAACAGAAATAATATCCTTATAATGGAACACGGTAATGGAATCAGCCTTTCTGTAGCCAGAGGAGACTTATCTTGTGACACCTGGCTTCCATTGACTTGATCAATTTAATGAAGTGTAATAGTCTATTTTTCATTTTTCAGTATAGAATATAGTCCACTCCTGGATGAGTTGTGGTAGTCTGCTGGTTATAACTGCTTTCCTTTAGGGCTCCACATTCATATTAATTGGGCCGGAGTTTGAAGGTAGCTGAAGATATAAGTTGAATCATTAGGTCTATATTGGTCTAAGGGTTGATGGTTTAAAACATTTAGTTTTGGGAAGTTCAAATCTCAGCATGGCTGACTTGGTCCATTTTCCTCCTGAGGTAGACAACTGGATGGTGATTATTCAAATAATACCTTGAAATCTCAAATCAGCCCTTTGTGCTGTGCATAGACATTAAATAGCCATGTTACATAGACTCTAGTTCTATAAGTTGAGTTGCTTAGAGGTGGCCACATTTCAGTTTGTTAAATATTCTGGGATGTTTTTCTATATAAATCTAAAATAGCATCCGGTGTATTATGCTATTCACATAGACTCTGTTGAATAGCAGAAGTTACTGAATGAAGTAGAGCCTAAGCCTTGATGGCGCATGCTGTTCATACTAGACCTGTCTATTTTCACTGATTCAACTGGGCAAACACTTTGGCTGTTTGGGTCTACTAATCCACCAGTTCTGCTCTGTTTAACTTAAGGATTCAGTTAAGCTACATCTTCTTTCTTCATAGCTCTGGAGAGCCACAACTTAAATGCAGCTGACAGCATAGCTATCTCTGCTTATGTGTACCAAATACCTCCCTCTCACCCCACGTTTTAAAATAACATTAAAATTAGGGTGACCATATTTCCCAAAGGAAACATGCTGCTGTACCAGGCCCTCCTCTCTCTACCAACAGCAATACCAATTTATAAGTGTAGATCAGGTGTTAGTTTTTAACTTTTGCTGTGGAGAGAAGTGGTGGAAAAGGAGGCTCATTAGCATGAATAGGGTCAGTCTGGATGGTCTGGCATATGTGCATGATGGGTGTTTGCTATGGACTTAGTAGTATTAGAACTAAGACTTGACCAAACGTTTTGGTTTAATGATTTTAATTCCATTCTCGACCATAGAAAGAGGTTTGTGCACATCAAATTGTAACAAATGCCTGTGTCTTGGGTAGGTTTGCATTTGATCACCAAACTGTCGATAGTGCTCTAATTTACACAGATTTTATTAAAAAGGAGTACTTGTGGCACCTTAGAGACTAACAAATTTATTTGAGCATAAGCTTTCGTGAGGTGCCACAGGTACTCTAAGGTTCCACATGTACTCCTTTTCTTTTTGCGGATACAGACTAACATGGCTGCTACTCTGAAACAGATTTTATTGTTTCTGACTTCCTTGCTAATTTTTAATTTAAAAACCAAACTTATTTTACAGATATTTATAAAGACGGTTTATCCTCAAGATGTTAGGTGGATATTTCTCCATCAAATTTACACCTTCACGATTGTCTGTCTCAGCAAAAAGGTGACGGATTGAATAGGTTTGGGAGTGTGAAATACCCTCTCACCACTAGAATGCTTGCTGCAGCACAGGGGAGAGGGCAGCGTAACTTGAGGAATCTCGTACTGCTGCTGCTCATGCTGTACCTGTTCTCATATCAAATTGTATTGATTGAAGGTTTTTGCCATGTCAAAGACAAAAAATACATACAAACAGCCCCTAAAATATTCAGCAGTAAACAAAATACATCTAAAATGGCTAGTCTGTAGACAAAGTTTAAAAAAAAACACCCCCCCCCAAAGCAGTAAGTATACAAAAAACCTTGCTCTTAAATCTCCAGATTTATTGTTTTAAACATTTAGGGCCTGCTTCAGTTTGTATTTAGGGGTTTCTTGCCTTTGACTTCAGTGGGAGCAGAATTGTGCCCTTTGTGAAAAGTGTTAAGCATGTAGAGTTTATGTCCATCTTACTGTATAAAACAAGACAGTTCAGTAGATTCTGATAAGAACAATAAACAGAATATGATGAGATGGAATAAAACTTTAAGTTTTTCTGGCTGCAAGAGGAGTTTGGAAGGTTCATAGTCCAGAAACCTTGTCACTTGGGGCTCAGGTGTCTGTTTTCTCTTTCAGACAGATAAGGTTAGTTTCCTCAGTTGTGTATCTGTATACAGTATCTTTTCACCCATTGTATTCCATGTGTCAGAGGCTAGCTAAGTATTTTCATGCTGCTGCTGGCCTCTGCTTGGAGGGTGTACAGTCAGGTGGTGTGGGAATAGGGTGTAGGAGGTGCTACTGCTGTCACTGGCTGCCATTGCAGTGCAAGAACATAGAATCATGGGGTTAGAAGGGACTGCAACGGTCATCTAGTCCAGCCCCCTGCCAAGATGAAGGATTTGTTGTGTCTAAACCATCCAAGACAGATGGCCATCCACCATCTTTTTGTAAACCTCTAATAAAGAAACTTCCACGACTTCCCTAGGCAGTTTGTTATATTGTCCTACTATTCTTACAGTTAAGAAGTTTTTCTTGAGATATAATCTAGATCTACTATGCTGTAGTTTGAACCCACTGCCCCTTGTCCAGCCTTCTGTGGCAAGAGAGAACAACTTTTCTCCATCTTTTTATGGCAGCCTTTCAAGTATTTGCAGACTGCTATCATGTTCCCCCTTAATCTCCTCGTTTCCAAACTAAACATATCCAGTTCCTTCAGCCTTTGCTCATATGGCTTGCTTTCCATCCCTTTGATCATCTTTGTTGCTCGTCTCTGGATCCTTTCCAGTTTCTCTACAGCCTTTCTGTACAACGGTAGTAAAAAATTGGACACAGTACCCCAGTTGAGACCTAACCAGTGCCAAGTAGATCAGTACTATCCCCTCCTTGCATGCTATGCTATGCCTCTGTTAATGCAACCCAAAATTGCATTTGCTTTGTTTAGCAACAGCCGCGCATTATTGACTCATGTCGAGGTTGTGATCTACCACAAGTCCCAGATTTTTTTCACCAGTGCTGCTGCCAAGCCAGTTATCCCCCGTTCTGTATTTGTGCATTTGTTTTTTTCCCATAAGTGTAGCACCATATATTTGTCTTTGTTGAATTTCATTTTGTTGTCTGTAGCCCAATTCTCCAATTTATCAAGATCCCTTTGAATTTTAGCTCTATCCTGAAAAGTGTTTGCAATCCCTTTCCCACCTTTGTGTAATCAACTGCTAATAGCAATAACCCCTAATGGCTGGAGATGGGACACTAGATGGGGAGGGCTCTGACTTACTACAGAGAATTCTTTCCCAGGTGTCTGGCTAGTGGGTTTTGCCAACATGCTCATGATTCAACTGATCATCATATTTGGGGTCAGGAAGGAATTTTCCTTCAGGTCAGATTGGCAGAGACCCTGGGTTTTTTTTCATCTTCCTCTGCAGCATAGCCACATTGCTTGCTGATTTAAAGTAGAATAAATGGTAACTTGAAGTCTTTAAATCAAGATTTGAGGACTTCAGTAACTCAGCCAGAGGTTATGGATCTATTGCAGAAGGGGGTGGGTTAGGTCCTGTGGCCTGTGGTGTGCAAAGAGGTCAGACTAGATGATCGTGATAGTCCCTTCTGGTCTTAAAGTCTAGGAGCACCTCTTATTAGTCCCACTGGTTAGAAGCAGCAGATCTCATTGCTTGGCCACTGCAAGATTTGTTCATGCTTAGGTCATGGTTCTAAAGTTTTCTGAGAAGCCATAAGATTCAATAATTTTCATTTTTTAAAAAAAAAATCTTAGACTCTACAGAAATAGATGGCATTTGTCAGACTCTCCTAGAAATGCTGTCTTCTCACTCTGGGTGAGATGATGAGGGACTTCATCAGACTGGGAGATTATATATATATATATATACTGATCATTAAAAGAAACGCAAGACAGTTATCTGACTGTAACTTGAAGACTTTTATATTTGTAACATTCTGGAAGAAAGCTCAGTGTTTTTCAATTGCATTTTTCAGTGTGTTTTTAAAAAAATATTCATTGTTACTGTTAGATATATGCTAAAAGTGCCATACTTGAGTGAGTGGGAAAGTGATTCTATATGTTTTGTGAAATATAATTTGTAAAGCAGTTTAGGATCCTTTGTAATGAGAGGAGCTGTATAGTATAACCTATGTACTTGTCAGAAGCGCTTATTTGAATATTTAGGAGGATGTGTTGAGTAAAGTAGTTGCAGCTGTTTTTTGGGGTGTGTATGCCTAAATAGGGAATACCTAGTGATGTGGTATAAAGTCCTGAATCTGAAATGGGTCTCTTTCTGCTGAGTAGTAAATAGGTACATTACTTCTAAGTCATGGGGATCTAGGACTGTCATCTCAAATAAGTGCTAATAAATCCTTTTTTTCATAGAATCTTAGAAGTGTAAGACTGGAAGGGACCTTAGTAGGTCATCTAGAGGAGTGGTTCTCAAAGCTGGTCCGCCGCTTGTTCAGGGAAAGCGCCTGGCGGGCCGGGCTGGTTTGTTTACCTGCCGCGTCTGCAGGTTTGGCCGATCGTGGCTCCCACTGGCCGCAGTTCACTGTTCCAGGCCAACGGGGACTGCAGGAAGCGGCACGGGCCGAGGAACGTGCTGACCGCCCTTCCCGCAGCCCCCATTGGCCTGGAGCAGCGAACTGCGGCCTGTGGGAGCCGCGATCAGCCAAATCTGCGGACGTGGCAGGTAAGCAAACTGGCCCAGCCCGCCAGGGGCTTTCCCTGAACAAGCAGCAGACCGGCTTTGAGAACCACTGATCTAGAGCAGTCCCCTACATTGAGGTAGGACTAAGTATTCAATGTCCACTCCTCCGTATCCTCTTCTACAGGCTGAACAACCTCCCCCGTTTCTTTTTTTCAATCTTTCCTCATTGGTCGTCTTTTCTAGACTTTTAATCATTTTTGTTACTCTCCTCTAGACTTTCTCCAATTTGTTCATATCTTTCCCAAAGTGTGGTGCCCAGAACTGGATGCACTACTTCAGTTGAGGCCATATCAATGCTGACTAGAATGGAAGAATTACTTCTCATGTCTTGCTTACAACACTCCTGCTAATACTTTCCAGAATATTTGCTTATTTTGCAACAGTATTAAATTGTTGACTCATATTTAGCTTGTGATCTGTCATCAACCCCAGATCCTTTTAGGCAGTACTTCTTCCTAGGCAGTAATTTTCCATTTTGTATTTGTCCAATTGATTATTCCTTCCTAAGAATAGTCCTTTGTATTTGTCCTTCTTGAATTTCATCCTGTTTATTTCAGACCATTTGTCAAGATCATTTGAATTTTAATCCTGTCCTCTAAAGTGCTTGCAACCCCTCCCAGCATGGTTTCATCCACACATGTTAAGTTTACTCTCTGTCATTATCCAAATCATTTATGAAGCTATCGAATAGAATCAAACTCAGGACAGATCCCTGTGGGACCCCAGATGATATGCTCTTTCAGCTTAATTGTGAGCCATGAGAAAACTTTTCCAAACCAGTGGTGCACCCACCTTATCATAGGTCCATCTAGACTAGTGGTTCTCAAACTTATTTGATCGGGTCCCCTTTCTTTGTGTCTGTCCCCAGTGAGGGATTGGGGCAGGGAGTGGGGGAAGAAGGAGAGCCTGAGCCTGAGCTGCCTCCTAGTGAGGGATTGGAGCAGAGGGTGGGCAAGGAGAGCCCAAGCTTGGGCTACCTCTTGGTGAGCTATTATGGGGAGGGGAGGAGAGCCCAAGCCTGGATGGTAGGGCTCCGTCCTCTTTTACCACTGCCTACTGGATGTGCATGGCCCTTCTGCATGAACCCCAGCCATCCGGGGCTGACAGCTAGAGCTCTTTATTTAAAAAATAACAACAAAACAGTACACGACTCGGGCCTCCCTTGGGAGGCCTGCCCCAGTTTGAGAACTAATGATCTGGACTATATTTCTCTAGTCTGTTTGAGAGGGTCATGTGAGATGGTATCAAAAGCCTCACTAAAGTCAAGATATATATGACATCTGCTTCCCTGCTATCCACAAGGCTTGTTATTCTGTCAAAGAAGGATATTAGGTTGCTCTGATATGATTAGTTCTTGACAAATCCTTATTGCCTGTTACTTATCCATTTATTTTCTTATAGGTGTTTACAGGTTGATTGTTTCATTATGTGCTCCATTATCTTTCCAGGTACTGAAGTTAAGTTGACTGTTCTGTAATTCCCTTATTGTCCTTATTCCCCTTTTTTTTATAGATAGGTACTATATTTGCCCTTTACTTATCCTGTCCTCCATGAGTTCTCAAAGATAATTGCTAATGGTTCAGAGAGGTCTTCAGCCAGTTTCTTAAATAGTTAAGAATGTATTTCATCAGGCCCTGCCAACTTGAAGACCTTTAAATTGTCTAAGGCTATGTGTACACTAGAGAGCTTACAGTGGCACAGCTGTAACAATGCAGCTGCGCTGCAGTAAGATCTCTCATGTAGCTGCTCTGTGCCAAGGGGAAAGAGCTCTCCTGTTTACATAATTAAGCCACCCCCAATGAGTGGAGTTATCTATGTCAGCGGGAAAAGCTCTGCCACCGACATAGTGCTATGCATACTACCATTTATGCTGGCATAATTTAGGTCACTCAGGGGAGTGTTTTTTTCACACCCCTGAACGACATAAGTTTTTTGTCGACATAAGTGGTAGCATAGACATGGCCGAAGTAATTCTTAACTTGTTCGTTTCCTATTTTAGCCTCAAATCCTACCCAATTTATACTTCTGCCATTGCTGCATTTTCTGTTATTTCTGTTGTTGTCATTCCGTCCTCATTGTGTAATGCGCCTTGGTCTACCTCTTGCTTCTCATAAGCTATAAAAAAAAATTTCTTGTTACCCTTTATGTCCCTAGCTAGTTTAATCTTTTTTTTTTTTTTGCCTTGGCCATTCTAATTTTGTCCGTACATGCTCGTTGTTGTTTTTTTATATTCATCCTTCATAATTTGACCTAGTTTTCACTATTTGTATGACTCATTTTTGAGTTTCAGGTTATTGAGGATCTCCTGGTTAAGTCAGGGTGGTCTTTTCTCATACTTCATATTTTTCCTATGTATTGGAATAGTTTGCTCTTGTGCCCTTAATACTGTCTCTCCAAAAAAACCTGCCAATTTTCCTGAACATTTTTTTTCCCTTACACTTGCTTCCAATGGGATCTTGCCTACCAATTCTCTGAGTATGCTGACTCATAGAAGTGTAGGACTAGAGGTCCTACAGAGTTGAGAGGTCATCTAGTCCAGTCCCCTGCACTCAAGGCAGGACTACATAATAACTAGACCATTCCTTACAGGTGTTTGTCTAACCTGTTCTTAAAAAACCTCCAATGACGGGGGTTCCACAACTTCCCTAAGCAATTTGTTCCAGTGCTTAACTACCCTTATGTCCAACCTAAACCTCTCTTGCTGCAATTTAAGCCCATTGCTTCTTGTCCTATCCTCAGAGATTAACAAGAACAACTTTTTACCCTCCTCCTTGTAACAACTTTTTATGTACCTGAAAACTGAGCGGGGGACATAAGTCCTCTCTTCTCCAGACTAAACAAACCCAGTTTTTTCAATTTTTGTTCATAGGTAATTTTCTCTAGACCTTTAATCATTTTTGTTGCTGTCCTCTGGACTTTCTCCAATTTGTTCACATATTTCCTGAAATGTGGTGCGCAGAACTGGACACAGTACTCCAGCTGAGGCCTTATCAGCACAGAATAGAGCGGAGGAATTACTTCTCGTGTCGTGCTTACAACACTCCTGCTAATACATCCCAGAATGATTTTCTCTGTTTTTGCAACAGTGTTACAATGACACACATTTAGCTTGTGATCCACTACAACCTCCAGATCCCTTTCTGCAGTATTCCTTTCTAGGCATTCATTTTCCATTTTGTGTTTGTGTAATTGATTATTTCTTCCTAAGTGGAATACTTTGCATTTGTCCTTATTGAATTTCATCCTATTTACTTCAGACCATTTCTCCAGTTTGGCCAGATCATTTTTGATTTTAATCCTGTCCTCCAAAGCAATTGCAATGCCTCCCTTTGGTATCATCCACAAACTTTATAAACGTACTCTCTATGCCATTATCTAAATCATTTATGAAGGTATTGAAAAGAACTGGACCCAGGACCAATCCCTGCGGGACCCCACTTCCAGCCTGACTGTAAACCACTGATAACTACTCTCTGGGAATGGGTTTCCAACCATTGTGCCCCACCTTATAGTAGCTCCATCTAGGTTGTATTTCCCTAGTTTGTTTGAGAAGGTCATGCAAGACAGTATAAAAAGTCTTATTAAAGTCAAGATATACCACATCTACCACTGCCCCCCATCCACAAGGCTTGTTAACCTGTCAAAGAAATCTATAGGTTGGTTTGACACGATTTGTTCTTGACAAATCTATACTGACTGCTACTTATCACCTTATCTTCTTGATGTTTTCAAATTGATTGCTTGATTATTAGTTCCACTATCTTTCTGGCGACTGAAGTTAAGCTGATTGGTCTGTAATTCCCTGGGTTGTCCTTATTTCCCTTTTTTTTATAGAATGGCACTATATTTGCCCTTTTTCCAGTCCTCTTGAATCCCTCCCATCTTCTATGAGTTTTCAAAGATAATCGCTAATGGCTCAGATATCTCCTTAGTCAGCTCCGTAAGCATTCTAAGATGAAGTCTGCCTTCTTGAAGTCCACTGTCTTTATTCTGCTGTTTTCCCTCCTACCATTATTTAAAATAAGTATAAATAAACTAAAAGCATTGTAGTTATAAATCTTTTGGACAATAAACACTAATTCAGATGTCTTGAGTGGAAGAGGAGGGTAGTGAGATTGGGGGTGAGGAGGAAAATATATCCAACCCTGAATTTCAGAAAGCTGTGAGGAAGAGCTATGTTTATGCCAGGTTTGTGCTGTATGATGCATAATCTTCATGTTTTCAGAAATAGTTTCTTAGGTCTGAGTACAAGTGTGATTGGATTTAAAATCAAATAACTTAACTGGAAAATAAAGTTTTGGATGCAGTGCTTTCTGTGTATTCTTTTTGAACATATTTCAGTTTCCTGCTCTAAGTATTCAAAAGTTGGCACTTCCTACTGTATATTGAGGCCATTGCAAAAAATAAAATAAAATAAATAAAAAATGCTTGTGTTCTGGAAGGGACTGTGAACCAATGCAGCACGATCAGCTAAAAGCAATGCTAATCTTTATATCAAATGACTAAAGACCATACTGCACCCTGCCTTATGAAGGCCTATAAGTAACTGAAGGAATGGAAAACTGAAGTTCCCTTTGCAAAGATTCCCCACTCTGGGAGTGGGAAAGGAGAAGACTGTTTGTTTGTTTGTTCCCCTGTAGAAGAAACAGAGCCTATTCCAAAGTCCTGTGGATTTCTGGGATTTGTAAGAGCATAGGGCAATGCATAGATGAAAGAGGCCAGAAGTGTGAAAATATTATATCAAACCCTGATTTCCATAGCTGTGTAAGGAAGAGTTATGTCGGAGTTGTTGCCATATGGTTTGGGTAGGGTGACCAGATAGCCAGTGTGAAAAATCGGAACGGGGGTTGGGGGTAATAGGTGCCTATAACAGACAAAGCCCTGAATATCGGGACTGTCCCTATAAAATCAGGACATCTGATCACCCAAACTGCTTGGGTGGAATTGAAATGCCAGAGTTTTGTGTATCTGCTGCAGCCTGCAAACCCTCCTTTCAGAAGGTGTTACTAACACAAATGGAGCTAAGCAGGAAAGTTAGCATAGTTCATGTTCTTGGCCTCCAAGTTGCCAGAAGAGAAAATGCATGTCCAACCTAATTTAACCTCTGGTCGTCCCAGGCCTGCCTCTTCCACATGTGCAGATTCTCAGAGCAAGGATCAGCCCTTACTGGGGCAGAAAAGCTACAATGCTGTGAAGGTGGCTAACCTATATGTTCTCTTAAGACAGGCAAAAAAAACTATGCGAGGAAGATCCTTTCTGCATACTGGCTTGTGGGACACAATCTGGCCTTTAGTGAGGCTTCCCCCCTATTAAATAAATGAATAAAAAATTGAAATGCAATATGTAGCTTTAACTTTTCTGAAGTTCTTTGTTTCACAGATGTGATATAATCTTGTTTATGCAAAACAGGACCGACCACCTGAAGTCTATTAATGACATTGAAAAGTCTCATGATTATCCTAAACCTTGATTATTCAGGTGTCATATTTGGGTGGCCAGTGTTGTGTTGGACAAAGTACAGTACAAATATTTATAAAGAACATTTTGGCATTAGCTACATACAGAATTTTTCATAGAGGGAAATAGGGTACAGTATTTATAAGCCTCAGTATTTAGAGGGATGACCTCCGTATAGCGGCTTGTAGGTATGGCTCAAAGAATTTGCATTAACTTAAATGTTTGTATTGCGTTTTTCTGGAGGAACTGCAAAGAGCATATACCAGTAACTATAGAGTTTAGTTTCTGGCATGAATCACAAACAACTTATAAAATAATATGGATCATAATTTTAAAAATACCTTTTATAGGAATAAAAATGGGAATATTCCTGCGTGAGTCACATGCTTATTTAGTGCTGTCTCATCTGTCATTCAGCTGGCGTTCGTCACTGAATTTGCTTATAAGCATTGTGGGAAGTGCCACTTCCTTTATTCTATTTAGCATGTGTTGTGCGTGCTCCAAAGATGCTGACTAGCCAATGCTTGAGTGACTACTGCCTTCATCATTGCTCTGAGGCAAATTTCATTATTGTCATCCTCTTCTTCTTTATCTTAGATCAGAAAAGTATGACCGCTGCTGATTATGCTTGCCAGTTCACTACTTCTTGTGAGGGTGGGACTTCACAGATGATTTACTGCTACTTTATGTTGCTTTGTAACTATGCTCATTTTAAACCAGAGACAAGAAAATGGATTTAATTTTTAATATGGGTTTGTGTAACCAATTAATCATCTACAATAGCCTGTGCTACAATCACCAGTTATAAAAAGGAGAGAGATTGATAATATTGCTCATGGATTGGCCTGAGCTGTGGACTAGAGAGATGATCCAATAGGTAAATGTTCTGGAAAAGAGCACTGGATACAACGCTCTACCCAAAAGTAAAGCATCTTCCACAGTTTTCTAAAGAGGGTCATTTCCCCTGATTGTCTCCTCCTGCTGTGAGGTCTTTTTAGATTGTAAACTCTTTGGGGTGGAGACTGTCTCTTTTTTTTGTTTGTTTGTTTGTTAGAGTGTAATACAATGGGCCCCTGACATGGATGAGGCCTCTAGATGATACCGCAATAAAATGTTTAAATATTTAAGTCGTCACTGAAAAATGTGGCCACTGATGAAAATCAGAAATGCATGATGCTTCAATTGTGTTCAAAAAGAAAAGGAGTACTTGTGGCACCTTAGAGACTAACAAATTTATTTGAGCATAAGCTTTCGTGAGCTACAGCTCACTTCATCGGATGCATCCGATGAAGTGAGCTGTAGCTTTTCTTTTTGCGAATACGACTAACATGGCTGCTACTCTGAAACCAATTGTGCTCGGTTTGTTTCCTTTTTAATGCTTGAAATAATAGTGAGAGATGTATGATAATGGCTGAGTTAGAAGTAGCTGAAGCAGTAATACTGTCTTTGTGATTGTACCTATGCCAGCTATGTGGGATATTTATCAAAATAATTGGAAAATGTGTGTTGTATTTATAGTGGTTCAGCATTGTCTGTCTGTGAAATAACTTTACAGACACCAAGTAATACAGGGTTATAAACTTTCGTAGTTTGAGATGCATGCCATTTGTTAACTGGTGCTGTACAATATGTGGAAAAGTTTTTGAACTTTTTTTTTTTAAACAGTTGGCAACGTTGTCTGAAATGCTGCAGAACTTTACAACATAACAATACCAGTAATCAGTTTCTGCTTTATAATTAAATGACCTAACTTTCAAATTAGTAAATTGACATAACGGAGCTGGCTTATATCACTCTTTTTGTTGGGTATCAGTTTTGTTTTCATGTTTATTAGTTTCCTTTAAGGAAGCTACCTTATATCATCTGGCTTCCTCTTAATTTTAAAATGGCATTTACATGTAAAAACATTCCCTTTTACATAGTGCTACCCCCAAAAATGTGTTACTCTAGATCTAGTCTTGTGCTGTTTTAGTCAGTTTCATACATGCTTGGGTGGTGAGGGTGGGGGAGACACTGATTAATTGAGGCTCATATGAGAATAATATGAAAAATGTCCAGAAAATGGGGCTTTAATATTGATAGGATGGGTTGGGGTTTTTCTTGTGTTTCAAGCTTAATTTTCAAAATAAAATGCCCCAACTGAAAAGCTTTAAGTCAAGCAGTGTACACAAAAGTAGGGAAATGTGTTACCCTCTTTGGTTCTGGCACAGCTAACAAGGTACAGTATCAGATCACCTGAGATTCCCTAAATCACAAAGGAAAATATTCCAGAATTCTGCAACTTCCCAGTAATCCTCCAGGGAAACTGAGTGACTTGGGAAAAGGGTAATGGAATATAGATCTTGCTGGTCTTTATTTTAATTAGGAAAAAAGATTGAAAAGTTGAATTGACAGTGAACCTTCTCAAGAGACTGAACAATTTGTTCAAACGTCGATGAGAATATGAAATTAGAGTGTACACAGAAAAGGGAATGCACAACCCACTCAGTACATAATTTTACAGTACATTGAAAAATGTAGTCTCCTCCTGTTTGAGCTAATGGTCTCATGCATTTGTTCAAAGATTATTTATGGAGTAATACATTACTAAAACAAGTAACCTACATGACTGTAGGATATGTCACATCCTCCTTTCAATTTTGCCCTTCTTAGAGATTGTGCCAGTCTCCAGTGGGTTGCCTACTAACTGACAGGGAGTGGCTTTAGAAAACCTCGCTAACCTGTGGATCTGGTTCTCAAGCAAACTTTCAGACTTAATTGAACTTGGCATTGAATGACAGCATACTGTTAGGTGAGAAGAAAAGGAGTACTTGTGGCACCTTAGAGACTAACCAATTTATTTGAGCATAAGCTTTCGTGAGCTACAGCTCACTTCATCGGATGCATACTGTGGAAAGTTTAGAAGATCTTATTATATACACACAAAGCATGAAAAAATACCTCCTCCCACCTCACTCTCCTGCTGGTAATAGCTTATCTAAAGTGACCACTCTCCTTACAATGTGTATGATAATCTAGGTGGGCCATTTCCAACACAAATCCAGGTTTTCTCAACCCCCCCCTCCCCCGCACACACAGACTCACTCTCCTGCTGGTAATTGATTATCATACACATTGTAAGGAGAGTGATCACTTTAGATAAGCTATTACCAGCAGGAGAGTGGGGTGGGAGGAGGTATTTTTTCATGCTTTGTGTGTATATAATAAGATCTTCTAAACTTTCCACAGTATGCATCCGATGAAGTGAGCTGTAGCTCACGAAAGCTTATGCTCAAATAAATTGGTTAGTCTCTAAGGTGCCCACAAGTACTCCTTTTCTTTTTGCGAATACAGACTAACACGGCTGTTTCTCTGAAACCTGTTAGGTGAGAGGCAAGTGTATTGGGGCAGAGTTTGAGACTACATAGAACTGATACATATTTTTGTGATTTAATAAAATCTTATGTATTCCAAAGATCTTTTTCCTACTTAACAGCCCAAAATGCTTCACTGTAAATACTGAAATTGTTTCATGGTCTCCCTTAATTTATGCACAGCTCCTCCCCCACCTCTTTTCTATTCATGTTACAGAATGGTGTATTTTGTTCATGTTTTTGTTTTGGGTGAGGGTGCTGGTGGACTAATTACATCATTGCTTATGGCCTACAGTTTGTCTAAGATTTATCATTCTCTTTTAAAAATCCTAATGGAGAGTATATCAAACAAGGCCTTTTCTTTTAAAATTAGGAAATGCACATTAACATATTAATGCTGTTGTCGTCAGCAGTAGCAGCGTGCATACTCTCTAGTTTTAGCACTTGCTAAAACTCTTCCAGTCCCAATCCATTACTCTCTTGAAATAAACTCTATTTCTGTTTCTTATTTAGGCCCTTTTGTTCCATAGTCTGACCATCATAGAAACCCAGAGAGATAAGACAGGAAGTGCTGAGTTCCACCAATGCCATGTGCTTACAGGAAGCAGATGGTGTGAAAATGCCCCCTTGATCCTGTCTGATTCCTGTTATATGATTGCAAAGTGTTTTTGAATTTAATAAAGTATAGATTAGACCCATCCTTAACCTCATGATCAGTAGTGTTTGTTTTCAAGTCTGATTTATGCTTTCAATAGGCATTTTCCTTTTCCTCTGTGTGAGAACTAACATTTATACCTCTTTATTCCCCCAGTCATGTTTTAGGATGTAATTATGCAGAGAAGGGCAATCAGGCAAACAAAAATCTACAAAAAAGGAGGTTGCTGCCTTTCCCCTCCCCATATTTAGGACCTCAAAACAGACTTTAATACTTTTAATATGCTACTGTAAACATACTGTAGTTTCGCAAAAAGAAAAGGAGTACTTGTGGCACCTTAGAGACTAACCAATTTATTTGAGCATAAGCTTTCGTGAGCTACAGCTCACTTCATCGGATGCTGAAGTGAGCTGTAGCTCACGAAAGCTTATGCTCAAATAAATTGGTTAGTCTCTAAGGTGCCACAAGTACTCCTTTTCTTTTTGCGAATACAGACTAACACGGTGGATACTGTAGTTTGTCAATTGATGGGAGGCACGGGCAGAGTTTATTCTATAATATATGTTAGAAAAGGATTGGAAGAGCTTAGTTTGTGATGCCAAATGGAGACCTAATTCATGTGCCATGCAAGTTACTTTGCTTCTTAGTTCACATGCAGGGCTGTTTAATTTTGTTAATGTGAACACTTAGTGGTTGTGGACGCCCACTCTCCCCCCGGAAGCAAAAACCAGTGCAGCTTTGCTACACGCTGAAAGTACTGGATATGGGGAGGATGAGTCAGGGGGTAAGGAGTCCCCTCCCTGCCATGAAGTTCTGTGTGTGACTGAAGGATCCATTTGCCGAACAGATCACAGATCTTCAATCTTCTTTCAGCAGAGGGTTGACAGTGATTTAGGGTGGCACAAGTCTATTTCAGTCAGTGACCTGAAGTAGCTTCTGCAAAGCCGCTCCAGAGTTACTTTTAGGGCTTCAAAGGTGGTGGGAAGCATCTGCCCAATTCCTAGGGCCCTGGGCTATGGGCTGGTCTAAGGATTTGTGTGGCATGTTCTGAGAATGATCATTGCTCACTATGGCCTGTTTCGCTAGCTGGAGGATGTTGCTGTGATGTGAGGCTTGCATTTGAGGGTCTAATGGAGTCATAAGGCAGGAATCAGGGCCATCCTTAGGATTTATGGGGCCCTACGCAGTATTATTAAACTGATGCCCCTATGCCCAACTTGGGGCACAGCCACCACCTCCGGCCCCTGGACCTCCAGGAGACCCTCCCTGCCATTGCTGACACACACCGAGCTTCGTATGCAGCAGACTCAGCGGCAGCCTGGGCTCGCAGCCCAGAGAGGGAGGGACGAGGCAGCAAAGGATACCAAGCCACCTGGCCCACCTCACGGCGGCGGAGAGTCCCTGTTCCCTGCAGAGACCCCCATGCCCTCTCCCTCACGCAGAATACTGGCACATTCTGCTCTGTGAATACGGCCCCTACTTAAGGAGACTGCAGCACGCGCTGGGTGTGCAGGAGTTGACCCACTCTTACCTGCTGTCCCGGTGGTGCCCCAAATTTTCAGGTGCCCTACGCAGCCACGTTTGCCTACGGACGGCCGTGGCAGGAATGCTCCCTAGTTAATGGGATGATAAATGGGTGATGGAAGTGACAACGCTGTGTGACTGACCTGGGAAAGGCCCTTTAGCTGTTTTTGCTTCTGGTGATACAGTCTTTGCTGGAGGGGAAAAATGGAATACTGGAGACAGAAGAAGGGTTAGAACAAAGGAAGGGAAAACAGGACATGCAACTGGGCTTGGAAAGAAAATAAGGGGGAATCTTAGTGTGGAAACAGGAAAGGAGATAATACCCATATGTTTACATGCAGGAAGTTCATTGAATGTATGGTAAGTTTATTTTGCCTGTTCTCCCTCTTGTTTCCTCTTCATTTCATGACAGAGAATTAACATAATCCATTTAGGAATGACATAACTTTGTTATAAAGTATTCTATACAGAAGCATTGCGTGAGATGCCTGCAGTGTAGCCTTTACTTCAAGGTTTTGGGCGGAAGTGAGTCATGAATTGTTCTGGCTTTACAGGCTGTCACTCCCTTTGCTTGATAGCTAAAAGGTGTACTGGAATTTTCCAGGTACAGCATTGTGGGAGGTGAGAAGGGGAAGGAAAGGGGAGAGGCTGTGAGTTGAGATTTGGAGAAGGAAGGAAGGGCATATCTCAGAGAACTAAGTCCCTTAATGTAACTTGTTTAGTGAATGAGGGAACAGTAGAAAGCTAAAAAAAATTCTTGCAGTAAATCTGTATTCAAATGACTACTGCTGTCTTTGTGTTTGCTACCTTTTTATTACCACTTCTTTTTATTAATTTGAAATGCAAACTGATTTTCTCTCCAGCATGGATTTCAACACATTTTTGTGCTCATGCCAAGAACACTCTGTTCTGTTAAGTCATTCAGTGACGTTGAATGCTGGCCCGAAGCCAAGCTGGGTCAAGTTCATTTAAATAAGTTTTAGCGTAGGCTCTCACTGGGTGAGGAATGTCAGTCTTGTCTTCACAGGATAGGGTGCTCTGTCCTGTCAGTTTTTCTAAATAAGTTAAGTGTTTTTTGTTTTTTTTAAATAGGTAATACAAAAAAAATCATTTTCATGCATGTGAATGAGATGGTAGAATGGATCTAGAACAGGGTGGGCAAACTTTTTGGCCTGAGGGCCACATTGGGGAATAGAAATTGTATGGCAGGCCATGAATGCTCACAAAATTGGGGTTGGGGTGGAGGAGGGGGTGAGAGTTCCAGCTGGGGGTGTGGGCTCTGGGGTGGGGCTGGAGATGAGGACTTTGGGGTGTAGGAGGGTGCTCTGGGCTGGGACTGAGGGGTTTGGAGGGTGGGAGGGAGGTCAGGGCTGGGGCAGGGATGTGGGAAGGGGTGCAGATTACAGCTGGGGATGCAGGCTCTGGGATGGGGCTGGGCCTGAGATGTTTGGGATGCTGGAGGGTGCTCCAGGCTGGGATCGAGGGGTTTGGAGAGCAGGAGGGGGATCAGAGCTGGGGCAGAGGCGTGGGGAGAGGCTTGGGGTGCAGGCTTCGAGCGGTGCTTACCTCAAGCGGCTTCTGGAAGCAGTGGCATGTCCCTTCTCTGCCTCCTTCATGGAGGCATGGGCAAGTGGCTCTGCATGCTCGCCCATCTGCAGGCACGGCCCCTGTAGCTCCCATTGGAGCAGGTAGGAGCAAGAGCGGGGCCATGCTGTGGCTTCTGGGAGCTGTGTGGTGTGGCCCTTGACCCAGCGCCCTGGCCGGAGCAGGGCTGAGCCACATGGTGCGGCCCCCGACCCAGCACCCTGGCTGGAGTGCCGGAGCAGGGCAAGCCCCAGACTCCACTCCCCAGCGGGAGTTCATGGGCCCGGCCCGCAGGCCATAGTTTGCCCACCTCTGATCTAGAATATAAAACAAAACCTGTGTATTGTGACTTTCCTTCGCTTTATCAGATTTTGATTTTTTTTTTTTTTATCCTTCCCTACATCAGTCTTGACATTGTTGTGTATCTTTTCTGTTCAGCTCTGGGAGTACTACTGAAATCCCAGTGGCAGAGCCCTGATTGTGACAGAAATAGATACAGCATGGTGAATTGTATTAACGCTACAGTGTCTCAGTCTAGGGCAGTAGCTCATATACTCTTCCCCCCACATTTAAGATTCTGGGCTTCACTCTCTTATCTTCAATGTGTTTAGGGTTGTTCTTTAAAATACATATAATTATACTTCTATTCCAATATACACATACACCTTAAAGAAATCTATTCTGGGTCCATGTCCCTCCTAAAGAACTGTACTATGTTATGGTGGTGAAAAATCTGCCTTCATTTTATTGCTCTCTAGTTCCAACTTCCCTGTCAGGGGACTGACTGTATTACTGCTACTTTGCATAGTAGCGTACTTTTCCTTCCTGTAACCCCACCACAAATCACGCTCCAGTCCCTCCCTTCCCCCTCACTTCCAGTAACTCTGCTCTGTGAGCAATAATTTTGGAACCACTGGCAAAATAAGAGCCTGTTTGACAAGTTCATAAAACTCTTACGACAGGACACTATTAAGATATATAAAGTTAGGGAAGTCATTAAGCTGTCTCTGAGACAACTGTTTAATGTTTCAAGATCAGAAATGAAATCCATTTTTTTCACCATATCTCTTAGATTTTTTTATTATGAATAAAATATCTGGGACAGTTCCATGATTAAAACAGTGGGAGGAAAGGGTATGTATAAAAGAATGGAGATGTAAATTAAGGAGGTGTTAATTCACAGATCCCAGCTGAAATTTCTGTCCCCTTTGATTGTGTTAACGTCTTGTTTTTTGGAGTCATGTATTGTATCATATTTCTGGGTCTTGGCTCAATTGTTGTTTGGTCTTTAAGGGAGAGAAACATAGCAGTACCAGGTTCCCATGGTTCAACACCCACTCTTCAGCTACTTGTCAGAGCTTGCTAGCTTATCTTGACTGTGTGGGAGAGTAGAGGTTGATCAACTTTGTGCTCATCGCTAGATGTCACTCATTTGCAATTATTTGGAATATCATTTGGGTTGGATTTTTTTTTTCTGAAATCATTCTGCTTCCTTGCTGTCTCAGCCAAAGGGGAAAAAAAAATGAGAGAAATGACAAGAAATTCTAATGGTCTGTTCCATCCTATCACCTCCTGCCCCATAAAATTGTCCTATTTTGGTACTTACTAGTTTTGAATTCTTATATGGCACATTCCTTTCTCTTTGTTCTTTCTTTGTCATTTTTATATAGTTCTGTTCACTAGTATGTGAGAGGCAAAAATAACGACAGCTGATCTTTTCAAAAGTGATTTTAAAAATATAAACAAAGGGAGACATAGTGATAGAACATTGGATCACAAAAAGGGATACTTAAAAAACAACCACTGCAAACTGAACTAGCATGTATGAAGTAGAAAAGGAGACTCCCAAACTAAAAAAACTACTCTGCGTTTAACCGCTGATGCCTTATGATGTGTTAGGCAGTGGATGATGTTATAAAAAAGAGAGAGGGACAAGGGGGGTATGTGGGCGCGCCAAGATGATTTTGCACATGCACCCACTGAGATGATTTTGCTGTTGTTGTCTAGTACGTTCTGTGGAATGTGGTGCCTCTCTTGGCTTTTGCCTTGTCTTCTCCAGCATTTTGGTATTAGTTTGGTGTCTTTACTGACTCTGCAGTGTAAAATATCCCCTCTAAAGTTTTTACCTTTTTTTTTTTTTTTTTAAATTTAAATGGGGTGTTGGCAGGGGGACTAGCCAGTGATGACTTAGCTATATGAGTTGGTACTGCTGAATGCCTAGCTAACCTTCATCATGTTTTCTCCAAAAGTGGATGTCCAGGGAGAGAAATATGTCCACCAAAGGTAAAATGTAAATAGGTATATTACTGGAAGTGCTTCTCTCTTTCCTTACTCCCACCCTCCTGCCCCACTATTGAAATCTGACTTTGAGAGTGACTTCTTGGTACTAGTCAAGTTTATAGTACACAGGCACCTATTTTGAGGCCATGCTGCTTTATAGCTTGGTAGGCAGGGGCAGCTGCTCTAGTCAAGTTGTTGCATACCATGTCCCTTCTCCCCCCCTCTGCCATCCTCCCACATACGCAGGGGTTCAAGTGGGTCAGTTCTGTGTTGTCTGATTTTATGTAGCGAGGCAAACTAGATGTCCTGAGGTGTCTTCAGAATTCATTTAATAATAATAGTTTAACAATACTTCTCTAGCACCTTCTATTTGAGGATATCCATGTTCTTCAAATGTTAACAAATTAAGACTCTCAATGGCCTTGTGAAGTAGGTAAGTAGTAGTCCCATTCTACGGATGAGAAGCTTCACTTTCCCATTTTACAGATGAAGAAACTGAGGCATTGTCTACACAGACATTTTTTTTCTCGATAACAGAAGGTGTGAATTTAAAATACTATAGTTATACGTTATTACCCTCTATTTGGACACTCTTGTTTTCCAGTACGAGTGGTTTTTTCAGTTTAGTTTGTCTCTTGGGAAGGAGTTTAAGCTAAATTGAAAAAAGCTACCCTTGTATCAGAATAAGAATGCTCACGTGTGTGGGGGTGAGTTATATTAATGTAACAATACTGGTATAATTGATAGAAAGGTTCCCATGTAGACAAGCCCTAAGACTTGGAGAGAATGACTTACTCAAAGTTATATAGCAGAGCTCAGAAAATGTGGGAGGAAACATGAAGTGCCTTTCTGTTAGGCTAGTCCTGAACAGGATTTTTAGGACCATATTCTACCTGCTCTGCACAAACTACCCACTGATGCCAGTGGAAGTTCATGCCTGAACTGAGTGCTGAACATGGTCCATATAAAAGCAGATAAATCCATTCAGATTATTCTTAAATCCTATCTTTCTAGCACTTTTGGTTATAGATTTCAGTTTTTTTATGCAGTTTAGTGATATTTTAAGAGCATTTAACTTTTTACATGGCACAGTAGAGAAAAACAGACATTTCCTCTGCTGATACCTGTATGGGTTATGACAAATGCTTACTCATAAACCTCCAGTTTCCCTTTACGAAGGTTACAGGGTAAAAGGTGTCCATCTCTGTTTTACCTAGGATTACTAAGTATTTGTGGCAGTGTGTCATTGTATTTATCTAATACACAGTTAGTATTATCATTATCCTTATTTGAATTTAATTGAGAGAGTGCTTGGATGAATAAAGCAGTATTATCTTCCCCACACTTTCCCTGGAGAGGTGGGTTTCTCTGAAGTATAGTAGGTATTAGAATACTTTTCATGACCAACTATATAATTATGCATCAGATGAAGTGAGCTGTAGCTCACGAAAGTTTATGCTCAAATAAATTGGTTAGTCTCTAAGGTGCCACAAGTACTCCTTTTCTTTTTATATAATTACACCTTTAATCATAGTAAAATACTGTAGATCCTTCACTTTTTATGTTATGTTATCCACATTTGGTTCCGCAACATAGAATAGGCAGCCTGTGAAGATTAAAGATGGTGGCCATAGGCCATTTCTTAATCAGGGTCTAATTATACTTAAGTTTGCATCAAGATATCTGCTTAAAGATTGATCTTTCTAAATCCTTTAAAATTGACATGCTTGTTTGGATTTCTTTGAAATTTGGTGTGCCTCAGCAGTGTGCAGGATAGGTTAGTGACCCAAATTTGGAGTCACTTGAGCCAGGGGTTCTGGAGATATAACACCTCCCCCCCACTCCCAATAGCCATTTAAAAACATTTCATGGATGGTGGTGTTTTTCTGCCTCTTCCCCCTCCCCCCCGATGTAAAGATAAACTTTTGGTAGGATGTGGGTTAAAATGATCTCAATCTTTTGAGTTTTACCCAAGGTAGCACATGGTACTCACTAAATGGTTGGGGGACCCAAATTGAAAACAATATTTAAGAAAATGTACATATTTTACACTCGCATATGTGTCAAAACAGAAAAGTCGCTAGAGGGTTTCCATTCCCACCATTTTATATGCTTTTTAAAGCTTGACTGTTGTAAGTGCTCAAAACTCTGAACAATACATGAGGCTACTTTGAAATTTAGTGTGCCTCATAGCAGCATGGGTAGCATTTGTGATCCAAATTTGGTGTCATTTGAATCATAAATCATAGAATATCAGGGTTGGAAGGGACCTCAGGAGGTCATCAAGTCCAACCCCCTGCTCAAAGCAGGACCATTCCCCAATTAAATCATCCCAGCCAGGGCTTTGTCAAGCCTGACCTTAAAAACTTCTAAGGAAGGAGATTCTACCACCTCCCTAGGTAACGCATTCCAGTATTTCACCACCCTCCTAGTGAAAATTTTTTTCCTAATATCCAACCTAAGCCTCCCCCACTGCAACTTGAGACCATTACTCCTTGTCCTGTCCTCTTCTACCACTGAGAATAGTCTAGAACCATCCTCTCTGGAACCACCTCTCAGGTAGTTGAAAGCAGCTATCAAATCCCCCCTCATTCTTCTCTTCTGCAGACTAAACAATCCCAGTTCCCTCAGCCTCTCCTCATAAGTCATGTGTTCCAGACCCGTAATCATTTTTGTTGCCCTTCGCTAGACTCTCTCCAATTTATCCACATCCTTCTTGTAGTGTGGGGCCCAAAACTGGACACAGTACTCCAGATGAGGCCTCACCAATGTCAAATAGAGGGGAACGATCACGTCCCTCGATCTGCTTGCTATGTCCCTACTTATACATCCCAAAATGTCATTAGCCTTCTTGGCAACAAGGGCACACTGCTGACTCATATCCAGCTTCTCGTCCACTGTTACCCCTAGGTCCTTTTCTGCAGAACTGCTGCCTAGCCATTCAGTCCCTAGTCTGTAACGGTGCATTGGGTTCTTCCGTCCTAAGTGCAGGACCCTGCACTTATCCTTATTGAACCTCATCAGATTTCTTTTGGCCCCCAATTTGTCTAGGTCCCTCTGTATCCTATCCCTGCCCTCCAGCGTATCTACCACTCCTCCTAGTTTAGTATCATCTGCAAATTTGCTGAGAGTGCAATCTACACCATCCTCCAGATCATTTATGAAGATATTGAACAAAACCGGCCCCAGGACCGACCCCTGATGGAGGGGTTCCTGAGTTATTGTCCCCCCTCTCCCCCCGGACAGTTTCCTTCTGCTGCCTTGTACTGTTAAACTGAGAGTGGCTTACATCAACCTAACTCTGGAAGTATCTACACTAAAATGTAGCCCCCACTGATATAACTTGCCTACTATACTGACTTAACTCCACCTCCACGAGAGGCGTAGTGGTTAGGTCGATGCAGTCAGTGTATACACTGGGTTGCTGACCTCAATTGTTGCTTCCTTTCAGAAGCTGTCCCGCAATTAGGGTGAACACCTGTCCTGAATTGAGTGGGACAGTACCGAAATGCAGAATTCAAGTCCTGGGCTGAATGACTCCAGGGCACTATTTGTCCTGGACTGCCTGCGGCACCGCTTCACGCCTGCCTGAGGCTCAGATGCAGCATCAGCCTCTTCCCGGTGGGGTAGTGGGGCTGAGGTGGGCCTTAGCCTCCCCTTACCACGAGGCCCTACTCCTGATCTTCCCCCTGAGGTCCCGTCCCCTGGCCAGGTCAGAAGCTGGTGCCGGGCAGTTATTAGAGCTGCCCAGGGAACCGCAGACCTACCATGCTGCCCTGGGTGATGCACCCTGGGGGGTGGGGATATGGTCCAGGGGCTGCTCTCTAGCACAGTGGCCTGAGATCCCTAGGCAGCTTTTACGATGGCCCCGTTCCAGCTTCTGGCCTGGCCAAGGGTGGCGGCTCAGGGGAAGAGGAGTAGGGGGTGGCGGGCTTGAGGGGAGAGAAGGGGCAGAGCCTCAGGGGGAAGAGGAGGGGCGGGGTAGGGTTGCCAACTTCCGAATTGCACAAAACCGAACACCATTGCCCTGCCCCGAGGCCCTGGTGTTCCGTTTTGTGCAATTCGAAAGTTGGCAACCGTACCCTGCCGCTCCTCTTCCCCCTGAGGCCCTGCCCTGCCCTGCCTTCTCTGAGGCCCTACCCCTGCTCACTCCATTCCCCCTCATTCCGTTGCTTGCTCTCCCTCACTCTCACTCACTTTCACTGGACTGAGGCAGGGGTTGGGGTGCGGGAGGGGTTGAGAGCTCCAGCTTGGGGTGCAGGCTCCAGGCTGGGGCCAGAAATGAGGGGTTTGGGGCATGGGAGGGGGCTCAGGGCTGGGGCAGGAGGATGGGGTGCGAGAGGGGGTGAGGGGTGCAAGCTCTGGCCGGGCGTTGCTTACCTCAGGTGACTCCCGGAAGCGGCCGGCATGTCCCTGGCCAATGGGAGCTGCGGAGCTGGCGCTTGGGGCAGGGGCAGCATGCAGAGCCTTTTGTGTGCCCCTGCGAATAGAAGCCCGACATGCCGGCTGCTTCCGGGAGCCATGCGGAGCCAGGGCAGGGAGGGAGCCTGCCTTAGTCCCGCTGCACTGCTGACTAGACTTTTAGCTGTCCAGTCAGCAGAGCTTATCGGAGCTGCCAGTGTCTCTTTTTTGTTCCGGTCGAAAACTGGACAGCTGGCAACCCTAGGGCAGGGCCACGGAGGCGAACAGGGCTCCTGCATGTCTCCTGCTTTTGCCTTTTGACACAGTGCCCCACACTGACACTTAAATCAGTTAAAGTGTCCCTTGTAAGGACATTCAGTGCTGACACAAGGAGTGTAGTATGGATGTGCCAAAGTGATTTAATTACTGCAGTGGCTGTATGTTGACGTAGCTTAGGTTGACTTAATTTTTGCCCTTACTAATGACTGCACAAATCCACAAATCCAAAGACCTTGTTGAGCTTGCGGACGGTGAACTCACCCTTCGGTTAACATAGGATACTTAGGATAACTTAATCACAAGCCTAAATCTGAGACAGAAGGCGTGTTGGACTCAGTGGCTGGAGACTGCTACAGTTTGTGAGTCACAGGAGACAGTTCCCCCTGGCCCCCCAAGAAATGTGAATGTTTCCTGGGAGGAGAGGGAGAATAAAGGGGAGAGGGGTTTGGGGCTGCAGTGATGGGAGGGGATAAATGGGGATGGATGGTAGAGGTGGCAAGAGGTTGGGGGCTCAGGTGAGGGAGGGATAGAGTCCCCAACTCTGCGAGTGCACCCCAATCCCCTGCACCCCTCAGCTCTGGTGAAGTTTGAGGCACACTGACAATGTTCCCTGACCCCTATGCACCTGCTCTGCCAGTCTCTGTCAGCCCCATATTCTCCCCTCACATGTGTGTGCCAGCTCTAGGGAGCTCTTGCCCCCCAGGGGAGTCTCAGCCCCCTTCCTGTCCCTTGATGTTCTGAGAGTGTCTGAGCGGCTCATGCTCCTCCCTGTGGGCATGCCAGATCACAGGGGAGGGGGAGCTGTGGTCATCTACAGTTGTTGCACATATCCCTCCCCCGCAGTGTGAGCCAGGATCTGGGGAAATCCTGCCCCTTTGAGTGGGGAGCTGAGAACTGACCTATGTCATGCATATCACAGACTCTAAAGCAGTGGCTCTCAACCTTTCCAGACTACTGTACCCCTTTCAGATGTCGGATTTGTCTTGCTGAGAACATTGAATTGTGATGAATGGACCACTTTGACTATACACTTTTTAGAGCCTCCTGTGCTGCAAATGAGTGCACAGAGCCCTTTCCTTACCATCCCTCTGTCTTTTCTATGTAAAGGATGACACTTACAAGTCTCTGAAAGCCTCATACTTGCATGGATTTTCTTGAAATTTGCTATGCCTTCTGGGAATGTGGAGTAGGATTAATGACCCATATTTGGAGTCATTGAAGCCTGGTGTTCTGGAGGTATAAGCCCTGAATAATATATCCACTTTCCAAAGTTTCTAGGTGTGTTTCCCCCCCCACCCCCCCAGAGGGCGACCAGATAAAACTACTGTTGTGATGTGGGTCAAAATGGTTTCAATTGATCAATTTTTACCCGTGGTAGTGCATGGCAGCCACTAAGTTTTTTGGGGGGGACCCAAACTGCAAATTGTATTTAAGAACGTGTTAAATTCTTTCCTTTTTTAGATGTGTAATCTGGAAGGATTATAGTGCACATGCACCAATAAAGGAAAAAAAAGTGAGAGGGTTTCTGTGCAGCCACTTCATGCTTGCCTGGGTAGTTTGAGGGAATGTGCCAATATCATTGCCCCCAGTGAACTCTCCACCGCCGATATTTCTAGTCTGAACCTTTGTACACCTGTGCAGTAAACATTTAATGACTCATGTTGCTTGCTGAAAATTGTCTCTCTTATAATATGACATCTTTATTTATTTAATGGGGAGGTTACTGTGAATGCAGCAGAAGTCAGCAGCTCGTCTAACCAAAATGTTTGTTATATTGGAGGGGGAGGAGTTGTAGACAGAGGAATTTGTGGGGGGAAGGGTGGGAACAGGTACAGGGGTTGCAATGGGGTTAGACAATAAGGACAGGTGGCAGGCAAACCGTGGAATGGTTGTTTGGGAAAATCATTATTTTTACGAGCTCCAGAGGTGGGTTGGTGAGGGCGTGGTGGACAATTGGTTGCTTCCTGATCTTGGGCCAGATTACTGTGGTGTTTCCAAAGATGTGTTGTGCATAGGTTCAGAACTCATAGTACAGGTACCTTGATTAGTTAGGGAAAAGAAATGTGTGCTGCTAGGGTTGCCAACATATAGATTCTGGGTGATTCCTGGATCACGAGGTTGCGGAAGTTTGCAGGAAGCAAGGCATACACAATGGCCTGGGAATTGCTGACTGCAGGCTGTTTTGGCTTGGTATGCAAATTGCAGGACATGATATGTACAGTTGCCTAAATGACTGCTAATGCCTACAACAACATATCTTTTTTCCTGTTTAAAAAACAAAACAAAACTAGGAATTTCAGTGGCAAAAAAGCTACATTTAATGTAGAGCTAAGTTTGCTTAGTGGTATATCATTCCCTTGCAGAACACTGACCTGGGCAAAACTCAAACATCTGAAAACCAGAATGTCAAGCTGTCTGGAGGACACAAACCCCAAACTAGTTGTGTTCTATAATTTAAATTTCATCAACCAAGTATCAAGTGTGAACTCCTCATGCACTATGACTGCCTTAATATGGAGTCCTGTGGGGCACTCCCATCTATCTTGCCTTTGTGATAGATGGTCCTTTACACCAAAAATTGCAACAATATTTAGGTTACTCCCAGTCCCAAAGGACCAATCAGGTCAATTGCACCTTAAATCTCTCACCAAAGACAACAGTTGTAGTCAATCCTGTAATAAGCTAAAGATTTATTAACTAGGAAGAAGAAATAAGAATTATTTACAAGGTTAAAGCAGGTAAACATACACATGAATTACAGTCTTAGGTGTCAAAAGGTAACAGAAGCTGCTATAATATAAAAGTGTTGTATGTCCTTTAGGACTAACCCAAGCTAAGCAGCTTGGGGATCTCTTGCTTAGTCTTAGAAATACTGCCCTCTCTAAATTCCAAGCAGTATAGTGATACAAACCCTTCTGGTCAGGGATTTTTATTCCCTTCCCCCAGAGTTCAAGCTGTGATGGCTGTGGGGAAAACATCAGTGGACAAAAGATTTTGTTGTTTGTTCCACAATGGTTTGTCTGGAGTCTACAGGCCTTCTTTTGTTGGACAGGAGATGACACTCTTGTGATAAACTAGTATCTCACACTTGTTAATGCTTCTCTCCTGACTGGGAGGTGGGGGGAAGATTTCCAGTTTCACAGCAAACACTTTTATAGTTACAGAGCAAAACACTTAAATATTACCTTCTAACGTGGGATACAGATATTATAAGTGAGATTACTGCGTGCAGCAACTCACAGGCATCTCATGAAGTTCAAACACTAAACACATTCCAATAAACTTGACATATTTTAAAAAATGCTAACCCATAGGTGAGCCAGACTGATTTCCAGCTATGCATTTGTCCGTGTTTGGTGAGACCTAGGGGCCTTGGCACGTGCTGGCACTTGGTCTGCCATCATTCAGGAAATGTAGAGTTAACATTGGTTAGACTTCCTTAGCTCTGTCCTCGTTTAGGAATGCCCCAATATACCCCATTATCACATACCTTTCCTCTGCCAGCCCCACAGCTGAGAACATAAGGATGGCCATACTCAATCAGACCAATGGTCTATCTAGCCAATAATTCTGTCTTCCAGCAGTGGCTGATCTCACAGGAATGAAAAGAACAGGGCAATTTATTGAGTGATTCATCCCCTGTCTTCCAATCCCAGCTTCTGGCAATCATATTAGGGACACCCATAGGACGAGGTCACATCCCAGATCATCTTGGCTGTTAGCCATTGATAGACATATCCTCCATGAATTTATCTAATTCTTTTTTTTTTTGAACAAGTTATAGTTTTGTCTTTCACTACATCCCCTACCAATGAGTTCCACAGGTTGACTGTGCATTGTGTGAAGACTCACTCCCTTATGTTTCTTTTAAACTTACTGCCTAATAATTAAATTCATTGGAACTAGGTGATCCCTAGTTCTTATGTAATGTGAAGGGAAAAATAACACTTCCTTATTTACGTTTTCCACACCTTTCATGACTGTATAGACCTCTATCATATCCCTCCTTTAGTTATCTCATTTCTAAGATGAACAGTCCGTCTTTTTAACTTCTCCTCATATGGAAGCTGTCCCATAGGCCTGAACACTTTTGTTACCCTTCTTTGTACTTTTTCTAATTCTAATGTATCTTTTTTGAGATGGGGCAACCAGAACTGCATGCACTGTTCAAGATGTGGGTGTACCATGGATTTATGATATCTTCTCTTTTATCATCTATCCCTTTCCTAATGGTTCCTAACATTGTTAACCTTTTTGACTGTTGCTGCACATTGAGCAGATCTTGTCAATAAACTATTCAGAATGACTCCAAGATCTTTCTTGAGTGGTAACAGCTAATTTAAACCCCATGATTTTGTATGTAGAGTTGGGGTTATGTTTTACAGTATGCATTACTTGCATTTATCAACACTGAATTTCGTCTGCCATTTTGTTGCCCAGTCACCCAGTTTTGTGAGATTCCTTTGTAACTCCTTGCAGTCTGCTTTGGACTTAACTATCTTGAATAATTTAGTATCATCTGCAAATTTTGCCACTTCACTGTTTACCCCTTTTTTCCAGATCGTGTATGAATAGGTTGAACAGCACAGTCCCAGTACAGAGCCTTGGGGGACTCGACTATTTTACCTCTCTCCAGTGTGAAAACTGACCATTTATTCCTTTTCAGCTTGGAAAAGAGTTGACTAAGGGGGGATATGATTGAGGTCTATAAAATCACAGCTGGTGTGGAGAAGGTAAATAAGGAAGTGTTATTTACCCCTTCTCACAACACAGGAACGAGGGGTCACCAAATGAAATTAATAGGCGGCAGGTTTAAAACAAACAAAAGGAAGTATTTTTTCACACAACGCACAGTCAACGTGTGGAACTCTTTGCCAGAGGATGTTGTGAAGGCCAAGACTATAACAGGGTTCAGAAAAGAAAGGACCATTAATGGCTATTAACCAGGATGGGCAGGGATGGTTTGCCTAGCCTCCGTTTGCCAGAAGATGGGAAAGAGCGACAGGGAATGGATCACTTGATGATTACCTGTTCTGTTCATTCCCTCTGGGGCACCTGGCATTGGCCACTGTTAGAAGACTGGATCCTGGGTTAGATGGACCTTTGGTCTGACCCAGTAAGGCTGTTCTTATATTCCTACTCTTTTTTGTTTCCTGTCTTTTAACCAGTTACTCATCCAGAGGAGGACTTATCCTTTTATCCCATGACTGCATATTTTGCTTAAGAGCCTTTGGTGTGGGACCCTGTCAAAGGCTTTCTGAAAGTCCAAGTACTCGCTATCAACTGGATCACCCTTTCCGTGTTTGTTGACCCCCTCAAAGAATTTGAATAGACTGATAAGACATGATTTCCCTTTACAAAAGCCATTTTGACAGTTTCCCAAAATATTATGTTCAGCTGTCTGATAATTCTGTTCTTTATTATCATTTCAACCAATTTGCCTGCTACTGAAGTTAGACTTACTGATCTGTATTTGCCAGGATTGCTTCTGGAGCCCCTTTTTTAAAAATTGGCATTACATTAGCTATTCTCCGGTCATTTGATACAGAGGCTGATTTCAATGATAGGTTATATACTACAGTTGCAATTTTATACTGGAGTTTCTTTAGAACTCTTTGGTGAATATCATGTGGTCCTGGTGACTTATTAATTCATCAGTTTGTTCCCAACCTCCTCTATTGGCACCTCAAACTGGGACAGTTCCTGAGATCTGTCAGCTAAAAAGGATAGCTTGGGTGTAGGAATCTCCCTTACATCCTCTGCAGTGAAGACCAATGCAAATAATTCATTTAGTTTTTCCCGCAATTGCGTTGTCTTTGAGTGTTCCTTTAGCACCTTTATTGTCCAGTGTCCCCACAGATTGTTTGGCAAGTTTCCTGCTTCTGACGTACTTTAAAAAAAATGTTAGTTAGCTTTTGTCTTTGGCTTGTTGCTCTTCAAATTCTTTCTTCTTTTTTTTTTTGAGCTGCTTTATTATACTTTTACACTTGACTTGCCAGAGTTTGCTACATTCTATTTTCATTAGTAGGATTTGACTTCCAATTTTTAAAAGATTGTTCACCTCCTTTTACAACTCATACACATGCTCATGTAGGATTCCACCTGACATTATTTTAGGACAAAAAAGTGTACACTCAGAAAGAAGATGTGTACAATTTGAGAACCACACTATGACCTTACTAGGACAGAGTAGGAGTCAGCAGTACAGCATCAGTGGGGGCAAGAGTGACTGCCAGTCCTGTCAGCTCTTCTCCCTGTTTTCCTCTTTGAGCCTTAGGAGTGCTGTAAGAGAGGAGAGACTGTGGACAGGCAGAGTAGAGAATGTCATAGTGCTTTGGGCAACAAAGGGAGGCTTGCAGGAGGATGCGACTCTTCACTTATGGGGAGTAGTTTTTATTATGTGTCAGAAGGGTAGCTGTGTTAGTCTGGATCTGTAAAAGCAGCAAAGAGTCCTGCAGCACCTTATAGACTAACAGACGTATTGGAGCATAAGCTTTCTTGGGTGAATACTACTACATACACCAACAAGTGGGTATTCACCCACTAAAGCTTATGCTCCAATACGTCTGTTAGTCTATAAGGTGCCACAGGACTCTTTGCCGGTTTTTATCATGTAACAGTGCAGCTGTGGTGGGTTTTCCTTTGTTTGTTTTGGAGAGGTGTGGGGGGGCCATAGAGACCACAGATTCCAGTAAACAATGGTCCATCTTGATCTTGGTGAGCTACACATCTATATAAACAAAAAAAGCAGCTGTTAACTGCTCTGTTCTATGCAAACTAGTTGCAGCCTTCTAGCTTCTGGTAAGCTAAGAATTTAGCCCTGAAGTGGGCTAACTGGGTGGGCAGGTGCTACTATCTAAAGTGGGTTCTACTAACAAAATGAGTGTAGTAGTTTTAACTTCTCCCCACTACTTTAGATAAAATCTGTACTTTTGTTTTTCATAATTAATTCTCTAATTGTAATGAAACCCTTTTGATTTAAATTCTTTTAAATAAGTTAGATCATGAGCTGGCTAAGCACTCATCTAGCCTTTAGTTTTAGTTTTATTTTTTTAAATACTCTAGCCTCAAATACCATAGTTTTTGATTTCTTATTTATCTTCTCTGTTTCATATCTGCCTGGTATATTTTCTTTCTTGGTACAAAACAAAGAATGTGTTTCTGTTGCAGTTGGAGGGAAGGAGGGCAGATACCACTTAGTGAAGAAGGAGTGATACTATCAAAATGTTAATTGGCAGGAAGGGCGAGGTACATACAGATAGTCAAGGGGGGCACATGTTGTTTTTCCTGTTATCTCCTGAAGAGATGGAGATTTTAATTTTATGCTTAAAGATGGAATATAAATTGTGGAAGACAGCTAGTAATGCTGTAGGTTTTGTAGCAGAGACTACTGCATCTGAACGCTAAAGGCCAGAGGTCCAGAAATGGGCAGACCTATGTTCCAAAGACACATGTGTTTTGCTTATTAGACTAAGTAAGCTTTCCATGCTTAGTTAGTTATTATTATTTATTTTAGGATCCTGCCCCAGAACATACACTCAAGTAATTCACTGGCCAGAGCCCCCTTGTGGCTGGATACATAGGTTGCTGGGCCTTCCGCATAAGTCTCCTTCATCTGGGTCTGCCATGGCCTAGGTCTGCAGCCAGGCCACTTGAAAGTTCATTTTCCTTCTAGGGTACTCCAAAGTCCCAAAATTAACACCACCTTTGACAAAAGTCCCAAGTGAACCTAGGAGAAAGCAAAATAACTTAAGTTCAACTGTCACAGGTCTTCTCACTCCTTATCAGAGTGCTAACTCCTTAGGCTTTTCTCTTGTGGGAGTCCAGGTACAATGTAATTCACAACAGTCTTCCACCTCTCCTGGGCTTCTCTTCAGTTCCCTCATTCTCTCTGTTCTGGAATAGAGCCCTGGATCCCTAGGCTGCTTGCCTTGGAGCACCTGGCCTCGTGCAGACCCTGGTCCAGGGTCTTCCCCAGGAGCCTTCCCACTCACAGTGGTTCCAATTCCTGATGGATCTGACTCGGTCTTTTTTAAGGTGTAGGTGTCCTTTAAGCTGTCACCTGACCCTCCTTAGTCCCACCCTCTCAGTCTGGGAAGCAGCTAATCAATTGTGGCACTGATGTGGCCGGTATCATCTCCCCTTTAAAGGGTCAGTCATCCTATGACATCATCCTTGTATTTAATCAGGAAAGAATCTCATCAAGAGTAATTTTTTTTTTTTTATAAAAGACAGTCCTAACCAGGACCTTTTACCACCTATGTTCTCACAGTTTACCAGGTGTACAAATACTTCACAGCGAGGTAACCGCATTAAGAGAAGGGCAATAAATTAAAATAAATACAGTAAATGACAAAGAGCCATGTTTAGCACAATGCCTATTGGCATGGTCTTCAGTTTACCTGGTGGGGTTACTGTCTGCTCTCCCCCCTACCCTGCTAATGCAATATTTTCAAACAATGATCTCTAAATTTTGTCTGCAAAATGTGCATGCTCAAATTGATGCGTGGACCCACCACATGGGTAGCTGGAAAGTTTTTGCTTCTATTCTGAATGCATAATTATATGTGCACATATTTTGTGGGTTTAGTTTAGATTGGGGTGGGCAAACTTTTTGGTCTGAGGGCCACATCGGGGTTCCAAAACTATAGTGTATTAAATTGCTCCCTGTAGGAACGTGCTACTTACGGTGTACTACTTATGGCTGCCATTCCCGATGCTCTGAGTGGCATGGTAAGGGGATGGGGAACGGGGGGGGGGAGGGGGTTGGATAAAGGCTAGGTGGTCACAGGGGCAGACAGGGAACAGGGGTGGTTAGATAGGCGTGGGAGTCCCGGGGGCCTGTCAGAGGGTGGGGGTGTGGTTAGGGGTCAGGGCAGTCAGGGGACAGGGAGCAGGGGTGGTTGGATAGTGGGTGGGGTCCCGGAGAGGTGGTTAGGGGCAGGGGGGTCCCAGTAGGAGTGGGCGGGGGACAAGAAACAGGGGGGTTGGATGGGTTGGGGATTCTGAGGGGTGCAGTCGGGGCAGGAAGTGGGAGGCGGCGGATAGGGGGCAGGGGCCCGGCTGTTTGGGGAGGCACAGCCTTCCCTACCTGGGTGTAGTGTATGAAATTGCTCTCTGTAGGAATGTGCTACTCATGGTGTACTACTTACGGCTGCCAGTCCTGGTGCTCTAGGTAGCACATTCCTACAGCGAGCAATTTCATACACTACACCTGGTGGCTCTCACAGCTGCACTACCTGGCAGGAGCTTGCAGCCTGGCCGCCCAGAACGCTGGTGGCATGGCGAGCTGAGGCTGCGGGGGAGAGGCTGGGGGCCTAGCCTCCCAGGCCGGGAGCTCAAGGGCCAGGCAGGATTGTCCTGCGGCCGTAGTTTGCCCACCTCTGGTTTAGATGCTATTCTTTGGAAACTTGTGCTAGTCCTGTGATTGAGTGGGGATGGAGCTCTAACTGGTTAATACCACTCTAGCATCTAGACAGCAGTTAGCAGATAATGTTTTTAGTTAACAATTTTTTTACATTATTAAAAAATAAATAACAATCCAGCATGCACTTAGTCCCTGTGCACTCTGGGCCAAGAACCGTTTTTGTGAACAAAAACGGACCCTTTTAAACTAGCTGATAAAAAGGTTTGGCTGGTCACTCTGACGTACACATTGTGTACCGGGATAGGCCTTGTTATTCCATTAGAACCAGGTACTCAGATGTTATGGTGCTGAGGGTGGTCTAAAAGCCTGAACAGAATAGAATGGAATAGAAGCTCTGATTTTTAAATACCTTCAGTAACATATCTCATGTCCTTATTATTTTTTTTTCTTGTCTTGGACAGCTAGCTTTTAGGACATCTGCACTGATGTAGTCTATATTATTGGTAATTGGATCCCAACGTGACACAGATTACAATTTGAGATATCCCTTTTCTTGTCCTTTTAAAAATAAATGTAATTTGGTGGAGACATATTGTAAATTTTGTTTTTTTAATCTGAGATCTACTAAAAGGCAGATATATTTTCCCAACCATGTCCAAGTTAGTACGTTCAGCTTGTATTTGTGGTCACAGATGGTTTCTTCACTTATAGCCCTTCCTTCTTTCTAATTTTTGAAGTTCATGGAGCAGAATTAACTGTTCCAAAGTCTTCCTCTTTGACTTGAATTTGCAATTTCCTTTGGAGGAACAACTTCCTATTGAGTACTACCCTTCTGACCACTTTTATCTCATACTGAGGGTTTTTTTCTTAAGTCCCGAATGCATTGCAACACCAAACAGTGTAAGCTTCGCTGCCTGAATTTCATCACTGGCTGAATTGAGGAAGTGTACAAAGAAATAAGAACTTGTTGTGCTAAAAAATGAAAACTAGATCAAGTTATGCTTTGTCATGGTATGTCAAAGTAAAATGCCTAAATTATTCTAATTTCACGGTTGAATATTGAACTGCTCAAGAGGACTGAATTATAGGGAACTTACTTTGACCAGTGATAAGTTTGACAAAATTTGCTTGAAGGAGGGTACTCAACATTTTTACATGCTTGTTTCTTACAGTGTTTTTCACATGCAAAGCACTTGACAGGCATTACTTCTTCCACTGTCATTCTGAAATAGGTATGTATTCCCTCCTTTTACAGGCAGGGAAACTAAAGGTAAAGCAATTAAGGCCACACTCTTCAATTGTCTATCAAATTTGAGTGCCTACGTTTTTCGATGCCCAGCTTGAGAAGCCTACGACTTGATTTTCAGAGGTGCTGTGCACCCTCAATTTACATTGAAGTCAGTGGGAGCTGCACATGTTCAGTACCTCTGAAAAGCAGGCACTAGATTCTCAGACTGCCATCCAAAATTAAAGATCTCTTTTGAAAACTTTTTTCTTAAGCAGTGTGCCCCAAACTATATAGAGAGTTGGGGTCAAATCTGGTATTAGATGCAAGGATATCCTGACCCATAGTCCTGTGCTCACACCACAATCTCATGGTTTTTTTGCGAGGGTTTACATGTTCAAGCTGTATTATTTTGTTAAAACACTTAAGCTTTAAATACATTTCTTGGCTCTTGAGGGTACAGCAGTAGTTTCCTCTTCTGTACCCAAACTGGGGAATTCCCTTGAACCATCTTCCTTCCTAATAGTGAGTGGTTTGATAGGTTCCAGTAAAAAATGATTTAGAACATTTAGAATGGGAAGCCTTTTGATTGGTTCTGTTTCTGCAACAATCATTAGAAAAACCTGTTCTGTCTGCCATCTACTGTCGACACGTTGTTGTTCTTTCCTCTGTGTTTTCATCAAACCAGTTTTGCATGGCAAGTCTGTTATGAGGCTTTGGCCATCGGCCATGTTTCTGTCTGCTGCCAGGCTTAGATGCACGCTAATGTATTTTTATTTATGTTTTCCATGTTTCTGGTTTCTACTCAAGTCTTCTAAGTGCCTCCTAATCTATAAGAGCTTGTCTACACTTAAAATGCTACAGCTGAGCCGCTGCTGGCTTTAGTGTGGATGCTACTAGATCAACAGGTGGGTTCTTCTGTCAGCATAGTTTAACCTACCTCCCTGAGAGGAGGTAGCTAGATCTACGGAAGAATTGTTCCATCAGCCTAGCACTGTCCACTCTGGGGGTTAGGTTGGCTTAACTGTGTCACTTGGATGTGGATTTTTGACACCCCTGAGCAACCTAGAATGATCAACTTATTTTTTAAGTGTAGAGCTGGCATAGGCCAAAGCACTTGTAAATCTGAAACATATAGTATTTCAAATTATCACAGTTCTAGTTACTAATTTATAGTTTAAAGAACTCTCCCATGAAACTTCACACACTCCATCTAACCATGAGATAACAAAGACTGTACCTGAAATCAATTCTTAATTTCCAGCCTTCCTTACTCTTTAAGCACTAACTCCCCAAATGCCTGAGAAAAGGCATGAGGCAATGGTCAACAGCAGTTGACAAAATTATTAGAGGAGGTTTTGGAACAAATTGATGAACTAAACAGTAATAAGTCATCAGGACCAGATGGTGTTCACCCAAGAGTTCTGAAGGAATTCAAATGTGAAATTGCAGAACTACTAACTGGTATGTAACCTATTGTTTAAATCAGCTTCTGTACCAAATGATAGCTAATATGATGACGGTTTTTTTTAAAAGGCTCCAGAGGTGATCCCGGAAATTACAGGCAGTAAATCTGACTTCAGTATCAGGCAAATTGGTTGAAACTATAGTAAAGAACCAAATTGTCAGACACATACATTAACATGATCTGTTGGGAAGAGTCAACATGGTTTTTGTAAATGGAAATGTTGCCTCTCCAATCTAATGGAATTCTTTTAGGGGGTCAACAAGCATGTGGACAAGGGGGATCCAGTGGATATAGTGTACTTAGATTTTCAGAAAGACTTTGATGAGGTCCCTCACCAAAGTCTCTTAAGCAAAGTAAGCTGTCATGGGATAAGAGAGGTCCTCTCATGGATCAGTAACTTATTAAAAGATAGGAAACTAAAGGTAAGAATAAATGGTCAGTTTTCAGAATGGACAGGGGTAAATAGTGGTATCCCCCAGGCATCTGTACTGGGACCGGTACTGTTCAACATATTCATAAATGATCTAGAAAAAGGGGTAAACCATGAGATGGCAAAATTTGCAGACAATAAAAAACTACTCACGAGATACGTTGAATCCCCAACAATTCCCATTGTTCTCATCACTTTTGAACATCGGGCTATTGATTTAGGTGGATTTAAGTTCCTAACTTCATGTATCCACTGTTTAAAATCTTGTCGACAGTGTATATAGCAGCATATAGTATGTATTGCATATATATTTAGATTGCATTTATCATGTACTTTTTTGAGCACCTTGCCTGCACTTTGGTCTTTAAACCATCTCAACCGGGAGTACTTCTAACATCTTTGAGATGCTTCAGAAAGCTGTCTTTATTTCTTCCAAACCTTCGTAGGAAATGCTTTCTTCTTTGTTTCCAAGTGTGAAAAATTTCCCTCCAAATGTATACAGGCCTGAGGACAGGGAATACTTGGCCCTGTAATAGTGACAAGTTTAAGATCCACAGTTTGCTTTTTAGGATTAGTAATGGCAGGTTTATACAGTTGGACTATACATATAAAATGATGGGGTCTAAATTAGCTGTTACCACTCAAGAAAGAAATCTTGGAGTCATTGTGGACCGTTCTCTGAAAACATCCACTCAATGTGCAGCAGCAGTCAAAAAAGCAAACATAATTCTGAGAATAATTAAGAAAGGAATAGATAATAGGACAGAAAATATCATGTTGCCTCTATATAAATCCATGGTATGCCCACATCTTGAATACTGTATGCAGATGTGGTCGCCCCATCTCAAAAAACATATATTGGAATTGGAAGGTTCAGAAAAGGGCAACAAAAATAATTAGGGGTATGGAACGGCTTCCATATGAAGAGAGATTAATAAGACTGGGACTTTTCAGCTTGGAAAAGAGACGGCTAAGGGGGGATATGATTGAGGTCTATAAAATCATGACTGGTGAAGAGAAAGTAGATAAGGAAGTGTGTACTGCTTCTCATAACACAAGAACTAGGGGTCACCAAATGAAATTAATAGGCAGCAGGTTTAAAACAAATAAAAGGAAGTATTTCTTCACACAGTCCACAGTCAACCTGTGGAACTCCTTGCCGGAGGATATTGTGAAGGCCAAGACCATAACAGGGTTCAAAAAAGAACTAGATAAATTCACGGAAGAGAGGTCCATCAATAGCTATTAGCCAGGATGGGCAGGAATGGTGTCCCTAGCCTCTGTTTGCCAGAAGCTGGGAATGAGCGACAGGGAATTACCTGTTTTGTTCATTCCCTCTGGGGCACCTGGCACCAGCCACTGTCAGAAGACAGTGTACTGGGCTAGATGGACTTTTGGTCGGACTGAGTGGGGCCATTCTTATGTTCTTATGTTAGGACAAGGGAGAGCCCCAGCTTTCCAAAGACACAGCATTTACTTTTAGCACTGGAACTTCCTGGGATTTTGGCCTTAGATTTTTGTATATTTATATACAGAAAAAGCTATTTGGGGTTGCTTTTTTTAGTAGTGTTTTAATTTTATTCCTCCTCTGAGACTTGTCCAGTGAGTTTCATTGTAACTAAGTCATCTAGTTTTACAGGTTGAGGGGCGCAAAAAAGACTCCAAAATGTCATAAAATCTTTATTACGTTGTAAAAAATATTTAAACATTCCTAAATATTTTTTCTGTAGCATGTGGCATACACACTGATTGATGGTATGGTATGAAACTTTTATTCTGTGTGTTTATATATCTGTGAATCCAAACATTATATTTATTTCTCTGCTTAGATTAAAATTTATCTTGAAACTGTATAGCCCGTTAGTGTGTGGAAGAGGGTAAAGTAAAGCTAAGTTCTCCACACTCCAGGAGGAGAATCAAAAGCAGATTGAATTGTGAACCCTTGTGGCTTAATCATCTTTAAAACAAAACAATCCAATCAGTTCAGCACTATCTAGTTCACTAGCAGTGTCAAATATGTATATAATAATACATGAAGACAAAAATAAAACTAACAAGGGATGTTATATGTTGCCCTAAAGGCAGAAAGACATTGCTGTTTAAAATCTCATTAATTGACTCAATTGAAATTTAATTTATTAAATATGTTACAGGAAATAAACATTTATTAAATGTGGGATTTTTTGTAAACTTTTTTCTTTAGCTGATTTTAAATCTCTTTTAGCTGTTATTCCCTAAAAATTTTGCCTTGACATAGAGTAATTCTTAAAGTGGATAATATATTATAAAATTCCATCATTTTACTTACACTAGACAAATGCATTTCATTGTTGTGCTTTGCACTTTCATTACAATAAATGTTATTCCATGAATTTGTTTAGCTGTATCGGAGCATTTTTCTAATATAAATGATTAACTAAATAATTAAAATGAATAATTTTCCGTTATTTTTGTGGATAGTAAAATGAAAGAAAAAAATCACTTATGTTTGATGCATTTCCCTCAGTTTATTCAAACAGTGCATTTTACATAAAACACAACAAACTTTTTTTTCTCTCAGTGATCTGTACAGAACAAAATCTGGCTGCTTTTGGCAATTTGGAGGGAAAATGCATTTAAAATGGCTGAGATTTCCAAGTTTAAAATTTGGCTGTAGTAGATGTCAATAAACATGTCAGGAAGATTTTTATCCTGAAGTCTTAGCCAAATTGATGCAGTAAATTTCAGTGGCTCCAATGAAAATCTCAGGTCATTGGTTTGAAAACAAAGAAGGATTCAAAGATGGACCTGCAGTGACTGTAGTTAAAAACAAAAACAAAGCAAAACAAAAAACCTGTCAAAATTATATTAATGCTGTGAAACAGTCTTATCCAAGAAAATTCAGACTCAAGCCTGAGATTGCCTCCTGAAACCCCTAGTGAAATACACTGGGTAGATTTGCCTAGTGCTAGGACTCCCAGTATTTAGACACAAGTGTGCAGTTTTGGTTTTATTTTTGAATTTCCTTAATTGACTGAGTCTGTTGCATAGTTTAATGTTTAAATATATTTGTTCTTATAATCCCTTTAGGGTCATTTTTTGTAATTGCCCAGTTCTTATATTTTTTCATGGCTACTGTAGAATAAATAGGAAGCATGAGAAATTAATCCTGTTAAGGTTGTTGTGAAAAAGCTAGTATACTAGTGTGCTGCCTTGGCCTAAACACACACATGGCACTGATATACCTCTCCTTAGTTTGGTGGAAGCAGGCATGTGTCCATATACGTCTCCCATCTACAGAGCTCTTTAGTTAAATCAATTAATTGTCCTACATTTTAACTATGGAATTCTGTACTGGTTATACAGGTAAATTAGATGCCTTCCACTTCCTATATAGCTAAACCAACGGAAGTTGTTGTCCCACTGCTATCCCACACTGCACTGCTCATTGAAGAATTTCACTGTTAACCTTTTTGCACTCCACTGCCAAGGAGTCAGCATCACTGGAAGAAATGTTTAAGACAAGAGGTTTGCTATGGGATACAGCTGAAGAGATGTTGAGAAATTGGCCCCTGCTTCCAGGTTCTTTGGATGCCAGCAGGTATCCCCCAATATGTCGTGGAAATTGGCCAGAATGCAGTGAGCTTGGAGGCAGTATAAGGTACTCTGGGATACCTACCCACACTGTACAATGTTTACATTGCTGCAGCAATGTGATGTGTAGCTAAAAGCTGTGTTGCTTGTGCCAGTGCACTCCAGCTGAAAAACTTGTAATGATTTAACTAAACCAATATCAGTTAAACTGGCACAACTTGTGTGTGTAGACAAGGAAAGGGATGGATTATTTAACAATTTAGCTACATTGGGAGTTCAATTTTATACTTGTTAGAAAGGGACAAGGGATGGGAGACCTTTCTCTAGACTTTCACCATTTTTTTTTAAAGAAGTTATGAGTTAATCTTGTTCAAGAAGACTTGTGATTCCACTCCCCACACCGACACTGCTTTTCAATGTAGTTCCACAGCACAATACAAGGGGTGCCAAATTCCACCAGTGGGATTACAGAAGCCCTCAAAGAAGAATAAGGTTTTCAACCAACCACTAAACGTCCCTCTCCCTGAATGTCACAGTGCATAAAACTAATATTATATTTCAGAGAGGATAGTTCAGCCAAAGAACAAAGCTACAAAGATATAAAAATAGCTAGGAAGTGTTGTGACCTTTCCTCTATTTCTGGGGTGGAAGAGCAGGGGCAGTTCCAAACACTTTAGGGGAAGAATTATGTTTGAGTTTCCTATAGCCAAAAGAAACTAAAATAGAAGCCCCACCAAATTAAAGCAGGTTGCTCCTATATTTTCATTTTCTCGTCTCACTTTTCTCCTCTTCTGAATTATTTTATTTGGTCCATGCCTCCATTCCTGGGAAATATTTTGTTTTATTTTTGGTCCCCTTTTGTAATACCCTCTGCTCTCCCTCCCATTGTTCTCTTCCCTCCCTGCTGTTTCCTACTCCTGCCTCTTCCTGCTCTGTGGTGTCACTCTCTGGCTACTAGCTTTCCTACTCCATCCTCATGTGTGTCCCCTGTCCCCTCACTTCTTGCAGCCATCCTGAAGATGCTAGGGTGACTTCACAATCAACAGAGCTAGGCAGGTTGTAGGAAAAAACTGTACAACACCATATCTGAGAGAGAGTACGTGATCATGTAAAAACAATTTCTTGTAATGCACTCACACACGGGGCCAGAGTTAAGGTTGTATAATCAGTCTTAACTTTTGGTATTTCTTGACCTCTGACTGGTTAACCATATAACTTTAATATTTCTCCTACTGCTTATCTGACATATATGAGCACAAAGGAAATATAACATTCCCAGTTGCTTAGAAGTGCTTCATTGTTGTATGAGTTGCAGCAGCTTGACTGCCGTCATAAATGTATTCTTGTGAGACTTAATGTCTAATAACTTTAAAACCACCCTAGAAATAGAGGAAAGGTCACAGCAGTTCCTATATATTTTTGTACCTTTGTTCTTTGGCTGAACTATCCTCTGTCTCTGAAATATAGTATTAGTTTTATGTATTGTGACATTTGGGGAGTTATTTAGTGATTGGTTGAAAACCTTATTCTTCTTTTAAGGGTCTCTGTAATCCCGCTGGTGGAATTTGGCACCCCTGTAGCTGTGGAACTACACTGAAAAGCATTGGAGGTTGGGGAGTGGAATCACAAGTTGTCTTGGACGAGATGAACTCCTCACCCTATCTCTGAATAAGGGAGTGCAACTCCTAGCCACCTCAGTTCCTTGTTGGTCATCGCAGAGCGCAAACAGAACTGGTCTTTGTGTCCCCAGATTAAACCTTCTCTTAGCCTACCTTGCGCTTATAGTATATAGTATAAATAGTGTAGAGTAGTACAGAATAGTTTTAGTTAGTTTACTGTAAATAGTCCAGTAAGGGGCCAAGGGAAAAACTGTGTTGGGCCCTGAGACCCATAAAGATTTTAAGAAGTGCACCTCTTGCCTGAGGAATATACCAGAGACCAACATCCATGTTGATGCCGTCTGTGTGTGGGTGAGACCTACTTAGTAACCCAGTGTGTGTGGTTTTCTGTGCCTTCTCTCCCCACACAAAATGGGAGACACTTGAGGCTCATCTGACTTCTCAATGCTCACAGCCTCTACTGATAGTCAACTCTAAATTGTGTCAGAAAATTAAGCCAACTGTCTCATAAAGCTTTGATCTTGGTGCCATCGCATGAGGTGTTCACCTCAACACTTGACTACTCACCTGGCACTGGATATGTCCTACAACAGTTACTTTCTCTTGGCATCTCACCTCAACTCCGTTTTGGTGCCTATCTGGGTGAAAGAAGGAGGAGGTAGCATATCTCCCCACAAGAGGGACATAAACAGAAGGAGAACAGGATGTGCCCTCCGTCCCCTCTTATTTATTCCTTGACTCAGGAGTGTTTTTGAAGCCTCTCAAATGGCTCCACTGTCACCTCTTCTCCACACTCCAGTGCGGGACGTCTCAGTACTGATAAAGTTGGACTCCTCCATGGATCATATCCCAATAACACATTTGATCTCTGTCTGTGTGTGGGGGTTTGCTGTTGAGACTACTAGCCACTCTGCTGCATGCTTTCCTACTACCTGACTCTGCCCCTGTACCGACTTTTCCGGGTTTGATTCAGAGCTGTTTGAGAGCCTTCCACTCCTTTGAAATGTGCTTGGAGGGTTTCCCAAATCGACCTTGGGATGCTGGGCCTTTCCTTCACCACAGGTCCATACATCATGGAAGGATGACATGCAGAGGGCCCACTTCAGTTGTTTATGTGGACCTACATATAGGACTCTGTGAAGGCACTTTTGGAAGTTGCAACACCTGTTCTGGCATGGACTCTACGCTGATACTCTCTACCCCAGCCGATGCCTGCGCAGTTACCAATCCCATATCCAGCATGTATTGCAGACACTGAAACCAGCACTGGATTTTGCAGGTAGGCAGGAAGATCAGCCTGTCTGAGGGATGGGATGGGGCTTCTTCTGAGGATCCATACAAGTCCTTGCTGTGGAAACACATTCCTTGACACTTCACCAGAAGATAAAATTAGTACTTCATCTGTCTCCCCTCCTGAGAAATCAGACAATTTCAAGAGGTATCAGGGAGAATGGTCTATACTCTGCAGCTGAAACGGAGGTCACTGCACCAGAGAGATCTGATCCCATTTGATATTTTACAGATGCAGACACAGGAGAAATACTTGCATTAAGTTCCAGAAATTCTGTGTGGGTACAAGATACTAACAGTTTAGAGTCCTTCACTTCCTGTCCGCAGATCAACTAGTCTTTACAAAGTGCTTTGTGGTGGTTGCTGCTCACCTTGGACACCAAGAAATATTTCTTTATCCGTTTGTGGACAACTAGCTCTTAACGGCCAACTCTCAACGGGAGCTCTGCATAGTGATCTGGCACATATGGAGCCTCTTCCAGTGATTGGGATTGTTTGTCAACTGGGAGAAATTCACTCTTAAATCTTCATTGGAGCAGTCCCAGACTCCACTCAGTCCTAGGCATTTCTCCCAGAAGAGAGATTTTTCAAGATATGGAATTCCCTGACAACTTTGAGAGAACAGCTTTTACAGACCATGCAGTTTTCCTCACACTGCTTGTTCTGATGGCCGTATCAGCCTGTGTTCACACCCTTGCTTGCCTTAACATGGAACCCTTGCAGCTCTGGGTGACAGGTCACTACACACTGGATGTACACAACACATCGGGGGGAGGGATAGTTCAGTGGTTTGAGCATTGGCCTGCTAAACCCAGGGTTGAGTGTTCAATCCTTGAGGGGGCCATTTAGGGATCGGGGCAAAAATTGGGGATTGGTCCTGCTTTGAGCAGGGGGTTGGACTAGATGACCTCCTGAGGTCCCTTCCAACCCTGATATTCTATGGTTCTATGAACACTAAGAGGAGACTTCTCAAGTGTTCCAACAGCTTCGCTCGTGGGAGAACACTGCCTATCCCATGGAGATAACCTTTGCTTCCTTCTTCACTACCATCACTTGCTATCAATGCTTTCAGTCTGGACTGAGGTATGCATTGCCAAGACCTCCAAATACGTGGCCTTTGGAACATCTGAGAGTCCAGACTCCATAACATCATACTGGAGCTTAGGGTATTCTGGTGCGCCCTCAAGGCCTTCTGTCCAGCCCTTCAGCATTGCGTAGTTGAGATTCTTACAGACAACACCCACAGCCACGTACTACAACTACCAGGGAGGAACGTGGTGTTACCTCTTATATGTGAATGCAAGAAAACTATGGATATGGTGCATCAAAAACCAAATCCATCCCACTGATCTTCACATAGTAGGAGAGAAGAGTGTGGAGGCAGACTCACTCAGCAGGTGGCCTCAGGTTTTAACATGGGAGCAGCAGTGGCCAGAGCACTATTTTACAGATGAGGCCACCCAGAAATAGACCTCTTCCCGTCCAAACAAGACTTCAAATGCCATATGTATTTCACAAAAGAACACAGAAACAAAAACTAATCTCCTGGATGCATTTCTGCTGGCTTAGATACAAGATTCTACATGCCTTCCCTCCCATTTCCTAGACACCCAGGGTCATAATGAAGATCAAGTTGGACAGAGCAAATATTGTATTAATGGCCTCAAATTGGCCTTGTTGGCATGGGTGTCAATATCTTCTGCAGCTGGCCAGAGAAACCCCATATCTGCTGCCTCTGTGTTCAGACATCCTGTCTCAACAGCAGTGGAGCATTCAGCATCTGAACCCAGATACTCCATATCACAGAATAGAGGGTAACCTGCTGACTAATGTGGACCATTTCTGCTCTGAGTGTCCAAGCCATCCTATTGCAATCCAGGAAAGGTTCTGCCCTGAAGTGGTATGAACAGAAATGAAGACAATTTCCTGTCTGTGCCTCTATATGTATAGACCCTGTCACCGTAATATCTGATTACCTGACAGTCTTTAAAGTATTTATCTTTGCAACACCCCTTTGAGGGAAGGAAGTAGTAGTATCTCAATTTAACAGACAGGGAACTGAGGGACAGGGAGACTAAGTGACTTGCCTGAGGTCATACAGGAAGACTCTGGCAGAGAAGGGATCTGATCCAGGTCTGCCAAGCCCTTGGCTTGCACCCTCACCATTTGTCCATTGTTCCTGTCTCCCTCCAGTCCCACCTTATTCCACAAATGTGAATACACAGAGCTGACACTCAAAGAACAACACTTACTGGTAAGTAACCTTTCTTTGTTTTCTCTTGAGGATAGTTGTAGCTTTAATCATATATCCCATAGAGAAAAGAGAGAGAACCTTCTGCTGCAAAAAAAGTGTGTGGGGGAAAATATTTTATTAAAAGAAAAGTAAAAGGGTAGGAGTTGATGGCCCAGAATGGTGGACAGTGAACCAAATGGGCACCTTGCTCAAAGCATATACTTGAGAGTTGTTTCCACAAGCAGTTTCCTGCTTTTTTACAGGAAAGGTATTTGATTCTTTTACACACCCACACCCATGCTCCCCTCCTCCTTAAAACTTAAGTGGTTTTAGGTTAAGAGAGAGAAAATTAAGATACTATAGAGGGTGCAGATACTTCAGATATATAATGTTCTCCACCAAAATTCACCGAAACAGATTTTGGTTTAGAAGCATATGCATATGTTATCTTTTGATATTATATTTATTTATTATTCGTTTCAAACTCATTTTAAATGTCACAACTTTTCAGGGTTGTGCTCCTAGGCTTGAGGTTTCAAAGTATAAATGCAAACTGACATGCCCTATACTTAATGGAAGAGAAAATGAGAGGTCTGAATTAAAGATTTTTTTCCCCTGTAATAAATGGAGAAATTGGTTGCAAGTGAATTGGTAAAGTAGGGGAGACATGCCAATCTCTGTCTTTTTTGAGGTAATAGGGGGCATGAGGCCAAAAGATCTTTGAGGGGACCCAGCTTTGAGGGGACCCCTGCTTTGAGGGGACCCAGCTGCTGGCTTCTGTGTCTCAATATACTCTGGAGTCTGAACAGAACTGTAATCCCTCTCTTAGAAACTTTGGGTGTGCACTCTTCAGAGTGTACACCAGGCAGCCTGCTGCCCAGTCCCTGCAATAAGTGCGCGGTGACAGTAAAGTGCTCTTTCTTGAGATTTAACTTTTAAATGAGTTTTGTGTCTTTCATTTTAAAACATACTTATTTCAAATACGCAAAACCAAAATAACCTTATACATAAAACTGTATTTGGGGAAAAACAGATGATATCATAATATCATGTAGTGACGATGATGATGATACTTTTTCCATTCCCCTAGTATCTCGGTAGTATGTTGAACAGCTGCTGCTAAAGTTAGACATTTTTAGATTGGCAACTCTGGATAACTTGCATCCAAGAGTTTTAAAAAAGCTGGCTGAGGACCTGACTGGACCGTTAATGTTAATATTCAATAAATCTTGGAACACCAGAAAACTGAAGGAAGTTTAATTTTGTGCCAATATATAAAAAGTGTAAATGGGATGACCAGGGTGGTTATAGTTCTTTGAGTCAGACATTGATCCTGGGTAACATAACTGAGTGGTTTCAGAGTAGCAGCCGTGTTAGTCTGTATTCGCAAAAAGAAAAGGAGTACTTGTGGTACCTTAGAGACTAACCAATTTATCTGAGCATAAGCTTTCGTGAGCTACAGCTCACTTCATCGGATACATTCAGTGGAAAATACAGTGGGGAGATTTATATACATAGAAAACATGAAACAATGGGTGTTAGCATATACACTGTAACAAGAACATCTCAGACAAGAACGTCTGAGGAACGGTGGAGGAGGGGAATAAACATGGGGAAATAGTTTTACTTTGTGTAATGACCCATCCACTCCCAGTCTCTATTCATGCCTAAGTTAATTGTATCCAGTTTGCAAATTAATTCCAATTCAGCCGTCTCTCGTTGGAGTCTGTTTTTGAAGTTTTTTTGTTGAAGAATTGCGATTTTTAGGTCTGTAATCGAGTGACCAAAGAGACTGAAGTGTTCTCTGACTGGTTTTTGAATGTTATAATTCTTGACGTCTGATTTCTGTCCATTTATTCTTTTACGTAGTGACTGTCCAGTTTGACCAATGTACATGGCAGAGGGGCATTGCTGGCGCATGATGGCATATATCACATTGGTAGATGTGCAGGTGAACGAGCCTCTGATAGTGGCCCCACAGTATGCCAACATTTTTATGGCTGACTTAGAACAACGCTTCCTCAGCTCTTGTCCCCTAATGCCCCTCCTCTAATTGCGCTACATTGATGACATCTTCATCATCTGGACCCATGGAAAAGAAGCCCTTGAGGAATTCCACCATGATTTCAACAATTTCCATCCCACCATCAACCTCAGCCTGGACCAGTCCACACAAGAGATCCGCTTCCTGGATACTACAGTGCTAATAAGCGATGGTCACATAAACACCACCCTATAGCGGAAACCTACTGACCGCTATTCCTACCTATATGCCTCCAGCTTTCATCCAGATCACACACCACGATCCATTGTCTACAGCCAAGCTCTATGATACAACCGCATTTGCTCCAACCCCTCAGACAGAGACAAACACCTACAAGACCTCGATCAAGCATTCTTACAACTACAGTACCCACCTGCTGAAGTGAAGAAACAGACTGACAGAGCCAGAAGAGTACCCAAAAGTCACCTACTCCAGGACAGGCCCAACAAAGAAAATAACAGAATGCCACTAGCCATCACATTCAGCCCCCAACTAAAACCTCTCCAACGCATCATCAAGGATCTACAACCTATCCTGAAGGACGACCCATCACTCTCACAGATCTTGGGAGACAGGCCAGTCCTTGCTTACAGACAGCCCTGCAACCTGAAGCAAATACTCACCAGCAACCACAGACCACACAACAGAACCACTAACCCAGGAACCTCTCCTTGCAACAAAGCCCGTTGCCAACTGTGTCCACATATCTGTTCAGGGGACACCATCATAGGGCCCAATCACATCAGCCACACTATCAGAGGCTCGTTCACCTGCACATCTACCAATGTGATATATGCCATCATGCGCCAGCAATGCCCCTCTGCCATGTACATTGGTCAAACTGGACAGTCGCTACGTAAAAGAATAAATGGACAGAAATCAGACGTCAAGAATTATAACATTCAAAAACCAGTCGGAGAACACTTCAGTCTCTTTGGTCACTCGATTACAGACCTAAAAGTGGCAATTCTTCAACAAAAAAACTTCAAAAACAGACTCCAACGAGAGACGGCTGAATTGGAATTAATTCGCAAACTGGATATAATTAACTTAGGCTTGAATAGAGACTGGGAGTGGATGGGTCATTACACAAAGTAAAACTATTTCCTCATGTTTATTCCCCCCCTCCACCATTCCTCAGACGTTCTTGTCAACTGCTGGAAATGACCCACCTTGATTATCACTTCAAATGTCCCCCCCTCCCCCCCCCCCGCTCTCCTGCTGGTAATAGCTCACCTTAAGTGATCACTCTCTTGTTACAGTGTGTATGCTAACACCCATTGTTTCATGTTCTCTATGTATATAATCTCCCCACTGTATTTTCCACTGAATGCATCCGATGAAGTGAGCTGTAGCTCCCGAAAGCTTATGCTCAAATAAATTTATTAGTCTCTGAGGTGTCCAAAGTACTCCTTTTCTTATAAGTGAGTGGCTGATGCTGCACTCAGTTAATAAAGAATTAAAGGAGGGTAATATAATGAATTTCAATCAACATGGGTCTATGGAAAATAAATCCTGTCAACCTAACTTGATATTTTTATTTTGATGAGATTACAAGCTTGGTTGATAGAGGTAATAGTATTGATATAATATACTTAGACTTCTGTAAGGCATTTAACTTGGAAGTTCCTGTTAATTATCTGGATTATTGCTGAACGTAAGCCAAAGTTCACTTTACTTCTCCTTTTAAAAAGTGTAAACAGAAAAAATACAAAACATTTTGAGTAACTCTTGCTTAACAATGAAAAGTGCCATTAACGAGAAGTGGGGGCGGGGTGTTAGAGAGTGTTGGATGTTTATCTGGGCATCTGGCAGCGTCTATTCCAGGAAGCCTCTTGCTCCTCAGTGGCTACACTGTCTCCCAAGCAAGGCCACTGGGTGCCTGCAATGCTGGGCAAGCTGCACAGGAGCTCCTCTTAGCAGGGAGGAGGCTCAAATTGCAGCCAGCTACTTTGTTGCTGAAGAGCCAGGTGATTAAGGTTGCCACTCAGTCAGGTTTTACCCAGACAGTCTGGTTTTTGGCTTCTGCGTCTGGGTGCCATTTAGGGTTGCCAGGGGCCTGGTTTTCGATTGAAAAATCCAGTCAAAAAGGGGACCTGGAACCCTAAATGGCATCCAAACTAAAAGTCTGGTTACTGCGGAACAGGAGGAAGCGCTGGTCATTAATACATGCCCAACCCTACCTAGCTAGGTCTGCGTCCTACCTGCAGGCAGGCTTCTTGAGATGATCCAGTGGGCAATGGGTGGAGAGAGGGAGAGGAACAAGTAATGGGGATGTGGTCTCGGGGGAAGAGGCAAAGAGGGGTCTTGGGAGAAAAGGTGGAGTGGGGTCTCAGGTCCAGTTACCAGCAGTTAGAAAGATGGCAAACCTCAGCTGATTCTCTTCAGAGCTGTAGTCAGACCTTTATCCACTGGACCTTACTGGCCTCCTGTCCGACTCCCCTGCCCAACTTCCCTGTGGAGACAAGAGGGAATTCCCCATGCATCCTCTGCCTCCCAGGCCTGCAGGGACCAGGCTACAGCCTCTGCAGGGCAAAGAATATAGAGAAAGCTCCTGCTCTGCTACAGCATTGGGGAGGGGAGGGGAGAGGGCTTTGATCTCAGGGTTCCCTGCAACTGCAGGTTTTGCAGTTGCTCCGAACCAGCCATGTATGCCTGCATCTTTTAGAATGAAAGGATCTCTGGTGGTGAGATACAGAACTTTGTAGTTTCGCCTCAGTAGCTCCAGCTGTGTGGCTCAGCGCAAGCTGAAAGCTAGGCTTAGGAGAGAGCCATCCAGATGTGCACCAGATGAGAGTATAATGCTGATTGGCATACAAGAAACCACTAAATAAAGTGACTATGCTGGCATGGTCAGTGAGTCTTTCACGATTATGGCTGAAAGCAGTCAGGAGTGTACATTTTGCTTCTTGAGCATTTTCTGGTGTGCTGTAATTCATGCAGCAACTTTTCATGTGAAACAGATTTATTAAAGAGTTTTTGGTACATCGCTTCCAACAATCTCACATACCACCACTGGTACACATATTCCATTTGGGACCTCCTAGATGTACTAGGTGATGGACACATTAGAAGTACCTGAGGAAGAGAGTGAATTGAGATGACTGCTTATCCCCATATCTTGTTTCTTATTCCTCTGTGGTTTAGGGTGGGTTAATGCAGCCCTTGTTAAACATTATCCTCAACTTGTTGAAAAGATTATCAAAGAAAACACTACATCTAGCAACCTGAAATTCCTCACAGATTTATAGAAACGTAATGTCAGCACATTCCATGGAATCTAGCAGGCATAACATTTCAATATCTACTCATTAGTGGCTTATATAGTTATAAAAATCTGAATTATAAAAGTTGAAATTGGTAAACTTTTTAATTGTTCTTTTACAATAGCACATATACTGGATTTTTATTAAACTCAGTCTCCTGCCTTCCATGTTGCTACTGTCCTCCTTAGATGCTTGGAGACTGGCCAAGCAGAACTACTCACTCTGCTAACAGGGTGTGTTTTACAAGCAGATGAGCAATGTTGACAGCATATTTTTTGTCTGTATAATGCATGCGATTCTGCTAAATGTAATGCATTTCCCCAAAAACTTCCCAGGGACAGCACACCTGCCCAGTTTCTGATGACTTACTTTCCCTCCTGTCCCCACCTCTCTACAGATTAACGCACACTCTGTGATATTATATCAATAAACTTAGCATATTTCTCCCAAAAACAAAGAATTCTAGTAGAGTGCATTTAATGTAAATTTCTTTTTGCTCACTTTTCTTGGGTATAGTTAGGAGATGCTGTTTGATTTAACCGGGAAAACAAATTAATACCTTCTCCATTCTGCTGCTCGTGCCCTCAGTATGCATGTATTGTTATCATCATTATTAACAATCCCTAAAAATGACATGATGCTTCAGACGTGTAGAAAAGACACATTCCCTACCATGAAGAGTTTATAGACTAAAATAGACAACACCAATAAAAATAAAACCTGGCATGATATCTTACAAAAGGTAGGCATGGGAGAGATTTTGTGTGGGAGATGAGAAGGCAGGGAGAAGTAAAAAGTTTAGGGAGGGGTTTGAAGGAGGTAAGATGTTCCAGGCATAGGGGACAGAGCCTTGTGAGTTGTGAAGCAAGAAGTGGGGCAAAGGGGAAGGGCAGTCAAGCAAGAGGTTTGGGAGGAATGCAGTGGGAGTGGGAGAAAATGAGTGCACTATAATGTTCCTTAAGTGCTGTAACCTAAATTCCCCAGCACTGCAGGAGCTGTTAGTGTGGAGCAGTCTGCTGAAACTTTGAAAATAGAACATTAATCCTGTGTTTGTGCATGCATCCGATGAAGTGAGCTGTAGCTCATGAAAGCTTATGCTCAAATAAATTTGTTAGTCTCTAAGGTGCCACAAGTACTCCTTTTCTTCCTGTGTTTGTGTGTGCACCTGGATTTATTCCCATAGGATTGTACTGAGAGCAGAGATGTAAATGGAAGCAAGATTGAGTCCATCAATAAGCTCTGCTCCAGTTTACCCTTGAAAAATGCAGACCATCAGAAGTAGTACCTCCTCCCCGCCCCCCACTTGCGCTGATAAGTGAACATTACTTCTGAAGCCTCTGAAAAAAAATTTCATACCGATTGTGAACAAATCTGTCTACGTGGCCAGCTCAGATGAAGGGGTCTAAGGACTGAAATGATGTTTAGATAATCCAGTTTAGTTCAAAGTACAGGTTGGTGGTGATTGCTCTTTGGCAGATCTGAACTACCTGAAGTTGCTGGAAGAGGAGGAAATGGACTAGTTTGTTGGAGTTTTGGCTGCTGGCACAGAGTCATGTCTAAATCTGAAATAGAATACCTGCTCAGAATTCAGCATTATGGCATAAGTGGCACTTGTGCTTATACCAAGCTGTTCTGATCCCTTCTTTAGATAAGAGCTTGAAACATGCTAAAGATTTTACTTCTAGTACATAGGATTTATTCCTGAATAAAATTCTCTCATTTCAAAATCAAAATCTTGGAAATTCTGCCCTATTTTCTATGCAAGAATATGGTCTTAAAACCTAGTTCTAATATAGTTTTTCCCTGTTCAATTTAGGCAACCAAAATGTTAGAAACCAGTTTTGCAAGAATTGTATTTATACTGATTTTACTCATGGTTCTGAAACTCTGTAGAAGGGGCCAAAGAGGTGCTTCAAGTTACAAACTTTAATTCCTTATTTAAGAACAGGTTTTTTTTTCTGATTCAGTAGGAGTTTAGTCTGAGTAGGTATCTTAGGATTTACATAGAAATAATATTTGACTCTGTAGTGCCTTTCAATTGAGTCATCTTGTATTATGTCCAGGCTTTAACCCAGAGGATTACCAATCTCAAAAAACTGGGTTTTTCCACTCATTTTCATAAATGAAACTGAACACATAATTACCTAAAGCAAAACACTATTGAATAGAAAAGGAGTACTTGTGGCACCTTAGAGACTAAGCGCTCCTTTTCTTTTTGCGAATACAGACGAACACGGCTGCTACTCTGAAAACTATCGAATAGGTTTAACGGTTGATGTGGTGATAGTTCTCATACAGTTACTAATAGAAAGATAGTAATAACTAGCGACTTTAATGTCAGAAATACAGAAATAGTCCTTATATAAGTGACAGCAAGGATGAAGAGACTTCAGTGGTGTTGTTGGCCAAAATTTTCAAATTTAGGTGCCTAAAGATAGACATCTACAGCCAAGTAAGTTTCTGCATAAAAGTGGCCTGATTTTCAGTGGTGCTAACCATCTACACCTATTGAGCCTATTGATATTACACTAGTGCCCACAAGACCTCAATCAGATCAGGACTCAATTGTACTGGAGGCTACATAGTTACATGGAAGACATGGTATTTGTCCTGCAGAGCTTGCAAATCTAATTAAGGACAAGATATAAGTGAGTGTAAGATTGAGAGAGGTTGAGAGTAACTGTAATACATAGGCTAGTTATGTGCACAGGTTGATCCAAATAATTTTAACAATTTTTTGAAAAATAGATACATGTCCATAATCTTCATTGTCTCTCAACCTGACATAACTGGAAGAAATTGAAGATATTCTTGTGTGATGATGAATCAGAGACTAGACAAGGCAATAAAACCATATCTGGAGTTCCAGCATTGAGACTTAAACAGTTATCAGGTTAATGGAGAAAACAGGTTCTGTTCACTTGTGCTACAAGTTGATGGAGCGAACAGTAGCACTATTTAAGATAGAAAAATCAAATCACAAAATCCCTGAATTTGAGGCCTATCTACATTACAAAGACAATGGTGTAAAGGGGCTCAGTTACAACATGGCTGTTCCAACTGCCTAGATTGCAAGCAAGTCTTCTTCACACAGTCATATTTATAATATGGGCAGGGCCTCGAAGTAACCCTAAAACTGCATCTTTGTAAATTGTCACTTAGCCAGTCATTTCCTTCTTTTAACCTGGTCTCCTCTCTCCAATAGATAGCACTTTGTCTTACTGTGCTTGTTAGTTTGATCTGTTTGTGCATTCAAAACTTCATTTTAATATTATAGCTGGCAAGTGCCTTTGGAAATAAAAATTAAATGAAAGGGGGGCACTTTTTTGTGTGTAAAAGTTTACTTGGACTGAGCAAGTGGCCTCTACTATTTCTATTACGAGGATCTATGCCTTAGACCAGTGGTTCCCAAACTGGGGTTTGCGAACCCCTGGGGGTTCGCAGAATGTTACAGGGGGTTCTCCAGAAAAATTTCACTAATGGCAGCCAGAGGACATTGAAGGCAGCAGGTGGGACCTGGTTGCAGGGCAGACAGCCTGAGCCCCAGGGAGACTGGGGCTGGGCAGTTGGGGCTGGAAGCTCGAGCCCTGTCCCTGCGAGTGGGGGAGCCGGCAGCCTGAACCCCGGCACTTCACTTGGGGCTGGCAGCCTGAGCCCCAGGGACAGCGGGGCCAGGCAGTTGGGGCTGGCAGTCCAAGCCCTGCCCCTGTCAGCCGGGGAGCCGGCTGCCCAAACCCCAGGGAGAGCGGGGCTGGGCAGTTGGGGCTGGCAGCCTGAGCCCCGGCGATCAGCGGGGCCTGCAGCCCGAGTTCAGTGGAGCTCAGTTGGCCAGGGCGGTCAGCGGGGTCCAGCAGCAGGAGCCTCATGGAGTGCGGAGGAAATTTAAACTTAAATCCCTGGAAATATTAATTTTTAGGAGGGGGTTCACAAGATTTCACAATTTAGTGAAAGGGGTTTACGGGCTGTTAAAGTTTGGAAACCTCTGCCTTAGACTAACCTGTTCTGAGACAGGCAGGCTGAAACAGCTTGCAGACATCTTCTGGACTAACCTGCTAAACCTGTTTGCCTCAAAAGGTGCTAATTCTGCTTAGAGTTGGAGACTAGAGGAATCCTGTAGCTTCTATTTCTTCCTCCCTGCCACTGGCTCCCCACTCCTTTTTACCTAGCTAAAGCTTCACTAACATGGAACTTTCCCACTAGGTCAGTGGAAAAATCTGTTCTGTTACAAGTTAAATCTGTTCTCTTGAGGTTTTACAAAATTGCAGCAGAAAAATGAATTTTTGGAGGAGCAAAACCATGTTTCAGCCTCTTCTTTCGTGGTGCTGCATGCAGTATGTTGGCAAATGAGTATTGCGTATTGGAAGGAGGTAGGATTGTGTGTGTGATGACGTGCATTTTTTTCTTTGAGAAGTCAGTGCCAGCCGTGCTTTTTCTGAACCAAGGTAGTATCATCTGAACAAGGAATCAGAGCCACTCTGTAACAATGGAGATCATTTGTTTTTCATTTCTGTTACTCTTTTTTGAGGCAATGGGTGTTAGTTGCTTGTAATAGAAGCCACAAAATTTCCTCATTCAGGTTGAACTCTTTCCCACTACTCTTGAACAATATTCTAGGCAAGATCTCATTTGTCCCTCCTCTTGCTTATTGGGGTTACTGTTTCCTCTAACAGACAGTTACTGTTACCACAGTTATTGTCCACCTGAAGAAGGTGAACAGTTTCCTGAAACAAATGACACTATGTAAAATTGCCTGACAGGAGGTACCTCCTAGAACAAACATCAAAGGTTGTGCAGAAATCAGAACAGGAGTATACCATTTTGGTGTCTTTTGAGTATTGTGCTTTGATCTCCAGTCATTTTAGGGAGCATCCTATTTTTTAATTTTTCTCTTTTTTTTCTCTTTTCATTTTAGTATTCACATAGATAGCTTGTAAATAGGTGAGAGGTTACAGTAGGATTCCACAGAAGCTGGGAATGGGCAACAGGGGACAGATCACTTGATGATTACCTGTTTTGTTCATTCCCTCTGATGCACCTGGCATTAGCTACTGTCGGAAGACATGATACTGGGCCAGAGGGACCTTTCGTCTACCCAGTATGGCCGTTCTTATGTTCTTAAGGCATGTTGTCTGTGAACATCTGCAGGCTTAGACCAAATCCCTTCCAATTCCTTCACCCGATGGAAATTTTTCAAAAACTGTCCAATAGGCTTTCAGTGACAATACATGTTAGTACTAATGCTTTGAATTTGATCACATGTATACTTGGGGTAACCTGCAGCTAATAAAGTAGCTAATGCAAACACAGCTTCTGGTATTGTGATCCTGACAGGACTTTCAACCTTAGAAGTGTCAGAACTGGTCAATATTTCAACGGGGGACCTCCAAAGAAAAGCCAATGTGTTGTTCCAGGAAGTGGTGCTGTTAATTTAGAAGCTGATCCTCTTCCCTTAGAGACAGTAATGAACCCATGCCCTGGCATCATGAGAGGAGCTGTGCTGCGGGGATTAACGTCTTTCTGATGAGTCATTAAAAATGAGGTGCTAACCACTTGTTAAAGATCTCATAGCACTGTTTAGAAGAGATGGGGTATTTGGCTCTGGTTAAATTCTAATTTGAGAAACTACCACTTGTCCTATACAATTTTTTCTGCAGATACAAGTGGATGTAGCCTTCTTTCTCACTATTTATCCTAAATGATTATGTAATGTTTCTGTGCACGGTTAAACAGCTACTGCATTCCACCCCAGAGGACGGTTGCATTTCATTGTGTCGATGTAAGCGGCTATGTTGTGGCTTTTGTTGAGGTTGGGAGTGGTGGTTGGTCAGCGAACTCAGGAGAGGCAACTGTTACCAGTTTTTTTTAAAGGGTGCAGTTGCACTCTCTGTGGTGTCAGCCTCAGAGTAATAATGCGTACAGAAGGGGATGTGGAGCATTGAGCAGGCCCAGTCACTTCCCATTTTGCATACCACCCTGAACACGCCCGATCTCGTCTGATCTCGGAAGCTAAGCAGGGTCGGGCCTGGTTAGTACTTGGATGGGAGACCTCCTGGGAATACTGGGTGCTGTAGGCTTTGGGGGGAGGGATAGCTCAGTGGTTTGAGCATTGGCCTGCTAAACCCAGGGTTGTGAGTTCAATCCTTGAGGGGGCCATTTAGGGATCTGGGGCAAAAATTGGGGATTGGTCCTGCTTTAAGCAGGGGGTTGGACTAGATGACCTCCTGAGGTCCCTTCCAACCCTGATATTCTGTGATTCTATGATATGGAGCACATCCGACTGTGCGAGTGCATGTGCACAGAGGGATTGCCAGGAAGCTTCCTGCACTTTCTCTTTCCCTCGTGCACCCAAACAAGCAGCCACAATTTGATCTGTACTTTACAAAGTAATTTGGTGTCCTTTGGGATGAAAGGCATTGCAAAAATATAAGCTATTAATATTATAAATACATTGCATTATTGCTCCAGATAGGAAGTTTCAATTAATCTCCGCCATCAGTTTGGGCTTGCAGCTCCAAAAAATGAAGAGCTAGTGATTTATCTATCTTATTACTCCTTTTTGTCGTCATGGTTAACACAGCCCACGCATTACTATTTAATCTCACAGACACTGTCTGCTCTCTCTATGGATATGCTGTCAGAAGAAAGGTAGTGTCTCTTATGGTACTGCACACACAAAAGCCTATACCCAAGAATTTAGGCTTTTAAGCAAAGGTGTAAATCTGAATTTAACCCATAAGACTGAAAAGAAATATTTACCTTAACTGAATTATCTCCATGAATCTTAGTAAAAGATCTGGGGTTGAAGTCAACATTGTGTTTCAATGAACAATTTTCAAAATGGGGGGGGGGGGGGAGAAGCTTTAAAGAGAAAAATATGTATAGCTTTAAACTCTTTATTCTTCTTTGAGTGCTTGCTCATGCCGATTCCATTCTAGGTGTCTGTGCGCCCCAATGCACAGTGGTCAGAGACTTTTGCCTTAGTGGTATCCGTAGAGTTGGCTGTGGTGCCCTCCGGAGTGCCGCACTCATGCGTCAGTATATCAGCGCCACCGGCCCTATGCCCTCTCAGTACCTTCTTACTACTTACTACCGTGGTGGTTGGTCGGAGTGCCTCTTTTCCTTGCCTTGCAAGTGGTCAGCGGTTTCTTTCCCTTTTGACTTAGTGGTCCAGCTGTAAATAGTTTTGCTATTGTAGATTAGTTAGTAAATAGCTGTTAAGTACTGTAGTTAGTCAGTTAGGGTCCTGGTGGGGCTTTGCCCCAGACGAGGCATGCTCCAGTCGCTGGGTTTTAAGACCTGCGCTGACTGTAATAGGCCTATGCAGGTTGGTGACCTGCATGGCAGTTGTCTGAAGTGCCTGGGGGAATCCCACATCAAAGAAAAGTGTCGCATCTGTAATAACTTTCATCCCAGGACACCACCTCATGGAGGCCGCTCTCTGCCCAGCCTCCAAGCCGTTCTGGCTGGACGCACACAATGCCCAGCACTTGGTCCTCGGTTCGTGGCGCACCCCCAGCACTGGGCTCTACCCGGCACCGATCCCCTTCGCTGGTGCCCAAGAAGAAGTCTAAGAAGTGCGACCCAGCACCGAGCAAGACAGACCAAAGGGCATTGGGTAAAGGACCCTGTTTGGGCTGCCTGCCCATGCTGGAGTTGCAAGGGGACACTTCCCCGAGGGAACCTCCTACCCTCCTTCGTGATCCGCCGCTGACTCCAGGGGATGGTAAGGGACCCAGACTGATGGCGGAGTCAATGCCTTCCCAGTGCCCAGAGAGCAAAGGACTCTCCCACCACAGCTGGCACCGCATGCGGCACTGGACCTGCCAAAGGTTCCCTACAAGGGCAAGCCAGCCATGAAAGCTTCCCAGAAGGCAAGTGAATGCTGCTGGTCTCCGATGCCAAGGCAGAGCTCTTTATCACCACGCCTCTGGCCTCTGCATCAGCCCAGGTCACCGGTTTGCTGCCACAGATCGCCGGCACCGTGCTCCCAGTCTCTGCCCTCGTGTCGAGACTTGCCCAGAGGGAAGTGCCAGTCATCGTACGGTCAGCACCAGTCATCCTCATGCCAACCCTCTGCACGCCGACAATCACCATCACCTAGACCACAGGGACTCTCCCCAGCACAGCGCCATTCCTGGCACTGGTCTGCCTACTCGAGGCACCGGTCACCCACGTTGGCAGTTAGCTGCCAGAATCAGGGGTCAACAGCCCTGCCATGGTCACGGGAGGAGGATGAGGAAGTTCAGCCCCTCGCCGAGACAGCACCATCGTGACTGGGCTCCTGAGGCTGCATCTACCTCAGCAATGCCATCCTGGCAGCAGGGCCAGTGGCCAGCACAATGGCCTTACTGGAATGCCTGGGGCATGCTGATTATGCTAATGTCCCCATCTCACCAAGTGTTGGTCACTGTGTTGGACAATCACCAAACGGCACCGGACTGGGTGCGTGAAGTGCAAGCAGATGCTGAGGTGGAGGGACAGGTGCCCATTCTGAGATCCCCTCCTGCCGGGGGATGATGCTCTGGGTCCTCCCCCGGGGGTTCAGTCATCCTCATCCTCTCCAGATGAGGCTGTGGCGGAGCCTATTCATGCTAGCCCATCAGACGACTTTAAGAAGCACCAAGCCCCACTCCAAAGCGTGGCCACTAACTTAGGTCTAGAGTGGAAGAGATGGTGGAGCAATCAGACGCTTTGTTTAATGTGCTTTCTGCATCCATCCCCGCACGTGCTCCCAGTGCATGAAGGGGTCCTAAAGATTATCAAAGCCCTCTGGCAAACCCCATTCTCAAGCCTGCCCACTTCCAAGAGGGCTGAGAAAAAGAATTTCTTCCCTGCCAAGGGGTTCCAATCCTTATACATGCCCCCGCCCCCAGTGTCATTAGTTTTTTGTTTCGGTGGCCAACGAGAAAGACAGGCAAGGGCATTCTAGTTCCACCCCCAAAAATAAGGAGGTTAAGAGACTAGACCTTTTCCGGCTTTCAGTGACAGTACATGTTAGTACTCTCCTCGCTTATTCTAAAAAAAATCACAAGATGGGATTTCTTGGGAAATTAATAATTTTAATATGTGTATAGTAATAAATTCCAACAAAAATATTGCCTTGATTTAGGGGGGAAAACACTTAAGCATGTGTTTAACTCCCATTAAATTCAATGGGTCTTAAGCACATCCTTAGAGTTAAGAGCATGTTTAATTGCTTTCCTCATTTGGGATGTATGTGCACAAACTACTTCATGTTTGCATCCCTTTTTTTGTTTTTGATGTGATGGGTATTACAGCCATTTATCCCAGTAAACTCAAATCTCTCCAAAAGCAAAAGAATGTATCCAAGGGTTATCTAAAAATAAAGAGCTGGTGTACTAATTTATTACTGTGTGAAACCTTTTTATTTCTGGTTGCATTTTCAGGAGGAAAGCATTGTCCTAAAAAAAACCCAAACAACCCCCCCACCCCACTGTTTGCTAAAATACAATGTTGTTAATCGTTGTGTTTAATATTAGCCTGCTTTTTGGCGGACAGGGGGGCTTAAATACATTTTTTTGCCATTCTTTTTCCTTCTGAGTAATTTTTAAAAGTCCTTCCAACTCTTCTTTTTGAAAGCACGTGTGTGTTCTTTGAACATTAACCATGCATCTCATAATTTACACTAATCTTGCGTTGGAGAAAAATTTAGAGAACTTTTTTAAAAATACACAGTTAAACACAATGTTCTGTTGCAAATAATTAAGTTAATTATTGACAGATGACACTGCTAGCTTCTTGAGAGGAGGCACTAACCTCAGTTATCATGATGGCACCAATGATTTAAAGTCTTCATTGGAGATTTTGTCTGCCTTGCTGACTCCATGGGGAAAAGATAGTCTGTGGTCAAGGGCACTGTTAACTGATGAAAATTTGACCTTGAGCAAGTCACTTACTCTCTCTCTTTTTTCAGTTCCCCTTCTGTAAAGTGAGGATAATACTTTAAAAGAGCCAAATAGACTGATAATTGTGACGATAATTCTGAGTCATGTATCTTGTCTACACTGAGGCCTTCTTTTGTCAAACTGTCCCAGTGTTGCAACAGCACTATTATAGTTCCACTGGCAATAGAGGGGCTACTAGTGTAGACCAGCCCCCAGCAATTTCACTGTGGTGTCATATCACCTGTCTTAGAGCAGTGACGGGGCGACAAGTTTGTATAATTTTTGGTGGTGCTCAGAACAGATCCAAGTCCTGTCCTGCCCCCCACACCTGCCTAAGGCTCTGGGAGGGAGTTGAGATGTGGGAGGGGTGCAGGCTCTGGGACGGAGTTTGGGTGCAGGCTCTGGGCTGGGGCAGGGGGTTGGGATGCAGGAGGGGGTGCAGGGTTTGGGTCCTGAGTGTGGGGTCTGGGTTGGGACAGGGGTTGGGCTGCAGGAGGGGGTTTGGGCTGCAGGTTCTGGGAGAGAGTTTGAGTGCGGGAGGGGTGTGGGCTCTGGGCTGGGACAGGGGGTTGGGGTGCAGGAGGAGGTGTAGGAGGGGGTGTGAGCTCTGGAAGGGGGTTTGGGTGCTGGGTGCAGGCTCTGGGCTGGGACAGAGGGTGGGGGTCAGGGGCATGTGGATGTGCCAGGGATGAGGAGTTTGGGGTGAAGCAGGCAGGCTGGGACAGGGGGCCAGAGAGGAGGACTCTCCCCAGTGCTCTCCCCACCAGCAGCAGCGAGCTCCGGGGGGGAGGGAAAAGGGGGCCACTCCTCAGCACGACACTCACCCAAGCCACCCCAGCTGCTGATGCTCAGGTGGTCCAGCTAGGATAAGCCCTCGGAGTCCCCTGCTGGGGGAAGGGGGGCTGTCATATACCTCCTCCTCCCTCCCTCCTTCCTCCCTCTGCAGGCGCAGCAGCCGTCTCAGCCTGCCCCCAGTGCCACTCCCTTGTAGCCAGCTGTGGCAGCAGCCGGTGAGGGAGTGCAATGCGGAGCTGCAGGGGGCAGCCACCCGCTGCCCAGGGCAGGCAGGGATGCTCTGGGGAGGTGGCAGGCAGGCCCCATGGGACGTTCCGGGGGAGGCGCACAGGAATGGCAGGCAGGGCTGGAGGAGAGACCCAGCCACAAACATTGGTGGAGCTGGGCTCTCCAGGCCCTGAATTTGCTGGAGCCCGGACACCACGGGCCCGTACAACTTACCGTCCCTGAGCACTGATGGGAGAATTTGAAGAAAACCTCAATGTAGACAAGGCTCATGAGTCAGCTTTGGTAGAAGTTACAGGCTTTAATGTTCTACAACATCCTCTGCCATGAGATTTTGTATAGCAGTGTATAAAAACATTACTTAAAGGAATCATGTCCATTCTCTGAGCCAGAAATTAGGAGTCCTAAGGGGCAGCTTTAAGTCCCTTTAGAACAAAGCTGACTTAACCTAGTATTTCAATAAAGCTGGATAGTCAGTAAAGAGATCTTTAGATTGTTGGAGTCAACTGTTTTCCCCAACTTGACAAACCTACATCCAAAAAATAAATCGGATGTACTCTTCTGTCAGTGTATGTTCAGACTTGATGCTCTATGTTTGTTCTTATTTTCATATGTCCAGACAGTTTCAACAGAAATTTCTGAATATTCATCTGAGAGTGAAAACCTGGAAGAAGGCCAGGTGGACACAGAGTCTCCTAATTTTGGATTTAGCAAAAAGCTACAATCAAGTTCTGAAGCAGATCTGGCACAGGCTACAGGCAGATCTGCAAGTGACTGGCTAAAATCTGCACAGGCCCTTCTGCAGACACCTAAGAAACAATCAGAGAAGACTTCAAGGACTCCAGAAGATTCTGCAAAGAAAAGGAAATTGCTGAGGTAGATTACAATTCTTTTTCAAGGAAAAGCTTCAAATGAAAAAATCAGAATTAACCAACATTTATCAAAAACAGTAGAATCTATTATAAGATTAATTTCTTTTTATAGTTAAAAATTTAAAGAAGGAAAATTTACTAAGACGCTCTCTCATCTGCTAACAGGCAAACTGTAAAAAAAAAAAAAAAAAAAAAAGAGAGAGAGAGAGAGAAAAAGCATTTTCTGTTTTGAAATCAGTGAGGAAAGCACTGGATTTTGAACTCCAGCTCTCTAAGTTTCAGTATAGTTTAGCTTTTTCAATAGTGATTTAAAATGCCTTACAGACACTAATTCTATCCCCCTTGCCAGCTTTTTTAGGCCAGACTGCAGGGGTAAGTGAGCTTTAGGGTTGAAGTCAGAACAGAAGTACAGTAGAACCCCGTTTATCCGAGCCTCCATTATCAGGCTCTCTGTATTAAATGAACCACCAGCACACACACGAATATTGGAAATTGACACTGCAGGTCCAGATGGCAGGGCTCCGGCTTTTTTGCATTCTGTAGCATAACCACATGGTGTGACTAGCCATCAGGGATTGATGGACCCCGTCAGGTTTCAGAATTCTCGAAAGAACAAAACTGTAGTTGGTGGCCCATTCTGGTGCTGTGCTGGTAGTACATCATTGTCCTCTTTAGTTCTCAGCTGTCAGAACTGTAGCTCCTAAGCATCCTCTCATTATATACATCAATCTTGTATGTCACTTTGTGCAATCCTATCCCTTAGTAGAAGTAAACAAAAATAAATCCATTCAATTTTCCCATGCTAATAGTGATAGCTGGGATAAATAAAGGGGAAGGAATCCAAGCCAAAATAGGGAAAGAACAGGTTAGAGAATACTAAGATAAGTTAAATATGTTCAAGTTGGCAAGGCCTGATGAAACTTATCATACGGTACTTAAGGAACTAGCTGAAGCAATCTTGGAACCATTAGCAGTTATTTTTCAGAACTCATGGAGGACAAGTGAGACCCTGAGGACTGGCGAAGGACAAACATATCACCTATCTTTATAAAGGGGAACAAAGAGGACACCAGGAATTATAAACCAGTCAGCCTAACTTTAATACCTGGAAAGTTACTGGAACAAATTATTAATAGGGCTGTCAAGTGATTAAAAAAATTAATTGTGATTAATTGTGCAATTAAAAAAATTAATTGCATGATTAATCGCACTGTTAAACAATATTAGAATACCGTTTAAATATTTTTGGATGTTTTCTACATTTTCAACACAGAATACAAAGTGCACAGTGCTCACTTTATATTTATTTTTGATTACAAGTATTTGCATTGTAAAAACCAAAATAAATAGTATTTTTCAATTCACCTAATAGAAGTACTGTAGTGCAATCTCTTTATCACGAAAGTTGAACTTACAAATGTAGAATTATGTACAAAAAAATTGCATTCAAAAATAAAACAATGTAAAATTTTAGAGCCTACAAATCTACTCAGTCCTACTTCTTGTTCAGCCAATCACTAAGACAAACAAGTTTGTTTACATTTACAGGAGATAATGCTGCCCACTTCTTATTTACAATGTCACCTGACAGCGAGAACAGGTGTTCACATGGCACTGTTGTAGCCGGCGTTGCAAAGTATTTATGTGCCAGATATGCTAAACATTCATATGCCCCTTCATACCTCTACCACCATTCCAGAGGACATGCATCTATGCTGATGACAGGTTCTGCTCAATAACAATCCAAAGCAGTGCAGACCGACGCATGTTCATTTTCATCATCTCAGTCAGAGGTCACCAGCAGAAAGTTGATTTTATTTTTTGGTGGTTCAGGTTCTGTAGTTTCCACATCAGAGTGTTGCTCTCTTAAGACTTCGGAAAGCATGCTCCACACCTCATTCCTCCCAGATTTTGGAAGGCACTTCAGATTCTTAAACCTTGGGTTGAGTGCTGTAGCTATCTTTAGAAATCTTACATTAGTATCTTCTTTGCATTTTGTGAAATCTGAAGTAAAAGTGTTCTTAAATTGAACAACATGTGCTGGGTCATGATCCGAGACTGCTGTTACATGAAATATATGGCAGAATGTGGGTAAAACAGAGCAGGGGACATACAGTTCTCTCCCAAGGAGTTCAGTCACAAATTTAATTAACACTTTTTTTTTTTAACAAGCGACATCAGCATGGAAGCATGTCTTCTGGAATGGTGGCTGAAGCATGAAGTAGCATACGAATGTTTAGCACATCTGGCACGTAAAAACCTTGCAATGCTGGCTACAAAAGTGCCATGCAAATACTTGTTCTCACTTTCAGGTGACATTGTAAATAAGACGAGGGCAGCACTATCTCCAGTAAATGCAAACAAACTTGTTTGTCTTAGCAATTGGCTGAACAAGAAGTAGGACTGAGTGGACTTGTAGGCTCTGAAGTTTTACATTGTTTTGTTTTTGCGTGCAGTTACATAACAAAAAAAATCTACATTTGTAAGTTGCACTTTCACGACAGATTGTACTACAGTACTTGTCTGAGGGGAATTGAAAAATACTATTTATCATTTTTACAGTGAAAATATTTGTAATCAGAAATAATATACACTTTGCTTTCAATTACAACACAGAATATAAATCAAAAATATTTAATTTCAATTTAACAGTGATTAAAACTGCGATTAATCGCAATTAATTTTTTTGAGTTAATCACGTGAGTTAACTGTGATTAATCTATAGCTCTAATTATTAAACAATCCTCTAAGCCCTAGAGGATAATAGTGTTATAAGGAATAGTCAGGATGGATTTGTCAAGAACAAATCATGCCAAACCCATCTCATTTCTCCTCTTTTGACAGGGTTACTGGCGTAACGGATGGGGAGAAGCAGTAGATGTGATATATCTTGATTTTAGAAAGGCTTTTGACACAATCCCACATGACATTCTTATAAGCAAACTAGGGAAATGTGGTCTAGATTAATTTACTATAAGGTGGGTGCACAACTGGTTGAAAGACCAGACTTAAAGACTAGTTATCAGTAGTTCACTGTCAAACTGGGAGGGCATATCTAGTGGGATCCCGCCTGAGTCAATCCTGGGTCCGATACTATTCAATATTTTCAATAATGACTTGGAGTGGAGAGCATACTTATAAAATTTGAAGATGACAACATGCAGGAAGGGTTGCAAGCACTTTGGAGGACAGGATTAATATTCAAAATGACCTTGACAAATTGGAGAACTGGTCTGAATTCAACAACATAAAATTCAATAAAGGTAAGTGCGAAGTACTTAAGCTAGGAAGGAAAAATCAAATGTACAACTACAAAATGGGGAATAACTGACTCGCTGGTAGGACCACTGAAAAGGATCTGGGGTTATAGTGGATCACAAGTTGAACATGAGTCATCAGTGTGATGCAGTTGAGAAAAAGGTTAATATCATTCTGTATTAACAGGAGCGTTTGTACGTAAGACACGGGAAGTAATTGTTCTGCTCTACTTGGTACTAGTAAGGCCTCAGTTGGAGTACTGTGTCCAATTTTGGGTGCCACACTTGAGGAAAGATGTGGACAAACTGCAAAGAATTCAGAGGAGAGCAACAAAAACAATAAAGGATTTAGAAAACCTGATCTTTGAGGAAAGGTTAAAAAAAAGACCGGGCATGTTTAGTCTTGAGGAAAAAGAAGACTGAGATGGGAGATCAATTGTTTTCTATGTCCACTGAAGGTAGGACAAGAAGTAATGGCTTAATTTGCAGCAAGGGAGCATTAGTTTAGATATTAGGAAACGCTTTCTAACTGTAAGGGCAGTTAAGCTCTGGAATAGGTTTCCAAGGGACATGATGGAATCCCAGTCAGTGAACAGGTTAGAGAAACCCCCGTCAGGGATAGTCTAGTTTTACTTGGTCCTGCCTCAGCACAGGGGGCTGGAGTTGTTAACTTCTCGAGGTCTCATCCAGCCCTATATTTCTATGATTCTTGATTGTATGTTACTGCACTGCATAGTAACTAGCTTCCAAGGGGTTGTTTTGTTATTAAGGAAGCAGTGTAACCATAACTAATGAGAGATGGATTATGCTGGTGTTCAGGTAGTAAAGTGTTGTTCCCATGCTTTCCACCACACACAGATCTTGAATTGGAGACCTTATCTACACTAAAAAAATTTGCATGTTTTTTACATCAGACAAGGCCAAAGGGAATGTGTAGCAGCCACCACCCTTTATGAATCTTATTTCTGCAGTCTGTTCGTTCACGCCCATACCTTAGGATGAAATTGGGTATCTGTGTAAGTTCTTTCACTCTTAGAGTTCCATTATGAAGGATAGAAGGAAGAAAATACGAGGTTTTATAGAGTTCGTTGTATGGATTATATCAATAATTGTTTGTTCATAAAACTGGTAAACAAGGAAACTTAAAGACAAAGTGTAGATAAAATGTGATGAACAGTTGCTATAAAACTCAGCTTTTTGTGGCTGAAAATAAATGTCTGATGTGAAGGTTTTATGGGTTTCTAGTTTTTTCAAGTAAGATTTTATTTTCGTCAGCAAAACTGACCAGTTATTCTGAGGCCTGCTGGTCAGTTCAGGAAATGCAGACTTCGTACAATGTTAACTCTTCTGTTTCCAGATCTGTCACTTTGTAATATTTTTTTCCAGCTATCATGAATCTTTCCTGTATCAGTACAATTCCTTTTATACTTTATTAACATTCTTAGCTTGGATTGTTTTGAGCAGGTTAAGAAAGTTTTATTTAATTATTTGATATGTAATTGTACTGTAGAACAGTGGGGTACTTAAGATTTGATCTGCTAGAATGCACGTATTCCTTTTCAAAGGACCAGAAAATACAGAATGTCCTGGTATTCCACAAAGTAAAACACAACCAATTTCTATCGTACAAGGCCAGCAGAGGCCCTGAATATAAAATAAAATGCCAAGGGAAAAAGGAGCTTGTTCATACTATCTAATTTGATCTGTTTTCCTCACATATGGATACAAGTAGTATGAAATCTTCACAGCTAGAGCCTAATTTCTCTGACATCCTGATCTGATAAAATACTGGAATTATAAATACTAAGTAAAATTTCACTAGATAATTTATTCCTGGACAAAGAGGACATAACTGAAATGCATCAGAGCTACTGCCTGGATGCATCATTTGTAAAAACTGCTTTGTTTGCTGATGGTTTGGCTGGCAGCCCTCACTAATGCATGATCCATGCACTTGTCAAAGATTGAAGGCTGTCTGTAAACTGAAAATGAGGCTGATGCCCCCTGCCTTGTTGTTCATGTCAGGTGATGTATATTAATGGAGGGAGCAGACAGCTTTTTGAGCAAAAATACTTTTTACCTAAAACAAAAAATTCCCAATTGTAACTTTAAATTACTAGCTATTGCCTGTTTAGAATTGTCTAACAGGACATATCTGTGCCTTACCAAAGAGGAGTCAGTTTGGTGCCTTTTCCTTTTTGGCCCTGGAATCATAGTCTGGTGTTATGTGCAAGCCTTTGGGAGACAAATTGGCAGAGAAGTCTCTGAGCCAGAGATCGTGCCTCAGTATCTAGTCTGTAAGAGCAAAGGCAGGGAATCCATGGGGATACTTTGCTTTGTCTGGCTGCTGCTCTGGTCTCCGCTTCTATGCGGACTTCTCTTCCTTAGCCTTCTGCCATTTTTGTTTTGCCAGCAGTTGTATGAACAAATCAGCTTTGGGTAAAATTCAAACCAGGAATAAAACCAAGAAAATAACTTATCATTGTGAACAAGGACACTTATTTGGATCGAGTTTCCATAGTTTTGGTAAGATTCTCCATGTGTCATAGGAGAGGTGGGTCATCTGTCCCTGAACTGTAGTCCTCTCCTCTGTCTACCTCCCCTCCTCAGGTTAGGGGCAAGAGACATGTGTGTCATATTTAGGCTCTCAGAGGTCGAAGAAATCCATATGTAGGCCTCCATGCCAGCTCCATGCCAGTTTAGAGCAGTAGTTTTCAACCTGTGGTCTGCAGACCCTGGAGGTCCACACACTATGCCTAAGATTTCCAAAGGGGCCTGCAGCTCTGTTCAAAAATGTTTAGGGTCTGCAAAGGGAAAAAGGTTGAGAACCATTGGTTTAGAAGGAGAGCGCGCTCTGCTTTTTTTTTTTTTGGGGGGGGGTGGTTGGGCGGGAACGGATTAAGAAATTCCTGGTAAATTTTTCAACTTGAATTTTTGAAGTACGTGGTTAAAAAGGTAATTAATACCCTGGAAACTGAGGAGGCCCTAAACAAACCAGGCCCTAAACCTAGACCTCCCAAAAGTTTCTTCCTTCTTGTTTCAAACAGGGCCGTTAAATTCCGCTGATAAATTCAGTGGAGGTGGTTGTCCTGCTTAGAAGAACAGGAACACAAACTCTCGACCAAATCTTACCATATGCAGAAAGACAAATAGCAGGTTTGTCAATTTTACAAATGCAGTTTCATCCCTGGAAAGAATACTATTGTGCCTTTTTCCAGAGACATTTTTTTTCCTCAAGGGATCTGGGAAATTGGAAAACTGAAATCTTGCTTCATAGGAACCTTGACTCTTCAGTGTTGCAAACATATATTTGTTTACTCGTTTGCAGGAGTTACAGTGGCATAGTGTTTAGGCACATCTTGCCCAATTTAAGATAAAAGAGGTAAAGACAGCGATTAAGAAGATGCATCTAGCAGCAGCCTCTGTGGTGGGTTACAGCTGTAGATAGTGTAAAATTTTCTGGAAAGTCACTTTTTCTTCTCCTACAGTTGCTAACAGGCATCTTTGGCTCCTACCGTTGTGTGGCAACTCATGCAAATTAAGTATTTGCTCCCTGCAAGTTTTGCTGAAGCTAACTCTGGTGTGAGGCAATTGAAAACGCTTTAGCAGAGCGCAGAAGGAGCAACTGCTTCTTCTATCAGATTCCAGGAAAGAACTCCAAATCCATAAATTCACAAGTGATTCTAGGTGAGACTTCAGATGTATCTTTTTACTGCCTTAAACAGTCAAAAAAGACCTCTCAGCATTGATACAATGGATCAAAGAATTTGAATAGAAACAGAAGGATGAGAGAGGAAAACCTGCATCAGTGCAACTTTCCAAGCCACACTACCACTTGTATCCATATTAATGCCCTACCTCAAACAGGTCATAAGAACAGCCATACTGGGTCTGACTAATGGTCCATCTAGCCCAGTATGCTGTCTTCTGACAGTGGCCAATGCCAGGTGCTTCAGAGGGGTGAACAGAACAGTAATCATCAGGTAATCTATCCCCCGTTGCCCATTCCCAGCTTCTGGCAAACTAGGGACACTTCAGCTCACAGTTTTGCATCCCAGCCCATCCTGGCTAATAGCCATTGATGGACCTATCCTCCATGAACTTATCCAGTTCTTTTTTGAACCCTGTTATAGTCTTGACTTTCACAACATGCCCTGGCAAAGAGTTCCACAGGTTGACTGTGTGTTGTATGAAGAAATGCTTCCTTTTGTTTGTTTTAGACCTGCTGCCTATTAATTTCATTTGGTGACTCCTAATTCCTTCAAATAACACAAGAACAAATAATATTTCCTTATTTATTTTCTTCACACCAGTCATGATTTTACAGACCTCTATCATATCCCTCTTAGTTATCTCTTTTTTAGGCTGAAAAGTCCCAGTCTTATTGATCTCTCCTCATATGGAAGCTGTTCCATACTCCTAATAATTTTTGTTGCCCCTTTTGGTACCTTTTCCAATTCCAGTATTCAAGATGTGGGCATACCATGGATTTATGTAGAAGAAATATATTTTCTGTCTTATTTTCTATCCCTTTCAAATATGTACCCTCTTCCCCACGATTTCTGTACTGGCAGATACAGCTCACCATTGATCATTGACCATTGTGTATTAGAAATGATTATTTGAGCCATTGAAATAGTTGTTCTTCTTGTCAGTGAAAATATGTATCTTAGATATTTTCCTGGTCATCCAAATGATATCTAAGTTGGCTGAAGTGTTGATGGAGAAACACTGCACTCTCCAAAATGGCAAAGTTGATGTATGCATGTCTCCAGAATTTGTACCCAGTTGCAATTACACAACAAGTAACATAAGGATGAAGGATTACTCTTGTCTCCTTCTGTGCCAACTCATCCTATCACAAAGAAAAATTGTGGCATGCCTCAGGTGTTAGAAGGGTGGTCCAAATTTGACAACACTAAACCAATGAAAAAATGTACTGCACTGATTCTAATGCATCATTTTGAGACACAGAGGGAATAAGGCTTCTAAATCTGTGATAGTGAATTGTATCAAAACTTGTGTAGTGCAGGGCTCTAAAGCTTGGGTCATGTCTACACTACAGGTGCTACAGCAGACAGCTATAGTGCTTCAGCTATGCCACTGTAATGCCATAGCGTATTCGCTTCCTACTGTGATTGAAGGCTTTTTCTCTCACTGTAGGTAATCCATCTCCCTGAGAAGCAGTAGCTTGGTCGACAGAAGCATTCTTCTATTGATCTAGCCTCGTCTGCACTTGGGGGGTTAACTTGGCATAACTGTGGGACTCCGATGTAAATTTTTCACATCCCTGAGCAAGATAGGTAGCAAAAAAAAATGAGGCGTACTTGTGGCACCTTAGAGACTAACACATTTTTTTGGGGTTTGTTAGTTTCGAAGGTGCCACAACTACTCCTCTGTTTTTTTTGCTGATACAGACTAACACGGCTACCACTCTGAAACCTGTCACCAAGATAGCTAGGTTGATCGAAACTTTAAGCGTAGACCTAGCTTAAGTTTATACCATCTGAAGATTTTGTAACTCACTCCACTAGGTCAGGCCTGATCTACACTGAAAAGTTATATCAACAATGTAGTTGTTGGTCAGGGATGTGAAAAACACATGATGGGGGAAAAAAAGGGTTTCCATCAACACAGCTAACTTCAGTCAAGGATGTGGTGTTCCTAGACTGATAGAAAGACACCCTCTGTTACAGTAGGCTTCATCAATACTATGGGGATATGCCAGCTGAGCTATGCCAGTATAGCCTCTGTCGTCCAGACATATCCTCAGCAACTATCTCTAGGGTTGAGAGGGGACTTGCAAGGCAACTACTTTGACAAACTTCCATAAGCTGTTTTTCTATATGTATGTACAGTACTTTGTACAGTGAGTACCCAATAATGATTGGGCAATGCTACAATACAAATAATTAATGACCTAATGATCAATTGTGAAATAGTTAACAATGGTGACAGTTAAAGAGAACTCATTAGTTTTCTAAGTCAACACTACATTGAGCTGAATTGGATGGCTAACACTCCTCAGAATTGTTACAAAAATTCTAACTTGAACTGAGTGTAATCTTCACAACCATGAGAGCTAGCGAGTGGGAGCTGAGATTCTGGAACCACAATTCTTTGTCAGCGGGTGAATTCTGCAGTGAAGTCTGTGGCTGTGAAATCACTGATTACATGGGACCCTGACTATGAGAATAAAATATGTTTAGGAAATGCTATATTGCTGTAACTGTTTATTGCTCTTAAATTCAAATGAACTAGAAACCAGTAAACTTAGATGACCCATATTTAATGGGGTTGGTTTTGGTAATTTAAATAATGAACATAGATTCCCAACACGTTTAAAAAAAGAACAAATAAACAAGATAAACGTCTCTAAACCCAACTTACCCGGCATTACACTTGCATGCTCAAAGTGCAGTACAGATTTTCTTTTAAATTTAACTTCACTTGGGTCGGGACCCAACGGCCAGTAAGTCTTAGACTACATTTAAAATTTAGATTGACATAGCTACGGATGTGAACTACCCCTGAGTGCCATAGCTAGGCCGACCTAACTCCCCATGTAGAAGCAGCTAGGTTGAGGGAAGAATGCTTCCATAGTCCTAGCTACCGTTGCTCAGGGAGGTAGTGGTCCTACAGTGAAAAGTTCATGTTAAGTACTGAACTAGGACATGTATCTTGCTTCTTAAACTGGAGTCTTCCCCAGGGGATTTCACTGGACAAAATAGGTTTCAGAGTAGCAGCCGTGTTAGTCTGTATTTGCAAAAAGAAAAGGAGTACTTGTGGCACCTTAGAGACTAACAAATTAATCTCCAAGGTGCCACAAGTACTCCTTTTCTTTTTACTGGATAAAATAGTGACACCAGGTAAAATATGGAAAAATTGTGGGCAATGGAGAATGTATGATTGGTCACCTTTGCATAATAGGTGGCTAAATGAATGCGCGTGTTAAATTGTTTCACAAAAAATTGTTCTTTCTTGGGAAAGGTTGATATGATATAAATCTCAAAGTATGCTATTTGTTATATAAAAACATACTGTCCACCTCCTTCACAGAAAAGAATCATATTTTATTCTTCAAAATGACATTTGCCACCTGTCAAATTATATACACCAAAATGTAAGTCAATCACATAGGCCAATTAAGTACATAATAGTGTCTGGATCTGCCAAAAGAGGAAATTCAGCATTAGAAAATAACATGCCTTCCCACCCCATCCCGAGGCACACAGCTGCACAAAGAAACGAAACCACAGTTAAGTTCAAGAGCTAGTTACAATAGGCCCTGCACTGATGCCAACGTCTGGCAAAATGAAGCAAGACCACAGCAAATACTAGCATCAACAAAGGCCTGCATCACAGATGCCAGCAAAATTGAGGAAATCATAAGATATAACATGACAACAACCCCTGAAGCTGATGCAGAGTAAAAATGGTATACCTTGAAATCTTGTCAAAAGCAAGTAACAGAGCCCAGGTCAGCTGACTAGGGCTTGCAGGGCTTGTGCTGTAGGGCTAAAAATATCAGTGTAAACATTCAGGCTTGGGCAGGAGCCTGGGTTCCACGACCCTCCCCCTTTGCCAGGTATCAAAGCCTGGGCTCCAGCAAAGCCAAAACATCTATTCTAGTTTTTTTAAGGCTGGTCTACAATACTGCAGTAAGTCGACCTAAGTTACACTATTTCAGTTAAAAGAAAAGGAGTACTTGTGGCACCTTAGAGACTAACCAATTTATTTGAGCATAAGCTTTCGTGAGCTACAGCTCACTTCATCGGATGCATTCAGTGGAAAATACAGTGGGGAGATTTATATACATGGGGAACATGAAACAATGGGTGTTACCATACATACGGTAAGGAGAGTGATCGCTTAAGGTGAACTATTACCAGCAGGAGAGAAAAAAAAACCTTTTGTAGTGATAATCAAGGTGGGCCATTACCAGCAGTTGACAAGAATGTCTGAGGAACAGTGGGGGGTGGGGAGGGGGGAAATAAACATGGGGAAATGGTTTTACTTTGTGTAATGACCCATCCACTCCCAGTCTTTATTCAAGCCTAAATTAATTGTATCCAGTTTGCAAATTAAATTCCAATTCAGCAGTCTCTTGTTGGAGTCTGTTTTTGAAGTTTTTTTGTTGAAGAATTGCCACTTTTAGGTCTGTAATTGAGTGACCAAAGAGATTGAAGTGTTCTCCAACTGGTTTTTGAATGTTATAATCTTGACGTCTGATTTGTGTCCATTTATTCTTTTACGTAGAGACTGTCCAGTTTGGCCAATGTACATGTCAGAGGGGCATTGCTGGCACATGATGGCATATATCACATTGGTAGATGTGCAGGTGAACAAGCCTCTGATAGTGTGGCTGATGTGATTGGGCCCTGTGATGGTGTCCCCTGAACAGATATGTGGACACAGTTGGCAACGGGCTTTGTTGCAAGGATAGGTTCCTGGGTTAGTGGTTCTGTTGTGTGGTCTGTGGTTGCTGGTGAGTATTTGCTTCAGGTTGCAGGGCTGTCTGTAAGCAAGGACTGGCCTGTCTCCCAAGATCTGTGAGAGTGGTGGGTCGTCCTTCAGGCTAGGTTGTAGATCCTTGATGATGTATTGGAGAGGTTTTAGTTGGGGGCTGAAGGTGATGGCTAGTGGCGTTCTGTTATTTTTTTTGTTGGGCCTGTCCTGTAGTAGGTGACTTTTGGGTACTCTTCTGGCTCTGTCAATCTGTTTCTTCACTTCAGCAGGTGGGTATTGTAGTTGTAAGAATGCTTGATCCAGATCTTGTAGGTGTTTGTCTCTTTCTGAGGGGTTGGAGCAAATGTGGTTGTATTATAGAGCTTGGCTGTAGATAATGGATCGTGGTGTGTGGTCTGGATGAAAGCTGGAGGCATGTAGGTAGGAATAGCGGTCAGTAGGTTTCGGGTATAGGGTGGTGTTTATGTGACCATAGTTTATTAGCACTGTAGTATCCAGGAAGTGGATCTCTTGTGTGGACTGGTCCAGGCTGAGGTTGATGGTGGGATGGAAATTGTTGAAATGATGGTGGAATTCCTCAAGGGCTTCTTTTCCATGGGTCCAGATGATGAAGATGTCATCAATGTAGCGCAATTAGAGGAGGGGCATTAGGGGACAAGAACTGAGGAAGCGTTGTTCTAAGTCAGCCATAAAAATGTTGGCATACTGTGGGGCCATGTGGGTACCCATAGCAGTGCCGCTGATCTGAAGGTATACATTGTCCCCAAATGTAAAATAGTTATGGATGAGGACAAAGTCACAAAGTTCAGCCACCAGGTTTGCCGTGACATTATCGGAGATACTGTTCCTGACGGCTTGTAGTCCATCTTTGTGTGGAATGTTGGTGTAGAGGGCTTCTACTCCATAGTGGCCAGGATGGCGTTATCAGGAAGATCACCGATGGATTGTAGTTTCCTCAGGAAGTCATTGGTGTCTTGAAGATAGCTGGGAGTGCTGGTAGCGTGGGCCTGAGGAGGGAGTCTACACAGCCAGGTAATCCTGGTGTCAGGGTGTCAGTGCCTGAGATGATGGGGCATCCAGGATTTCCAGGTTTATGGATCTTACGCTAACAGCGCTCCCAAATGAATTGACTTAGATTTGGAGAATTGCTGCCAAGGGTCTCTTCGTTTGCTGTGTAAATGAAACCTTGAGTGTGACAGTTCACTGGGCAGAGAAGAATTCATGAACACCAGCTTGTATGTACAAACCTTAAAAAAGAATTAAAAGTAATTTAAACAAATATTCTTGCCTCCCTCTAAACATGGAAAAGAGATTAGATTCTGTGCTGTTTCCAATATCAACTTTGCACCATGCTCTATCTTCCATCTTTAATAAGGGAAAATATACTCATAGTTAATGTCCTCTTACCTGTCCAGCCATGATATTGCTTGCATATTCCATATTAACATACATACATAACTTGTACAACATATCCCCACCAGTACTCTTAATAATGTATGCAACAGTATTATATATAAAATATCACTTGGTGTTTATCAAATATCAATATTGTAAACTCTGTTGTAATGTGTGTGTATATGTTTGAACCAAAAGAAGTAGTTAATTTCTGGTTTTGTTTTAAAAAACAAAACAAAAACAACCCCCCCCCCGAACAAATCTTAACTGTAAACTACCCATCCCCCTTGTTTACCGTGGAAATTCCTCTCATGCATGGCATATCCTTTTATTGTATTTTCCAATTTTACAATGTACCAAACAGATGCAGAAACAACTATTTCCAATGAGCATCTGGAATTTCTCATAAGTACTGTCGTGAGTATACTTTATACTTTGAAACCAAGCAAATTCACAGCTTCTTTTAACTGCACTTTTTGATGGGAAATGGAAGGATTATTGTTAAAGAATCAATAATAGATGGTAGCTGAATGTAGGGAAAGGAAACACAAGTTGCAGCCCTGCATAAATAATTTTTTCAGATCTTATTCGCAGACAGATAAATATGAAAATTTATCTAAGTCAGAGGTGAAGAAAAATGCTCAAATAGTCCCACAATAGTCCAAAGGCAGCTTCATACACACTAGTCTCTTTGTTCTTAAACTCGAAAACTGACCCCTTTGGGGTCAGTATCAAAGGTATAGGAATTGCTTTGAAATTATCTTAAATGTGTATGTTTCAGATGCTACTCCTCTTCTTCTGACCTCGAGAATGTTGAATTAATTTCAGTGTGGAGAGTTTTCAGGCCACTGAAATGCACACTTGACCCAGCATGTGAAATGAATCATAGGGTAAAGTGTGGCTAAAAGAATATTTTTGCAATCACTCATTGCCAGTGAGCAAGCAACTTTGAAAAAGTTGCTGTAAAGTGAACCCCAGGTGAAAGTTATGGATAAGATGACATTCTGGGCGGGGCATTGCTCTTGACAGATGTGGGCGTTTTCAAAATTGTTCTATATTTGTGTCTTTCTTCTAATTTAAAAAAAAAAGTGGAAGTGGAAGGGAGGATGGAAATACTTCTTTAAACTCATATTGGTGGGGGACTGAGGGACTTGAAATTTTGAATACCAGGATGATGAACGTTTCTGTGTCTTCTTTATTGTATTAAGCTCACATTTTATTGGGATTGTAGCCCAATCTGAATTGTCTGAGCAAATCTGTAGAGTGTAATTTTACAGTATGTCTCTGTCTCTGAGGGTCACAGAATAAATATTTCATTGGTCCTATGACTTGTCACTTGGCAAAACTGAATGCTAATTCTTGGCTTAATTGAGCATTTCTTCATTCTCTGCAGGGGAGGGCTAGCAGAGAGGTTAAATCGGCTGAAGAACAGAGAGAGGTCTGCCATTAGCTTTTGGAAACATCAATGTGTTTCAGAGTATAAAACCTCTTCAGGTAAGAACCATGTATATAGGCATGTTATATGAAAGTACATATTTGTTAGTTACATCTATTCATTAGAAAAATATTTGACATCGCCATGCATATAGTAATATGGTGCAAGTTTGTATTCTGTATAGCAGTGGCTCTGAGTTGTGGCACATACATCATTAATATTCTGCAGAATTGCATCTCTTATCTAGCACACTAGGTATTCATAATGTCCCTGTCACTGAAGTACTTGAGTTCAAAAGGTGAAAATTTTCTGTCCAGCTAGGACAGTGGTTCCCAAACTAGGAGCGCTGTTTGTTCACGGAAACCCTCTGGCGGGCCAGGCGGGTTTGTTTACCTTCCGCGTCCGCAGGTTTGGCCGATCGCGGCTCCCACTGGCTGCAGTTCGCCGCTCCAGGCCAATGGGGGCTGCGGGAAGGGTAGCCAGCACGTCCCACAGCCCCCATTGGCCGAGAACGGTGAACCACGGCCACTGGGAGCCACGATCGGCTGAACCTGCAGACGCGGCCAGTAAACAAACTGGCCCAGCCCGCCAGGGGCTTTCCCTGAATAAGCAGCACCCCTAGCTTGGGAACCACTGATCTAGGGGCTTAAATGTTAGGAAATGCGAGAATTAAGATTGTATAGGAAATTTTAATTTATCCCCCTTGGATGTATGCAGTTTTATGATACAGTCTCCAATTACATGATCACATGCCTCTCTGAATCTTCAAAGAATGTAGCTGCCAAACTCTTAAGACTTTACTGAGCGTGTATAAAGTGTGATTTTTCAGAGTCTCAAAAATTGGCTGAATTTGGGTGAATTTTCACAGGGACAACAAAGGGCACATCTCTTACATCAGGGCAACCCCACTACAAAATTTCAAGTCTATCTTGCAAAGGGTGGAAGCACTAGAGCATCTCAACAACATGGCTGTGATTTTTTTGTTTTTGTTTGTTTGTTTTTTACATGGGCTGGACAACATATATTTCTCTAATCTAATCTGGTTCTCAAAAATAGCTGACTTGTTTTAGCTGAAATTAAAAAAAAAAAAAAAAAAAAAAAGTTCAACCTAGGTCAGATGCCCAGTATGCAAAATTTCAGCCCGAATGGTTAAGATTTTGCTGTGACAGTTAGGCAATATTAATGTAACTGCCTGTAATCTAAGAGTGTAATAATTTTGTTTCGCTGCTAATTGTAACACTTTTGGCTTTCATCTTATTGGGATTTAAGATAAGAATCTCTTGCTGGTCTCAGTGTAATGTTGGTAAACAAAGTGCCAGCTCTGGCCAAGGCCGTAGGCGTTAGCTAAGAACTAACAAACTAATAGCTGGAAACGAAACCAGCTCATCTATATGTTAGTTTTGTTCAAAATACGTATTAGCTTTATAAGAACGTATTTAATGTTTAGACTCTATGAAATGCTTGTAAATTGCTTCATGCATTAATCTTACTTGTAATGTCTGTATTCCACGCTATAAAGTTTGTTTTATGATTGTAAAAATGCCTGCTCTGAAATTGTGAACTCAAACAAGAAGAGTCTGTTCCCCTACCTATCCAAGAGGACTATCAAATATTAAGTAGGCCATTGTAGGACAAAAGCTTTGTTGATTGCCCAATCCACCCATAGAGAAGTACGTGCAGAAAGCTTTGTGCCATCCACTTGAATGCCGGAAGAGGGAAATAAAAATTGCTAGCATGAAGATTTTTCTTCTCTTTACTGTTTGGAATCTCACAAGGGCAGGAGCTAAGAAACAAAAAGCAGAGATCTGCAGGGTTGACCTGAGTTAAGCCCAAAAAAGACATCCAGTGTTGACAGATTACTACATCTCTGTCACCTTTGAAATCACAGAGTTAAAATTATTTGTGTATATATGCTTGCTTGCTTTAGCCTGTAAATAACTCTTATTTCTTTTTCCTAGTTAATAATAAACCTTTAGTTAGTTTATTACAGGATTGGCTGTAGGTATTGTACCTTAGATCTCATCCCAAAGACAAATGAATCTGGAGTAAGTGGCTGGTCTCTTGGGACTGGGAGCAACCTGAATATTTTGTGATTTTTGGTGTAAGTGATCATTTATAACTAAATCCAGCTTGCCTGTGTGGCAAGATAGACTGGAGAGCCCAAAGGGACTGTCTATGACTCCATGGTAAGACTGGTACAGTGAGATAGGAATTCACATTTGTTACTGGGTTGGTGTAATCTAATTATAGAACATATCACCAGTTTGGGGTGTCTGCCCTGCTTTTGACAGTCTGCCCTGAGGTTGGCACTCTTGGCTGTGAGCTGCTCCAGGCAGCATGATACTCAGCCTTCTAGGTTTTCTTCGCTCTGATAATATTTCTAAAATGCAGGATTGTTTCTGACTTTCATGCAGCTCTTGTCTCTGCTTCTGTTGCTAAAGGCAGACACAAAAGAGACAGATGAGCACAGTGATCAGTGGGAAGAGATTGAAGCAGCTTAGTGGTTGAAGATCTGTTAAGTCATTTTGGATGCTCTGTATTGTATGTTCGCATAGACCAGAAATTCAGTGACAAGGAAGGAGGGAGGAATTCCCAATGAAATTAATCCCAGGCCTTTGGTTTAATTTGTGATTTTAGGAGAAATATTTCCAGAACGGTCTGGCTGACCCCCTCATGGCATTTTATGTTGCAAAAACTGGAGCTTTCATTTTGCTATTATCTTGCGTGTTGTGTCAACCTCCATGTCACCCAATGAAACCTTTCTTTTTGGCTTTATTCTTTAAAAATTCCTTTGTTCTGCCGACCTCTGTTCTGTTGCAGAGCTTAATTGTATGTAATTGCTGTGGTTTGGCTGCCTCTCTGTAGCAGAGCTGAGTTACTGCTTCAGAAAACAGTGCCCCCTTGAAGCATGTGTTTGTTGTCTTTCATACTGTGAATTGAGAGGGTTATTCATTAAGGGTATTGCTTTTGTCTAAATCAGACTCCATAGCAGCTTGGAATGTCTGAGAGTTTTCTGAGCTCTACCACAACAGAGCCTACACCTTATTCTGTAGAGAGAAGTATCTTCATTTCAGCACCTGTGGAATGGTGCATCATGTACTCCATAGTTGCCCCTTCTTGAGGTAGAGGCTAACTATGACTATATTACATCTGATTGCTGTATATGGCTGTTGGTCTTTTGGAAGATTTTTCAAGTGTAGGGGGAGGGGGCTGTGATGCTCTCTACCTCGGGGGAACACCTTCCACCTCCATGTTCATCCTTATAATATGATTGTGTGGTATCCAATGCAAAGTTTGTCATGTCAGGTGTCTTTGGAAAGCTCATGATGCACTGAGTATTGTTGTTATAGTAATGTTATAGGTTGTAATTTCATATATATAGTTATGAGGCTGAAAATGTGTCCCCATGGCTTAAAACAAGCCCAGGCAAATCTCTCCAGGAGCAGAGGGGCAGTTCACACCTCATCATGGCATGTATGGGGACAAGCCCAGCCCAGCCTCACATGAACAAAGGACACTGGCCTAGGCAGCAACTGTTGGACTCTCCAGTGAGTCACCCCACCTTCCCTTGGTCCGTTTGGGACTACGATGAGGTAATACTCACCTGAATCTGAAGGGCGGGGAGCAAAGCCAAGAAGGAAGAAAGAACCTGATAAAAGGGAGAGACGTTTGCCATTCTCTCTCTCTTCCACCTCCATCTACAGCAGGGGTGGGCAAACTTTTTGGACCGAGGGCCACATCTGGGTGGGGAAATTGTATGCAGGGCAGGGGTTTGGGGTGCGGGAGGGAGTGCGGGTGTAGGAGGGGGTGCGGTGTGCAGGATCGGACTCAGGGCAAGGGATTGGGGCAGAGGAAGGGCGTGGGGTGTATGAGGGGGCTCAGGGCAGGGAGTTGGGGTGCAGGGTGCAGCAGGGGGCCCAGGGCAGGGAGTTGGGGCGCAGAAGGGATGTGGGGTGCAGGCAGGGGGCTCAGAGCAGGGGGTTGGGGTGCAGGAGGGGTGTGGGGTGCTGCCAGGGGCTCAGGGAAGGGAGTTGGGGTGCAGGAGGGGTGCGGGGTGCTGCCAGGGGCTCAGGGAAGGGAGTTGGGGTGCAGGAGGGGTGCAGGGTTCAGGCAGGGGGCTCAGGGAAGGGGGTTGGGGTGCAGGAGGGGTGTGAGGTGCAGGAAGGGGGTTGGGGTGCAGGAGGGGTGCGAGATGCAGGCTGGGGCATGGGGGTGCAGGAGGGGTTCGGGCTCCAGGGTGACAGCGGCACACACTGGGGCAGGGCAGACTCCCTGCCTGCCCTGGCCCCATGTGGCGCCACTCCGGGAAGCAACCGGAACCATGCTCCATGTGCTGCCCTTGCCATGTCTCCAGGTACCTCCCCCGAAGCTCCCATTGGCCGCGGTTCTCCGTTCCTGGACAATGGGAGCTGTGGGGGGCAGTGCCTGGAGGCAAAGGTAACGCATGCAGCCCTCTGCCCTTCCTCCCCCAGGGGCTGCACAGGGACGTGGTGCCTGCCGCTTCTGAGAGCGGCGCGGGGCCTGCGGCACCACAGGGAGCAATCCCTTGGGCTGGATCCAAAGCCCTGATGGGCTGGATCCGGCCCGTGGGCCGTAGTTTGCTCACTCCGATCTACAGACACCACCACCAAGCGACTGAAACGCTGATCAAAGGGGAGAGCCTGGCTGAAGCGCAACAAGCCAGCCTGTGGTGAGAAGGATCTAAGTTTGTAAGGGAACTGAAAATGTTAAGATCAGCTCAGATTGCGTTTTGCTTTTATTTCATTTGACCAAATCAGATTTGTTGTGCTTTGACTTATAATCACTTAAAATCTATCTTTTGTAGTTTATGTATTTGTTTGTTTATTCTATCTGAAGCAGTGCATTTGGTTTGAAGCGTGTCGGAGGCTCCTGTAACAAGCCTGGTACTTATCAGTTTCTTTGTTAAACTGACGAACTCATACAAGCTTGCAGCATCCAGTGAGCATAAATGGACAGTGCAAGACAGAGTTTCCTAGGGTTGTGTTTGGGACCGGAGATATTGTCCAGTGTCATTCGGTTGCACAATCCAAGCGGCGGCTGGCCAAAAGTGCACACTCAGAGCAGCTTACATGCTAGAGGCTGTGGACAGCCCAGGAGTGGGGGCTCTCAGAGTGGAGCAGGGTAAGGCTGGCTCCCAGAGTCAAGGATTGGACTGAACTAGTCGGTCCAGTAACACCAGGGGAACATCACAGGGGCAGAGTAGGGTTGCCAGGTGCCTGGTTTTTGACCGGAACACCTGGTCGAAAAGGGACCCTGGTGGCTCTGGTCAGCACTGCTGACCGGGCCATTAAAAGTTCAGTCAGCAGTGCTCCCTGCCTGCTGTGGCTCCGTGTGGCTCCTTGAAGCAGCGGTATGTCCCTCCCTCCAGATCCTAGGAATAGGGGCAGCCAGGGGGCTCCGAGCGCTGCCCCCTCCTGAAGCACCAGCTCCGCAGCTCCCATTGGCTGCGGTGCCTATGTATGGGGCAGCGTGTAGAGCTGCCTGGCCATGCCTCCGTGTCGGAGCCAGAGCGGGGACATACCACTGCTTCCAGGAGCTGCCTGAGGTAAGCGCCTCCCGGAGCCTGCACCCCGACCCCCCTCCCCTGCCCCAGCCCTGATCCCCATCCCACCCTCTGAACCCCCCCAGCCCATAGCCCCCTCTTGCACCCCAAATCCCTGATCCCCAGCCCACACCAAAGCCCCAGCCCCCTGTCCCAGCCTGGAGCCCCCTCCTGCACCTTGAACTCCTCATTTCTGGCCCCAGCCCAGAGCCCGTACCATACCCCCTCCCACACTCCAACCCCTTGTCTCAGCCCGGAGCCCCCTCCCATATTCCAAACCCCTCAACCCCAGCTCCACCCCAGAGCCAGTAGCCCTCACCCCAGTGCACCCCAACCCACTGCCTCAGCCTGGAACCCCCTCACACAACCTGAACTCCTCATTTCTGGCCCCACCCCAGAGCCCACAACCTCAGCCAGAGCCCTTACCCCCTCCCGCGCCCCAACCCTCTGAGCCAACCCGGTGAAAATGAGTGCGAGTGAGTGAGAGTGGGGAGAGTGAGCGACAGAGGGAGGGGGGATGGAGTGAATGGGGGGCGGGGCCTTGGAGAAGGCTGGGCAAGGGTGTTCGATTTTGTGCAAGTAGAAACTTGGCAACCCTACGGCAGAAGGGGAGCGCATACCTCGTGAACCCCTGAGTCCCCTACTATGGGGATGTGATTGTCAATTGTGAACAATTTTAAAGAGAGGTTATTGTGTACATAACTTCATTGGATTGGCTGATAACTCCATTGGCTGATAACTCCATTTCAGTCAGAGAGAGAGAACAAGGTTAAGATAACCCACTTGCCCTGTTAGTAAAAGGTGTAATGAGAGAGAAGAGACAGAGTTCCTCCAACATTTCTCCACAATGATGATTTGACAGGCTCCTTGCCCCCAAATGTAATGGAGGCTGGGGTGAGGAGTTTTTTCACCAATACAATACCAATGTTTTAGGTGTGATGGATATGTGAAGGCACTCTAGTGATTGGGGGAGGGCAAGAACCTCCCCCTAACAATCTAATATATTTTCTTTTGTTGGGTTTGTGTTTTTATAGCCATCTGGCCTATCTATGTATATGTGGTTGTGAAGGTTTCATAATCTCTTGGACTACTATCTCTTGGTGAGTGGAACAGGTAGTCCCGAGAATCTGAAGTCACTGAGTGCAAGATTCTGTGAGGTCATTTATACACATCTTTTTTCTCCTAATTCAGCTCTGTATCTTGCAAACCGGAAATGTCACTGGAGCAAGGGGGAGTCTTTGGCAGCTGAACTTTGTACTGACGAGGTCCGCCTGTTGCAGAGGAAGCATCTGCAATTTCTAAGGGGCTTGCATGATGTGGAAGGCAACAGCTACATTGTGCTGGATTATGTTGTGAAGAATCTGTTCTTTATAGCAGGGGATACATATAATATTAGGGGATTGTGTGCTGTAGATTTTAAGAATGAAAACGCTGAAGCTTTGTACAGTATACATTTTATTTGTCTGAGGGGTTGTTTTTATTTTCTTTTTCTGCAATCATTACACGAGGCTTAATACGTTGCTATGTTGCATGTTTAGCAGTTCTAATACAATAAAAGGACTAGATAGTCATAACTATTTATGCAAGCTCTTTGAGACAGAGGACATAAATAACAAGGACTTCAGGATGTGTGCACATTTTGGGGTTGTGAGAACCTCCAATTGCATGGGTTTATTAATGAGAAACTACTTTACTCCAGAGTTATAATCCAAACTTCTTTTGGGTGGGTAGGTGTGTGACAGGGACAGGAATTCAATATGACATAGGAACAGAAAAACTAGTGGAGGGGCAGAATTGTGAAAGTCCTTAAGATGAGGACAAGAAGTATAAACTTTATGCAGTTGAAAGGGGTAGTGCAGTTTTGAAGGGACTGCACATTGACATAGTCATGGTACTATGTCAATGTGCACTAGGGAACTTGTAGTCCACACTACCAGGAACTACGAGGACAGTTAGTGTGTGACACGCTGGTCTGTACTAGAATTTACACCCTAGCTGGAGTGCACTAATGCAATGTGTAGACAAGCCCAAGAATATGAAAATCTGTAAGAGTTTGAGCTTCACTTGCTAATTCATTCTATCCTAGTCTAGATTTCTTTTATTTAATAGCTACTTAAGAGTTAATACTATAAATTATTATTTTAGGCCTACAGAGGAATGGCAAAGGGCCAAATTTCTGTTTGTATCCTCTTTTACTAACCAAATGTCTGAATTTGTTGCAGTGTTGAAAACAAAACTAAATGTAAATTTGCTCCTTCTTTGAGTTGCTGGTCCCTATGTATATTTGCATGGGTACCTTTTATATCCCCAGTTGGAGGCATGAGGTGAATCAGGGCGTATGTGTGGAGCAGTGGACACTGCTTTGAAAATTCTCCGGTTGCATATACCCCCACAGTGGAATAGAGATAAGGACACCGCATCTCAAAAAACTCTAGTTTCTTCTTCAAGTGCTTGTTCATGTCGATTCCATTCTAGGTGTGTGCACCCACGTACACAGTTTTCGGAGATTTTGCCTTAGCGATATCTGTAGGGTCAGCTGTGGCGCCCTCTGGAGTGCCGCGCTCATGCGGCAGTATATCAGGCACCACTGGCCCTACGCCTTCTCAGTTCCTTCTTACCGCCCATAACCGTTGCTTGGAGCACCTGGTCTTGCTTAGCAAGAGCATTATTGGTTCTTCACTGTTTAGATTGTTCTCCTTTGTTGTTTAGTTGACTGATTGGTTAGCTGTTAAGTGGGTTAATAGTAGTTTCATAGTTAGAGTCCCAGCTGGGACTTTATCCTGGCGCAGGGCATGCCCCATTCCCCAGGTTTCAAGCCGTGTTCTGAGTGCAGCTGGCTGATGCCCATCAGTAACCCTCACGATAGCTGTTCAAAGTGCCTGGGGGAGTCTCATAGAAAAGACAAGTGCTGGATCTGCAAAAACTTTTCATTCCTGGACTCAGAAAGAGCGGGACATTCGATTGAGGGCCCTCCTCATGGAGACCAATATGTGCCCAGCATCGGAGCCCTTGCACTCGGACTCCACGCCCGGTATTTTGGTGTTGACATGCAGTGCCCTGCTGGCACCGGAATCTGCCTGGTACCGTTCCCCCTCACCTATACCAAAGAAACAGTCTGTTGACTGGCCCACAGGCACTGTGCAAGAAGGGAATTTCAGGCAAAGGACCTATGTTAGGCCTCGTGCCCACTACAGAGGCCCTTAGGGTTACCACTGTGGTCTGAGGTCTTGCCTGGGCCCCGGCACCGTTCTTAGGGCAGGCATTGGCCCTGGCCTTCTCCGTACTGGTCGCCAATGAGGATTAGTCGACAGACTCATGCTTCAACATTCCCGCCCTGGTCACCAGAAGGGCAGTGGTCCAGGTCAGAGGGCCCCTTCAGCCGCTTCCCTATAAAGGGCGAATCGCCTCTTAGCCAGGAACCCGCTAAGGTGCTGGCGGCATTGGCATGGGGTCAAGGGCAATGGCCCGCCCTGTGGCAATAGTGGAACCTGTGGGGTGTACCTTTATGCTGGCACTGTAGTTGTACCGCTTCTCCCTGGTTACATTGGACAAGCTACGCCCGGCGCAGCTGGCTCCCGAGTTGGAGCGTCATGCTGAGTCAGAAGCGGGAGCTTCGCGGGAGGCCCCGGCAGCTGCAGAGCGGTCACCAATGGAGCAAGGAGACGCTCCCCACCCTCCAGAGGTGCAGTCGTCCTCGCCGTCCCCAGACGAGGCAGTGGCGGAGCCCTCACAAACCAATAGCCCCCCCCGATTACTTCAGGGAGCACAAGCCCTGCTCAAGAGGGTGGCTGCCAACCTGAATTTGGAGGTCAAGGAGCTAGCTAAAGAGTCCGATGACCTTTTCAGTATCATCCCCTTCCTCTGCCCCAGCCTGGGTCACATTGCCCATCCACCAGGGGGTCCTAAAAATTGCCAAGTTTGCATGGCAGACCCCACCTTCCATTCCGCCCACATCCAAGAAGGCGGAAAAGAAGTCCTATGTCCCCTGAAATGGGTTTGAATATCATAGAATCATAGAATATCAGGGTTGGAAGGGACTTCAGGAGGTCATCTAGTTCAACCCCCTGCTCAAAACAGGACCAATCCCCAGCTAAATCATCCCAGCCAGGGCTTTGACAAGCCTGACCTTAAAAACTTCTAAGGAAGGAGATTCCACCACCTCCCTAGGTAACGCATTCCAGTGTTTTACCACCCTCCTAGAGAAAAAGTTTTTCCTAATATCCAACCTAAACCTCCTCCACTGCAAATTGAGACCATTACTCCTCGTTCTGTCATCTGCTACCACTGAGAACAGTCTAGAGCCATCCTCTTTGGAACCCCTTTTCAGGTAGTTGAAAGCAGCTATCAAATCCCCCCTCATTCTTCTCTTCCACAGACTAAACAATCCCAGTTTCCTCAGCCTCTCCTCATAAGTCATGTGTTCCAGTCCCCTAATCATTTTTGTTGCCCTCCGCTGGATGTTTTCCAGTTTATCCACATCCTTCTTGTAGTGTGGGGCCCAAAACTGGACACAGTACTCCAGATGAGGCCTCACCAATGTCGAATAGAGGGGAACGATCACGTCCCTCAATCTGCTGGCAATGCCCCTACTTATACATCCCAAAATGCCACTGGCCTTCTTGGCAACAAGGGCACACTGCTGACTCATATCCAGCTTCTCGTCCACTGTAACCCCTATGTCCTTTTCTGCAGAACTGCTGCCTAGCCATTCGGTCCCTAATCTGTAGCAGTGCATGGCATTCTTCCGTCCTAAGTGCAGGACTCTGCACTTGTCCTTGTTGAACCTCAGATTACTTTTGGCCCAGTCCTCTAATTTGGCTAGGTCCCTCTGTATCCTATCCCTATCCTCCAGCGTATCTATCTCTCCTCCCAGTTTAGTGTCATCTGCAAACTTGCTGAGGATGCAATCCACACCATCCTCCAGATCATTAATGAAGATATTGAACAAAAGCGGCCCCAGGACTGACCCTTGGGGCACTCCACTTGATACTGGCTGCCATCTATGCATGGAGCCATTGATCACTACCCGTTGAGCCTGACGATCTAGCCAGCTTTCTATCCACCTTATCATCCATTCATCCAGCCCATACTTCTTTAACTTGCTGGCAAGAATAGTGTGGGAGACCGTGTCAAAAGCTTTGCTAAAGTCAAGGAACAACACGTCCACTGCTTTCTCCTCATCCACAGAGCCAGTTATCTCGTCATAGAAGGCAATTAGATTAGTCAGGCATGACTTGGCCTTGGTGAATCCATGCTGACTGTTCCTGATCACTTTCCTCTCCTCTAAGTGCTTCAGAATTGATTCCTTGAGGACCTGCTCCATGATTTTTCCAGGGACTGAGGTGTGGCTGACTGGTCTATAGTTCCCAGGATCATCCTCCTTCCCTTTTTTAAAGATGGGCGCTACATTAGCCTTTTTCCAGTCATAGAATCATAGAATCATAGAATATCAGGGTTGGAAGGGACCCCAGAAGGTCATCTAGTCCAACCCCCTGCTCGAAGCAGGACCAATTCCCAGTTAAATCATCCCAGCCAGGGCTTTGTTAAGCCTGACCTTAAAAACCTCTAAGGAAGGAGATTCTACCACCTCCCTAGGTAACGCATTCCAGTGTTTCACCACCCTCTTAGTGAAAAAGTTTTTCCTAATATCCAATCTAAACCTCCCCCACTGCAACTTGAGACCATTACTCCTCGTTCTGTGATACCATTGAGAACATTCTAGAGCCATCCTCTTTGGAACCCCCTTTCAGGTAGTTGAAAGCAGCTATCAAATCCCCCCTCATTCTTCTCTTCTGCAGGCTAAACAATCCCAGCTCCCTCAGCCTCTCCTCATAACTCATGTGTTCCAGACCCCTAATCATTTTTGTTGCCCTTCGCTGGACTCTCTCCAATTTATCCACATCCTTCTTTTAGTGTGGGGCCCAAAACTGGACACAGTACTCCAGATGAGGCCTCACCAATGTCGAATAGAGGGGAACGATCACGTCCCTCGATCTGCTCGCTATGCCCCTACTTATACATCCCAAAATGCCATTGGCCTTCTTGGCAACAAGGGCACACTGCTGACTCATATCCAGCTTCTCGTCCACTGTCACCCCTAGGTCCTTTTCCGCAGAACTGCTGCCTAGCCATTCGGTCCCTAGTCTGTAGCTGTGCATTGGGTTCTTCCGTCCTAAGTGCAGGACCCTGCACTTATCCTTATTGAACCTCATCAGATTTCTTTTGGCCCAATCCTCCAATTTGTCTAGGTCCTTCTGTATCCTATCCCTCCCCTCCAGCGTATCTACCACTCCTCCCAGTTTAGTATCATCCGCAAATTTGCTGAGAGTGCAATCCACACCATCCTCCAGATCATTTATGAAGATATTGAACAAAACCGGCCCCAGGACCGACCCTTGGGGTACTCCACTTGATACCGGCTGCCAACTAGATATGGAGCCATTGATCACTACCCGTTGAGCCCGACAATCTAGCCAGCTTTCTACCCACCTTGTAGTGCATTCATCCAGCCCATACTTCCTTAACTTGCTGACAAGAATACTGTGGGAGACCGTGTGAAAAGCTTTGCTAAAGTCAAGAAACAATACATCCACTGCTTTCCCTTCATCCACAGAACCAGTAATCTCATCATAAAAGGCGATTAGATTAGTCAGGCATGACCTTCCCTTGGTGAATCCATGCTGGCTGTTCCTGATCACTTTCCTCTCATGCAAGTGCTTCAGGATTGATTCTTTGAGGACCTGCTCCATGATTTTTCCAGGGACTGAAGTGAGGCTGACTGGCCTGTAGTTCCCAGGATCCTCCTTCTTCCCTTTTTTAAAGATTGGCACTACATTAGCCTTTTTCCAGTCATCCGGGACTTCCCCGGTTCGCCACGAGTTTTCAAAGATAATGGCCAATGGCTCTGCAATCACAGCCGCCAATTCCTTCAGCACTCTCGGATGCAACTCGTCCGGCCCCATGGACTTGTGCACGTCCAGCTTTTCTAAATAGTCCCTAACCACCTCTATCTCCACAGAGGGCTGGCCATCTCTTCCCCATTTTGTGATGCCCAGCGTAGCAGTCTGGGAGCTGACCTTGTTTGTGAAAACAGAGGCAAAAAAAGCATTGAGTACATTAGCTTTTTCCACATCCTCTGTCACTAGTTTGCCTCCCTCATTCAGTAAGGGGCCCACACATTCCTTGGCTTTCTTCTTGTTGCCAACATACCTGAAGAAACCCTTCTTGTTACTCTTGACATCTCTGGCTAGCTGCAGCTCCAGGTGCGATTTGGCCCTCCTGATAACATTCCTACATGCCCGAGCAATATTTTTATACTCTTCCCTGGTCATATGTCCAACCTTCCACTTCTTATAAGCTTCTTTTTTATGTTTAAGATCCGCTAAGATTTCACCATTAAGCCAAGCTGGTCGCCTGCCATATTTACTATTCTTTCGACTCATTGGGATGGTTTGTCCCTGTAACCTCAACAGGGATTCCTTGAAATACAGCCAGCTCTCCTGGACTCCTTTCCCCTTCAAGTTAGTCCCCCAGGGGATCCTGGCCATCCGTTCCCTGAGGGAGTCGAAGTCTGCTTTCCTAAAGTCCAGGGTCCGTATCGTGCTGCTTACCTTTCTTCCCTGTGTCAGGATCCTGAACTCAACCAACTCATGGTCACTGCCTCCCAGATTCCCATCCACTTTTGCTTCCCCCACTAATTCTACCCGGTTTGTGATCAGCAGGTCAAGAAAAGCGCCCCCCCTAGTTGGCTCCTCTAGCACTTGCGCCAGGAAATTGTCCCCTACGCTTTCCAAAAACTTCCTGGATTGTCTATGCACCGCTGTATTGCTCTCCCAGCAGATATCAGGAAAATTAAAGTCACCCATGAGAATCAGGGCATGCGATCTAGTAGCTTCCGTGAGCTGCCGGAAGAAAGCCTCATCTACCTCATCCCCCTGGTCCGGTGGTCTATAGCAGACTCCCACCACTACATCACTCTTGTTGCACACACTTCTAAACTTAATCCAGAGACACTCAGGTTTTTCTGCAGTTTCGTACCGGAGCTCTGAGCAGTCATACTGCTCCCTTACATACAGTGCTACTCCCCCACCTTTTCTGCCCTGCCTGTCCTTCCTGAACAGTTTATAACCATCCATGACAGTACTCCAGTCATGTGAGTTATCCCACCAAGTCTCTGTTATTCCGATCACGTCATAGTTCCTTGACATCACCAGGACCTCCAGTTCTCCCTGCTTGTTTCCAAGGCTTTGTGCATTTGTATATAAGCACTTGAGATAACCTGTTGATCGCCGCTCATTCCCAGTATGAGGCAGGAGCCCTCCCCTCACAGACATTCCTGCCTGTGCTTCCTCCCGGTATCCCGCTTTCCCACTTACCTCAGGGCTTTGGTCTCCTTCCCCCGGTGAACCTAGTTTAAAGCCCTCCTCACTAGGTTAGCCAGCCTGCTCGCGAAGATGCTCTTCCCTCTCTTCGTTAAGTGGAGCCCGTCTCTGCCTAGCACTCCTCCTTCTTGGAACACCATCCCATGGTCGAAGAATCCAAAGCCTTCTCTCCGACACCACCTGCGTAGCCATTCGTTGACTTCCACGATTCGACGCTCCCTACCTAGGCCTTTTCCTTCCACGGGGAGGATGGATGAAAACACCACTTGCGCCTCCAACTCCTTTATCCTTCTTCCTAGAGCCACATAGTCTGCAGTGATCTGCTCAAGGTCATTCTTGGCAGTATCATTGGTGCCCACGTGGAGAAGCAGGAAGGGGTAGCGATCCGAGGGCTTGATGAGTCTCGGCAGTCTCTCCGTCACATCGAGAATCTTAGCCCCCGGCAAGCAGCAGACTTCTCGGTTTTCCCGGTCAGGGCGGCAGATAGATGACTCAGTCCCCCGGAGGAGAGAGTCCCCGACCACCACCACCCGCCTTCTCCTCTTGGGAGTGGTGGTCGTGGAACTCCCAACCTCAGGACATAGCATCTCATGCCTTCCAACCAGCGGAGTCTCCTTCTGCTTTCTCGCCCCAGACATAACATCTGGTCCACTCTCCGCAACGATACCTGTGGAGAGAACATGAAAGCGGTTAGTTACCTGTGTCTGTGTTACTGGAACCCGGACATTCCGCTTACCTCTTCTGGAGGTCACATGTTGCCAAGCTTCTTCACTGGCCTCTTGGCTCCTCTGTGCAACCTGCTCTATATCTGTAGAGCTTTGTGCCCCTAGAAGCCTATCCTGAGTTTTGTCCAGAAAATCCTCAGTTTCCCGTATGCAACGCAGGGTTGTTATCTGTTGCTCCAGACCTTCAATCTTCTCTTCCAATATGGAGACCAGCTTGCACTTTGTACAGACAAAGTCGCTTCTGTCCTGTGGAAGAAAGACAAACATGGCACATCCAGTGCAGGTCACAACAGCTGAACTCCCCCCTTCCATATCACCTTCCTACTACGAGCTTCCTCAGAGCAGTTTGCAAGACGTAAGCCTCACTGGGCTCACTCCAGGCGAACTCCCAGGCAAACTCTTGCTGTGTGCTGCTCTGCTGTCCCCGCTGCTCAGCTGGTTCTCCGCCGCTCAGCTGATTCGCGAAGCTCTGGCTATTTTTAAACAGCCAGGCTTCCCAGTCATCCGGGACCTCCCCCGATCGCCATGAGTTTTCAAAGATAATGGCCAATGGCTCTGCAATCACATCCGCCAACTCCTTTAGCACTCTCGGATGCAGCGCATCTGGCCCCATGGACTTGTGCTCGTCCAGCTTTTCTAAATAGTCCCGAACCACTTCTTTTTCCACAGAGGGCTAGTCACCTCCTCCCCATGCTGTGCTGCCCAGTGCACTAATCTGGGAGCTGACCTTGTTCGTGAAGACAGAGGCAAAAAAAAGCATTGAATACATTAGCTTTTTCCACATCCTCTGTCCCTAGGTTACCTCCCTCATTCAGTAAGGGGCCCACACTTTCCTTAACTTTCTTCTTGTTGCTAACATACCTGAAGAAACCCTTCTTGTTACTCTTAACATCTCTTGCTAGCTGCAACTCTAGGTCTGATTTGGCCTTTCTGATTTCACTTCTGCATGCCCGAGCAATATTTTTATACTCTTCCCATTTGTCCAATCTTCCACTTCTTGTGAGCTTCTTTTTTGTGTTTAAGATCAGCGAGGATTTCACCGTTAAGCCAAGTTGGTTGCCTGCCATATTTACTATTCTTTCTACACATCGGGATGGTTTGTCCCTGTAACCTCAATAAGGATTCTTTAAAATACAGCCAGCTCTCCTGGACTCCTTTCCCCCTCATGTTGTTCTCCCAGGGGATCCTGCCCATCAGTTCCCTGAGGTTGTCAAAGTCTGCTTTTCTGAAGTCCAGGGTCCGTATTCTGCTGCTCTCCTTTCTTCTGTACACACACCCTCCCCTGGGGTCCCTAGTCATATCTGCCATCAATGAAAGGGGTAAGCAGGGTCAGGCGAGTGGTACCCCCAAGAACAAAGATGCCAAGAGGCTAGACTTATTTGGCAGAAAAATTTATTCGACAGCCAGCCTTCAATTTAGGGTGTCTAACCATCAAGCCCTACTTGACAGATACAATTTTAACCTGTGGGACTCGATCAGAAAGCTCAAGGAGAGCCTCCCACAGGATCGGGCTCAGGAGTTTGCCACCTTCATGGAAAAGGGCAAGGCTGTGGCCAGCGGTGTCCTCCAGATGGCCTGAGATGCCACGGACTCGGTGTCCAGGGTGGTCGCCTTTGCAATAACCATGAGGCACAACTCCTGGTTACAGACCTCTGGGCTGTCCCAGGAGATGCAAACTACTCTCCAGGACTTCCCTTTTGAGGAAACAGGGCTATTCTTGGAGCTGACTGATGCAAGGCTCCATGGCCTTAAAAACTCCCAGGCCACCCTCCGCTCCTTGGGCCTGCATACTCCTCAGCAGGCTAGAAAGCCATTCCGCCCTCCACCTCCTCTGCTGTTGTTGAGGTTTTGGGGTGCCCTTCGGTCTTGCTCCTACAAAAAGGAGGGGGTTTTAAGCAATGCCATTGTCGTCATCTCGTCCCCATTCCCAGCCTGGTCTGCTTCCCGTCCTCCCTTTTCACAAGCAGCTCCTTGTTCAGGAGGCCGAAAACTTCCTGTGCCTGGGGGCAGTGGAAGAAGTTCCTCGGAACATGGAAGGAAGAGGATTCTATTCCCACTACTTCCTAATTCCAAAGACGAAAGGTGGCCTCAGACCTATTCTAGACTTGTGTCGCCTTGATAAGTCCCTCAAGAAGTTGAAGTTTCGCATGGTCTCCCTAGCCTCCATCATTCCATCCCTGGATCCAGGACACTGGTATGCCACCCTCGATTTAAAGGAGACAGATTTCCATATTCCTGTGGCACTGGGATTTCCTCCATTTCACATTGGGCCAGCGCCATTTCCGGTTCATGGCAATGCTCTTTGGTCTCTTGTCAGCCCCGAGAGTGTTCACAAAGCATACAGCGCCATTGGCCGCTTACCTACGATGTGGGGGAATCCAAATCTACCAGTAGGTCCACTATTGGTTGATAAAGGGCTGGTCCTCGGATCAGGTGCGACTCCACTCAGGCCAGAGCCTTCCTCCCCAAGACTCGATTCCATGGGTGACCTCATCTTGTCTTTGCATGCCCAACCGATCACCACTGCCTACACGTGCCTAAAACTGTTAGGTCACATGGCGGCATCCACTTACGTGGTCTGGCATGTGCGACTCCGCCTCAAACCTCTACAGGCATGGCTGACGTCGATCTATGTCCCCAGTCGGCGTGGCATGGACTGACTGTGGTCAGGATCCCAGATAGTGTACTGTCATTTCTTAACTGGTGGCAAGATCCCACATTGGGGCTGGAAGGAGTCCCCTTCGCAGCCCCAGTCTCATTCATGACTCTTGCGTCTGACATTTCAGACCTAGGATGGGGAGCCCACCTGGGCGATCTCAGTATGCAAGAGTGTTGGTCCAGTTACAATCGATCCCTGCACATCAACGTCCAGGAACTCAGGGTGGTTCGCCTAGCCTGTGAAGCCTTTCTGCCCCACATACAAAACATGGTGGTTCAGGTCCTGATGGACAATATGGCCACTGTCTTCTATCTCAACAGGCAGGACAGAGTCATCTGCCCTCTGCCTAGAAGTCCTACGGCTCTGGAACTTCCGTCTGTAGCATGGCATCCATCTCGTAACCACTCACCGCCCAGGGGCCAAGAACGCCATGTCAGCAGGACATTCTCTTCTTGCCACGAGTGGTCCCTTCATCTGGAGGTGGTCAGTTCTATCTTCCACAAGTGGGGAATCTACCCAGGTGGACCTATTCGTGTCCAGGCAGAACAGAAAATGTCATGTTTTCTGCTTGTTTCAGGGCATGGACAGAGGATCCCTGTCAGATGCCTTCCTGCTCCCGTAGTCGGTGTTAGGGGGCTTATTCCTTCACCCGCTTCCTTCCTGGTCCTTCTCGCATGAACCGAGAGCAACAATATCTGAAGTCCAAAGGTGCAAACAATTCGATGTTTATTGGGGTGAACTTCCAGCAAGCATGATTCCAGTTTCCTTCCTTAGTGTCCTCCTTCCCAGCTCTGACACCACAGAGCCTTACACCTGTGTCCTTGTTCCCATTCCTGTCCTTAGCCAAACATGATTCCAATTTCCTTACCCCCATTCCCTGTTCCCATTTCCCCCTTTAGCAAAACATGATTCCAATTTCCTTACCCACATTCCCTGTTCCCATCTGCCCCACCCACACACCCACTCCCTCACTTCCTGATTGACTGCAGACTATATAGTAAAACTTGAGTTCTGCTTAGCTATACCTTAACCAATCATTTTCCTGAAATTTAACTAACCAATCCTAACATATTGTAACATGATTATGTAACCAATTATATCCCACCACCTTAATTAGGTTACACCCAGCAAAATTAATTATACAGCAGACAGGAACAATCACAGAACCAGACAGAGATTATACAGACAAACAATAGCAAAGTGGGAACTATAATGACAAAACAATACAGAAGTGAGGATTTCACATCCCAGCTATTGATATGTGAGTTCTTGCCAGACAGGATGCTATCAAACTAAGTTTCCATTTACATTTTCTGGGCACTTTCCTTTCTCTGGAGGTGATAGGCACTATCAGGACAGGATTGTATTCCTAACAGCCCAATAGCACCTTATTTCAATGTGACTAGTTTGGAATGTGAGGATGTGACCGGTTGCTTCCCAGCTTATGGCTGCTTCTGCTGTTTAGCCAAAGGCCTTAGCCTAAGAACAGGGCCTCAGACTGTCACAGTAAGAGAAGGATCTTCCACTGGCAGACAGTGATTTTGATTCTTTCTTTTATACCTCTATAACTAGCCAAGTGATAAGAATACACCTAAATTCTTAAAGTACAGGCCTTTGCAGACAGGCCTGAATATCCTAACAGTCGGGGGCTCCGATGTATGCCTTTCCTCCGGTGCCGTTGCTGCCCAGGGTCCTCATGATGATCAAACAGGACAGGATGGTGATCATCCTCTTAGTGCCGGTATGATTGCGCCAACACTGGTTCAGCACTCTGCTGTACCTCTCTGTGGCGACCCCGTTCCAGCTTCCGTTCAGGGTGGACCTGTTGTCCCAGAACCACAGCAGTCTTCTGCACCCAAACCTGGCGGCACTAATCTGACAGCTTGGTTGCTGTGTGGCTAAATTCACAGGAGTGGCAGCGCTTGGCTAAGGTCCAGCGAGTCCTGTTGGGAGGTAGAAAGTCCTCCACCAGAGGAACCTACCTGGCTAAATGGAAGCAGTCCACCTGCTAGAGGGCAGATAAGGGTGTCTGTCCCGAGTGAGCTGCGTTGCGACTCATTCTAGACTACCTCCTGCGTCTCAAGCTCCAGGGCTTGTCATTCTCATCGATCAAGATCCATCTAGCGGCCATCTTAGCCTTCCACCCGCTGCTCGAGGGCAGGTCGGTTTTCTCTCAGGATATTACGGCCAGATTCCTTAAGGGGCTGGAGTGCCTCTATCCACATATCAGTGATCCTGTTCCTCCGTGGGGCCCGAATCTGGTGCTGTCTTGGCTCACGAGTTCCCCCTTCAAGCCTCTGGCTTCCTGCTGTCTCCTTCTCCTCTCCTGGAAGGTTCCATTCCTGGTCATGGTGACATCAGCCCGTCAGGTGTCCGAGATTCGGACACTCACCTCGGAGCTGCCTTACACGGTCTTCTTCAAGGACAAGGTCCAGCTAAGACCACATCTGGCCTTCCTTCCCAAGGTAGTATCTCAGTTTCATTCGAGCCAAGACGTTTACTTACCAGTCTTCTTTCCGAAGATCCATAAGTTGGAGAAGGAGCACAGCTACGTGCCCTGGACGTCAGGTGGGCTCTGGCCTCCTACATTGACAGAATCAAGCCATTCTGTAAGGAAATTATTCGCAACCGTGGCCAACAGCATGAAAGGTCACCCTGTATCTGCTCAAAAAATTTCTTCTTGGAAAGCCTGCATTCGCTTCTGCTATCATCAAGCCAAGGTGCTGCCCCTGGCGATCATCACCGCCCACTCTACCAAGGCGCAGGCCTGTTCAGCAGCCTTTCTGGTCCAAGTGCCTATCCAGGACATCTGTGGGGCGGCCACCTAGTCGTCTGTCCATACCTTTACATCCCACTACGCACTTACTCAGCAGGCCCGGGACAACGCTGTATTTGGCAGAGCAATACTGCAAGCCGCAAAGCTGTGAACTCCGAGCCAACCTCCATAGATACTCCTTGTGAGTCACCTAGAATGGAATCGACATGAGCAAGCACTTGTTGACCTGAATTTTATGGGTTAGTTGTTATGGCTCACCACTGATCGCATCTGACCAGAAGATTTATAGGTTCTTGTCCAATTCAGACTACAGAGTCCGAGAACTCAGAGAGTTCTATATCGGGAGAGGACTCTCGGGATGCTTTGCAAAACACTTACACTGAGGAAAATACCAAATTGATAAAAGCTTCATTGAGATTAACAGAATAATAAATGCTATGAAATTTATGACTGAAAAACAGTAACCATTCCTATCTGAGCCAAAGATGTATCAAAGCTTATGCTCTAATAAATTTTTTAGTCTCTCAGGGTGCCACAAGTACTCTTGTTCTTTTTACTCTTAACTAATTATACTTTTAGCTATTTAGCGGATCTTACAGGATATAGGCTGGTAGGCTTCTTGCATTTCAGCAAAACTTATTCTATGTATAATTATTAGGAAAAATATATCATATGCCTCAACAGATCCTAAATTCATAGGAATTAATACTGATAACATATAAGAATAAAATGGATTAATTCAGAAAGACAAACTTATTATTTGCTATGGCTGGCTGGATTAGTAGGATATAATAGCTAGCAAAGTAATCCTATGGGCTACACACTCAAAGAAGAAAAATGGTTACCTACCTTTTCGTAACTGTTGTTCTTTGAGGTGTGTTGCTCATGTCCATTCCATTACTCGCCCTCCTGCCCCTCTGTCGGAGTTCCGGCAAGAAGGAATTGAGAGGGCATAGGGCCAGCGGTGCCTGATATACCGCCATATGAGCGCAGCACTCCAGAGGGTGCCACAGCCAGCCCTACTGATACTGCTAAGGCAAAACTCTCCGACGGCTGGGCACATGGGTGCGCACACACCTAGAATGGAATGGACATGAGCAACACATCTCGAAGAACAACAGTTACGAAAAGCTAAGTAAACGTTTTTTCTATAAGGTAAGTAACTTTCTCTTTTTTGCTTGTTTTTTTACAAGGAAGTTGGGCCTTCCTATGAGAAAGAATAATGGTATGTTCAATCACTCAAAACACCATAAATAATTTCTTAAAGAGCACAGAACTTTTCAAATAGGGCCAAATTCAGACAGCCTCTTCCATATGTCCGTAAGTGGGGTAAAGAGGTAGTCTTGCATTTATAGTCTTTATTTTCTCAAAAATAGAACTTATGAATGGGTTCAGAAATTATCACCACATGAAGAAATATGATCTCTTTAGAGCTGACTAACATCAAGACAGTTATGCTGTGAAGTCCCCTGAAGCCCCACTCTGCTTCCTAGTTTTGAGACATTGGCTTTGGATTGGCATTCAGCTGCTGGCTGAGTTTGAAGTACCCATGCCTGGAGACTTCTACTGCAGGAAGGAGGAGGAGCAAAGGAAGAGAAGCCATGTTGAAAAACTACTGATGTAAAAAAGAAATATTCAAGACATTTTTTTTTAACTTGAGAAGAAAAATATAAATATGTGGCCTGAATCTGGGAAGTATAGAATAGGCCATTGCTCCACTGAATATAATGGAAATTGAAGGCATTCAGCACCCTCTCCAAGTGGTGCTCAGTGCCATGCAAAATCAGGCCCAAATTAGACAAATAGAAGTTAAACAATGTGGACTAAAATATTGCCTCATTTTAAAATTAGTAACCAGCAGGGACAAATGGAGAGCTTATCATTAACTATCTTTTTTTTTTAAACTAAAAATGCAACAAAAAAAAGTACTTCATCCTCTCAAGTTGAAAACAGTTGAACTCCATCAGTTCTTCTAAAGCAGCCCCAGAATATGGGCTTATTTCTTAGCACGACACATTCTATCAGCAATATTATGTTTACGGGATTGTTTGCATTTCCATAAGATTTTATTCCATGAACTGTTACAGGCAGAATCAATAGAAATCCAACAGAATGTATTTCATTTTCTTGGGAGCCAAAATGGCAAAAATCCTAGGAAATTCAGACTGTTAAATGATTTATTTTAATTATTTGGTTACATCAAATATATTACAAAACTACTTGTAATCTGTAAATCATATAATTTGGTTCTGTAGTTTTTTTATTATATTTGATCATAAGTGACTATCCGTAATTGCTTTCTCTGAAGTATCTGTCCTTCTCAGAAGCTGAGCTGTCACCCCACTCAGGTGATATCAGCTCAAAAGGTGTAGATCTTGGCTGCTCACATGATAAAACCAAACATATGCTGTCCAGACTACCTTTGCACAAAACAGGAACAAAAATATTTAATAATTTTGCTTTAAATTATGGTTTAATTTGGAAAACAACTTTCCCTGTTTTCTAGGGTGTTATATTAAGATTTCTTGGTCTTGATTTTCGTGGGAATTCTGTGCCCCTGGATTTCTCCTGGCACTGATTATAGCTTGACCTTATTATTAGAGCCCTCCGTGGATACAAAATTTTGATCCGCATCCATGTGCGATCCGCAAACATGGTCCACAGATATCCATAGATTTGCATGGCTCTATTTATTATGCATTACTTTGGCTGTTTAAATCTTGCGGGGTGTCTGTGTGTGTGTGAGAGAGAGAGAGAGAGAGAGAAATATGAGCATATGAATTTCAATTTTTGTTGACTTAGCACTTCATATATCTCCCCTTCCTCTTATCCTTTTCCCTTGAATTCCCTCATCACCATAATTTTCACACTGGTGTATCTCTTCTGAAGAGATGCGTAAATTCTTTCCCAAGACTGTCTATGCTGTTTTGTCCTGAGAAACTTACTCTGCCTCATCTTCCCTGGGACTGAATGAGCTGCAGTGTAATTTAGGGCACCTACAGCTTCTGTTAGCCTCAGTAGTGGTGGGGAGCAAACAGGACCCATAGTTTTCACTTTCACTCTCCAAGCCTCCTTTGGAGCCCAATTAAATGGCTTTTTTATTTAATCTTTGCAAGTAATTATCATACACTTGAACTGTCCCTTGCGTTTCTACATAATTTATAATTCATCTGTTTACGGTTTTATGGGAGACTGCTTATTTCATGTAACAGCTTTGACCTCAATGGGCTTTGAGTCAGAACCTAATACTTGAAGAATAAATAAGTTGCATTTTTAAAGAGTCAATATTAATGAGCTCTTTGTATATTGTTTATTAAATAGACTCTTTAATAGTCCACCACTGAAGATACTGTATCATTCTTATTTTTGCTGAATTGCAGCTTTTCTGGCAGACTGTATTTAACAGCCCTGGTCTCACAGATTATAGAGACAGATGTAAAATATAAACTGGATAGATAGTTTTACTCAATAGTCCTCTTCATTCAGCTCAGACAAAAAATAGAGAAAAGCTTGTAGTTCCAAGAATTTCACAAACAGTTTTTCAAAAATTATAGTCCTGTATTCGTCCCCTGTATGACACGGACAATTTGGAAAAACACTATTTTTGAGTTTTCAAGAAGATTCCTGCAGATGGCAGAATCAAAGTTTTAATTGAGTAGGTAAAATAGTAAGTCTGTTTAATTAGCTCTAGTCACATCTTATCTATATACATATTTAATAATTGACCAATTAGCATAGCATCTATTTTATATTTTGTCCTCAGTATAATCCCTCTACATGATACAGTTTCATAGCTATTGCTTCAACGTATTCAGTCCATATAGTCAGCATAAGCACAGACTCCATGAGCGCTCCAGAAAAAAAATAGTGGGTGCTCAGCACCCACTGGTGGACCCCTCCTCGCATCTACCCCTCAGTGCCTCCAGCTGGTGGCAGGCCCCACCAATCAGCTCCCCCCTCCCCATCGCCTCCTGCCGGCCGTGGATCAGCTATTCAGTGGCATGCAGGAGGCGCTGGGGGTAAGGGGAGGAGCAGGAGCAGAAAGAGGCAGGGGAGAGCGCAGAATGGGGCGGGAAGAGCAGGGGCAGGGCTGGGCAAGGTCAGGGAAACTTCTCCAGATGCCAGGGAGTGGAAGGGGTGGGACCAGCCACTTCTGGCTGCAGGGACATTGCTCTGCAGCATAGTGGGTTGGCAGCTGCCTGAGAGAGCCTGGCTGGGGAGGCGATTTCTGCTCCCCATCTGGGCTTGGGTGACAGGGACTGGGGGTGAGCAAGTCTGAGACCCCCTCCCCCAGCACATTTCCGGCTCGCTCAGCCGAGCCTGGGCAGGCTATCTCAGGCAGCTGCTGGGCTGCAGAGCATTAGAAGAGGCTCCCCTCTCCTCCCCTCCCAAGCTCCTTCACACCAGGGAGAGTGCCAGAACATGCTGGGGGCCAGGTGCAGAGGGAGGACAGAATGTCCCCTGCTGCACGTAACATGTCTGGGAGAGCGTGGTGGCCCTCGGCTGGGTGGGGGGTGTTGGCTGGAGGGGCGCATGTGACCTCCCCTTTAGATCGTGCCCTCCCCCCACCATATGGGGAGGCACCAGTTGTCTATGGGGTGCCCTCAGAGGAGGAGGCAGAATGGGACGGGAAGAGGCGGAGCGGGGGAAGGGATGGAGTGGGGGCATGGTCTGGGGGCAGGGGTTAAGTACCCTCCAGGAAATCAGGAAGACAGCACCTATGGTAGTCAGGATTCCTGCATACCATTAAAGTATTTTTCTTGTTGTTAACATAAATGGTTGGTTAGTTCTAAGAAACCTACCTCCTTGTTATGCAGAATTGCTACCAACATACCTCTAAGCTTGCTTTCCCTAGGTACTGCATCACTGAATGCAAAAACATAATTCTGCCTTGGCAGTGGAATACAGTAGAATGAGGTCTTCAGAAGTTTGACAAGAATTTCCATAGATTATCCGAAGTAGAAAGGAAAACACTGCAAGGAAAACATCCTCAAGCAAACAAACCAAACAACCAAGCTTGAAGCTGTCAAAATTACAGCTGTCCAGTCCGCCTCCTCGCCCGTACACACACCCTCGATGCGCAAGCAGACACATTTGATGATTTAATTGGCATAAAAATCCAAGAGCCAAATGAATTAAACATTAAAGCTGCATTCTGTACTTTCCCATTTCATCTTTTGCCAGCAATCCAGGCTGCTTCTCCTGGTTTTTGAGAGAGCATTCTGTCAACAGGAGTAAGAGCACAGTTTCTGAGTAAATGTAACTATCTGTATGGATATAAATAATCAAATAGGTTGTGGTTCTGTATACTTTGTTTTTCTGCCATGTGCACGGCTTAATTGGGATCCTGAAGTAGCTGGTTACACATTTCTTTTGGTGAGGAAATGTTCTTCTTTGTACAATATTAACTCTGTCTTGTGTCAATTTTCAGACTGAAGAACAACCTGAGAATAGTGGGAATGGGGTTTCTCTTGTCTTTTCTAGGGTTTCATATAAAGTTAAGAATTAATTTGAGAATATTTTGGTATTTTCAAATCTGGCTCATTTTCATGTATATTATTAAAAAACAGAACCCAGTGTGTTTCACCTTGTCAGATCATCATCTTGTCCTACAGAAATTTTCTGAACTTACTGCTGGATCAGCTGACCTAATTATATGCTGCATAGTCAAAATGGCAAAACTTCGTTTATTAGAGCTGGATATTTCAAATGCTAGATTGGCCTCACTAGTTCTTCTTTTTTTTTAAATTTGAAAAAAAAGTTTGATTATAATTTTTGTGTGTGTTTGAAGTTAATTTGAGTGACTCAAATGGTTTTTAGAATACATGAATATTAAAATTGTGGGGTAGGTCTAGTGAAGGAAACATCCAATTACTTTAAAGGCAGGGAATTTTTGTGGTGGGAAAATCTGTTTATGAATACCACATGGTTTAGAGTTAGCTGAGAACCACAACAAGCATTCAAGTATAATTCACGAAAGTGTGAATATTCTCAAGATAGTTCATGAGAGCGTGAATATTCTAAAGTTTGTTTTTAGGCACTGAAAACCTGCCCAGACTTTGGCATCATAGGTTTATTGGAAGCTTGTGCATAAGCAGAACTTAACTGTTTTAGATAACTCTTGAGGTTAGATTTTAACCTAACAATGTGTCCTGAGAGGCGGAGAAAGACGTGTAATAATAATAGAATAAAATCCAGTTCTTGAATAGCACTTTTTATCAGTAGATCTCAAAATGCTTTACAAAAGAGGAAAATGAGGCATTATGAGCTGAAGTGGCTTGCCCAAGATCATCCAACAGGCCGAGCTGGGAACAGAACTCAGGTCTCCTGGGTAGAACCGATGAGAAATTCTGGCAGAATGTTTTCCATCAGAAAACGCTGATTTGTTGAAAGCAAAATGTTTCATTGAAATCTGCTGCTTTTGATAAAAACTTGTTTTGAAATGAAAATTGAAACAAAGTGTTTTGATAAGGTTGAAAAGTCCCATTTCAGGGTTTTTGGACATTTTTAGATCTCTACACAAATGCAAGGAGTGTGGGGAATAAACAGGAAGCACTGGAAGTATTAGTACATAACTAAGTTATGATTTAAAGTCTCATGACTGGAATATTGGTATAGAGGTGTATAGCTTGTTCAGAAAGTACAGGCGGGAAAAAGAGGGAGGAGGATTGCATTACACATAAAGGATATATATATATATATAATTGTTAGGAGATGTAGAAGAAGGTGGGAGGCAGACCAGTTGAGAGTCTCTGGATAAAGATAAAAGTGTTAACAATAGGGGTGCTGTCATGGGAGAAGTCTATTATAGACCACCAAAGCAGGAAAATGGAAGAGAAGGTAGATGAGGCATTTCTGAAACAAATAACAGAAATATCCACAATGCAGGACCTGATAGTAATGGGGGACTTTAACCCAGACGTATGTTGGGAAAGTGGTAGAGCAAAACACAACATTTCCAGTCAATTCTTGGAATGTATCAGGACAATTGTTTGTTCCAGAAAGTGGAGGAAGTAACCGGGGGATAGTCATTTTAGACTTGATTCTGACCAACAGAGAGTAATTGTTAGCAAATCTGAAGGTGAAAGGCAATTTGGGTGATTGTGATCATGAAAAGATAGATTTCGTGATTTGAAGGAAAGGAAGGAGTAAGGGCAGCAGAATAAGGATAATGGGCTTTAACAAACTCAGAGAACTGGTAGGTAAGGTCCAATGGGAGGAAAATCTAGGGGAAAAAGGAGTTCGGGAGAGCTGGCAGTTCCTAAGGGAGACAATATTAAGGGCACAACTGCAAGGAAGGATAGGAAGACTAGTAAGAAGCCAATATGGCTCCATCAGGAGCTCTTTAATGACCTGGAAATCAAAAAGGAGTCCTACAAAAAGTGGAAACAAGGTCAAATTGATGGAGTACAAAAGAACAGCGCAAGTATGTAGGGAAAAAATCATAAAGGCTAAGTCACGAAATGAGTTGCACCTAGAAGGGCCATAAACAGCAAGAAGAGGTTCTTGAAGTACATTAGGAGTAAGAGAAAAATGAAGGAAAGTGTATGTCCTTTACTTAGTGGGGAAGGAGAGCTAATAACTGATAACATCTAGAAAGCTGAGGTGCTTCACTAAAAAGACTAATGATCACCAGATACTCAACACAATTAATATTGACAACTAAGGGGAAGGAATGCAAGCCAAACTAGAGAGAGAACAGGTTAAAAGAATATTTAGATAAGTTACATCTAACTTAGAAATTCATCCTAGGTTACGTAAGGAACTAGCTGAAGCAGTTATCTTTGAAAATTCCTGGAGGACTGGAGAGGTTCCAGAAGACTGGAGAAGGACGAACATAGTACCTATCTTTAAAAAGGGGAACAACAAGGATCTGGGGAACTATAGACCAGTCAGCCTAACTTCAATACCCAGAAAGATACTGGAGCAAATTATTAAACAATCAATTACCTGGAGGATAATAAGATTATAAGGAGTAGTCAGCATGGATTTGTTGAGTACAAATCATGTCAAAACAACTTAATTTCCATTTTTGATCAATTAACTGACCTAATGGATCGGAGGGAAGCAGTAGTGATATATCTGGATTTTAGTGAGGTTTTTGACACAGTTCCCCATGACATACTCATAAGCAAACAAGGGAAATGTGGTTTAGTTGTATTTACTATAGGTGGGTGCTCAACTGGTTGAAAGACTGTACTCAAAGCGTAGTTATCAATGGTGTACTGTCAAGTTGGGAGAGTATATTTACTGTGGTCCTGCAGAGGTCAGTTTTGGGTCTGGTACTATGTAATATTTTCATTAATGATTTGGAAAATGGGTTAGAGTGTGTGCTTATAAAATCTGCAGATGACCCCAAGCTGGGAGGGGTTGCAAGCACTTTGGAGGCCTGGAGTAGTCTGCAAAATGACCTTGACAAATTGAAAAATTGGTCTGAATTAACAAGATTAAATTCAATAAAGACAGGTGTCCTTAGGAAGGTAAAATCAAATTCACAAATACAAAATGGGGCTTAAGTGGCTAGATGTTAGTACTGCTGAAAAGGATCTGGGGGTTATAGTGGATCACAAACTGAAGATGAGTCATCAATGTAATGCAGCTGCAAAAAAAGACTAATATGAACAGGAGTGTTGTATGTAATACATGGATGGTAAATGTCCTGCTTTACTTGGCACTGGTGAGGTCCCAGCTAGAGTACTACATCCAGTTCTTGGCACGACACTGTTTCTTCTGTATACACCTTGGGTGGCTCTTCTCCCCACCACCCCAGGTGTATACAAACTGCTTCAAAAATAGTGTTGTTTTTTTTAAATGGTGTATGGTGCTGTCCTCAGTATTTGGAATACATAGAGAGACTTTAATGCTTTGTTCAGTTCATGACATCTATATAGAATATGTTTTGTGATGATGTGGTTTTTAAGAAAGCAGGTTCGTAGCCTGGTGTTGTATTATTTCACTTTGGTTGTTTAACACGTCCAAGCAGTTTTGACTGCTTTGTCAAAAGAAATGAGAGGAGTCTGACAGTGGGATGTGAATCTGTGTGCCACTACTCTGGTCTGTAGGACTCGTCTTCCTAACTTTTTATTTTGTTTTTGTCACTTTGCTTACTTTCCAGGAGGCAAATCCGGTGTATTAATTGTGAAGATCTTAGAGGTACAAGAGGAATGCGCTATGCAAGTTGCTCTCTGCCAGCAGTTGGGACCGCTGTCTGCTGACAGCTCCTCTGAAGAGGTTGTCGTTGAGTCTGAGCCCAGAGTCAAAGTTCTCTTTACAAAGGAAACAGCAGCTCAACTCAAGGGAGGCCCACAGGATATTGTCCACATCTATCCTCCCTGGTAAGTACAATACGTTGGTTGCACCAGCCGTAGTGTTAAAAGATAAGGTATTTTTATCAGACCATTCATCACATTATTACAGAAAAGGCTCCAGAGAGTCAGGCCTTGTGTCTCTGGTGGCTTGTGAGAATTTTTGACAGACACGTTAATGTAATGCTAGGTTAGGTAACAAGGAAATATAATACCTGCTTGTGTTGCTGTGGGCTTTGATTTTGTTTTTCATTTAATATTTTCATGTTTAGGATTCATGAAAAACTGTTTACAACGATAATACCAATTAAATACATTTTCTGGTGGGGTAAAGTGAGTCAGAAATATTCCTGTGTTGTCTTTAGTTTGGGCATATCCCTGTTGGTGGAAAAGTCTATTCTAACTGTGCAGTACTCAGCAGATACTCCATGGAAGGATAGTGTGTCTGAAAAAAGTAAAATAAATCACTCACTACTTATCAGTAAGACTACAGTAAATGGCTGGTTATCATTTTCACTGCTAACTCTATTCCACTCCACAAACTCAACTGTAGCACGCATTGTTAACTTTCTCTGGAACTTGTCAAAATATAACTTTGGCTGAACTGTTTAACTTTTCTGGACTGAGGGCAGCATAAGATGACTATATTTTTAGAGTGAAGGATTGGTTGTAGCGTGTAGGCGTTGTGGCATTGGGTCAGCAGTTTGGAGACTTTTTAGGATAGGGCTGTTGCTCTTCTCCCCACCAGCCAAGGTCTATACAAACTGAAAAATAGAAAACTTTTTTTCTGCTAATATCTTTCTCATAGTCATCTCAGGTGTTATGCCAAACAGCAGTAGGTAAAAGTATCTGCGTCACCTCTTCCCACCGGGCATCCTTGCCCCTGCCGCACTTCAGGGGGTAGGGATAAGAGGTCCCAGGAAGGCTGTTAGGAAGTTTTGGGGCTTGCTCCCACTCACTGCCTTCACAGTGCACGCTGCCCAGGTGCCTTTGCACACACAGCCCCAGGGAGAGCAGGGGTGGAGGAGGGGCCGGGAGCGGCAGGGCTCCCAGTTCAGCATGGTTGGGGGTGGGATGACCTGCAACATCCTGGCGGTCAAAGCCACTTCGTGCCTGTCAACTTTGCTCCCTGCTCCAGGCAAGCTCCGTGCAGCAGCAGCAAGGAGGAGCCGGAGCTTCTGCCGCAAGAGGAGCAGGAACAGGAACAGGGAGCGGGTTTGGCCAGGCAGTAATGGTGCTTCCAGCCACTGTGCTGCTGCCTGCAGCACCGCTCCTCTTCTGCCAGGAACTCTGGGATATATCCAGAGGTCTTCTGGGACCCAAGTCAAGCTGGGACTGCGTGCACACGAGAAATCAATAGGCTTTGGACCCCAGGTTCCAGCTTAACACTGACTCGGACCCTCTAGCCCTGCAGAGTCCTGGGATGCAAGGGGGGGTCAGGTACCAGCACTTGAAGAAGAAATGGCAGTTACTTACAGGTAACTGGAAGTTCTTTTCAATTTGCGGTCTGTATCTGTATTCCACTACTTGCCCTCCATTCCCTCTGCTCCGTACCTCTCTGGATTTGCGTTAGGAGGAGGAATTGGAGAGGTGTCGGCCTGCACTGCCTCTTCTGCCCTCAGGAGCACAAGGAGATCTGCGCATGTGTGGGCCAATGGAAAATGCTTGCTAGAATTTCTGGACTCAGGCACATGGTGCACATGTGTACCCACATGTGGAATACAGATAAGGACCACACAGCTTGAAGAACTTCTAGTTTACAGGTATGTAATCTCTATTTATGCATAGTCTCTTGGAACCCAACACAGAAAAAAGCACATCTTTTGCAAGCTCCTTAAGCACTGAGCAATCACTGAACCCCCACAGGGTTCTTCATATTGGCAAAAGATCATCTTATGAAGTCAGAATATTTATGCATGGGGCATTTCAGAATTGTTAGAGGTGCTCTCATAATTTCTGTTGTTGTAAAGGCTTATTTTTAAAGACTGGTGGATAGTGGCAAAATTCCGTGATATCTGATCTGCAGTCCCATTTTACATCATTTTGGTGGTGTTTTGATGCCAAATTGTCTTCCTTCCTCACTCAGCCAAATGTTAAATGAAGTTGGCCTGGGTGGTGTTAAAGTAAACCATTTTTCTTGTTTTTAAAAAAGGTTATAATTTGGAAGTCGTAATTTTACATAAGTTTGAAACTTGTCTTGTATTTAGTGGATGTTTCCTCCACTACACTAAAAAAATAGTGCAGGAGTGCGGCTTATTTGGTTAAACTGTTATTTAAGAGTAATAAAATATCCTCCACTACCTTTGGATTGAATAAACATTTTTATAATTTGAAGGAGACAAAAACATGAGGGAAAAACATGTTCATATGTCTCTTCCAAAGATAATGGGACAAATCTATCCCTGATGTAAATCCATTGAAGTCAATGGAGTTACTCCGTGGATTAATTTGACCCAATATGTTATGAACTGAATATTTTTTGTTACTGTGTTATAATATATATGGCTAGTAACGTTAGAAAAGGTAAAACAAACAGTGATTTTTTTTTCAAGCTTAGAATAGGGTACTCGACTTTAAAAATAAATATCACAGTTTAAAGTGTTGGACCAAGACTTTAGATGATCCTTTTAAGTAGGGAACACAATCATATACAGTAGATAAAATGAAGCTTTGAATAGTGTAAGATTCACTTCTATAACGTTAATAAATGATTCCATCACATCAGCGTTATGATTCAGCATTCCAGACACCACTAGTTAGAAAACAGGAATCAATAGGACTGTGGATGTGGACAGAAGTACGTACGAGTCTACAATGAGTGTAATTTGTCATAATGAAATACAGCTGTGGCCTTTAAAGAAAAACTGGCAGAACTTCATTTTCTAAAATAAAGCTATTTAACATGTGAACAGGTGAAAAAAGCATCTGAAAACACCAAAACACTGTTTAAATAGAACTTCTTCTATTTTTAAAATGAGCTTATTTACACATTTATTTTATTTATAACATCAATCAGAAACAAAGGAAACTGAATAAGAAAATAGGATGTTAAAATAAGGTTGAGGTTTGACCTATATCAACAAAGAAAGTCATGGCAAAGGCCGCCACCTCATCCTTAAATCACCCAGATATACTTGGAACACATGGCACAGTATGTAAGTTCATCCACTCTTTTGAGGTGCTTGCAGTGTAATGCAGAATGGGGTGAGTTAAGAGAGGACTGCTTCTGTTGGTGTAAGTTAAATCTGTAGGGCAACATTTTCAAATATGTTCTTCAAATTACTCTCTAGAGTTTTGCACTGAATCTTTGTGCACACAGATTGATCACCTGAGCATGTGAATAAGGTCATTAGACACACCAGTGCTGATTTGTGCATGCGCAAAACTTACATGCATAATTTAGGAGCTAGTGTTTAAAGAATTTACTCTTCACATTATCTACAGTTTCAGAGGATGAGTTTGTATGTGGACATTTGTTGAGCACAAATCACAACTTGACATAAAAAGACAAAAATGTTGCATAAGCAAATGGGTCCTGCAGGAAACATGCATGCATATTTTTGGAAGCAGTGTTTGGATTTGTCCCTAAACACTTTTATATACAGAATCCTGTGTTACTGTAACATTAAGACAAATACTAATTTTAGTTCTGTGACAAAAAATATTCCTTATTCACACAAACAGTCTTTTTATGAGTAGTCCCACTGACTCAATGGAACTTCATGTGTGAAAGAGAATGTGTAAGATTGGGCACTAATTGCTTTATACATTGGATCAGTTTTTTTCACCTAGTTAATGTTTCATACATTGTGTTAAACTTAAAATGTGTATTTACAATCCTCACTGAAGGGAATTTATTTTACTGAGAATTACCACCGTCTGCAGGGAAACAAAACCTTACAAGGCAGATGTGATCAGTCTTTGTTCCCTTGGCACTGGTCAGCAGGGAGAAGCGAGTGAAGAGGAGCACAGAAATTAGTCCGGTTTCAGAGTAATAGCCGTGTTAGTCTGTATTCGCAAAAAGAAAAGGAGTACTTGTGGCACCTTAGAGTCCGTTGCCAATGATGAAAATTTAAATGAATACTTACTAGAAACCTTGTCTTACAGAATCTCCATCACACGTGGGTTCTCCTTTTCTTGATGGCTACCAGGGGCAATTCAGTTTTTTTGTCATTAAACTCTGGATTATAAGCCGTGCCTTCTACTTCCTGCTAAAAGTTCTGCCTGCAACAGTAAAAGCTACTTTTGCCGATTCAGGTAGAAGTTTTTGGAGTAGGGAACTAAGAGGCACACTGAACATTAATTGTAGTTGTTAGTTCGTCCTGTATATTATGAATTTCTGAAGTTCCAACCATAAACAAAAAGGATTTTCTCTGGAGATGACTCACAGGAAATGTCTCATTTACCTGAAGTGTCACAGTTGACTTGTTCTAAACAGGCATAAAAAACAGAAGTTGTCTAATTTGTAAGATGTCTCAATCCTGAGATTGAAGGAGGCTTTTGTCAATTCTGGTTTTAGCCCAAAAACCCTTGCGTGTTCAGAGTATTGGATGTAGGAGGCATCTGGTAGGGAGACAATACCAATGTTTGGTTTTTGGTGGTGGAGCCAATGCAGCATGTAGGGAAGGCATCAATCTTAATAAAACTTGGCAAGAAGAGTGATCCCAAAGTGTTCCCCCAACTTGGATTTCATAGTTGCAGTAAGTTCAAATATACCTGCTGCTTCCTGAACATAAGTTTGAAGGGGCAAATACAGTTCTAACTTCACTTTTCCTGTTTCCTTTTGTTAGACAGGAGGAAGATGTTTTGCCCATGTCACTGTTTTCTGGACAATGAGGCTTTTTAAAAAAATGCTATCATAAAATACCTCAGCCTGTTTGATAATGATAAAGTAGCAGCTTGGGCTTGCTCTGTTAATGAAACACAGGAACAGTGTGTTCCTCAGTTTGGTGCTGTCTAACAGGAAAAGAACTCTATCATTTGCATTCTGCTGATACTCATAAACTTTTTTTTTTAAATCATAAAAAAATAAGGAAGAAATATCTTTTGCAAAACTTCAGTTCCCTTACGTGTTCCACTGATAAAGGCAAGTTCTCTGAATCAGAGGTTGATCAGTCAGACCAGGATCAACAAGAGAGATTGTTTTCCTTCAGAGCCCTTTGATACGATGTGTACATTTAAAAACATTATCAATATAATAGATATTCAACCAGACAAAGAGGAGGAGAAGAAATCAACAGGCAAATCCCCACTATCAAAAAGGGAGTGAGCACTGTCTTTACATTCTTCCTTTGAAGATATTATAATAGCAGTGTGAGAATCCTGATAAGGGAAAGGAGGCTCAACCAGCAGATAAAATTCTACAAAAGTTCCAAAGCCAGCATGGTGACTATTTCTAAAGTAGATATGGCAGTAGCCTCAAAGCCAAAGATATGATCTTACCATCTGTAGGTGATTACTTTTCAAGATCATGCAGTTAGGAAAATTGAAGCTACCTTAAGGAGAAACTGAAACAGCTGCAGCCTTCTGAAAAGCATTTTTATCCCCAATATATTTTGTTAAAACAGCCTGTCTCTCCTGTTATATTGACTTAAAAAGAAACCTTAAAAATACTGTCCTTAAAAATAGAATGATTTTTTCCATCTATTCTCAGGCCTGGTCTACACTACAAAGTTAAGTCCCCATAAGCCACCTTGTGTAGACCTAGTTGTGCATGTGTGTATGCCTACATTTATCTCCCACTGATATAAACTCTCAGTTATGCCGACATAGTGACACCACCCCCCCAAGTGGCATTGAGTCATGGTCAATTTACTGAGGTTGACACAGCGCAGATGTAGATGCTCTGTTACCGATGTTGACACGAACAGTCCTCTAGCACCTCTTCCACAATGCCTGAAACTGACCACTCTGGTCACAGTTGTGAACTCCACAATCCAGGGTTTACACAAACCGGAAGACCTCTCCCCCTTTAAAGCCCTGCAGATTATTCAGATGACTTTTCCTAATTGTCCAGATTGGCAAGCACACCAAGCAGCTCTCCACAGTTATGTGCAACTGTCCAGCTGACCGTGCTGGCTACACAATCCAGACACACATCGTCTTGGAGTAGACAGGAGCTACTGGATCTCCTGGGCCTGTGGGGAGAAGAGGCTGTACAAGCACAGCTACAGACCAGCCATAGAAATGTGAACATATACGAGCAAATTGCATGGGGGGCTGCAGGAGAAGGACTATGATGGGGATCAGCAGCAGTGCTGTGTGAAAACAAAGGAACTGAGACAGGTATACTAGAACGCCAGGGAGGCCAACAGTTGATCCACTGTTGAGCCGCAGACCTGCTGCTTTTACTAAGAGCTGCATGCCACAATTGGCAGAGACCCCACCACCACCTTGCACACCACCATGGATACCTCTGAGGAGGCAGTCACAGGCCCCTGGTGTAAACAGCGAGGCTGAATAGGAGGAAGAGAATGGGGCACATGTGAGCTAGGACCTGTTTGAGCATCCACCACAGTCCAGTCAGTTCTGGCAGTCGAGCATGGGCAAGCCCAATGCAGGCAAAGGAGCCTTGGGTAAGTGTGTTAGTTTCCTATTACCGTGATGGCATCCCCAATTTAGCAGGACACAGCTATTGACTTTTCATTTATTTACTCGTACTATAAGAGGTAGCTGTAGAACAAAGAGAGAACATAAGAACGGCCATACTGGATCAGACCAAAGGTCTGTCTAGCCCAGTATTCTGTCTTCTGACAGTGGCCAATGCCAGGTGCCCCAGAGGGAATGAACAGAACAGATAATCAAATGATCCATTCCCTGTCACCCATTCCCAGTTTCTGGCAAACAGAAGCTAGGGACACCATCCGTGCCCATAGATGGACCTGTCCTCCATGAACTTATCTAGTTGTTTTTTGAATCCTGTTATAGTCTTGGCCTTCACAACATCCTCTGGCAAGGAGTTCCACAGGTTGACTGTTGTGTGAAGAAATATTTCCTTTTGTTTGTTCTAAACCTGCTGCATATTAATTTCATTGGTGACTCCTAGTTCTTGTATTAGGAGAAGGAGTAAATAACACCTCCTTATTTACTTTCTCCACACCAGTCATAATTTTATAGACCTCTATCATGTCTCCCCCTTAGTCATGTCTTTTCCAAGCTGAAAAGTCCCAATCTTATTAATCTCTCCTCATATGGAAGCTGATCCATACCCCTAATAATTTTTAATGCCCTTTTCTGAACCTTTTCCAATTCCAATATATCTTTTTTGAGATGGGACGACCACATCTGCCCGCAGTATTCAAGATGTGGGCATACCATGGATTTATATAGATGCAATATAATATTTTCTGTCTTATCTATCCCTTTCTTAATGATTCACAACATTCTGTTTGCTTTTTTGACTGCCGCTGCACATTGATTGGATGTTTTCATAGACTCAGTTCTCCACAATGACTCAGTTCTCTTTTTTGAGTGGTGGTAACTAATGTAGACCCATCATTTTAAATGTATAGTTGGGATTATGCTTTCCAATGTGCATTACTTTGCATTTATCAACACTGAATTACATCTGCCATTTTGTTGCCCAGTCACCCAGTTTTGTGAGATCCTTTTGTAGCTCTTCGCAGTCTGCCTGGGACCTAACTATCTTGAGTAGTTTTGTATCATTTGCAAATTTTGGCACCTCGCTGTTTACCCCTTTTTCTAGATAATTTATGAATATGTTGAATAGGACTGATCCCAGTACAGACTCCTGGGGGACACCACTATTTACCTCTCTCCATTCAGAAAACTGACCATTTATTCCTACCCTTTGTTTCCTATCTTTTAACCGGTTACCAATCCATGAGAAGACCTTCCCTCTTATCCTATGACTGCTTCCTTTGCTTAAGAGCCTTTGGTGAGGGACCTTGTCAAAGGCTTTCTGAAAATCTAAGTACACTATATTCACTGGATCCCCCTTGTCCACATGCTTGTTGACCCCCTCAAAGAATTCTAATAGATTGGTGAGGCATGATTTTCCTTTACAAAAACCATGTTGACTCTTCTCCCAACAAATTATGTTCATCTATGTGTCTGACAATTTTGTTCTTTACTGTAGTTTCAACCAGTTTACCTGGTACTGAAGTCAGGTTTACTGGCCTGTAATTGCTGGGATCACCTCTGGAGCCCTTTTTCAAAATTTGTGTCACATTAGCTATCCTCCGGTCATTTTGTACAGAAGCTGATTTAAATGATAGGTTACAAACTACAGTTAATAGTTCTGCAATTTCTTGTTTGAGTTCCTTCAGAACTCTTGGGTGAATACCATCTGGTCCTGGTGACTTATTACCATTTAATTTATCAGTTTGTTCCAAAACCTCTTCTAATGACATCTCAATCTGGGACAATTCCTCAGATTTGTCACCTAAAAAAAGCTCAGGTTTGGGAATCTCCCTCACATCCTCAGCCGTGAAGACCATTGCAAAGAATTAATTTAGTTTCTCTGTAGTGGCCTTATCGTTCTTGAGTGTTCCTTTAGCATCTCAGTTGTCCATTGGCCCCACTGGTTGTTTAGCAGGCTTCCTGCTTCTGATGTACTTTCAAAAAGTAATAATAATTTTTTTTTGTCTTTGGCTAGTTATTCTTTAAATTCTTTGAGGTAGAGTCATTATCTGCTTTTCATTTCCCTGTACAGTTAGGCAGGGGGTCATCTGGAACAATGTGTTTATGTACACAGGGATGTCCCTTAAACCCTCCTGAGAGCTTGACAAAACTTTGGAGGCACTCTGCAGTCCTCTCTCGAAGGTTTTTAGGAATGGCAGCCTTATTTCTTCTTCTGCCTCAGGACACTTTCCAATGCCACTTTGGCAGGTACCATTACAGTACACAGGCTAGCAGCATATGGACCCTGGCAGCTTTGGGACATCAGATGAAGCTGTGCCTTTTGCGTCTTTGTTACCATCAGGAGTGAGATATCAGCTAAAATCACTACTTCTGTGGAAAATGGTGGCAGTATTCAGTGCTATTGCTCTATACTCTTTGTTTTATGCAACTGAGCATATCTTTCACCCCTGGCACGCCATACTCACCATGGTTGGTGCTGTGAGTGTTACTGTGCACAAGCACTCCGAAGCAGAAGTGTCAGTAAGCCTCTCTTCTTTACAACTTCAGGGGAGCAAGGGAAGGGAGTTTTGAATCATAACTTTCACTTTCCATTGTGACTGCACTGACACTGCTACCTCTGTGTGTTTATCTGTAGCGGCCTTAAGGGGTTCCCCCTCCCCACCTGCGGAATGCCTGAGCTAGCTAAGCAAGAGAAAGAAGAGGACTTGGAATGACATTTTCAATTAGAATCCTGCAAGCCAGTGCTGCATCAGACCACGAACGGAGAGCCGGGAGGACAAATATTGCAGACTTTATGGAGAAGATACAGAAGACAGGCCCAGGAGTCAGAGAGGGAGATGCACCAGGACGTAATGGGGCTTTTGCAGCAGCAAACACAGAGGCTTCAGACTCTTGTGGACCCACAGATTCAATAATTCCGAGTTCACCTCCTTTGCAGTCCATGGAGAACAGCAGTATAGCATCTCCCTACAACCCCCGGCCAACATTTCCCATTGCATCACGGACCGCATCCCTACTCTTACCACTCCACACCAGGGGATGTCAAGGAGAACCACAGCTTAACATACATTGACCTATGAGAGCCACGGTTGACATACGTGTAGCTGAAATGCGCATGAATGTGCCTTCCCCTTTTTTAAGCAAAATGGCTGGCGGCATTGAAAGTATCTACTTACTTGTGATTGTACACAAGATTGTACACTTTGACAACTCACAGGATCAGTGACAAACATAGTATATATAATCCTAAATGTACAGCAAGCAATACAAAAATAATAGATGCGTTGTCGATGTTATTCTTACATGTGTACCAAGCACCACATAATTCCCAAAGGTCCCCCAAACTGCATGATAAGGTAGAGCATGGTATACCACAACACATTATTGTGGCTCACTGTTAGTGCTCTTTCAAAGCCTCCCTGCACTGTATACTTCTGTGTTGAGCTCTTCTGACAGCCTTTGTATCTGACTGTTCAAACTCGGCAGACAACCACTCCACCTCTGCCATCCACCCTAGCAGCAACTTTTCCCTCGTTGCTTCACAGATATTATTAAGGACACAGCTGGCAGCTATAACCATTGGGATATTTTTCTCACTGAGATCCAGTCTTGTCAGTACACAACACCAGCACCCCTTCAATCTACCAAAACCTCTATCATTCTGCACCTGCTGAGTCGGTAGTTGAATCTTTCCTTTGTGCTGTGGAGGTGGCTGATGTATGGCTTCATGAGCAAGGGGTAGGCTTGGTCCCTCAGGATCATTGTTGGCATCTATTGCTTCACCTCAGTTTGGGAATGTCATATCTGCAAATCCATCCATTATGTCCTGCACATTGCCTGGCGTCTCACTCCTGTGTAGCAGGAGACGATTAATGGCCCTACACACTTGCATGACAATAGCCCCACGGTAGATTTTCCAAAATGATTTTGCATTGACTGGTAGCAATCCTGTGTTGCAAGTTTCCACAGTGCAATCACCACCTGCTTTTCCACTGTCAGTGCAGCTCCCATTTTGGTGTCCATGCTCTGGAGGGCTGGGGCTGGCTTGGCACACAGATCCAGAAATGTGTCCTTTTATATCCAAAAGTTCTGCAGCCCCTGCTTGTCATGGCAAACCTGCATTATCATGCAATCTTACCAGTTAGTGCTCATTTTTCAGGCTGAGAGAAACAAGCACTCCACCAGTTGCAGCTGCTCCACAAATGCTACGAACAGTCTTGAATTGGTTCTCAGTTTGTTCTGTCTGACCTCCTGGAAATTGTCATGTTCCCCGGGGCTGCTCTGCAAATACTGGAGGATCATGTGTCCTTTGCTTGCAGTACTCATGACAATTGTGCAGAGCTGTGCAGCTCCAAGCTTCTGTCACAGATGGCAGACAGCAGTGAGTCCCATATGGGTATCGGGGATTTTCCAAATAGGTATGAAAATCGTGGGCTAGAGAGTGCATTACGGCGTGGAGAAAGTTACATAATGGGAACTTGACCCCGTGCTCCCAGTCACTCCCCCATGACTTGTTTTTGCCCTACCAGGCATTGCCAAAATTTCCCAAAAGACAGTGTGCTGGATGGTGGCAAGCTCCATGCTGGGATACCTACTCATGGTGCACTGCACTCTGCATTGACACAAGCACTCCTGCTGAGTATGCAGAGTACTAATGCAAGGCACCAAGTATGCATCAATGTGCACAAGTGATATACTAACTGCAGCAAGCGGCTTCGTGCCAACACAACTTGCATCAGCAAAAGTTTGTAGTTTGAACATGACTTCAGAAAGCTATCTGTAGCAAATGTGGCTTCTCTTTCATATCCATTTTGAGAGAGTAATACTAAGGATTTACCCATTTTAAAAAATGCAAAGATAAATCAGTTGTCACACCTCAGAGGAGATTCTTAGCATGTTTTGGTTTGGATCCTATAGATGAAAAAGAAAAAAAACTATGGCATAAACCTGCTATCTGTACAGCCATGCAAATATATCATAAAAAAACTAAACAGATAGTCATCGGTATTATTTGTGTCCTTTCATCCAAGATGTAAAAGATCAAAATAATTCAAATCCTTTTTAGCCAGACTGATAAATAATATAGTTATATTAGGCTTATGCAAAGGTAGGCCAGATAATATCAGAACAGAGTTAAGAAGGACTTGTGGGTTAAAGATCTTTGACTTCAAGAAAACATTCTGTAGATTCTACCTGTTCCTCAGATCATATAATTGTCACAGCCGGTTGAAGCAATAGACCTCTGCAAATGCAATTTCAGATGAAAGATCCCTCTATAGCAGTCATTGTCACTTGATCCAATTATTTTCAAGGAAATGAACAAATTCAGTTTTTTTAACCTCCAAACTGATGTATCGTAGAAAATAATGCATGCAAGAGAGGATATCCCTGTAAATTACAGGACAAGAAGTCACCCTATGTGGAAATGCTACACTTTCAAGAGAAGAGAGCAATAGGATGTGTGAGGAGAGGTTGAGAAGAGTGGAGTGGACGGCGATGAGAAGATGCAGGACCAATCGCAGGGGGAGGCTGGGGCGAGGGGGGATAGGAGTGCCATTTGACCTGGACCTCAAGCTCAAAGGGGGCCTCAAATTTAGACACTTGTCAATGTTTTGACATTTGATAAGTTTCGCAGCTTGGTTTTATGGGAAGTACAAAGCAGTTCTGCTTGAGCATAATTCAAACTGTATTTTCTCCAGCTGTGGAAACCACACACTAAACTTTGTAGGTGTTGTCGGTGCTGAATCATGCAAGGAGGCAATTACGTACTTTGGAACTGTTCAGCAAATGTACAGTCTCTTCAGTAGCAGTCCACAAAGGTGGGAAAATCTGAAGCAATATCTTCCTGTTTCACTGCATGGGATGTCCGAAACTAGATGGTCTGTATAGATTGATGGTGTTCAACCAGTTGCGCAGCATTTGAATTCAGTGAGAAAGGCTTTAAATGAACCTGAATCTCTCAATCTCACTGCACAGGCTTGAACTGAACTTCAGTCTATTCAGAAGCACATGTCCAAATTTGAATGCATTCTGATGTAATCTTTGTGGATGAAGCTACTTACAATGATCCACCAAACTAATCTGGTAATCGAAGCACGCAGTGCTACACTTGATGTTGAGAGGGATAACATTGAAAGTCTTATCAATGACATTGAACCGATTTGTGAACAATGGGATGTGATCCTGGCTGAGTCCAAATTAGTAGCACAGAATATTGGCATTTCAGTTCTCCATCAGTCGCAACTTACCTACTGAATCCGATGCCGAGCAGCATTATAGGGTCAATGTCTTCCTTGTCATCACTGACTCTCTTCAGTTAGGTCTTACACGTCAATATGAGTCACTGTGACTAATTTGTACCCTTTTTGGGTTTCTTTGGCAGTTCAACAGATTGAATAATGAAGATCTACTTTCTGCAGCTGAACAATTTCAGCAACAGTACAACAAAGAAATCTCAAAAGATCTCCGTGACGAGGTCATCTTCCTCAAATGAATATATTCCACGAACTTTAAATTGGATTGCAAGCCAAAGGAATTGCTTCAAGAAATACTCGAACCTGGACTCTCTGGGGTGTTTTCTAATATCACAATTGCACTGCGTATTTTTGTCAGTTTGCCTGCATCAGTGGCTTCACGTGAACGCACCTTCAATGTGTTGAAGCAGGTGAAGAACTATCACTGTTCAACTATGGGACAAGAGTGTTTGAATGGGCTCGCCGTGCTTAATATCAGCTGTGACATTGCATGAAAGCTAGATTTAGATCAATAATTAGTGCATTTGCACAGAAAAAGGCTAGAAAAGCATTTGTTAAATTAAAAAATATTCAAATTGTCTCACTCTTTTTTTGGTGCCTTATTTTGTTTTCATGTGTCTTTTTTTCTTTTTTTAAATTATGTCTAGGGGGCTTCAAAAGCTGGAAATGCAATGGGCCTCTCTGGACCTCTGAGAGGACCTGAGAAGATGAGACAGCCATGCTTGTTGCAGGCATGTGAAATGGGGAGTTCAGAGGTCTGTAGAAAATGAAAGACAAGGTTTTGTGGAATATAGGAGTTTTGAGACATAACCATCCAGATGTGGGACAGTAACTCGACAGTACTCACCAGCAACTACACACCACACCACAGAAACCAATCCCTTACCCAGGAACCAATCCCTGTAGCAAACCTTGTTGCCTACTCTGCCCCATATCTACTCTAGCGACACTATCAGAGGACCCAACCACATCAGCCACACCATCAGAGGCTCATTCACCTACACATCTACTAATGTGATATATGCCATCATGTGCCAGCAATGCCCCTCTGCCATGTACATTGGCCAAACCAGACAGTCCCTACGCAAAAGAATACATGGACACAAATTGGACATCAGGAATGGTGACACACAAAAACTAGTAGGAGAACACTTCAGTCTTCCTGGACATTCTATAACAGATTTAAATGTAGCTATACTTGAAGAAAAAAACTTCAGAAACAGACTTCAAAGAGAAACAGCAGAACTAAAATTCATTCACAAATTTAACACCATTAATTTGGGACTGGGAGTGGCTGGCTCATTACAAAAGCAGCTTTGCCTCTCCTGGAATTGACACCTCCTCATCTATTTTTGGGAGTGGACTACATCCACCCTGATCGAATTGGCCCTGTCAACACTGGTTCTCCACTTGTGAGGTAACTCCCTTCTCTTCATGTGTCAGTATAGTAGTGCCTGCATCTGTAATTTTCACTCCATACATCTGATGAAGTGGGTTCTAGCCCATGATGGCTTATGCCCAAATAAATCTGTTAGTCTTTAAGGTGCCACCGAACTCCTTGTTGTTTTTGTGGATATAGACTAACATAGCTACCCCCTGATACTTGTACAGTACTTAAGAGCGATGATTAGCCAAGACATTCCGCTTCATTCTAGCAGTGCTTATAGCTATGTAGAAGGTTAAAATGATATGATCTTTGTTACAAAATTCTATAGTTATCAGTCCAGCTTTCAGGTGAGTTGGAGAGGTTGGGGATGTCCCAGTAAAGGATCTGTCTGTGAGGCAATAGCCTGGGCCTTTGGTAGTGATTTTTTTTTAAAAATTACTTTAATGTGAAAGGGCAGTCTCCAACAACCATTGTTTTTATATTTATCTGCTTGGAATAGTTAGATGCTGGCTCAGTGATCTACTGGCATTATATAATCTCTCCCAAACTGGGTGTCTCAAACCTAATTGTATGTTTCCAGGCCAGTAGAAGCTATGAGTAGAGTGGAAGCAGTCTGCTGAGACCCTGGCTGGAGGAAGTACCATGTATTGTTAAGTTATATTGCTGAGTTCTAGTGGGAATCAGTTCAACATGGGACATTTCAATGTTAATAAGAAAGGAAGGGTATATAAGAGGAAAACCCCAATACATATAAAGGGCATGACTTTTTATACTGTTATTTAACACCAGCGATAGCATAAGAACGTGCAAGAATGGCCATACTGGGTCAAACCAAAGGTCCAGCTAGTCCAAATCCTGTCTTCCAACAGTGGCCAGTGCCAGGTTCCTGAGAAGGAATGAACAGAACAGGTAATCATCAAGTGATCTATCCCGTCTCGCCCATTCCCAACTTCTGGCAAACAGAGGCTAGGGATACCACCCTTGTCCATCCTGGATAATAGCCATTGATGGACCTGTCCTCCATGAATTTATCTAGTTATTTTTTGAACCCTGTTACAGTCTTGGCCTTCACAACATCCTCTGTCAAAGAGTTCCACAGGTTGACTATGCGTTGTGTGAAGAAACACTTCCTTTTGTTTGTTTTAAACCTGCTGCCTATTAATTTCATTTGATGACCTCTAGTTCTTGTGTTATGAGAAGGAATAAATAACACTTCCTTATTTACTTTCTCCACACCAGTCATGATTTTATAGACCTCTATCATATCTCCTTTTAGTTGTCTCTTTTCCAAGCTTTCTTTCTTCTTTCTTGCTTCTGTGTTTGTGGGCACAGTTCATTTCAGTTAGACAGCTAAATATTTGACTGTGGTATTTAGATATCCACAATATATTAATTGAATTTGTATGTAACTGTGCCCACAATCTTAGGTGCAGAAAAAAAAAAAGGTCAGCTTTTAAATATCTGTACTAAATTGTCAAAGAAGCTGTTTTAATTTTGTCCTCTTAAGTTCTTGGGGTAAGAGGAAGAAAGTAGTTACGTCCACAGTTTTAACTGATATGTCTCATTAAAATGTGGTATCATGGTACTGTGTAAATGTTATTCATGCTTAAATATACAGTACAGTCTCAATCTGTTTATTGAGGGAGAAAAACATTTTGTCACAATGAAAATTTCTTATTTAATAATCCTGCAGAAAAGATGTTCTAAATCTTAAAATTTAATAATGTGTACCATTCTGTTAAAATAAAAGCTCTGTACTCAAAACTTTCCAGCACGTACAAGTGAGGAAATTCCAAGCATTCTGCTGTGACAGATACTGTTAGTGGGAAGTTGTCCACTGACGTCAAAACAGAGAATGGCAAACAGCTTTGTTCATGTCATATAAAAATGCATAGTCTTGGATAAACTCTGCGTTAGTAACAGAGCTATCAATGATATATGGGCAGCTTCACATGCATTCCCATGTGCATTCAATTCAATTCTACATTCCAGATTTTATTTAATGAGCAACTGATGGAGCCAAGACCTGGCACTGCACAAAATACCATAGCCTATTTTGTCCAGTCCTGAAGGAAAAACAAGATGAACAAATTCAGATTTAACACAGGATTATTACAAAGTTGTGACTTTTATTTCTCCATTAATAATTCTGAATAACACATTTGGGATGTGTAAAATGATGGTTAATTTGTAAAAAGAGTTTGTGCCAAAATTCCTGCAGTAGTTTAACCACTAAAAAACCAGTTTCGATTAATGTGAGTGATATGTATGTAAAGCATGCAGAATTATCAGGATGCATCTCATCTTTTTTTGTATTTACATTTTAAAAAAAAGTTATTTCCTTGAGTTGTGTTGTCTAATCAGCATTGCTATATCATTTTTTTTGGTAATGTAATGCATTTCTTCAGGTTCATTGTGGAGAGACAATTTTAGGGTTAAGTCATGTCCCCTTGATGGAGTTGGTGGGGAGTGTAGTGTAGTGAGGTGTTGTACAGTTAAGTATACATTTGTGCAAAGAGATTTGTGCATGCAATTATTCATGCCCCTGGACTTATCAAGCTCTTCATATAAATGGGAGTTTTGCATGTAAAATGAGTGCAGGGTACACCTCTTTACATTTGTGCAATTCTGTACTGGCAAGGAGATGGATTAAAACCGGGTTTCCCTATTTCCCTTCCAGACAAAGACATGTTTTCTTGGACCCCTCCCCCAAAATTTCTTATTGTAACCATAGGGAGGCAAAATTTAATAACTGTAGCCATATCATAACAAATACAGTTATAAAAAAGAGAATCAGAAAGTAAACTTGGTAAACTTTGCTGCCCAAAATGAATCCTCAGTAATTTTCTTTTGCCGATGCCTTTAACGTTTCCGGAAAATATGCACTTCTGCTCTTAATTTGAAGAGTCTACTCACTTCTGCTTCTAGCTTTTGTGTTGTGCCACAGTTTTAAAGACATTTTTAGCAACAAGAGCTTGGTGGTATATAAGGGAGTGAAATTGCGAAGTATTAGGTGCAGGATTAGGCATCTGTTTGACCACGCATATATTCTTACCAGCCGTTGACTTGGCACCATCTATTCAGATGGCAATACACGACTCCCACTGAATGTGGAAGTCTTTGCCAGCTTCTTGAAATATCTTGAATAAACATTCTCCTATTTTCTGTCCTGGCACAGCTTTACAAATGAATAAGTCTCTTTCAAGTATCAGAGGGGTAGCCATGTTAGTCTGGATCTGTAAAAGCGGCAAAGAGTCCTTATAGACATGAGCAGCTAACGTGGGTAGTGTTGGAGTATAAGCATCTGACAAAGGGGGTATTCACCCATGGAAGCTTATGCTCCAGTTTGTCTCTTAGTCTATAAGGTGCCACAAGTCTTTTTCAATAGAACAATCAGAATATACAATAGCCATAAATACGAAGTGGTGCAGCCCCAGAAATATTGGTTGAATCATAAGGCTGAGTTGTGAAGTAGTCATTTAGCCTAAATTTTGAAAGCAATTGGCCTTGGACTTCCTTGGCCACATCACTAATGTGGCACATAAGATTGTTGTTCAACAGATGCACTGTTTTCACTTTTCTTTAAGCTCTATAATTTCTTAAACCGTATTTTTCAAGGCTTCAAGTTTTCTCTTCTTTAAAAAAAGCCCTCAGGTTCATCTATTCATAATAGATGTTTGTTTCTAAGTGTAACAATGACTTGAAGAGCCAGATCTTCAGAATATACTGTGGTACAGAATCACTCTAAAACAGCACCTGGTATATGTTGTATGTTTGTGTTTTCATTTATCTTCCTGTACCATAATCAGAATAACTTCCAATGTCCTTCTCAGAAATGGATGAAGGTCTTCATCCCAGACTTGCATGACGATGTGATCCCACCACTCAGTGCTTGTTTCCCAAGCACAAAAGCGGTGTTCAACAGTAGTGAGCATGTCTGTGAATGCCACAAGCAAACTCGTGTCATATGCGTTACTCGAGTTGATGTCGTCGGAGTCCTCACTGTCACTTTGGATCATAAGGAATAACTCGACTGCCAAATGTGACATGCTAGTGAGACTCGTCAGTATACTCCTCAGCAGTTCGGGCTCCATTCCCGCAGACTGAAAGGAAGACAGAGCGTGGAGTACAAAAAAAGTTGAAAGATGGCACCAAAGGTGGATGGAAGCACAGGGATTGCTGGGATGTGAACCGATGCATCACGGGGCATTGAGACAGGACCCAGAATGCCCTGCACCCTCTGCCCCCTTCCCACAAGCCACAGTGCCAGAATGGGAAGAGATGCTCTGTGGGATAGCTGCCCATAATGCACCACTCCCAATGCTGCTGCAAGTGCCACAAATGTGGCCGCACCAGTGCGCCTGCGGCTATCAGTGTGGACAGACTGCAGCGCTTTCCCTACTGTGCTCTCCGAAGGCTGGTTTAACTCAAAGTGCTCTACATCTGCAAGTGGAGCCATGCCCTCAGAGCCAACTGAGCTGGAACACTGAATGAATGATGCATGCGGTGAGGTTCTGTGAGTCTCAGCAAGGTCCTCAGGCCTTAGTGATTATAGAAGATGCTTCTGGTAATCCCATTTCATGACTTTGTCATAAATAACATTATAATAGGATTTATACTATTTTACAGAAGGTAAATATAAGAGCACCTGCACGGGCACAGGCTTAATACCATTTTATTAGCAGGAGCTGTAGTAGCCTGCTAAGCCCCCACACTGTACTAAACTGTGCTGGATCACTAATTGGGCTTCACACGTTACAAAAATATGGTGGCCTTAAAGAGGCACACTTCTATTGGACTTACGTTTTATATTCATTTTTTAATTAATGAGAATTAGAATTTTGTAAAATATCACCTTTTTTTTATGATCTCTGGGGCAACCCTTCAACCCCACATATCTTCTCCTTTGCAACCTTTCGTGGGGGCGGGGAGGAGGTGGGATTGGAATTTACAGTTTGCAAAACTTTTCATTAGACAACCTGTTAATAATAATGGTCAAGTTTATTACAGTAGTACCCAAGGGACAGTCAAGAATGGGGTCCCATTGTGTCTGGCACAGAGTAACAGTCTGGTCCTGCCCCAAAGAGCTTGCAGTCTAAATAGACGAACAGGGTGGAAGAAGGGGTATAACCTAAGCAGAGTGAACAATATGATGGCAACAAATGTCATGTTAATTCCATGATTTTGTGTGTGTGTTTGTGAGTGTGTGTGTGTGAGAGAGAGATTGATTTAGTTAGGAAGGGATAACCTACATGGAAAGAGAAGGGAGAGGGGATATTGAAAGGAAGGTAGGTGAAGGACAGAACAGGGAAGAAGAGGGTAAGAGGGGCAGGTGTGAGTGAAGCTGAGGAGAAGAAACTGAGTGGGGGATAGGACAGGGTTGGACCAATCAGGACAGTCAAAACTCTAGAGAGTTCTCTGAATGTCCACAGGTCCCTGCTTTGGCTACTTCTGCAGCTGCTCCTGGACTCTGTGGCTGATTCCTCTCTGCAATTTTTCCCCAAGGTCACATATGGGGGAGGAGGCAACATCTGGGCTTTAGTTTTGCAAAGTGTTGCAGGGATACTACTAGGTCTCTTCCATCTAACTTTTATGTTCTTGGAATCTTATTGTTTGATTGTTCTGAATTGGCGAATCTTTCCTCTTCAGACTGGGGTTTTGAAAAACCGAATAGTGTAAACTTCTAAAACCTATAAAACGTCTAAAGAATTTCTCCTATCTCTTATTTAAAGTACAATAATTACATAAAACTGTATGTCAAACTGCTATAGAATAGGGTAAATATGAAATGTTTTACCCTGGGATTATCATACTCTCTCTATAGGTTTTTATATCTTTTATCATATGCTGCATTTAAAGTTTTAAAATTATGGATGATAAACACTACCCACATTAGCTGCTCATGTCTATCCATGCAGCAAAGCTAAACATTTTGTCAGGAAAAAGGTCTCACATCATAAAATCTTTAAATGAAAATAAATAAGCATTGCATACAAATGTAATACATAACAATAAACTCCAACTGCATTGTGTCTCCACAGTGTGGGGAAAGAAGGGAGTCTTCAGTTGATTTTGGAGCATGATTAACAAGAACTCATAACTAGTGGAGGCCTAAAACTTTAAGCATCTTAGTAACACCATAATTATATCAATAAATCTAATATCAGAACACTGAATGTTATAACAGAGTCTCAGTGTTGTGGTACATAATTACAGATAGTCTTTTAAGACTTTGTCCCAGTTTTGAATAGAACAGGCTTAGTGACTTGATTCACAGATCTCTGGATTCGTTTTTCTTCAACATTAAGGGACATACCAAAGCCATTAATGCAATAATTTAGCTGTGTAGATAGAATTGAAATTTTAAGGTTATGAATTGACTTAAGCATAGTTAGCACTGTGTCTTGTATACTCTGATCTTCTGAAACAATGTATCAGACTCCTTAATGGCTTAGTACTAATGAAAATTCATCCTCAAGATGTTGGTTTAAATGAGTATCTAAACGTGTGGGTGCTGATGTACAAAACCATGGGAACAGGCCATCTGAATTGTGTCAGTAATACAGTTGGATTGGCTTCTTCTTTTGTTGTATTTCAACAATTCCACTACCTATGCCAACCAGCAGCAGAAAACTAAAAATACTCACAGAGGGTCTTCGAACTGCAAGGACGGTTAAGGATGGGTTTGGGACAAAGTTTAAAGAGTTGCAAGGAAATATACCTTCTTAGCACCAAAATTCAGAAACCACAAGAGGGGCTTGATACTGGAAGATGCTGAGCATTGCGGCCTCAATCCAGCAAAGCACTTAAACCCATGTGAACAAGGCACAAGGACAATGTTAGTGCCTAAAATAAGAAGTGAAATAGATGACTCGCAAAATGCTGCCAAATGAACAGTTAAGCAAACTGGAATATAGGACCCGTTTTCCTCTAACTCTTTTCAGTTATAACCATTTTAGGTGTTACTTATGCGGATAATAAGTACAACATTTTCAAACAGAAACACAATTTTTTCAAGCTCTCCGTGCAAGATGGGTGTGTGCCTAAAACAGCAGATAATCTAAATAGATATTTTAGAGCCAGAAAGGAGCTCCTTTTGAAAAATAAAATTACATTTCTCCCAATCTTTCTCTCTAAATTCTTACCTACCTTATCCTTATTACTCATTATTTAATTCTGACAGAAGTAATAAGGTCCCCATGTTCCTTTCCTTCTGGAAATACCAACTAGCAAATGTCATTTTGCCCATTAATAGCGAAGCCATTTTGTCTTATTCGCGTGATAAATTATGCCCACTCGGTCTTTTGAGTATCATATGTCTTGGGAAGCAGAATTTACAATTCAATATCAAATACTCCTATTACGGACTGAAGTAGATCAAATCTCTTACCAAATTCTCTCAGGGAAAGTTAGATATTACTGCCTGACCCCTATCCTCTGGAATGGGGCACATAAGAGTCATGAGATTCTTCAGAACAGTATCTCCAGCCTACCTCCCTGTAGCATACATATGAAAAAATTTCTGCTGTGGTAAATTGCTGTTTGGGGGGGGAATCCTGAAGTTATTTCTGGTAATCAAAACTACTATAGAGGGCAGTAAAAAGAAAAGAAAAGAAAGAAACCAAACAAGCAAGCAAGCAAATAACCTCCAAGTGTCAAAACCAAAGAGAAAAAGCTTAAACTGTAGGCGAGCTCAACTCAAGCCCATCCTTTGGATATCTGAGTCACTTTTCAGAGGAACAGCCGTGTTAGTCTGTATTCGCAAAAAGAAAAGGAGTACTTGTGGCACCTTAGAGACTAACCAATTTATTTGAGCATGAGCTTTCGTGAGCTACAGCTCACTTCATCAGATGCATACCGTGGAAACTGCAGCAGACTTTATATACACACAGAGAATATGAAACAATACCTCCTCCCACCCCACTGTCCTGCTGGTAATAGCTTATCTAAAGTGATCAACAGGTGGGCCATTTCCAGCACAAATCCAGGTTTTCTCACCCTCCACCCCCCCACACAAATTCACTCTCCTGCTGGTGCTAGCCCATCCAAAGTGACAACTCTTTACATAATCAAGTCGGGCTATTTCCTGCATAGATCCAGGTTTTCTCACATCCCCCCCACCCCCATACACACTTTGTTCCCATTCTAGTCCCACCCGAGCCATCCACACCAGGTGTTATAAAAATATAAACACTTTAAAAGTGTTTGATAATTAAATCTTTTGTAGTGAGGTACTTCCACATAATTTGTATGTTTCATCCGACAGACTGAAGAAAACGACAAAGTCTCTTGCCCCCGCACCCCATAAAAGTGAGAGAATTCTAAAAAACTCAAAACAACCCCCTGAAATGCATGTCTTATTACAAAGAAGGGGGTATGGTTTTGATATTAAGCAAAAAGTATACCAATTACAGAGGGGAAATAATTGATTTGGTTCTCCTATTAATTATCTACATATATGTATTTCAGAGGCTACAAACCTTCTGAGTGTTTAGTTTTGAAAGACATTAATGGCATGTGTACCTCAATTTTTTTCTCTTTATCTGTTAGCTCTGAATTTCAACCTGTTCAGTGAGGCCTAAATTGTTTTATTCTATTATTTATATTTTAGCTCAGGCAGTAGAATCAGATTCAATGTTGCTGCTGTATTTTCTCCTATTTTTGTACTAGTTTTATACAGGTTTTGTGCACTTTCCCTTTCCCCTTGTTGCAACATAGCTACAGGGTGTTATTCCATTCTCACCTCTGTTTTACCTTGTCATTCCATTGGCTTCAGTGGAGTTACTTCTGATTTTTTTACTGGCATAAGTGAAAACCGAATCAAACTCCTTGTTGTTTGGATAGATCATGAATACCCCCTCTGTTTTCTACATCTGCCAAGTGAGGTTGCTGAATAACCTTTTTTTGCTAGCTTCTCCCATCCAGGAGTGGAGTCTGTATTAAGCATACCTTCCCAAACAGGTGTTCCTTGTTGAACAAATTACTGTTGGTACTTGATATATTTATATTTATCATTTCTAGGTTGAGAAGCTAATGGTTATTTGTTTGTTTTCCTTTTCCAGGTCCTATTTAAGTGTTGTAAGAGAAAATGAAAGAATTGTCAGATTTTTTTTTTTTTTGATAATAAAGGTTTTAGCCATTTGCTTTCTCATCAAAGAAGTTTTCCGATTAAATTAATCTGCTTCAATATTCATGATCGGTAGAGGCCAAAAGTGGTTTTATTTTTTCCAGCTACTTAGCTGTTGACCAACTAGTGCAACCAAGATGTCATGCAGATTTTTGACCAGGAAACAGTTTGTTTACTTTCTGCAATTCCTCGGAGAATGGTTTTCTTTACTAATGTCATAGGTAGTGTGGAACTAGTGTTCTGCATGAGAAAAATTTCTGTTGATTACCTTGATTCCATTTCCTCCCATTGATGAGAACAAACTTAAAATTTTCAAAATTATTATGAGATGAAATTAACAGCTATTACATCAGCATCAAGAAGGTGGTAAACTCACACGTGCTGTATAACAATCCAAATGCTGAAATGTAGAACTATGACCAGACATACAGGAACCTCACTGCACAGCATTGATTTAGTTGTACCATGTCATATGCACTCTAAAATTTGGAATTGCTTAATTGTCTTTCATAGTAAAGAAAGTACTTAGAGAATACTGATTTTCTCACTATAGTCAGTCAAGATCGATACATTATTATTTAATATGTAGATATCTGGAAGAAAGAGGTAGGCTAGAAGGGTTCGTAACATCCACTCCTCCTCCTCCTTGTCTATTCAAGATGGGGTTTTGGCTTTTTTTGTTTTTCCTGGAAAATATTTAGTGATTAAATTAAGAGAGGTAGGTCCAAACTTAAGTTTTTGTTGCTTTTGAAATGAGAAGTCGTGCATTTTTAACTTTTTTAAGATTTAAATGGGAATACATGGAATGCAAACATGTATTTGGAGAGCTTCTCCCCTTCTTCGTTTTTTTCATACCTTCTTGGTCCTTCCTTGATCACTCTTCATGCCCCCAGTGATGAGATAATATCAGTGGTCCATTTCAGCTTCCCAGATTCAGTAACTACTTTCAGATTCTTATCTCAAAGTTTAGAGTTCTCAGAGATGCCACTATACTACTCTTATTTCAATGAAATTCATTAATCATCTTTGCAGTTGGTCTTTTAGTAGAATGAAAAATGTTAGCATCCAGGAAATATCAGGCTAAATCCTGCTGGCTTTAGTCACCTAAGTAATCTGCAATGGGACTGTGTGTTTGAATAAAGCCAGCAGGATTTGGACCATTCAACCTGAACAGGAATATCCCTTGTGTAACTTTCAGTTGAATCAGACTTTCAAAGTAGGGCGGAAGGAATTTTATTGTTATTTGAACATATTAATGTATACAGATATTAAGTTTTTATTTTAACCCACAAAAGCAAGGGAATTCGTAGCTGAAATTCTATTTCTAATCATCCCATTTTGCCAGAATTTCAAATTGAATATTATAGGCAATACAGGAAACATTGTGAGAGTTTCAAGGTTATATTGTTTACAAAAGCCCTCTCCCACTTACTCCTCAAAAACAGCACATTCATTATCAATTTAAAAGGGTGTATGTAGCCTCTAGATGTCCTTCACTCAGTTTATTGTTGATATGGGGGTAGGGGGGAGGCCCCCCCCTTGCAAAAAAGTGCCTTCCCTACTTGCAAATCTTTACAGTTTTTACTACATTTAAAATCTTATCCTACCTCTAAACAAGACACAACAGGACAGCTCTGTTATCTGTGTTATCTAGATGTATTGTTGTCACTACTTGATGTATCAGGGACTACTGTAGGGGAAACTGTTTGGCATGTTTCTATCATACCTCCTCCTCAGCACCTTTAGACCCAGAATAGAAAAGTAAAGTCAAAGAATAGTAAAAGCTTGAATCCATGCTGGTCACCTCAGGGTCTGACTTAAACCCACTAAAGAACCAATATTTGTTTGAGATGGAAACTTCTACTTTAAGGCAAGATAGTGTCCTGCATGCTGGAGGGTGGGGTTGTGGAATGGCTGTGAAGTGGCTGGTGCCTCCTATAAGGAATTCTGGCTGAGTCATGATTACCCTCTGTAATCTTAAATAAACTTCTGGCTTTCCTCCTTGCTTCCCAGCTCCCTCATGAAACATTCAGAAATGGTACGTGGTCCTTTTAAAAAATCCAATTTAAGCGTATCATCATATACCTCCACTTTAATGGGTCTTGTATTATTACTGTACAGTGTAAAAAAAAGAAAAGAAAATATCACAGTAAGCACTGTAATATAACTTCAGAGAAAGCAGTTCAGGTCTAACCTTGTTTTTTAAGCAGATAATATCACTGTCTATTGCTTTAACATGAAGGAGTTTTTAATGTGATTCAGTGCAGGCTACAGCTGTTATCGTATTAAATGAGTTCTGCTGGAGACTGGAATTTCCAGACAGTCTTGACCGCTGGGAGGTGGAATGTTGCACTGACGTCAGGAGCTGCTCCTGGGAATGTTTTGCATTCCTCTTCCTGGCAATGGTCAGGTGGCTTCCAGCAAGAAGGAAGGAACAGCCGCTTCCAAAAAGGAGGGGAAAAAAGAGGAGGAAAAGAACAGTTTATAATAAAAGTATTGTGGAGGCGGAACTCGTGTTATAAGCCAGATTTGAAATTAGAACCAGATGTTTTGCTTTTGAAAGCTGCACGAATGTTAAATGCATCTATTAATGACTACGATGGTTGAAGTATTTGTCTATCTGTTGCACTTTAATCTCATTGCTCTGTATTTAAACACAGTTGAGAAAAAAAGATTTTTGTCCCTGGGATTTGAACAGCTTCTTTTATAAAAATTATCAAAAATGACCCTTCTAGGAAAAAAAGAGACATACTTATACATAAAAAAGCAACAATATGTATTTGTTTTATGCTTTTATTACTGTTTTTATTCTTCAGAAATAAAATTTAGTTTAATTCTGAAGAATACAGTCTTTAATCCAGTAAATTTCTTACCTTGTGCTAGTTGGAAAAATATACTTGGTGTAAATCGGAGGGTTTGGAGTGTGTAACCGCTGTTTGCAAAATGATTCCCTTTTCACTTACCCTGTCTTTAATATCACTGCCAAGTTATATATTAAAAGCAAAACAATAGCAGATTCTTAATGCAACATCAGTAAAGTAGGAATTACACTAACTGTGGGAAGTGCTTTCGAAATACTACATGTAGAACAAGAGAGGTACAATAAGTTCACGGTTTTTCAGGAATATTTTTGCCACTTGTATTCAATGTGTACCCATTGCTTGGATGCAAATAGTTAATGTAGTAAAATGCTGAGAGACAAATCCTGCCCTCACGTTCAGTGAGTGCATGGGGTCACATTTGCAGCAGAACTGATCAGATGCTAATGTATGTAGGAGAGGGTAGGATTTGGAAACTCTTCCCGGGGAAGCATGCCCATTGCCCGTCACTGAACCCTGGTTTGCATGGTATTTAAATTGCGGTGTAGAAGAGGGAGTTTTCAGGAGCTGTTGGGCTGCGGCCACCTCTAGATCCTCTGTGGTAGTGGCTGTATAGTGACTTCAGAGCTGCTTTCTGGCCTTGAGTGTGGAAGGATTCTTTCCACCTCGCTCCATGGAGAACCCCCACTACCTGTCTATTAAGGCTGGAGACTGATTTTACATTTATGGGCCAAATGCTGCCCTGATGGCAAAACTATTGTGGTTTTGCTGCTATCTGTGGATATGTGTATGAAGAAAACTTGGATGGGAATGTTCAGAGCCTTGCTGGGATCCCTGTGTGGCAAGAGACATGTGGCAAGGACCATAGCTAGGGCTACAGGATCCATTTGCTGCACTGATCCACTGGGATGAAGGCACATGAAGGGTTATTTCAGCTAATAATGATGTAGAAGCTGCAGAGCAGCTGCTTAGACTATTCCATGTCCTGAGGAGGATTCTTCCTCTCAGCTCCCTTTTCTTCTACCGAGTGCCCAGCCCAGCTATTTCGGCTGGGTGCTGGAATGGGATTTAGCTTTCTATGCATTCTTCTTGCTTTCCTGCCTTAGGTCTTCCATGTGGTTCAATTGAATCTCATATAATAGCAGGTTTCAGAGTAACAGCCGTGTTAGTCTGTATTTGCAAAAAGAAAAGGAGTACTTGTGGCACCTTAGAGACTAACCAATTTATTTGAGCATAAGCTTTCGTGAGCTACAGCTCACTTCATCGGTGAGCTGTATGTAGCTCACGAAAGCTTATGCTCAAATAAATTGGTTAATCTCTAAGGTGCCACAAGTACTCCTTTTCTTTGTGCATATAATAGCAGGAATGTGTTGTTCTAAATGGAGTAAATACAATAAAGGTTTGATATTTCTCTGAGGAATGAGTAGTGATTTGCGCATAAGGTAGTACATTTCAGCTAATCTGATTTACTTATGATATCATTGTTCAGAATGCTATTTACCTGCAGATGAGAGAGTTACTGAGTTTATTATGGTAAAAGGTAGGGTATTTGATAGCCACAGTACATTGCAATTAATAATATTTATACAGTTCAGGTGAAGCCTGTGAATGTGTGAGCTTCCTGTTGTACACTGGAATGGATAGGCTGTTTCCTGTTGCAGGGGTGGATTATATTCTGAGGAATTTCCAGAAATGTTGAGAAATGCTGATTCATAGTGTACAATCATATGAACCAGCTAAGGCAGGGTTTAGGGAGGCTTTTGAGTTCTTGGCTGAAGCAAGCAAAAATGTTGCTGTAATGTACTGTTTTATTTTTAGCAAGAGGGCAAGGCAGTGTTACTTAGATTGAGATATTTGCTGGTGGTTTCAAAATGACAGACACTTTTGAGGTTTGCTGTGTTTTTCTAATCTATTTTCAGAATTTGGAAAGCAGGTGGTTTTGCTAAAATACTTAACCTTCTCTATTTTCCCACTAATTGGATTGTTGTAAAAGTGTCTTAAAGAGTTTGTGCAAGAAAGGCTTTTACCATTCTCACAGATCAGAATGCCTTTTTCAGGTGTAAAATTACAGTAACCATTTATTTGTTGCTGAATCTCGCTCAGTACCTATGTTTGCTGAGTCCTTAGGTTTGAAGAGTTGGGACTGTTGCTCAAATGGTGAAAGGCGACACATGTGCGATTACTGCTATGATGGGTTCAATTTAAAAGCTCCAGCACTTTTGCTGCCCCATCTCATATTTATTTTTAGCCGTCACTTCAGAAGGAATTGTCAAATTGCCAGTACAGATTTCTTTCTGAACAAAACCTGCTACCTGTTGTTTTCTGCTTGTGCAGGCCAGAGATGGGGCAAAGTTTTGCTGATAAGCCTGGTAACTTTTAAGCCTGTCTTCAAAATCCATCTTCATAATCTTTTCTTTCCTCTTGTTCTGCTGAGCCAAGCATATTTAGTATTTTAGAAAGGTCTCTGATGTGTATATTGTTCCACGAAGTCCTTCATAAACTGAAAGTTTATTTGGAAAAGCCACCATAGACTGGCTAATTATTACTAAAATTGCTGTCAGCATTTGTGTGTGCATATATATATGAAACAGAGCCATCTTTTTGTCTGTTGTTCAGTAAATCATGTGGTGTTGACTAATGAATATTTAATATTGTGCTAATAACTCGGCAAATTTCTTCTAATCAGTTTGCCTATCATTCTTTGCACCTGTAGTATTCCGACAGTCATTCAGGTTTGAGTCTTGCGGTATTCAACGTTAATCATGTGATTTTGGTCACAAACATAGGTTTATTGTCCTCAGTAGGACCACCATAAAAAGTATCTTGTGTGGGTCAGGGAATTATATAATTGCCCCTCTGCATGTTTAAATAGAACAATATTCAGGCAACATAATATGAGTATATTTAGTAGTGCCTGTTATTAACTGATGTCTGCCTTTTTTGTTTCAAACTTACTTTGTGACTCTATTGCTGACCTCTAAACAAGATACTATCAAATACTGCAGAAATGTCCTGGACTAAATCTTTAGAATTCGGCAGATCAAACCCCAAATTATGGTTTTGTTTAATTTAAATAACAAACTTATTAGACTGTCTTCATTATCCAAGCTGAATAAAAAGTCGTAAGTAAACACAGAAATAAATGTCAAGAAGTAAATTACATTTTTAAAATGTTTCAGTTTTAGTATTCTAAGGTATCACCAATAACAGAAGAAAATATTTGGTTTTAAATATTAGTACGTGCTTTTTAACTCGCCACCTCAGTCTGTAGGAAAAGTATTTGAGATATATATTTGCAAAACTGGAGATAATTTAATCTTTCAGTAATGAGAGGCTGTGTGGTCTAGTGGATAGAGTATGGACGTAGACTCAGGAGACATGAGTTCTGTTCCCAGCTCTGCCTCTGCCTGCTGCGTGATTTTGGGCAAGTCACTTCACCTCTCTGTGCCTCAGTTTTCAAATCTGGGGTAATGATACTGAGCTTGTAAAGTGCTCTGAGAGCTACTGATAAGAGTTAGGTATTATTATTAATGCCTCAGTAACAGATATTCTAAACTTTAATGCAGCTGCTCATCCAAAGCAGCATATAGCAGCAAAATGGGAGACGACAAACACACAGAGATTCTATGGCTTTCACTTAAGCTCATTGCAAAGGTTTCTGTTGTTGATCTAGTGGTAAAGGACAGACCATGTCACTTTACAGCATCGTAGAAAGATCTGTTTAACGGTAATTAAACAAGGGAGTATATGTGACCTATCTTTCAGACTTGAGATAAGTTTGACTTATCTACTGTGGGTCTATAAACTGAGCCCAACTTATCAGCTGCAGTATTGTTGAGTCTAAGTATTCAAAATCATGAGTAAGGCTCCCAAAATTTATGAAACTGGCTTAACATCCTTGATGTTCTTTATTTGATTTCTCATTTTTATCCTTGTGCATTCATGATTTAAAGCTTTTCTCCACAGCTGTGTGGACAGAATTTTTTTAAAATTAAAGATGATATTCTCACATAATCATGTGACTCCAGGAGTTTGGGGTTTTAAGAAAATGGCCAAATGTTGTTAGACTGATGATAAAATTGCAAGAGTTGGCAACTCTGAAAGCTTGTACTAAAAGGCAACAATTTGCAATGTCTCATGGTCTGGCACAGACCTCCTGTGTGAGGGGTGGGTGTGGGAGTGGGAAGAGGCTTGAAATGCATAGGGCATAGAATTACTGAATACAAAACTGCTCAGTTACAGAGTTACTCCCCAAAATGTTAAAGAAAAAGATATTTAAAGGACAGCCTTCTTTCATCCCATTATGTTGGATTTTCCTCCCTCTATATAGTACACCCTACTGTTGCCCTAGGAGTAACTTCATATTTCCTCTTCTATGACTGTCTCAGCAAAACCTTTCTGGAACTAGTCTTTTATACCATTCTGCTAGTAGTAAGTGCCTCAAGCTACATAATTATTGCTGACTAGAATTTGGCTCTCTTCCTCAGAGAATAACTTTGTCCTCTTACATTATGCTATAGGGAAACCATTATCTTCCCTCATTTTTACTGAAATATTTTCTGAGATATGGGCCTATGATGAGCTTCCCAACAAAATTGCCCTAGACCACTCATATCCCACAGTATTTCTCCCCAAAACCAACATTTAATGATCCGTGAGATTAACTTCATCATGCTATCCGCTGCCCACCTTCAGGAGGGAGCTATTTCATGTTTAGTTGTGTCCTGCCATTTACCACTATAGTTTGATAAGCAGTATAGGCCCTACATTATTCCTAGACACCTGTTGGTGAACACCAGGCTATGAGCAATGACCATGCTAGTGTCCACTTAGATTGATATGTCACCTGACTTGGGTAAACAAGTATCAGCTGAATCACTTGATTCCAGTCACTTCTGGTACAATCTGTTACTCCTTCGTCCTTTTCAACTTTGGAGACGCACTGCATGTTCCCTGAATGAATAAAATGCATAAGAGTGGTCCAGCTTTCCAGGAAAAATTGGTACAACATGTATTAATTTAACAAGAACATCTACTCATTTTACAGTCAGCACTTTGTAACTTAACCCATCCCATCAGATCCCAGAGGTTCTTTCTAGTAACATCAGACTTTGCAATCCTATTCCTCTGGTATGGCTATCCCATCGTTAATACAAACCTACACACCACCGCATCCGCTTCTTTGAAGTACTGTTATTTTTGTGTCTTAAGATGGAGAATTCCCCGGTATTTTCTCCTTCCTTTGCCACCTATTTCTGTGTCTGGCTTCCTTCTCTCTCCTAATTGCATTATTTGATTTGCTGTTCTGTCAGCTGCTCTAGTATTTTGGTTTGCCTGAGAAATCACACTGATACATATTGCCTGTGTTCCAAATTATAATACTGCTTTATGCAACTTCACCTTCTTTTGCTGGAAATCTTGTTTGTCTTTGATCTTATTGAACAACTTGGCTCACCTTATGCAGCAACTCTTATCCAAATCTTGTTAGCATCTCCTGACAACATGATGTGAGGGGCATCCACTGTAGTCACACACAAAAACAGGTCTATAGAAGACTACATGGTCCTGCTATCATCATTGCCACAACTACTTAGCTGATGATGGTGGCAGCAATCTGTTCCTAAAATAACTGTCACCATTTCTTTATAATCCTTCTGTATCACAGTCTTCAGGGCAGCACATTCCTAGGGGTGTTCAGATATCACCATGTCATTTTGGAGGAGGGAAGCTGAGGTCAGTGAAAGCTGTGTTTGTGAAGGGAGGAGAAGGGTGAATGGGGATGTTATGTCAATTTGGAAAAAGGAGAGGAGACTGGGGAAATTAAAAATAATTTTTCAAGTGTAACCCTTCTGCCAGGTGGATCTGGCAGCAGCCAGGGCTGGGGTCAATATCGAGGGGTTCCTTTTCGACAGTACAACACAGAACTGGTTTGAGCTCCCACCCAGTAACCTGGGAAAATTATACACCACCCCTGGGCGCCTCGGAGAGGCAGTACTTCCCTATTTGCAAGCAGAGTCTGAGTGTAGCAAAGAAACTTTGAATGAAAGGAGGGAAGTCACCCAACATTAATTAGGGAAAATGCCACAAGTGGGATTCATAACCATAAAACTGTGAGCAGGACACCCAGCCCAGAGTGCATGGGGCAGTGCCTTCTGCCTCATTCTTGAGTTCTACTACCAAAAATTCCTTTATGGTACCCCTTTCTGTTCCTTCACCATACCCCACTCACAGTGATTGTCCTTGGTCAGTGAGGACCCAAGGTTCAGAGGTGCATCTCCCACCAGGGAAGAAGGCACCTTGCTTGCTTGCTCTGGCTGGCTGCCCCACCAGCTGCAGTTCCTCTCTGCTGGCCGCCAGTTACCTTCTGCTGCCACCTGCCTCTCTGCTGTGACCTCTACACATCAGTTTTAGTAATTTTCAGCTGTTTGTAGGCTGGGCAGAAACACTGCCCCATCTCAAGTAATTTTAGCTCTCTTTTGAGCACTTTAGCGTAACAAAGACTCCTAATGAAGACTATTCATCTCTTTCTTTGAACAGTGGGGAGGAACAGCTTAAACCAGACTGGGAACCCTTAGATAGAGTCTGCAACTCATGGCTGGGACGCCTGTCACCACCCCTCTTATTTTCTGGCATTCGAGCCCCTGGCTTAACGAGGTCCTTTCCGCTGAGGGTGACCCCCTCATTTAGGACAGGTGATGCACAGTTCTGCTCCCCTTTATTCATACAATAATGACAACAACATTCGTAACAGCATTTCACTACCCCTGCACTCAGTACTAAAGTGATTTGTAACCTAACAGCCAAAGTTGATTACTTTGAGTAATACCGCTCCATCTGCTGGATATCTAAGCAGAGTAGTGCGTTCATGTAAATACAGTTTGCTCCTGAAGTCTCTCCCCCTCACAGCTAGCTGTCAGGGGAGAATTAATTCAGACCCTGCTTACACAAGAATGAATGATCAGGGAAATCCCAGAATCCTAGGTAGCATGATTAGAAAATCCTACCTTTCTTAAAAGTAGTTTGCAGTAATCAATGGCAACTTATCACTAACTGGTTCAAAAAACAAAGCTTAGCTCATCTTTCTGAAAATAATCTAGAGCCATATTTCATTTTTTAAAAGTGGTGGGGCAGGGAAGGAAGAAAATAATTGTTCACCAACCCGCCACCCCATAAGTTCTACACTTCTTAGATCCCTGTCTTAACTACTCTTGAACTTCTTGGGGTACTTTTCAATCCTTTCTTAGGGCTTGTCTACACTTGAAATGCTACAGCGACACAGCTGCACCTCTACAGCACTTCAGTGTTAGACACTATCTGCACTGACAGGAGGGGTTCTCTCACTGCTTTAGGTAATCCACCTCTCCGAGAGGTAGTAGCTAGGTTGACGGAAGACTTCTTCTGTTGTCCTAGCACTGTCTATTCTGGGGGGCTGTCAGCTTAACTACGCCACTCAGGAGTGTGTGGATTTTTCACACCACTGAGCAATGTAATTAAGCTGTCTTAATCTTCTAATTTAGACAAGGCCTGAATCTTTTCTTTGAGCCTTCTCCTCCTAGATTTTTTTTGCTCCATCTTCTGTCAGTCTGCACAATCTTCCAGCTTCCTCAGCACTTGGCTCAAGGCAGCCATCTTAAACTGAATCCAGGCTAAGATGATGATCTTGAGAAAAGACAAGTACTGTTGAGGTCATCTTTCCTCAAATTTTATTTGCTTACTTGTTGGACTCCTCAATGTCTATTGGATCATCAGTAGCTGTGGTGGCAAAAAACATGAGCCTGAAGATTGTGCTCATCCTCTTGGACACAGACCCGATCAAGATGATCCACACATACACAACATTCAGGCTTGATTATTAAAACTCATATCTAGAAATGAAGCCTCACATCCAGAAAAAGCTCCAACTTGTACAAGACCTAGCCATCCATCTGCTTACCAACCCACATTATAGTAAATGCATCACTCCAGTACTCCATTCTTTGTACCATTCAGAACAGAGTCCAATTCAAAATTTCTATCCTGATATATGAAGCCCTCGACAGGTCTGACCCAAGCTACCTGAGAGTTCACCACTCCTTCCATGACTATGACCTCCCACAGTATCTGTGTCCTACTGGAACAGCAAAATGGTCAGAAAAGCTAGATAAGGCCAGGGCCCTAAGTTATTCCATTCTCTCTCTATGTATTGTACTTATATGTCCCCCATCACTGTAGTGTATGATCACCTCATAATCTTGTGATGTATTTATTCTCACAACACCCCTTTGAGGTAGGTAAGTACTATATTCACCATCAAAATGAACCTCTGCTGTTAACACAATTCCACTTCATCCTGAGCAAATCAACTCCAAGGAAACAAGTTGCAATTCAGAGATTGGGCATATGAAACATTAAAAGCTTATGCTACACCAAAAGAAGAAAAGTGCTTGGGGAAAGACACAGTCTTAAATGTTAGTCTCTTTACTTCTGAAAAAGAATAAGCAGAAGTTTGCATTTTGTGGAATATATCATAATCATAGATGTTAGTGAGGAACAGTCATGTGATCCATTCCCCTACTAGTGTAAGTACAGTAAATTGTGGCACTTCAAGACTGAATTTTGGCTAAATAGTTGCACAGAAAAGAGATTGGTGCCTAGTCATGGTGTCTCTTTACAGTCATATTTGATGTTTATCTGTATAATAGTAGAAGTCCAACTTATGGCACTGAATAAAAGCTCCAAATGATAGCAAATAATGCTGTAAGAAATAAATTATACTATAGGTAAACCTTGAGTTATCAAATGTAACTGCTATGGGCACGAGTTCCAGTTGCCTTAGATAATAAAGACATTTGAGTCAGCAGTAAGTGTATAACGTAGAAAACACCGTTCCTTCACAGGTTTTTCATTTCATGTGTCACACATTCTATACAAGAATATGTATTACACTGAAGGCAAAAAGAACATGCTGTCTTGACCGCTTTCAGTATGCTATGGAATTTGTGCTGCTGTTCTCAGAGGAGGGGCGTAACTCCCAAGGAGGAGGAGGATATTTAGACATTTCTTCGTCACATGATGGATACAATCTGTAGTTAAAAACATCTCAGTTTGTGATTAAGTACAGTATTTTTTTTTTATATAATAAAGAGCTTCGGTGTTTTATTCATGATCTCTGGGGCTGTGCTCCCAGACATAGTTTAGAAATACATGACATTTCTTTTTATGCTTAGAAGTGAAAAGTGAGCCAGGATGAACAGGAAGGGCATGCCAGTGCTAAGTAAGTCTTTTATTTTAGCAGTTTTTCATTGTGTCATGTTTGTTTTGCAGAAGGATCCTCTGGTTATTTCAGCATAACCAACAAGTAATTTGTTGCCTCATATTAAAATAAACAAATAAGAGAGTGGAAATCTGCTAATTTGCTGTAAGACGTCATTGTTGAGTCAGTTATATTCAGAACATATTACTTTTCTTCCCTTCCTTTCTTTCCTCCAATTTGAAAAATATAGAACTTCTTCAAATAACCCTACAAATGCTATTTACCTTCCTTCCTTCCCTCCTCTTTCCCCCCATCCCCTGTAAAATGCTAATAACATCCTTTTAAATTTGTGTTTTGTATTCTTGGTTCTTCCAATTATAATGTGTTTACCATAATGCTGATAAGAAGCAAATGATCCTACCTCCATAGACTTCCCTTTTTTTACTTTATTTTATGTTTATTTAAGAACTCAAATGACACAAAATCATTATTAATTGGAACAACTGCTTCCTTTTTTCCTTTTCAGAACAAGGGATGGTAGCTCTGGTAGAGAAAATGCCAATACACATCTGTCCTGTACCTGACTTCATTTTTACTTTCTCTTTGGATCTAACTGTCTTTGAAGTAATTATAGAGTCTGAACCAGTATCCTGCCAATGTAACCACTTACTCCTTCCTCTGCTTCTCTGTGGCCTGATAAAGAGACTGTGGCCCAATACACAGATTTTAGGCGATAACTCGAAATTTGGCAGAGACATTGTTTCTGGGTTGTGTATGCACCTTCCTTTGGTCTGAGGAAAATCAGTTTATAAGGTTTCCACAGAAAACAAACAAACTCTCTCACAAATAAGCCTTTGGTTAAATGATGACAAAACTGTTTTCCAGTATTTCATTGTCAATATGCGTGTTGCACACACAAACTGATTGAATTGTGGAACGCGATCTTTGAGGGACCTTTGCATGGGAAGAGACATGGCTTCAGAGCAATTTGGCCTCCTTACATATGGTTAAGGCCTTTGCTTTCACTATTTACTCATTTTTAACTAAAAATTCCCGGGTTTACATAGATATTTTGTTTTTTATTGATTTTTCACCCAAATTTTGGACGTGAAAATACAGATTATGTTAAGAAAATACAATACGTTACATTACATTAGGTAGACGTGTTTATATTAACAATAAATTAGTCCAAGTGTAAATGCGAGGCTGTCTGTTAAACTAAGGCAATATTGTGGAAGACTGGCACACATACACATGCGCACGCATATATGAACATACTGTTAATATACAGTTCACTAAACAAATCACCGCATTAAACTGTTTTTACTTTCAATAGCCCTTACTTTTCTCTAGTTGCTTTTTTTCTGTAGTTTTGCCCCCTAATATTAACCCCGACATGTACCTAGAAAACTGTGAAATTAACGTTGCACTGATTTAATCTGTTTTTTAATTTTTGTAATAAACACTGATAAACAATCCTGGGAAATTTAAAAAAAAATTAAAACCAAAAATGAGGGGCCTTGCATCTGATATATAAAGGTGTGTTTTCTCACTGATTACACATATTTCATAGTATAGAGCATTGTAATGCTCAAAATCAAAGACCTGAAAATGGTGGATTTTTGTTTTTTAAATCTCATGGGAAATTCCATAGTTGGGGGGGAAAATATGTAAAACGAACATTAGGGTTGCAAGGTAATGCAAGCCAAGTTCAGGAACTAACAACGTTAAGGTTATTTATGCAACCAATACTCTGCCTCCTTGTGCATGAGCATTGCAATACACTCTTAAATTATCACATACTATTTTTCCTCAGGACTCTTTCCTAATTCTTTATGCACTTTGGACAGACAATAAAGCAGGGTTGTATGGCACCTTTGTCTGATGACCAGAACACCACTTTTTTATTTACCTTAGGAACTGCCAAATTAATTTAGCGTAGTAAATGGCCAGCTGTCTATTTGAAGAGGAAGCATGTTCTTGTGTTTTAGGCACTGAACTGGGACCCAGAAGATTGGGATTGTGCTACAGAATTCCTGTGTGGCCTTCAGCAAGTAATTTCTCTGTGCCTCAATTCTGCATATGTCAAATGGGTTTGATAGTATTTCCTAGCTTTACAGGGTATTTGTGAAAATAAAATGTTAGTGAGGCATTCACATACTACAATGAAGAATGCTGTAGAAAAGCCAATATAGAAAGAAATAATTCCCTACTGAGTGCAGAGTTTGGGTAAATTACACCATGGGGCCGGCCCAGTCCCTGAAGCACCCCAAAATTGGGAGAGCAGAGAGGATTTAAAGCCTCCTTAACCCACTTTCCCTGTGGCCACCTCCTAGAGGCGCAGCATGGATTCTCACCGATAGTATACATTTGTATGTCTATGAAGCCAAAATATGGAATATGCCTGAACTGATTTTATGTAATCTGCCCAAAGAAATTCACCTCTGGTAAATTCATCCCATAGGAAATTAAATTGACGTAGTTTGGAGCATCTATAGGGGTGGAGGGAGAAGAGAACAGAATGGAAACTGGAATTTAGCATGTGCAACCTATGCCCAGTGTACTATATTTTAAAAAACAGAAAATGAATGTTGTAATTTTAAAATACATTTTTTAGTGAATATTTATTTTACAGATTGACAATAAGCCAATGTATTGGTGTGTGTAATAGAATTTTATAAGTTTGTAAATGTTATTCACATGTATATACATTGTGATTTCAACAAGAAATAAAAGCAGAAATGTCAAGCCTACTATAAACTGTACAGAATATGCATCCTTAAAAATCATTGTGCTGAAAAAAAGCACTTAAATAAGTCTTTGGAAGTGAAATTTCTGTCACTGGAAACTTTCATTACAAGAAAGCGGCATTAAAATCCAGGTGTAAAGTCTCCACAGTGAATTAGGAGATGACCCATTTTTGTTTTGGTCTAGATTTCCTGTTAAAGTTGCGATCGAAAGCATTCTTCCCATATGAGGGCGAATGCCATTCTGATGTGCTTGCTTAAAAACTGAATCCAGTCATTGTGGTTGCATTTTGGCATCCTGCCCACTCCGAAAGTACAAAGCAAACTTTAGCCTGCTACTCCCAAGCATGATATTCTCATTAAAGATCAGGGAAAAGAAAGGGGAAAACCCAAGGAGGGTGAAAGAGTTCGTTTACATACTATGCCAGAGATCAGCATGTAGTTCATCACATGATAGAACTTTTATGCTGTTCTTACTAAAGCCATTGAGCAGTACTTCAGATTGTACTGAAATAAGGATTAAATTCCCTGTGTGTCAGCCAGCATGATAATGCTTCTTTATAGCATCAAAACTGTCATTTTTACATCCAGTTTTCAAAATTAGTAAAACTTTGCTGTGAGTATTTGTGAACCAACATGGGGGGCAGTGACAATGCTTGCTGTTTTAAGTCTTACCGTGGGTATTTTCAATATGAAGCGAATATTTGCCAAATGCCTGCAGTATGCTAGATGTTTCTCTTCATATTTGTCTATAAAGATCCCTGTTTGCAGAGGGTTTCCAATCCAACTACAGAATTTATCGACACAGAAAGGGGAACGAGAAGCTATTAAAGCTGGTCAAGTTAGCCATAATTTTGTTTCGTTCCATCTGTTTGAATTTTTTTAAAGGCTAAAGATTTTCAGTTGCCTTGTTTTGTTAATACTTTTTCAGGGGAGAAGACTAAGGGTATGTCTTCACTAGCAATGTTAAAGCGCTGTCGCACTGTCTACACTGCCACTTTACAGCACTGAAATTTGCATCGCTCAAGGGGGTGTTTTTTCACACCCCTGAGCGAGAAAGTTTTAGTGCTGTAAAGTGGCAGTGTAGGCAAGGCCTAGGATAGAAAGGCGTTTTGGCAGAAGAATGTTTTATGGGGGACTAGAAGGAAGCAGAGGGTGGAAACATGATGGAATTGGTCAAGAAAAGGGTTTCTGCAGTTAGGAAGCAACATGGAACCAGGACCCAGAGCCAAGATGGGGAGGGCACACAGGCCGTTTTTCTGAAAAATTTCCTGCCACTGCTACCATTTAGTTCAGTCCCACCGGTGGTAGCAACAGTAGTAGTACAAGTGCAAACACAGAATTGAGAGCCAGTGGCATTATAAGCACCATGTTTGAAGACCTGCTCTGAGCAGGGTTAGATAATTCAGTATTCAAAAATATTGGTTGGTTGCAGGAGCCTTTTCTACTCTACTACTCGCAACATCACTAATACTGGTGGAAAATATTTAGGCTAGTCTACATTCACTTTTTGACCAGTATAACTATTTTGGTGAGGGGGTTGTTTTTTTTAGCTGAAATAGTTGTAAAGTTAACTAGTTATACCAGTATAGCTTATTACCCATCCTGACTATATATACCAGTATGAGCAGGGCCGGATTTACACCTTACGCGCCCCTAGGCACGGCATCTTCAGTGCGCCGCCCCCCACCTACAGCTGACCTTCATGCTTTCCATAAAAAATGAAACTTTTAACCCACTTTTAACTTTTAGGTGTCCCTAGAATGTCGGCGCGCCTAGGCACATGCCTAACTGCCTAATTGGAAATCCAATCCTTAATATGAGCTATACCAATATAAGCGCTTTTTTAGTGCTATATCTTTGTTTGTTCTAGGGAGGTTATACTGTTGTAACTAAAGCAGTGTAGTTAAAGTGGAAAAACATTTTTGTGTGTAGTCAAGGCCTTGAGAGATTATGGTGAACAAGAGGCTGAGGCACGTGCACGTAATCAGCTCATCCAATAAGAATACAAAGGCCATAATGCTTTGGCTGGGGCAAGATGGATTGTTGGAGAAATAGTTAAAAATTGTCCTCAAATGATGGCATGAGTTTTGCTTGTGCTGTGATGTTTGAGGAAAGGTGAAGGTGAAAGTAAAAATAATTGTTATGCTACTTAAGGAAAAATGTTTCCACATGAGTTTTTCATGTTGAAGTGATGAACTTAACTTTGTGGCCCTTTATTATTTCTGTTAGTTTGGAGTTACTTTTTAAAGACAATTAGTTATTTAAAATGATTTACCTTTCAAAGTAAAAAATCTCTGTAGTTTCCTCATTAAAATTAAAATTTTCAGATCAAACATTATTATACACAAATACTATGCAGTGTGGTCTATCTGAGCTTTGTCCTAAACATCTTAGTATTTCTATCAATATGTCAATATCAGTGGGATAGTTTTCAGCCCCTTCTTTTTTATTTTCTAGTTTGGACTAATAGACTATTAATTTTTAGGGAAAACTAACATTCAAAATAAGTTGAGACCTAGTCCCTTTTGATGTGCACATAACTATTTTAAATGTTAATGGATGCTACATGTGCTTCACGAGACTAGACCTCTTAAAGATTTTATGAAGCACTGTGGGACTTCTCTCTGTTGGGCCTAAACTGAGAACATGAGACTTGTTTATTATGATCTCAGTTGTTAAATTTTCTTAAAGGTCAGAGGGCTAGTTTAATTTATGACTCTACACTCTAGTAACTAGAGCTTAGTTAAAGTGGAGCCAGTGACTGATTTCCACCTAACTTTTTTGCAGGGGTGTTAGAGCTGAGGTGCTCCCTTTAACTACACACACAAATGTTTATTTTGTCCCCTAATTTTTTATTATTTATTTTAATTACAGAAAATATGAGTGCTTTCCACTTAGTAACTTCTCAGTGAGGAAGAACAGAAATGTTAAGTTTTAATAATTAATTATTGGAAAATATATAACCTGAAAAAGAAACCAAGGTTTTGGTTTGTAGTCTGGCAGCAATACGTAGTTTATTCATGAGTGAAAGAGATCATGGGTAGAGGATAAACTGGAGTTCTCTAGTCTTGGGAAGCCCTATTTTAGTTTAGGTAGAGGTAAGATCACATCATGAAGAGCAAGATTTAAAAAAAAAAACCTCATCTTAATCATGACACAGTAAAATAAATTCCAATCCTGTATGATTGGGTTGTTGATCATATGGCCTGGTTTTGTAGTCCTTACTCAGGCAAAAATACTATTGACATAACTCGGAATTTTGTTTGATTAAGGGCTTCAGGATTGGGTCAGTGCTGCTCTTAAATTCTGCTGAAAACACTTTTAAGAGAACACTTGACTTTTGTATTTAATCCTTGACCTTATATAATTAACATTACTGTTCTAACTATTAGCAGCCAAGTTATTCTCCTGCAGGATTTCTGATTGCTTGGGTTCAGTGATTGGAAACATGCTGTGTTACACTGCATCATTGTTTTGAAATAAGAATTTCAACTTTAATGTTTGAGTGGTGATTTAAGACAACATTTCTTTTACTGTCATCTTTGCAATTGACACAGTCAGAAGTAAATGCCAACCTTTCTTTAGTTCCACTTGGTTATCAAAGTACTTAATTTTACTTGCATCTGGAGCCTTAAGAGTTTACTTAAGAAAATGAAATGTGGAGTGTATGCCTAGTCTGAATGCAAGCTTTGTTTTGCTGCTTTGCTTACAAAAGGCTTTGCCGCTCTTTTTCATACCTGGTAAAGTACAAAAGTCCAAAAACAGTAAAATGAGAGGAAAAAAGAAGATTGCCCGACCACCTCAAAAATAAGGACATTACTAAAATAAATAGTCCTTGTCTGCATTAGAAAAATGTAACCCTGTATTCCAGCAACTTCTAGAAATGCAACTACAGTAACATAAGTACTAGAGATGGGTGGTGAATGATGTTATATCAAGTGAGAATTTTTGAGATTTAAAAAAAAATCCTGTCCCAAATCTGGACAAAAGGTCAAACTCTGTTTTTTACAAACCAAAAGTCTGAAAATACCATTTGGATTTCATTTCAGTGATTTCTGAAATGTTTAGTTTCATTTTGACCTTTTAAAAATTTTTTTCTATACATTTACTTAATTTTGAAACAAAAAATCATTTCTATCCCCGAAATTGAATTTTGTTTCAGTGTCAAAATGTCCTTTTTCTTAATATTGGAATCTTCAGCATAAATTTACTATGGTTGTGGCTCCCTAGAGTTTAAACCCAATCTCTTTGATTTTGTATATATACAAAAAATGCATTAAATAATTTTTTTCATATTGGTGGGAATGACATAATCAGTGGAGCTACATTGATTTATCCTATACTTCTGCAACTTTCTGTATAGGCAACCCCTATTTGTCTTGCTTCCTTTTCTCCCCTACTTCCCACCATTCAGAGATACTGTCTTTTAATGACAGGTTTCAGAGTAACAGCCGTGTTAGTCTGTGTTCGCAAAAAGAAAAGGAGTACTTGTGGCACCTTAGAGACTAACCAATTTATTTGAGCATAAGCTTTCGTGAGCTAAAAGTTTATGCTCAAATAAACTGGTTAGTCTCTAAGGTGCCACAAGTACTCCTTTTCTTTTTACTGTCCTTTAAGTTAATCATTTGCATTTTGTGTGTATTCAGGTTGTTAGTTTGATGAGGTGTGAACTGACTTGCATTGTTTTCTTTACAACATTCTAGCTGGGCTGTGACATCCCTATGTGCTGTTTTATTATCATCTTGTTTGATTATATTAAGGATGGCATTAATGGAACCAATTCTCTTACCAAAAAGCAATTGGTTTAAAGATCTGTAAACAAGTTTTAATTGCTTTTCAGTTCTTTACATTACAGTAAAATATAACAATGGGAGCTTCAAACTGATAGAGCTGACACCATGTTGGAAATAGAATGCAAGGCAGTTTGCTAGTTCAAAAAGTTCTTAATGAGGTAAAGGATGTGGGTACCAGTGAGACCCCCTTCCCATAAACCTCAGAGGGTTGACTGATATGAGAAACTGTTTGTGGCAGCTTTGATCTCCTTCTGCTCTAGAAAATCATTTACCAGGTCAGACTTTGCACAAATTTCTAACCCTTTCTGACATGACAGAATGAAGGGATGCTGGTGCATCTTGTCTAAATTAGGGCCTATAATTCTCCACCAGTGTTAGCAGTAGTGGAGGTTGTACTGTGGTCAGGATTCGGGTGTTTGAGTAGTATTAAACAATATAGTGGTTTAAAAACTCCAGAGTCCTGTCCACACTACAGCTTCTAACTTTGCTTCCACCAGCAGAGCTGCATGGGTGGTGACTTTTGGTCTTAGACCATGTCTACATGGAAAAATTATGCCAATTATGTTGGCATACAGCTGCCGCAGTTGTTATATTGTTTGTGTGTGTGCACTTTGCTCCTTGTATCAGCGGTGTACATCCTCACCAGGAGTCCTTGTATCAACCCAGAGTGCAGTGCACCATGGGAATGTTTGCATTGTGCAATTCACCACCATCCAGCGCAAGGTGTTTTGGGAAGATTTTGCAATGCCTGACGGCCGAAATGAGTCACAAAGGAATGACTGGAAGCATGGGGTCAACTTCCCATAATGCAGTGTTCTGCATCCCATAATATTTCATGCCTTCTTTTCAAAAAGCCCCACAAACCCATTTGTCCCTCCTTGCTAGCCACCATCTCTGATGGAAACATGGAGCCTGCACAGCTGTGTACAATTGTCATGGGCATTGCTGCACAAGGCGCATAATCCTGTAGTATTTGCAGAGCCACAAGAGGAGCTGTGGGGAATTGGACAATTCTTTAGAGGCTAGATTGCTGTGCAACACAGAAACAATTCAAGGTGGTTGGTGACGTTCGCAGAGCTGATGGAGCATCGGCACCGGAATTGGAGGGTGGGGGGAGGCAGGGAGCCATAGCCCTCCCACTTCTTGAAAGTGGGGCCATGGACTGTCCATCTGCCTGCCTGGAGTGGGGGGGCCGAGATCAGCCCCTGGCCTGTGTCTCCACCTTCCGGGCCTCCTGTGGTCTGTGCCATCAGACCAGCTTGCCACAGAGTACATCAATAGAAAGGACTTATTTTCTATGGTAATGCAAGTGCTGGTGGATCACCCACACCAGTGTAGGCTGGTCAGGGAAGGTGCATGCTAAGCACATCTCTAAGAACACAGGACTGTTCAGAAAGCTGCAAGCAAGGACTTTCTTTCCTGACTAGCAGAATACCACTGGGAATGTTGAAATGCAATAGTGATCCTGAGAGACCCAACGTACCAGGGCCGTCCCTAAGCATACGCCGAATATGCAGCTGAGTAGGGCACCATGAAATTTGGGGGACCAAATTGCCCCAAATCTCATGATGCCCTAGGCAGCTGTGTGCTGAATACACAGCAGCACCAGCTCTGGCAGCCAGCCCTATCCTCTGGCTGGCTCCCCCACGGCCTTCGCCTACTGCAAGGGGCAGGGCCGTCCCTACGGGAGTGTGGGGCCCGGGATAGCTCTCTCCGCCCTGCCTCTTAGCCTTCCTCCCTGGCCTGCCCCCATTCCCAAGCCTCTTCCCCCAGCGACCCCGCACTCACCAGCAGCGGCGGGAGGCAGAGCAACCTGGTCCCAGCCCGTTCCACTTTGCCAGCTCCCAGCCATGTTGCTCCGCTTCCCGCTGCTGGTGAGTGTGGGGGGAGATCTTTCTACCTCCTGCAAGCGACAGGGCTGGGGCTGGGGCAGGGGAAGCAGAGCAGGCTGGGGCCAGGTCTCTCCACTTCCCACCGCCGGTGAGTGCGGGGGGCGGTTCTTTCCATCCATTCCCCCAACCCAAGCAACATGGCTGGGGACAAGGTGGGGGAAGCAGAGTGGGCTGGGGTCGCTCCATTTCCCGCCACTGGTGAGTGCGGGGGGGTGGACCCCTTCCCCCCCAAGTCACCTCCCCTGAGCAACACGCCTGGGGTGGGGGGAGCAGAGCTGGCTGGGGCCGGGTTGTTCCGCTTCCTGCTGCTGGTGCCAGGCCCCTTGCTAATCCCCCTAGCCACTCTGGGCCTGTGGGGCCCCCCACAGCTCCTGCCTCCCTGGCCTCGCAGGCCTTGAGAGCAGCCCAGACCCTCGGGGACGGGTGTGTGTGTGTGTGTGTGCTCATGCTGTGTACAGCACCATCACTGGTAGGAATGGCCCTGCAACCTACCCCTTGTTCCCAGAGCTCATGACCTTGACAGCACCAAATAATACTTCAACTACAGGCTCAGCAAGCGTAGAATGACAGTTGAATGTGCCTTTGGTCATTTTAAGGGTTGCTGGCATTGTTTACTTACAAGATTGGAGCTCAGTGAGAAAAATACCCCCATGGTTATAGCTGTCTGCGCTGTCCTGTGCAATATCTGTGAAGCAAAGGGGGAAATGTTTCCACTGGGATAGAGGGTGGAGAAGGAGCAGCTGTCTGCTGAATTTGAACAGCAAAATACAAGAGCTGTAAGAAGAGCTCAACATGTAGCTATATGCTCAAGGAGGCATTGAAAGTCCATTGTAACGCCACTGTAGTGTGCGTTACTGTAGTATCCTCCACCCATCCTAGCTCTTTTGCAGACCTGTGTGAACCCTTTGCGTGCTGTGTGTGTAGTAATATAACGTGGCCAATGCACCCATTAATACTGTTTGTGAATGATGTCATTATCACCCAATATATGTTGTGAACTAATAAAGATGAATTATGTTTCCAAAAACAGACTTTTATTCCATTACAATGCAAATAGAAAAACATTTATAACTTAATAAAACTTAATAAACTAAGGGAAAAAGAGGAAAGCAGTCATTTCCATTTCAGATACATACATCAATCGTGTCTTTCATAGGTCAGAGTCTGTGTGTCTGTGAATGTCTTTAATGTCCTCAGGGATGGAGTGGTAGGAGCAGTGCAGTGGTCGCTCGTGCCATGTGGAATGTTGACGGAGGCCGTAAGGATGTCTTGGTATACAGTTCTCTAGTCTAGGGTGTACTGCAGAACAAGCTTAAGTGAAGACATGTCCACAGCTAGGTTAGCATAAGCTGCCTTGCTTTGACCTAACTGTGTCATCTAGACCAGAACTAAAACAGATTAGGGAAATTAAAAAAATAAAATAAAATTTGAACTGGTTTTAAAACTGATTAGTGCTTCAGTGTTGACTGATTTCATGCTGATCCATACTATGGCTCCTACCAGTTTTAAAACAGATTAGAATTTCTGGAGAATTTCCACAGAATGGACAGGCCCTTAGGGCCCAGCCTTGCTCCCATTTCATAGAATTTCGGGATGGAATCAGGCCCTTAAATTCGTACATAGTTTTCCTCAAAATGTAAACCAACCTGTACTACGTGATGGTAGCAAGAGGATTCTATAGTCACATATACATATTTATTTTAAAAGGAAGTTTATTTCCATCTGAGATTCTCATTTGAGAAATGCCAACACTGATGCCTGTCTTTTTTTTTATTTCATCAGTGTGGTGTATAATTCAATTACTGTTTTAAATGCTGGTTCTAAAGGGCCCACAGAATCCCTTGTTGTACAGGTATAAAATAATTCTTTATTATTTGAAAATTCTTCTTTTTTTAATTTCCATGTTACTTATAAACCTCTGTTTCTGCTTTTGTTTCTTGTAGAATGGAAGATCAGAAAATCAGGTTTGTCCTGCAATTTTCTGGACTGGGCAACTCTCTTCTGTTTTTTTTTAATGAGTCTGTAACATTTTTTTCCACTACCATAAGTAAGTTGTATTAACTTTTAACTCAGGATGGTTCTGAAAGTAAACAGTCTTTTTTCCCCCTCCTCCTCCCCCTCCCCCTCGTATTACACTGTCTATACTTTATATGTTGAGTAGGAGTGCCTAGTAGTAGTATCTCAAACAGATCTGTAAATGGTTAATTTTTAACTAGATACTTCTGGAAGGACTTCCAGATCTACCAGAGCTAATTCCAAGGCAGCTGGCATTGATTGTATGTGCCCCTGTGACAACCAGTGTCGTCATTCATATATCAGAAATGACATCAGTAGTCTGTGTTCAAGGTTATTTATTTGTTTATTTTTTAAGTCCTTGAACATAATCCGCTGAGAGGTGATCAATTTTTTTTAAATAAACAGAAAGTTCAATGGAACAAGTGTACACAGATTTTCTGCTTCCCTCATGACGTTCAAGGCAATAGTCGAAAGCATTCTTCTGAATGTAATAAAGAGCTACTTTTACACTTCTTTAAAAAGAGATTGTTGTTTCCTATTGCCAAAAGTATAAAATGTGTTAATTTGGGAGATATGAAAAGATTAAAATGTGTATTGTGACAGGAGGCAACACATGTAAAGCAATGCATTATTAGTATGATATATAATGAACTCAGACCAGATAGGGAAGTCTAATAGATAAGTATCTAGATTTTACTTTAACATCCTGTTGGTTTATGTTCTTTTACCTTTTTTATCTTATGTCTCAGATTAATCATCAAGTGAAGGTTTGGATCATGGGTTGACATCTTCAGTTTTAGTATGACCGATGTGATACTTAGTCCTGCGCTGCATTAAGGGGGCACTTGTGAAAAACACCCTTACTGTGCATGCTCACATGGATATCTACCACCTTTCAGAACTAGTTGTATTTAATTTCAGTAATGAACAGATTATTTCTCTCAGAAACTGCACCCATATCCCCCCTCTGTGGTCCACTTCAGGAGTTCCCAGACAGGTCTCAGGTCTATCGCTATCACCTGTCTCTAGGTAGGTACCCTTGTCCCACTCCCTTCTGACCGGGAGGTTTTAAGATTGCACAGCTTCCTACCTTACACTATGATAGGATTGTTGAGTATATCTGCCAAAAGGCCAGTACCTGTTTTTTGCTTTCTCTCCAAGAGCTATAAACCATGTATTGTGACAGTTACAAGTTACCACACAACTCTTTCTAAGCAGCATGTTTCTTTTTAAGATAAAAGCAATATATATAAATAAAATAGATTTAAACACACCAAAAAAACCCCGGAGTCACCCAGGAGTCTTATGGGTCCCTAGTATACCAAATATTTTTCTTGCCCTCCCCCAAGAGTTGGGGCCCCCATTGAACAGAAGGTCCTGTCCATTTGCTGAATCAGAAAGAAGACCTGAGTCAATTCAAGCTCATCCTTTTATACCAAAAGCCCTTTCTTTGTCTCTTATGCTCTGGAAAACCCATCCTAAACTAATATATTTAAACCATTCCAGGGGGTGGTACCTTTATAGAGTTGTTTAGTCTCACCTTAATCACCTACCACTGTTCTTAACCCTATAGGAATTGTGGTAACCCTCTCCCATGCAGTGGAGCACAATCATACATAAACAATTCATAATTTAATACAAGATGGTCTCCAAAGATATTGCATATGATTATCTGGCATGCATTAGTAAGCCAGTAGTTATTTTTTTAGCTTCTTTAAAGGCAATAGAAAGACTGGGAGGTGTGTGGTCTACTAATCAGAGCACTTCACTGCAAATCAGGAGCTGAGAAACTGACTTTCTGGGTGACATTTGGCAAGTTACTTAACATCTTTGTGTCTCCATTTCACAGTTGGTAAAATTCAGGATGGGGGGCATCCAAAATTGAAATTAAATAAAATATAAAAATGAATTTAAATTAAAAAAAACTCATTAAATCTTTTCAGGGTTTAAACCACATTTTAAAGCTATTTAGGCATTTCTATGCTTAGCCTTGCAATGCCCAACTGATTTGAGAGCTTAAATGTCATTGTCAAAAGGGATTTATACACCTAGCAGCCTAAATCCTTTTGGCTGTAAATGAAATTTTTGGTTCCTAAGTGCCTAAATCCCTTTTGAAAACGAGATTTAGGCTTCTTAAATTAGTTAGGCGTTGCAATATCTAAATATCTTTACAAATTTGGGCCTTAATCAGTTAATGTTTGTGAAGTACTCTGAGCTCTTCAGATGGAAAGTACTATATAAATGCTCTTTTTCTTTTTCTTCTTTCTTTTCAAAAATCATCTGCATGTTTGGATCTCTTGCAATAACAAGATAATATCTTGATTAAGTTTCTGTCTCAGTGAAGATAGCGTGGAGTGCAGGGGGATTCTATCAGACACAGCCCTGGTTGTGGTAATCCATATGTTTATGACCTTCAGGCTTTATTTTACTGCAGCTCATTATTGTTCCAGGAATGAAGCCACATGCTTTGAAAAAACTCCGTCTGGTACAAAATGCTTCAATCTTTCTGCTTAATAGGTCTTTGTGAACACATCACCCAATGCTCTACTTTCTGCTCCCATTCTCCATTGAATAGAATCTATCTCAAGATCTCTGTCCTAATAATCAAATACTTCTATGGGATTGGCCCTCAATGACCGCTCCATGACCATGACCTTTCATGGCATCTGTGTTTCACTGAAAGAGTGAAGCATTGACCAATGGTGGAGAGCTGGGGGGGTGGGCACGTGGGCATGAGAGACAGAAGTTTCCGGACCTAGACTATAGAATTCACTCCCCCCAGGAGATGAGTGATCATGGAGCTAAGTACATTTAGTCCTAAATGTAAAAGTAACTTTTTCAGTTTAGCTTTTCCTCAATAATTTCCTCACTCTCTTTCTCTGACAAAGGCCAGCACACCCCCATACATAAATAAGCAAATAAACAACCTCTAAACTAATCAAACTGTCTCTCTTGTAGGCTTAGAAGGAAGAGGGAGGGAGTGGTTGTCATTTCTATTTTATATATTTCAAGACACTTGGAGATGAGCACAGTACTGGAAGCCATATAAGCACCTAGTTAAATAGTGAATCTCAGAAATTCGCTTTTAATATTTGGTAAGCAGCAGATGGCTGTAGTATGACTTACTGTAGATGTTTTTGTTTTGTTTCATCCCTGGAGGGTTTCTAAGTAATGAAGCCTTTCCTCTTGTCATACAGGAAAATGTACAGCTGAGATAATGCCTGGGTGGGGGTGTGGTTAACATTCTCATCAGGTTTCAGAGGAACAGCCGTGTTAGTCTGTATTCGCAAAAAGAAAAGGAGTACTTGTGGCACCTTAGAGACTAACCAATTTATTTGAGCATGAGCTTTCGTGAGCCACAGCTCACTTCATCAGATGTGTACCGTGGAAACTGCAGCAGACTTTATATACACACAGAGAATATGAAACAATACCTCCTCCCACCCCACTGTCCTGCTGGTAATAGCTTATCTAAAGTGATCAACAGGTGGGCCATTTCCAGCACAAATCCAGGTTTTCTCACCCTCCACCCCCCCACACAAATTCACTCTCCTGCTGGTGCTAGCCCATCCAAAGTGACAACTCTTTACATAATCAAGTCGGGCTATTCCCTGCATAGATCCAGGTTTTCTCACTTCCCCCCCACCCCCATACACACACAAATTCACTCTCCTGCTGGTAATAGCTCATCTAAACTGACCACTCTCCAAGTTTAAATCCAAGTTAAACCAGAATATCTGGGGGGAGGGGGGGGTTAGGAAAAAACAAGAGGAAACAGGCTACCTTGCATAATGACTTAGCCACTCCCAGTCTCTATTTAAGCCTAAATTAATAGTATCCAATTTGCAAATGAATTCCAATTCAGCAGTTTCTCGCTGGAGTCTGGATTTGAAGTTTTTTTGTTTTAAGATAGCGACCTTCATGTCTGTGATTGCGTGACCAGAGAGATTGAAGTGTTCTCCGACTGGTTTATGAATGTTATAATTCTTGACCTCTGATTTGTGTCCATTTATTCTTTTACGTAGAGACTGTCCAGTTTGACCAATGTACATGGCAGAGGGGCATTGCTGGCACATGATGGCATATATCACATTGGTGGATGTGCAGGTGAAGGAGCCTCTGATAGTGTGGCTGATGTTATTAGGCCCTGTGATGGTGTCCCCTGAATAGATATGTGGGCACAATTGGCAACGGGCTTTGTTGCAAGGATAAGTTCCTGGGTTAGTGGTTCTGTTGTGTGGTATGTGGTTGTTGGTGAGTATTTGCTTCAGGTTGCGGGGCTGTCTGTAGGCAAGGACTGGCCTGTCTCCCAAGACTTGTGAGAGTGTTGGGTCATCCTTTAGGATAGGTTGTAGATCCTTAATAATGCGTTGGAGGGGTTTTAGTTGGGGGCTGAAGGTGACCGCTAGTGGCGTTCTGTTATTGTCTTTGTTAGGCCTGTCCTGTAGTAGGTAACTTCTGGGAACTCTTCTGGCTCTATCAATCTGTTTCTTTACTTCTGCAGGTGGGTATTGTAGTTGTAAGAAAGCTTGACAGAGATCTTGTAGGTGTTTGTCTCTGTCTGAGGGGTTGGAGCAAATGCGGTTGTATCGCAGAGCTTGGCTGTAGACGATGGATCGTGTGGTGTGGTCAGGGTGAAAGCTGGAGGCATGTAGGTAGGAATAGCGGTCAGTAGGTTTCCGGTATAGGGTGGTGTTTATGTGGCCATTGTTTATTAGCACTGTAGTATCCAGGAAGTGGATCTCTTGTGTGGACTGGACCAGGCTGAGGTTGATGGTGGGATGGAAATTGTTGAAATCATGGTGGAATTCCTCAAGGGCTTCTTTTCCATGGGTCCAGATGATGAAGATGTCATCAATATAGCGCAAGTAGAGTAGGGGCTTTAGGGGACGAGAGCTGAGGAAGCGTTGTTCTAAATCAGCCATAAAAATGTTGGCATACTGTGGGGCCATGCGGGTACCCATAGCAGTGCCGCTGATCTGAAGGTATACATTGTCCCCAAATGTGAAATAGTTATGGGTAAGGACAAAGTCACAAAGTTCAGCCACCAGGTTAGCCGTGACATTATCGCAGGCTATACTCTGATCCTTGAAATACTGGGAAAGATAAGAATTTCTCAATTTTTAAAAAAATCTTCAACATGTAAAATATTTGTTTTCTTCATGGCAAATTTCCCATTGGTAATGATTTCTACATATCTGGTTTAAGATTGCAAACTTAAACACTTCTTGGGACTTATATATTCCATAGATCCAAAATAAGTATAAGAAAAAGCCCCTGTAAGGGCTAGAGGGAGGCCCTGGGAAGAAGCATCACGTATTTTTTTAATAATCCTTTTTATCATAACTGTAATTAGAATATGGTTCCAAGTTCACTAAGTCATCACATATTACAATTATAATACAACACTGAAGGAAATAAGACATTGAATTTTGTAATTTCCTGGTAATCCTGTGAAAATGTCCTCGCATTTCAAATTCCTACATCAGTTGACACCCTGGTGTAGCATCATATATGAGATTGTGCAGTCTCTATCACAGGACTCTGTCTAAAATTGGGAACTCTCTTACTTTATGCATTCTCCCATGTTTCAACCACAACACTGTAGTAGGATTAGGCAAGATGGAGATGGCAGAAGAGGCTGTATTGCAGATCTTTGAGGTTAACAAATTTACAGTCTAATGCATACAGTAATGTTAGTGAAAACAACTGAGTAAAGCCCCATGTCCCTGAAGCAACCAAGATCCGAGAAAATGAATTTATTAAACTAGAGACACTACCAACTAATTTCAGGGTTTTCTACACTGGAGTAGGCACAGTGATGCAAAGCTCCTATGTAGGGGCCTGTCTACACTTAAAACGCTACAGCAGCCTCATCTGGAGTACTGTGTCCAGTTTTGGGCCCCACACTAAAAGAAGGATGTGGAAAAATTGGAAAACGTCCAGCGGAGGGCAACAAAAATGATTAGGGGACTGAAACACATGACTTCTGAGGAGAGGCTGAGGGAACTGGGATTGTTTAATCTGCGGAAGAGAAGAATGAGGGGGGATTTGATAGCTGCTTTCAACTACCTGAAAGGGGGTTCCAAAGAGGATGGATCTAGACTGTTCTCCTTGGTAGCAGATGACCGAACAAGGAGTAATGGTCTCAAGTTGCAGTGGGGGATGTTTAGGTTGGATATTAGGAAAAACTTTTTCACTAGGAGGGTGGTGAAATACTGGAATGCGTTACCTAGGGAGGTGGTGGAATCTCCTTCCTTAGAAGTTTTTAAGGTCAGGCTTGACAAAGCCCTGGTTGGGATGATTTAGTTGGGGATTGGTCCTGCTTTGAGCAGGGGGTTGGACGAGATGACCTCCTGAGGTCCCTTCCAACCCTGATATTCTATGATTCTATGAGCAGCAAACTGCACCCAGTGTCACTGTGGTGCTTCAGTGTAGACACTGCCTACTCCGTCAGTGTCGATAATCCATCTCCCTGAAGTGCGGTAGCTAGATTGATGGAAGAATTCTTCCACTGATGTAGTGCCATCTACATGGAGAATTGGGTCAGCTTAATTACTCTGGTCAGGAGTTTGGATTTTTCATACCCCCTGACCAATATAGTTAAACTGACCTAATTTTCTAGTATAGACCAGGTCTAGGGGTGTGACTTACTGTGGTTTTAGATAAAGTGGAGCACTACCTGAAGCTGTGCTAAGTTGTATCGATGTACATCTACATAGGTGCAGCTGGACTAGTGTAGCCACACTTGGGTAAAAGTCTCTAATTGTAGACAAACTGCATACATTTAGATTTTATTCTAAAATTAAGACTTAACAATTGTCATAAATAAAAATTATGATAAAATTTAGTATGAATAGCAACATTTATATTTTGGTTATACAATAAAAATAAATGCTTTTGATTTTTGATACATAAAAATATTTAATTGTTAACCATAAAGCATAAGTAGTATTACAGATTAACCTTGTAATAAGGTCTGAGAGGTATTAACGTGCACAGTGCCATATCTTGTGCTTTATCTGACCTTTATCTGTTGACTTTAATATCCTTTGTGGTTGCTGGTGACGTGGTATGTTTTAGACAGTGAGAGATTTGGGCTCCTGTTTGCTTCACTGGTTTATCCCCGTTCTCTGTATTCTTTCCTTTTAAAGAATTAACTAGGTAAAATACAAGAAAACAAAACAACAAACTGCATACGCTGGGTATGTCATGAGACAGATGTCTAGATTACAGAAAGCATGTTGAATTGTTATGTAGCACAAAAATGTGTTAGAACCTAAGGAAAAAGTTGTTTGTAGTGGTAACAATGGGAAAAGCTGATGAATGAAGTGCTATATTGTAGCTCATCTAGAGTAGGTTCAGGAGAGAGCCTTTTCTTTTTCCAGCACAGGGTGCCAGGAATATGGACACAGGTGCTTTCTGAGCACTCTAAGATGGTAGGGGGTATACACAGTGGTGTATTAGAATCCCAGGTAGCATGGCTAGGGCTACACCTTATCTTCATCTGGAAGCAGGTATTCGAGAGCATGCAACCTTCAGTTTTCACCAGCAGATACAGGATATGTCTACCCTGTGTACCTTACAGCGGCACAGCTGTGCTGCTACAACTGTGCCCCTGTAAGGTCTCGAGTGTAGCCGCTCTTTGCTGGTAAGAGACAGCTCTCCTGCCAGCAAAATAAAACCACCTCCAATGAACGGTGGTAGCTTTGTGGTCGGGAGAGTGTCTCCCACCGAAAAAGAGCTGTCCACACCAGCGCTTTTTGTTGGCAAAACTTGTTGTTTTTTCACATCCCTGACAGACAAAAGTTTTACTGATGAAAGTTCAGTATAGACATAGCCACAAAGTGCTATGCAGCACATTTCTTCCAGCACTACACAGGCATTGTACTGAATTCCCTGAATTCCTTCCATGTGTCTCACTGTTTTCCAGGGAATATGTCAATTTTAATAAAACATTTAGGGCCAAATTCTGTCTGTAGATGCAGACAGGGCGCGTCTGTTAACTTTAACAGTAACTCCACGTGCACATTTGGAGGCAAATTTGGCCCCAAGTATACTTTGGCCACATGTTGCCCCCAGTTACTTCAGTGGGATTGGACATGTGTACATGAAGGTAGAGTATAGTCTTTTGGGTGGTGGTGTTAATTAGAGATTCAATTTTTTTTCCCTACTCTATGACATTTAAAGATATTAGTTTAAAAATGACATGAGAAGAGCTCCCTCTCCCAGAGTACAGGAGACAAAAATGAGGGAAGACCTGCCTCCTAGGAAATAGTGAGGGTCTTGAGGGAAAGAGCTCCCGCTTTCTCCAGACTGGCAGAAGACAGGGAAGTGTTCAGGGGAGAGGTCCACCGCGATTCCAAACAAGTTGCCAAGCCTGACACAGTATAAATAAAGGAGCCTGCCAAGGAGACACCTAGGTCAGCACGTTGGTGGGGAAACTCAGGTCACCCTTCTCAGCAGCAGAGAAGGAATTGCTGACTTCCTCACCAGGGCACTGCCTCTGTACCCTGCTGGTATGACCACCTGTCTTTCCCATCAACCTCTGGTTAGAAGATACATTTTTCAAGCTTGGAATAATCTTATTCTTCCTATAGTATAATAGCCATCGGGTTGGTGTCTTTTAAAGGTTTCATTTGCATGAGTGTACTGTGACTGAAGTGAATAATCTTGAGTGAATAAACATGTTTACTCTCCTTCTAGGACATGTTCTGTATTTGAGCCACAGGAGTAGATTATTATTGTTTTTATAAGCTATGGCATTCTTGCTTGGCTTCAGGTACTTTTGTAACTACTGTTGAAGGTTGAGTTTGGAAATTGTTTCTGTCTGAAAGGATGATGTCATTGATTTACATAGGATTACATCCCTGCCTCTTCCCTACCTATCCCACAAGCATAGAGGGACCTGGATGCAGGAGAACTATATCAGTTGTGCTGGATACAGTATCCTGGTAGTTCACTGCACCACTTGTACACAGAGAATAGGTTTGGGTGGCAGAGGCAGGTCAGGGGAAAAGGAGGGGCTAATGGGATTTGTTACTGTTAGTTCATCTGCTGTTTCCCCGGCCCTTACACTTGGAAGGGCGGCAGCCAGGAGTTCACACTATTGCAGCCCTGAGGATAAAATATGGCTGTGGAGTAGCTCTGCTTATACGATATCATCCAAGGATGAGACTTCAGATCCTCAATGGGATGGTCTGCTTAAGCACACAGCCTAATGACTTGGGTCACATGCTGGGGTCAGGCTTTTCCTCATAAGGTGTGCATTTTTAATTAGCCAACACAGGTATGTTTCTACTGGAGAAATATGCTCACTGTTGCCTCCATCCTACTCCAACAGAGCCCTCAGCAGTTGCTATTGGTAAAAATTTACCCTCTTCCTGGCATTTCACTTTATTGACAAAATTAAACTAAAAATTAAAACTACATAAAATCTAGCTCAAACTTGGCTGCCGTCAGGGTTCCTCCCCAGGGACTGCTCAGCCCACATCTAAGGCTCTCTGTAGAGCCACATCCTCTTCCCTTATAGCCAGGTGGTGTAATGAGCCACCTACGATAGTGAGTCAGCAGAACCCACTTTAGATCTTCTAGCAGGATTTTCACCTGGTAATAAGAGTGTGCTTTCAGGAAACAAAGCAAGCCTGCTGTAACACTTATAGTTTGTTGAAGGGGCACCATCAAGTAAAATTTGGCCAAAATGTAAATTTTGTATCAACGAGTTTCTACAAAAGCTAAGGACCATAGAAATATTCCCATGGCACTAAATATATATGAATATAGCCAATGAATACAGTAGCTTTTAAACAAATAATCCATACCCTATAATGTGTGCAAACTAAACACTGCGTGGAGGAGTACCTGAAAGTGTAATTGGTTTAATTTATTTTCATTATCCAAGATAAAGAAACAGGAAAAAGCAAACAGCATAGAAAAATGTATAGTACATTTGATTTTTTTCTTTAATCCTTTCAATTTTGCTAATCTAAAGTAATGCTAGTTTCATAGACATCAGCTGAAAAATCCACATGGCAGTGGGAAGCTTTCCACAGTGAATGAGTGTACGTCATCCCACCCATAGAACCTGGATATGGTTCTGAAACTGCACTGGATCAGTTGATGCTTGACCTCTTGCTGGTGATGGATGAAGAACAGGTGCCTGTGTTGATACTATTAGATCTGTTACCTATCTTTGATATCATGGACCATGAAGTGGTGGTAAAAAAAGTTGCGCAAATATATATATATATATATATATATATATAATCTGTAGTTCTATATAATTTATTTATTCATTTTATTTTGGTTCAGTGGCCAAACTGAAAAATCTGGGGGAAGAAAATTCAGTTAGTTTTGAACCGAAACTGAATTTCTTTGGGTTTTTCTCACTGAAACAAAAACATTTCTTTGTATCGGGATGAAATATTTTGAATGCCAACTCCAATCAAAAAAGTGTCCAATTGAAACAACCTTTTCTAAATAAAATGTTGAATTGAAATGACATTTTGACACAAAATGTGAAATAGATTGAACATCTTTGAAATGGTTCAATGTAATTAGTCAAAAAATATTCAACATTTCCAAAACTGTGTTCATTTTTTTTCAGCCAACACTTTGCCAAATTTGCACTGAATGTGCAAATAGCTTTGGTGCCCTGAAAAATGCATTTTTCGGCAAATTGACTATTCCCTAAAAAAAAAATTCACCTAGTTCTAGTGGTGGTAGCTCACCGATGGATCCTGTTGGGAGTGGGCAGAGCTTCTGTATATTTCTGATGAGTCTTTCCAGAGGGTAGCATTGGATTAGTCTGTCCTGTGTTATTCTGCAGGGTTATATCTTGCCGTCCCTTTTGCTCATATCTATGAGTCTGTTAGGAGGTTAGTGAGGAGACATAGGGTTTATGATCCCTTCAATATGCTGACCACCCCGAGTTCTGTGTTTCCACCTTGACTAACACACATGGTGTTATCCCAGTGTCTAGTTGAGACTGAAGTGTGGATGAGCGCTAGCTGGCTGGAGCTTAATCCCAGTAAGACAGAGATGATGGGATGGGGAAGCAACCAGGAGAGTTGAAGATTTTATCAGCCCCTATATTGTTTGTGTAAACCTTCTAATTTTTATGTAAATTTGCAATTTAGGGGGCTTGTAAGATCCTCATTTGCTTTCAGATGATCAAGTTGCAGCCGTGTGTTAGGATGGCTCTTTTCAATCTGCGTCTGCCCAGAAAGTTGCAGCCCTTTTTTTCTGATGCAGAACTTCTTATCCATCATCCATGTCTTTGTCATATTGAGATTAAACTACAGCTGGGATCTCTTCATAGGGCTGTACCAACTGTTTGGAAACGTAGTCTAATGTAGAATGCACATGCACCTTGCTTGTCTTTTAAGTAGTAAGCACATAACACCAGCACTTTGAAAGCTGCATTAGTTGCCTCTGGGGGTTGTTTTTAACCTTTTAAGATTCTAAATAGCTTGGAACCGGCTGACTTGAAAGACTTTCTTTTCATTATAATCCTGGTATAGTTGAATTCAGCAAAGACCCTTGAACCCCCTCATCTTACGCGGGAGGAAGGCTGGCTGGGTGACATTAATGATGGGCCCTCAACATTAAAATTTGCTCTTTTGGTCAGAAATAGCCAGAGTCTAATGATCTTCAGGACACACAATAAAACCCATCTATTTTTCTGAAGTATTTGGGAATGGCTGAAGGGTTTGGGTTTAAAGAGGGTGGCCTATTTATTTGTATTTGGGGGATGTCATGGTTGGTTGGTTGATTCGGTATGTGAATTAGAGTTCCCTTAGGCTTCGTTTGTTTTAATTTTGGGTTTGAATTGTATATTTTAAATAATATGCTTAAGAGACTACAGATTAGAATAGGAACTTTTATATAAAAGATTCCAATAAGTAAATAAAATAATTCCCAGAACTAGTTTTAGAATAAAACAGAATAGATATTAGTTTTATCTCATGTCTTTCACGTATACCGTGGCAGTCTATAAAATGATGAGTTACATACTGGTATCCATAGCTGTATATGCAAATACTGATTATAGTCATTTTGTGCTCAGTCATTTCTGTGGTTGAATGTGACACTGTGGTGAATACCACCAAATTCAGAGCTGACTTTGAAATGTATTAAAAGCCATGTAATGTTGCTTCGTCACTTCTCTTCCCTCTCTCTTTTCAAACCTTCTAATTTTCCCCTTCATTTCTGCCTCTGCCCTAGCTTCAGTGTCTGCTAGACTGTGGCTCCAGTGGCCTTGAAATAAAGTGTGGCAGCCATGTATGAATTTGGTTCAAACATAGTTTCTATGAAAACAGTTCTATGCGCACTTAGGCTGGCTAGTTTGGATAGGGACAAACCAAATTAGAACCAGTTTGGCTGGCTTTAAAACAGTATTCTTTCAGTTGAATGAGAGTTTTAAATGAGGCGTTAATACATACACCCTGGCTGGTTAGATTGTGTTAAAAATTGTATGAAGTGAGGTGTGTTTGAATACAGATCCTTAACTGGGTTTCAGTAGGTTTGGAGCCTTAGTTTAGACGTGCATGCTAGCATGTTAGCAAACATTTTAAAAAGAAAAAAAGCTTTGTTTTGTTTTTAAACTTAATTGCCTCCACTCTCTCTCCAGAAACATAGAATAGATAGACACTATCTCTGCTATTGTTGTTTATTTATTGGGCACTTTTACAAAATTAAAGTTCTGTAAGTCTTTGGTTTCATTCACTCCTTAATTCTGGATTTACTTCTCCATTCTAGAATCCCATCCATCTTTCCAGTATGTCAGTCTCTATAGACTATTGCAGTGTTTGCCTAAGGCAGAATGAGCCGACAGTCTCCTCTGAGACTGTAATACTGCTGTTTGGCTGGCGTCCCAGGGGTGCTGGAAAGTGATGTGGTCTGCACAATCTCTCTGCATCTTGACCAGAAACTGTCAGGGTCGCAGACATGAACATCATGTTTGTGATGCTTTGAGCAAGCAAACAGATAATATTTTAAAAGACTGTTTTATGTAGTCAGCTGAATGTAAAAGCACAATATCTTTGAAGAGCTGTTCCCTGCAGGGAATCTTCTAATTGCTCATCTGCCTCCTTGGTGGAGCACAGAGAGAAAAAGAGAGTGCTGTAATTATGGAATTGCCTCTGGTCCCTTGATGAATCCCTTGTGTTCTTTCTGACATTAACTAGGCAAGGGAACTTCTCTTCCGTACTGTACAATGGTCTGAAAATCTTGCATTTTTCAGCTGAACGCATTTACATTCTGGAAGTCAACCATAATCTCCTCTTACTTTTAAAATCATTAATACTAGATAGTTATGCTCATATGGCTTCAGGTATGCATTTAGTTTTCATAAATGCTAAGTTAGAGTATGCAGTCTGTGCTGGGAGACCAAAAGGTGGTTACATAAATAATTTATAAATACGTTTTAAAAATATAATTTCCTAAAAATAATTATTTGTACACCTTTAAGCAAGAATGTGCCGCTGTTGCCCCATTTTCTTCTGTTCCACCTGAATGCTAGGGTTGAGTAAGCTTGGATTCAGATTCAGTTTTGGGTTCAGCTTCCATTGTAAAAGGCATGTGAATGCAGAATCTGCACTTTGTTACGCTCTGCCCTCTCCCCCACTGCACTGTCCACTCTCAAATCCTTAAATTACTGTGCAGCATGTAGTAATATCTACCATCTTTTCAGTGAAGTTGTATACAACAGTATGAAGTATATCAGTGATTATTGTTCTTCAGGACAATTGAAATAATTGCAGGACAATTCCTCTCTAGTTAAATCTTTCAGCATTCTCATTACAAGCCCTTATTTCTAAGAAATTAAAACTTGGCCATAAAAATCTTATTTGTTCTGGAACTTGGCATATAGCGTCTTGGCCTGGGAGCAGTTATTTTTTTGTTTTTTTTAATAATAAAAATGTACATTAAACTATTGTTCAGGATTTCTTCAAACCACAAAAATGAGGGAATCTTCAATAAAGGGTGAACCTCCCCTTATTTTTCATAAACATTTCATGATTCTCCACATATTTTCTGATCTTACTCTTGTTAAAAATGTGCCTAGCCCAGTGGAGTTACTTAGGGACAGAATTTCAGCCTTCGCTTTAAAGCTCCTCCTTTTTTTGAGTTTGCCAGCATTTTAAATTTACTTCAACTTAATAGTTTACCTTCCTGTATCTCACTGCCTCATTGACCCTCCACCTCATTCCAAAGTGTATCTGTCCTCCCTTGCTTATACCTCTTAATTTCTCTCTCTCTATTATTTTACATTGTTTTATTTGATTAAAGCATTTGGGGATATAGTTTGAAGGAAAGATGTTACAGATAAAATAAAGTTGTTTTATTAATGTAGTTAGTGTTAAGTTTGGCTGCATAGTTTTTCAGACAAAAACAATCTTGAAAACAAGCTAATGAATCTGAAGAATTTCATCTTAATAAGCAGGCTCTTGCAGGAGTAAATTCCTACATACGTTTCCAACACTTTTCCTTCTAAACTTAATTTTATGTTCTATGTTCTCTGGTTATGGCAAAAAATAAATCTTTTTTTAAAATAAAAGAAATCATTTAAAAATTGTTGGAGAATAATGTCTATAATGGCTACCTTAAACACCCTGGAACGGCAGGGTTCAGAGCTGTAACTTCTCCACCATTTGGATTGGGTAATATTCTGATGGAGGGCAGAATTATGAAGGTCCAATTTGGCTCAACCCCTAGCTAGAATCACTGAGGTGTGGTGCAGTGATCACTGTTCTGTAGTCAGCAATGTAACAAGATCATGCATATTCAATATTTTTGAGTCGCTGCCAAGCCTTCCAGGCTCAAAGGACCCAAATGTCTTTCCTCACCTCAAAGGCCCTGTGTCCATTCTTTCCAGCAGAAGGGGGCTGAATACAGTTCTCTCAAGAGCTTGTCAGTGCTGATCCATGGGCCATTTAGAGTTGTTAGATACCTTCGATGCTCCCTTCCCTTGGGAGCATGTTGTCTCTACAGAATTCTTACCTAGAGCTGAAGGAAATTTTTTTGTCTGAAATTTTTGGGGTTTTTTTTGGTTAAAAAAACACATTCGGGTTGACTGAAACATTTAGCGAATTCTTGTTGATTTAAGTGAATCAGTCGGTTTGCTCAAAATGGGCAAAAAAAAAAAAATTGGAAATGTCAAAATGGTTCGTTTTGACATCAAAATGAAATATTTTGATTTTCCACGATAGGTTCATGAGCAGATTTTGGTGCCATTCCAAAACCAGGAGCTCAAGCTGAAGAGGTGGTTGCCCCCTTGATACTCAATAGCTACATAAAGAAAAGGAGTACTTGTGGCACCTTAGAGACTAACCAATTTATTTGAGCATGAGCTTTCGTGAGCCACAGCTCACTTCATCAGATGTGTACCGTGGAAACTGCAGCAGACTGCTGCAGTTTCCACGGTACACATCTGATGAAGTGAGCTGTGGCTCACGAAAGCTCATGCTCAAATAAATTGGTTAGTCTCTAAGGTGCCACAAGTACTCCTTTTCTTTTTGCGAATACAGACTAACACGGCTGTTCCTCTGAAACCTGTCAATAGCTACATAGTTAAGGCATTCACCTAGTAGGAGGGAAACCCACGTTTGAATCCTTGCTCTGGAGCAGAGCAGTGACCGAACCCAGGTTTCTCCCCTCCCAGGCAAGTGTCCTAACCACCAGGTTATAGATTAATGTGGGGCAGGTCTTTCTCAATCTCTCCTGGTGGAGCTTTTCCACTTTGTGTAAATAATTAAACGCTTATTGGAGCAGGGACTGGAACCTGGATGTTCCCTCTCCAGGAGGGTGTCCTAACCACCAGGCTATTGAGTAATTCTCATTTTTTTCCTATATCTCTCTGGCCTAGTGACTCTATTTATACAAAGTGAAACAGCTTCAACCGGAGAGATTGAGAGAGACCCACTGCAGAATAGACTTACCCCTCTCCAGGGAAAAGAATTTATTCCAGGTCTCGCCCCTCCCAGGTGAATGCCCTAACCAGCAGGCTTTTGGCCGTAAGAGGGTTGGCACCACTACCACTTTCTCCATTTTGTGAATCTAGTCCTTTATTTCCTTTTAAGTTTAAAAAGGTTAAAAATGCCCAAAATCGAAATGAAATGAAATTTTTCCAACTTCAGTTCACCAACAATTGTGAAAAATGTTGGTTTTGGTTTGATCCAAAGTGATTTAAAAAAATTTTTAGACCTAATAATGAACCAAAAAATCAGTTATTTGCACAGTTCTGATCTCAGCCTGAACGTGGGGTGGCTGAAAGGATCCTCTGTATGTCAGCACAGCACAGTACCACTATACTAGGGGACAGCTTTCCATTTGTTTTTGACCATAGTTGGCTTACTGCTTTTGTGTCAGACTTAAATATAGTTTATTTCAAGTTTAGTGAAGTTTATTGTTATTTTACTTCAGTGTATCGTGGTAATACCCAGAGGCCCCAGTCAGGATGAGACCCCATTCTGCTAGATGCTGTAGAAACACAAAGGTCGATCTGTTCCCTGCCTTGAAGAAGTTATTCATCTCTCTCTCTCTCTCTCTCACTCTGTAGAGCTTTTTCTAGAATGTTTCTCCGCCCCTCAAGCCCAAAAAGGAAAATGGGACATTGCGCAAGGCTAGCCCGAAGGCACCCCCCCCTCCCTGCATGGAGCTGGTTTGAGCTGCTCGCCCGCGCTATGCCTGTCCTTCCCCCCCGCAAGGCTGGGACTGGCGTTGCTGCTCACCTGAGCCCTGCCTCTCCTGCTACGTGGAGCTGGCATCACTGCTTGTCCTCCCACCGCATGTTCTTCTGCACCACACCCCACTTTTTTGACAAAAGTGAGCATTTGTCCCGTTTGCTCTTGCCAACTGATCAAGTCAGCAAGAGCAAAGAGGACAAATGCCCACTTTTTCCAAAAAAGTCAGGATGGACTGGACAGGGCTTAAAAAAGGGACTGTCCCAGGCAAAACGGGATGTATGGTCACCCTACTCAAGGCTGGCTTCCAGTTACAGTTTCAAAGCAACAGTACTCATATCATTGCATGCACCACATCAGAATTATGTGTTTCCCATTCACTTGCTCATTTTGTTGGTAATGTTTGGAGAGCACTCTCTTGCTCTCTCTCTGTGTAAAGATTTATATATATATATAAGTGGTAGGTCCTCTGTTACTTTCTTCCTCCCTTTTACGTACAATAGCAAAGTCCATTTCCTTCTTGCAGTAGATGTCAAACTGACTAGGTAATGTAGGAAATATTCCACCTCCATGGCCTTTAAGGGCTAATAGGGTTGTCAAAGCATCAATGCACTGCTATTAGGGGAAGCGTGAATCTCATGTCGTTACACTAATGAGTCTTACCAGCAATTTAGAAGCTCCATTGAATGAGTCCAAAAAGGGACATTAGTCAGATATAGAAATATAGTGTGTTGTTGGTTGACAGTTATGTGGGTTTGAGGTGACCTGATGCCTTATTGTAATTACAGGTACTTAGTGAAATAAAACAAAACAAAAGGCCTATCAACAAATCATAACAATAACCTAGTGGTCAACAATTCCATGGTTTGTGGTGTTAGTGCAGAGACCTATGGCTCATCTAGTACATATCAAGAAAATAATTGTATCTTTGAAACAACATTCCTATCAATTCCAACATGCAAAACGAATGCCTCACTATTCAGGGAGCAGAATCTAAAATGTTATAATTTCTCGGCAAGTTTTTTTTCACATCTGCAGTTGAAGAAGATATTCCGAATTTCCATCTATTGTAATTAACGAAAGAGAGACGCAATATTCCCCAGAAATAAAACGTTCTGAAAATAATTATTTAGTAAGTTTCAAAACAAAAACAAAAAATTCTACTGTGAGTTGCAAGTGAAAATCTTATATTTACTGACTACTGCTTTCTATTCCAAAAATACAGAAGAAAAGTATTTTGTTTATCATGGAACTGGAATGTTTCAGTGACAGGCTTTTTCTACCTTCCCTTATACTACATTTGAGTAGTGTTGGCAACTTGGTAATATTTAAAAACTTGACACTTGGGAACCACATCCTCCGGGAACCACGGCCAATAGGAGCTGCGGGGGCAGTGCGCAGAGCCGCCTTGCCGCGCCTCTGCGTAGGAGCCAGAAGGGAAACATGCCGCTGCTTCTGGGAGCTGCCTGAGGTAAACGCGGTCCAGAGCCTGCACCCCAACCCTCTTCCGCGCCCCAGCCCTGATCCCCCTCCTGCCCTCGGAACCTCTCGATCCCAGCGCGGACAACCCTCCTACATCCCAAACCTTTCATCTCCAGTCCCACCCCAGAGAGTACATCCCCAGCCAGAGCCCTCATCTTCCCCTCCACCATGCCCAGACCCCCTACCCCAGCTCCGATCCCCCTCCCGTCATCCAAACCCCTCAGTCCCAGCCCAAAGCACCCTTCTGCATCCCAAACCCCACATCCCCAGCCCCACTCCAGAGCCTGCACACACACACCCCATGCCCTAACCCTCTGCCCCAGCCCTGAAGCCCAGCTCTCCCCCCGAACCCAGCCTGGAGCACCCTTTTGCACCCCAGAACCCGCACCCCCAGCTGCACACCCACCCCATGAGCTAGCCCAGTGAAAATGAGTGAGTGAGGGTGGGAAGAGTGAGGGACAGTGGGAGGGGGGATGGAGTGAGCGGGGGGTGGGGCTCAGAGAAGGTGCTGGGTCTCAGAGGAGGGGTGGGGCCTGGGGCAGGTATTCGGTTTTGTGCGAGTAGAAAGTTGGCAACCATACTCCCCGCCTCCCCTGCCAACAGTAACTGGACTTTGGGTGTCTGGTCAGTAGAGCCGACCAGACGTGTCAGGTCCCCTTTTCGACAGGACTTTCCAGTCGAAAACTGGGCACCTGGCTACCCTAGTAGTGAGGTTGTGTCTAGGCCAGGCTATTTCTTGAAAAATGTCCTGCTCTTTCCACTGTCATTTCAGAGCCTCAGCTGGTTACAACGGCGGGTGCATTACTGTAGGTAGAATTCCAAGTGGTCACTGGCATTTTAAACACTGTATTCTATCATTGCTCAGAGCAGAGGTTTGTGTGATACAGTGCGTAAAATGCTGCGTGTCTTGTCTGCATTGATACTGTCACTAGTACTACCACTGGTGGATCTGCACTGGAGCTAGGCCGTATGTGGGGAAATCATTGAAACTTCTCAGTGTGAACAATATTTTAGAACCTTTGAAGACAGTTGATCTTGAGTATCTCTCTTCAAAGGCAAGTTTCTCTCTTGACTCAGGCCTGAGCAAGAAAAAGCAGGTGAAAGACATCCTTAAGTGTAGGCTATGTTGGGTACATAATCAATAGTGTGAGTTGATTGTGCAATATAATGAAAGAAGTTACTCAGCATCCTGTGGACAATTCATACTCTGCATTGTTTATGTTTCTAAAACAATTATGATACAGAATGTGCCATTAACCCCAGTGTCCAAAAAATTTACAAACTGAAAACCCAGGTGAAACAAGAAACACAATTGCTACACTATTTTTTGTCATGACATTTTTAGTATAGTTAAAAGCATTTCCCTCCCCTCTGTATGTATCTTAAATTATAGTATATTGATGTGTCAGGTTTGTGTGTTGCAGGCATAACTGAGAACCAGTGTGGAAAACTACTCTGCATATTTTCAGTGTGTTGCTGATGTTTAGGGTCATACGTTAGCTGGGCTGAAAAGAACAGGAGGCAGACTACATTTGATATCTTTCACTTTCTGTGTGAAAACTGAAAGTACAGAGAGCACTAATATGAATCCAAAAAGCTGACGTTTCAGCACAGAGTTCCTGTCAGCTTCCTATTCTACTTCACAAGCAATTTCTCACAGGTGGAAGGATTCTTTAATTGGCAGGATTAGCAGTATTTAATTGTTAAGGGAGTTGGTTTTGAAACTGAGATCTTGACCTGACCAGTTGTGTTCTGTAAGAAAGATTTTTTTTTCCAAACTAAAGAGGGATACAGTATATGCAGTAAAAAAAACCAAGGAGTACTTGTGGCACCTTAGAGACTAACAAATTTATTGGGGCAAAAACTTTCGTGGGCTAAAACCCACTTCATCGGATGTGTGCAGTGGAAAATACAGTAGGATGATATATATATATATATATATATATACACAGAGAAAATGAAAAAATAGCTGTTGCCATACTAACTGTAATGAGACCAATTAATTAACGTGGGCTATTATCAGCAGGAGAAAAAAAACTTTTTCTAGTGATAATCAGGATGGCCCATTTCAAACAGTTGACAAGAAGGTGTGAGTAACAGTAGGGGGGAAAATTAGCATGGGGAAATAGTTTTTACTTTGCTTAATGACCCATCCTCTCCCAGTCTTTATTCAAGCCTAATTTAATGGTGTCCAGTTTGCAAATTAATTCCAATTCTGCAGTTTCTTGTTGGAGTCTGTTTTTGAAGTTTTTTTTGTTGAAGAATTGCCACTTTTAAAATGAGTTACCAGGGAGTTTGAAGTGTTCTCCGACTGGTTTTTGAATGTTATAATTCTTGACGTCTGATTTGTGTCTATTTATTCTTTTGTGTAGAGATTGTCCGGTTTGGCCAATGTACATGGCAGAGGGGCATTGTTGGCACATGCTGGCATATATCACATTGGTAGATGTGCAGGTGACCGAGCCTCTGATAGCGTGGCTGATATGATTAGGCCCTATGATGGTGTCCCCTGAATAGATATGTGGACACAGTTGGTGACGGGCTTTGTTGCAAGGATAGGTTCCTGGGTTAGTGGTTCTGTTGTGTGATGTGTGGTTGCTGATGAGTATTTGCTTCAGGTTGGGGGGCTGTCTGTAAGCAAGGACTGGCCTGTCTCCCAAGATCTGTGAGAGTGATGGGTCGTCCTTCAGGATAGGTTGTAGATCCTTGATGATGCGTTGGAGAGGTTTAAGTTTGGGGCTGAAGGTGACGGCTAGTGGCGTTCTGTTACTTTCTTTGTTGGGCGTGTCCTGGAGTAGGTAACTTCTGGGTATTCTTCTGGCTCTGTCAATCTGTTTCTTCACTTCAGCAGGTGGGTATTATAGTTGTAAGAATGCTTGATCGAGATCTTGTAGGTATTTGTCTCTATCTGAGGGGTTGGAGCAAATGTGGTTGTATCGTAGAACTTGGCTGTAGACAATGGATCGGGTGGTGTGGTCTGGATGAAAGCTGGAGGTATGTAGGTAAGTATAGCGGTCAGTAGGTTTCCAGCATAGGGTGGTGTTTATGTGACCATCACTTATTAGCACTGTCGTGTCCAGAAAGTGGATCTCTTGTGTGGTCTGATCCAGGCTGAGGTTGATGGTGGGATGGAAATTGTTGAAATCATGGTGAAATTCCTCAAGGGCTTCTTTTCCATGGGTCCAGATGATGATGTCATCATCAATATAGCGTAAGTAGAGTAGGGGTGTTAGGGGACAAGAGCTGAGGAAGCATTATTCTAAGTCAGCCATAAAAATGTTGGCATATTGTGGTGCCATGCGGGTACCCATAGCAGTGCCGCTGACTTGAAGGTATACATTGTCCCCAAATGTGAAATAGTTGTGGGTGAGGTCAAAGTCCCAAAGTTCAGCCACCAGGTTTGCCGTGGCATTATCGGGGATACTGTTCCTGACGGCTTGTAGTCCATTTTTGTGTGGAATGTTGGTGTAGAGGGATTCTACATTCATAGTGGCCAGGATGGTGTTTTCTGGAAGATCACCAATTGATTGTAGTTTCCTCAGGAACTCTGCAATATTTCTTAATGGAAAAAGCTGTCTGTCTAATTTCTGTCAGAGAACTTCTCACCATGGGATCTGACAGCCTCCCAATATTATAAAATAAAGAATTTTCTCTCTCACACACACATCTTCAGAAATTGGACATTCCGTAGATCCATTACAATGGGTCTTCAGCCTGCAGGCATCTCAGGACAAAACCAGATATCACTGACCATCAGAAAGGAGTGCCCCTTTCCTTGAAGAGCCTACCAGTTTTGTTCTGCCTCCATAGTTTCAGGCAGGGTCTATTAGACCTCCCTGCTATTGAGCCTAAAGCAAAAAAGGGAAATTTGAAATTTGTAAGAAAATATTTGAGGAAAAAGGGATAGTGACATGATATAGTTAGTGTGCTGTTGGTATCTAGGAAAAGGCAAACAAACAGAGCATAGTATCAAACCTAACAAAGATCCAAGTACTGGGTGCAAAGACCATGGTGTGCTTCCCATAGTAGCAGAAATTAAACATGTCTTACAATTTCTGCAAGAAGGCCTGAATTTTTACAATAGAGCTACTATATTAAAAGGCAAAGTATCCTGTGTATGTATCGAAGAACAAAAAAATTTCAAGATCTGGACAAAAGGCTCTTCCTCGGGACAGCCTGGATGGTACTCTCTCCACAGATCAGGAGCTATACATATTTTGTTTTGCACTAGGTGCTCACTCATTAGAATATCAGTATTGTGCATTCTGTTCAGGCAACGTGAGCCTTACCCCCAACTACAGTATTCATCCCAAAGTAAATTCAGTTTTCCTTATACTTCAAGAAATAGTCCAATGTCCTCTGATGCCCCAGAAGTAGCTCTGGCACATGCTAGCTATTTGCTAGTTCTTCAAGAATCTGCTAATCCTGCAGGAAATCCAAAGCCTGAGAAGTCTTCTGAGTCATTTCTTTCAACATGGAATAGACAGAGAATTTCAATGGCATACAAATCAAACCTCCTTTGAACTTTAGGGTTCATTCCTTATGGCAACAATGACAGCATGAGCAAAAGATTCTTGAAAATTTCCTTACTGAAAGTTGACACATTTGACCCACGCTTGGCAAAGAATCTTTACTGATCAGACAAGAATATAAATTTGCATTTTTTACTACAAGAATTTTCTTCATGAGAAGTTTATTAGTAATTTCTACTTAGTAGTAGTAGTAGTAGTGAAAGTGGTCTCCACCCATGGGCCCTTTAGAGAGAGGGGCATTCTTCTTAAGCTGACGATGTGCATATCTGGTTGTGCCATCAACTGGCAGCTGTGCTTGAAAACCAAACATAATGGATCCGTGGACCTTATTACTCAAATAAAGGAGATTTTTCAGGTAAGTTTAAATATATTATCCTTTTTTAAATCATGTTTTGTGGTTGTTTGTTGGTATTGTTGCAAGTAGTGGTTTTATATATTGCACTGAAAATGTTGAGATTAGTGGTGGTAGTACTTGCAATTTTGGTACCTCCGTGTAAGCATAATAACAAAACTCTGGAGCCTTAAACAGATATTTGAACATTTTAATGATCTTAATTGTTAGTTAAATATTATTTATTGTTTGTTGTATTGTGGAGAGATACATACACCTGACATACGTATGACATTCTATAGATGCATGTCCCTGTTTACTTTAATGCATGGGACATATGTTTTGCAAGAATACTCTAATAACTACAGGGGGAAAAGGTTTATTACAAGTATGGAAGAAACAATGCCTTTGCAGAAAGCCTTCTTGAGACTTTCCAAATAAAGTCTTGTTAGCAGTGCATCTACTTGTGAGTTTAGATGCGCCTAAAGTGTTCCCAAGGCTTTTCATATATGTAAGAAAACTGGCTTAGTGCTGTAGTTGAGAAGAACAGCTTTCATTGCCTAAGAAATAGGACATATGACAGCCTGTTTATGTTGGCCTATGTTTCTGGGTATTATATTTAGGTTGTCACTGTAGGAAGGGCTTACTCATCAGTTTGTGCAAAATTTTAACTTTTATTTAAAAGAAAAAATCTCTTCCTTATAGTTGTGAAGATAATCATCCACACTGGAATCAACTTAAATAGTGTTAACTTTCTGAATCTCCAGACAGATATCTTGGAACAATAGAGAGATGAACTCTTATGCCCCAGATCTTGGCTCTAATGCACAGCCCCAAGCAGCCAGTCTGTACACTGGATAGCTCCAGTGGGGCTGAGGGGAAGCCACTCACATCACTTTTGTGATAGTGAAACTGCTGTATGGTTGTCATTGCAGCTTCATAGGTGCCATTCTGCTTTTGTTTCCATCACAATAGGAGTGACTGATAGGTCCATATAGTTCCTTGTTCTGTCTCCACTCCTCACTGTACAACAGTGCACAGGGAGCCACTGCATAACTGGGCTCTTGGTGTGCAGAAGGCATGTATCCTTTCAGAGAGCACTTTAGCACTGACAGCATGTAGGATAAGTCTTCTGAATAAATGATCTAATAGATAATTTGTCAGAGATTGAGTTGTAGTGTAAACACAGAGACTGGAATTCTCTCGTAAATCCTGATTATTAAAGATAAAGTCTGGTGATATTTATGACCCCCCCACTCCCCCAATTGTTTGTAACACCTTCATAGTTGCTCTTTTTCGCTTTCTAATGTTGTCCTTTTCCTTTTGGGCATATTCTCCCACAGTGTTTTTAATATAATTTAAGGCTAACATGACTTTATTGTATTCCACTTGAAATAAGAACATAAGAATGGCCATACTAGCTCATAACAATGGTCCATCTAGCCCAGTATCCTGTCTTCCAACAGTGGCCAATGCCAGGTATTTCAGTGGGAATGAACAGAACAGGTAATCAAGTGATCCATCCCCTATTGCCAAGTGATCCATCCCCTGGCAAACAGAGGCTTAGGGACACTTCAGAGCATGGTTTTGCATCCCTGCCCATGCTGGCTAATAGCCACTGATGGACCTAGCCTCACTGACTTGTGCACTAGGTGCATGAATGATGTCAACACAGGCCCTGAGTAGATTATTCTTAGTTAACTGCCTACTCTACTTGCGCTACATTGATGACATCTTCATCATCTGGACCCATGGAAAAGAAGCCCTTGAGGAATTCCACCATGATTTCAACAATTTCATCCCACCATCAACCTCAGCTTGGACCAGTCCATACAAGAGATCCACTTTCTGGACACTACAGTGCTAATAAGCGATGGTCACATAAACACCACCCTATATCGGAAACCTACTGACCGCTATACTTACCTACATGCCTCCAGCTTTCATCCAGACCACACCACCTGATCCATTGTCTACGGCCAAGCTCTACAATACAACCACATTTGCTCCAACCCCTCAGACAGAGACAAACACCTACAAGATCTCGATCAAGCATTCTTACAACTACAATTACCACCTGCTGAAGTGAAGAAACAGATTGACAGAGCCAGAAGAATACCCAGAAGTTACCTACTACAGGACAGGCCCAACAAAGAAAATAACAGAATGCCACTAGCCATCACCTTCAGCCCCCAACTAAAACCTCTCCAACGCATCATCAAGGATCTACAACCTATCCTGAAGGACGACCCATCACTCTCACAGATCTTGGGAGACAGGCCAGTCCTTGCTTACAGACAGCCCCCCGACCTGAAGGAAATACTCACCAGAAACCACACAACAGAACCACTAACCCAGGAGCCTATCCTTGCAGCAAAGCCCGTCGCCAACTGTGTCCACATATCTATTCAGGGGACACCATCATAGGACCTAATCATATCAGCCACACTATCAGAGGCTTGTTCACCTGCACATCTACCAATGTGATATATGCCATCATGTGCCAGCAATGCCCCTCTGACATGTACATTGGCCAAACTGGACAGTCTCTACGTAAAAGAATAAATGGACACAAATCAGACTTCAAGAATTATAACATTCAAAAACCAGTCGGAGAACACTTCAATCTCTCTGGTCATTCGATTACAGACCTAAAAGTTGCAATTCTTCAACAAAAAAACTTCAAAATCAGACTCCAATTAGAGACTGCTGAATTGGAATTAATTTGCAAACTGGATATAATTAACTTAGGCTTGAATAAAGACTGGGAGTGGATGTGTCATTACACAAACTAAAACTATTTCCCCATGTTTATTCCCCCCCCTCCCCTCCCACACTGTTCCTCACATGTTCTTGTCAACTGCTGGAAATGGCTCGCCTTTATTATCACTACAATAGGCTTTTTTTTCTCTCCTGCTGGTAATAGCTCACCTTACCTGATCACTCTCGTTATAGTGTCTATGGTAACACCCATTGTTTCATGGTCTCTGTGTATATAAAATCTCACCACTGTATTTTCCACTGCATGTATCCGATGAAGTGAGCTGTAGCTCCCAAAAGCTTATGCTCAGATAAATTTGTTAATCTCTAAGGTGCCACAAGTACTCCTTTTCTTTTTGCCTCAGAAGTGTTAGCACAGTAGAACAAGAGATTGTTTTTGTGCAGATCTTAGGAAACTGCTGCTATGGTGGAGTTTTTTATATATTTCATTTCTTGGTGCTGGAAGGCTGAGATTTATTGTAATAAATGGATCTCTATAATTTTGAGGAACTTCCTTTGGCATATTTAAGGTCATTCAGATTTTATCCCTAAACTGTTAAATAGCACTCACTCTTTGAAGGTCAGTCAGTGGTCTCTAGATGCCTTAAGACCTACTTTCTCATCCTCTTACACCTGCCACCAAGGCCTTGAATTATGACAATCTTCTCTGAGTTGGATGAGATTCACTTTGGAATCCATCCATGGCGTTCCTAAGTGAACCAGAAGGTTCACCGAAGACTAACACAGTGTGCTGTCTACTGCAAGGAATGAAGCCTGGCAACTAGGCCTGGGTGTCTGACATGGTAGTACATAATGCTCACTACAGGCTCATCATATTAGCGCCCTTTGAAAAGTGCAACTTTAAAATGTTTGAAAATTAGTTGCATGGAAAGTGTCACATTTCAAAGGGCAATGCTGTGGACAGCCTGTGGTTTGTGCTACATATTTACTATGAAATTAGTAAAATGATAAAAATAAATAAATTTTCTATCTTTGCGTAGAGCAATTTCTGTCTGGAATGTTTTCTCAGGTTCATAAACAATCTTGTTTAGAAGGGCAAGGCTATTTCCTTTCCCCAAAGAAGTTGCTGTATTCCCCAAAGAAGATATATTTCTTGTACCCTTTTACTAATTTCATTTGCTGTTGACACTCTTCATTTGGGGTTGAGGAGGAACAAATGGTGATGGCTTGTGTTAAAACAATACACCAGTTAATAATAGCTGTGGTTTCTTTGTTTATGTTGGATGCAATCAAGATTTTGAAAAAAAATTGTTTTATCAGGGAATACAACTACTGCCATTGTATAGTTACATAAAACACATCATGTTCTACAAATAGTGTACATAGGAACATACTACATCAATACATCCAATGCAAGTTCAGCACCTATAGTAAATTGGTACAAAGGATATGAAAATGGGTGGAATATTATCGGAGAGAACCTTTGATCTGCATATACTGTGCTGAGCCAGCTAACCAGAAATACTTCAGTTTGATTTCTTTGGAGGCTGGTTATATACAGAATTGCAAGTTTAATGTAAATTATTTTGGATATTAGTCTAAATTGGTATTTTATTTCTTTTTTAAAAAAAGAAAAAGCCTTTACAGCCCAAGTGGTGGAAAATGTAGAGGTAGCATAAGAGTTGTGCTCTGGAGTAATCTGTCACTTTGTGAGAGTTGGATAATTTTAGTGCTAAAAAGAGTAGTAGCAAGAAATTTTTATAGTTGCTTGTATTACTGTCTCAGATGTTTGAAAATCATTTTTCCTAATGATATTTGGAAATGATCTTGCAAACACTTATATGGCAAAGTATTTTACTCGAGTGAGAAGTCCAAATTGGAGGCTGACACGAGTGCAGTGAGATTACTCACATGAATAAAGTTACTCATGTACCTATTGGTAGTACTGAGCCTTTTGTTAGCAAGTATGGCAACTTTGAATAGTACATAGGGTTGCCAGGTGTCTGGTTTTCTACCGGAACACCCGGTCGAAAAGAGACCCTGGCGACTCTGGTTAGCACCACTGACCGGGCTGTTAAAAGTCCATTTGGTGCAGGCCTGGAAGGCTCCCTGCGCAGCTCTGAGTGGCTCCTGAAAGCAGCTGGCATATCCCTCTGCACCTGCACAGCCCCGAGCACCAGCTCTGCAGCTCCAATTGGGTGGGACTCACAGCCAGAGGGAGCTGCGAGGGTGGCACCTGTTGACAGGGGCAGTACATGGAGCCCTTTCTGGCTGCACTTGCGCCTAGGAACCAGAGGGACATGCCGGCCACTTCTGGGAGCCGCCTGATGTCTGCGCTGCCCTGAGTCTGCACCCTAACCCCCTGTCCCAGCCCTGAGCCCCTTCCCGCACTCTGAACCCTTTGGCCCCAGCCCGGAACCCCCTCCTGCACCCCAAACCCCTCATCCTCAGGCACACCCCAGAGCCCTCACCCCCAGCCAGAGCACTCACCCACACCCGCATCCCAACCCGTGACCCAGCTCAGAACCCCCTCCCATATCCCAACCCCCTTCCCCAGTTCTGAGCCCCCTCCTGCACTGTGAACCCCTCGGACCCAGCCCGGTGCCCCCTCCTGCACCCCAAACCCCTCATCCCCAACTCCACCCCATAGCCTGCACCCCCTGCTGAAGCCCTTATCCCTCCCTGCACCCCAATCCCCTGCCCCAGCCCAAAGCCCCCTCCTGCCTCCTGAAGCCCTCATTTCTGGCCCCACCCTAGAGCCTGAACCCCAGCCCAGAGCTCGTTCTCCCTCCTACACCCCAACTGTCTGCCCCAGCCCGGAGCCCCCTCTCACACTTTGAATCCCTCAGTTCCATCCCCCAGGCCAGAATCTCCTCCTGCACCCCAAGCCCTTCTTCCCCATTTCACCCCGGAGCCCTCTCCCTAGCCCCATCCCAACGCACTGCCCCAACCCGGTGAAAATGAACAAGTGAGCGAGGGTTGGGGACAGAGAGCGATAGGGTGACCAGACAGCAAATGTGAAAAATCAGGACAGGGGGTGGGGAGTAATAGGAGCATATATAAGAAAAAGACCCAAAAATCGGGACTGTCCCTATAAAATCGGGACATCTGGTCACCCTAGTGAGCGATGAAGGGGAGGGTGGAGTTAGCGGGGGCGGGGCCTCAGGAAAGGGGCAGGGGTGGGACAAGGATGTTTGGTTTTCTGTAATCAGAAAGTTGGCAACCCTAATAGTGCAAGATGAATGAATCTGTTCCAACTGGCTAGTTGATTTGGGCTAGGAATTGGGAGGGAATTTACTATCATTGGTGGGGTACTGGTAGGGATTAATGTGTTTTTGAGTCAGTTTGTTTGTTTTCAGTTTCTATATGTGTGCCCAGACGTTCGGGCTTGATGTAAATCATCATGAGCTACACTGGGCAAACCACACACGGCCCAGTTAAGAAGCAAAGAGTCCCTGCCCCTTTAATCTTTTGGGGGCAAAGTGTATCCCTGGCAGTGACTGTACCTCACTAGGTATAGAGATGGATCTTTTTATGAGGCATGTAAGTGGGAAGGCTACTTGCATTTTCCCCCTTGCTCCTGGGTTCCCACATAAATGCCTGTCAGATTTTTACTCTGTGTAAACAAATACAATTCCATTTGACAAATACTGAATTTTCTTCCCCCTTCAAAGTTTTGAATGGACTTGAAATTAACATGTCTTGTTTGTTTGTTTAATAACTTCAACTTCTATTTACTAAAACATATTGATGAACTTATTAATTCGATCAATACAATACGCTTGTCAAAATTCTTTAGGCCCTTGCACAATGTGTAATGAAAATGTATTTTATAAAACAAATATGACAAAATGTCATCTTAAGTTCATGAACCAATGAAGCATCGTGGTTTGATGTCAGCATGGCTCTGGGGATGTTTGTGGTTTGTTAGTTAAGTGCGGCCATAGATTCTAAACCTGTCTCTGACTGAGTGTGAGGCTACATACAATGCAAGCACAGAACTGGGTTATACAAGACATGTCACAATATGAACCTTCTCAGTATCTGAGAGCAGGATTCAAACCCCTGGTCTGTGTTGAAATTTTAGCCACTTGCTTGTTGTGTGCTTCAGGGCCATCCTGTAAGTGATTTTCAAACCAATAGAGCATTTGCTGGTGATCTACAGAGACCTGGCAGGTCTCCTGCATCTATCTTCAGTAGCAGCCACTCTTACGTACAGGGGAGATACCCTTGGGGGCTGGAGCTGCTAATGGAACAGATAAAAATGAAATAATTAATATTGTCCATGTAAGCAGTTACTGTAGTTCTCAGAGGGATGTTAGCACAGGTGCTCTGTGGGATCACAAATGAGGAAAAAGGTGATCTGCAAGATATACTCGCTCTAACGGTGGTCCATACTACAAAAATTCAAAGCCTCTGCTCCAGATCATTACAAAGTACCTTAGAATGTTCTTTGGTCAAGTTGATCTACATTAATTTAAATTTTACAGGCACTTGTGGGTAAGTAGAACACTGACAGCACAAGTTTTAAATACACTTTGCGGAGTAAAGAAGATGTTTAAAGTTCACTACAGACATTTATCTTAGGGTACATGAGCTCTTTTTTCTATACATTCAGTTTCTATATAAGTGATTGTTTGGGGTAGCATTTTTTCTCACTATATGAAAGTAACAGTTTAAACCTAATGAAAGCATTGTTAAAGCATTGATTTTTCCTAATTTAAAAAGAGAGAGAAGAAAATTGGAAGAGAGTCTGTCATAGTCTAGGAAATGCTTCATATTACATTACATCTGTTAAGATTGTTGGAAATCTTAAAAATTAGTTTTCTTTCCTCTTTAAAAAAATGTGAGAGATTATTTTTAAGTTTGGGAGGAAAGTTTGTTGAGTTGCTCTCTGTGGGTCTGATTCTGCCATCCTTACTCAGAATGAAAACTCAGTAGACCTTCATGTGGAGTAAGGTACATCTCAGCATGTGTAAGCATGTGTAAGAATTGGGACTGCAGAAGACAGCACTCTAGGAGAGCCATCATGAGAAGAGCCCTCAGTACAGAGATCACTCAGCAGTATCCTATGGGCTGTGTCAGAAAAAAAGGAATGGAGCTGCTCCAGAGCCTACTAGGAAATGCAGACATATACCCAAAACCTCATGGTAAATCTGATCAAAGGAAGCTTCTAGGTCCAGATTCTTAGGTGCCCACTGCACTTAAAGTTGGATTGTTCAGCCTCCCTATCGGCTGAAGCAGAAGGATTCCAAGCCCCATTCACACACGAAGCAAAATTCTGCAGATTTTTAAAAGATTTTGAAGCAAATATTTAGTTTGCCTATATCACCTCAGAGCACCTTCCCTGTCAAAAGGAGATGAGGGGTGTTTTTCACTGATTGCTTCTATTAATAAGGGAGGGCTCTCAGTGTTATACAGTGGGGATGTAAAGCCCAGAGATATTGATCCAACTTGCCAGCTTTGAGAATTCACTTGAGTTTAATAATTCCGGTTGCAGCATCACTTCCTGAAAAGAGATTTTATTCTAGGTATGTCCTGATACCTGAAAACAGAAGTGGGCCCATGCCCATCTTAGGTCACAAAACCCTCAATTTTCAATTGGTCAAGAAAAATTTCACATCAGCGCCGCTGGGAACATGCTTGTCTCTTCTAGAGAGAGTTGCCTAGCTGTGCACCTGACCTCATATGAAAGATGACTGCTGGTTCAGTATAGAGTGTGGGAGTAACCACCAGGCCTCCATGCAGGTATACATATCCAATAAAAAATAAATCCATTAAGATATATATATTCAGTAAGTAAATGTTATAGGTAGGGAATGAACTACTTTTATACCTGAAAATAGATTTTCTTATGGAAATGCAGGCATATTCTTAATTTATGACATCACTCATCTAATGCTTTTATGAAAGATGAATGAACTGTTAGTGGAAATGAAAGTAATCAGAGGATGGAAGGCATAGATGTAGCAAAACAACACCATTCAAGTAATGTGTGTAAGTGAAGCCTATCAACCTTAATAAAAAGCTGATCAGATTTCTGTGCTGTAGGAAAATAAAAACAAAACCATAAACCTCAGCCTTCCTGAGAATGGTTTGCTACCCACGTCAGTGTTTTTAGAGCATGAGATGGCTAGATCAAGCAAGTGTTCTTCTGACATTGGTGACGTAACAAAGACCTGGGTTTAACATGTTTCCTGTTTACTTGTGTTCTGAACACAGCAGTGTCAGGAAAGTAGATTCTAGAATCCTCTTATGGGGTGTGTGTTCAAGTATAGCTATGGAATTAATTGTTTTGAGGTTCTTGACAAATTGTGGATATTCTTTCTTTCAGAAAGTAAAAAGGTAATGCATTTTTATCCCCATAGATCTATAAAACTGATCGGATCACAGTTGTCTTATTAAACTAAAGTAGGGATAAAATTACTATGCATCATTAGCATGTTCATTTTCAAATATATGTAATATACAATATATTTGAAACTGTATATATGAGGATGCATGGTACAATAACTGCCTGTGTGTATAAAATCTGGGAGCTAGATAGCTCATCAAATTTGTGGTGGAAAATAGTCATTCATATGTAGGTCACCAATTTGAACACAGACCAGATCAGTAATGCCAAAAGTTATTACCAGAAGACAACTATGTGGTGGCCATGAGTACCTAAAATGAGTTACCATCATAATCTCATTGATTGTCACCATTGTTGGCTATCTCAGTCAAGAGTTTAAGGACTGAATGTCTGTAGAGACTCAGCTACTTGGCTACTAGACATCCTTCTAGGTCAGAGTTCAGGGATGGTAGTAGGGCATTGTGATGAAGCTTGCAGTTGCTTTCTGTGCTGTTACTTTCTGTTGATAAATAGAGGAATTCAGTCTCTAATGTTGTCAAATCGGCACTTCTGAGTGCTCACAGTCAGATTTTTTTTAAATGGATCCTATTTATAACTAATTTTAAGATGAAAGATTATTTTAAATGTATACCTTCTAAAAAATTCAGTCTTTTTGAAAAGGATACTACTGTGTGTGTGCAGATTTCATATCCCCCGCAGATTTCTTTGCTTCCCTGCAGAAAAATGACTTTCTCACAGGGAAGCAAAGGGAAGCTGCAAGAGCAGTCACGCACCACTCCCTAGCTGTGCAGGTACATAATTTCAGACACCCGGAGCAGCCGGCAGAGAGGTAAATCACTGAAGGGTTGGGGACACCCCAGACAGTGGCTCCTACCCTGAGCTGGGATCAGCTGCTAGTTCCAGCTGGGCTGGAGGCAGGAGAGAACGGAACTTCCTCTACCCCAGCAAGGAGTGGCTGGGGCTGTGTCAAACCCACCCCCAGAAACCTCCCCCAGCTGCAGAAGCTCAGCATCCTCCCCTGCTGCCTGCCCCCATTGCTCCTCAGCTGCGGGGGGAGGGGTCACTGTAAGGGGAGCTGCTTTCCCATCCGCCCAACCCCAGTGCATCTGGACCTCCTATATCCAGACACCCCAGACCAAGCCTCACCCCGTACACCCAGAACCCCCCTAGCCCTCCATACCCAAACCCAAACCCCACCCCACTGAATCTCATTCCCTGCATCAGGAGCCCGCTGTATCCAGACCTCCTGCACCCCGCAATGAGCCTCTGTGCATCCAGATCCCCCCATACCTAGACCCCGCACTGAGCTGCCTGCACCCAGATTGTCCCACACAGAATCCTCTCATCCCACACCTGGATCCCCCCGAGACTGAGCCCCTCTACACTTGGATCCTGCCTGTTTGAGCCTGCCTGCCCCACACCTGGCAGGACCCCCAGGATGTTTCTGGGGCAGGCCCAGGCCTTGTGCTGTGTCAGGCTTGGGTGCAGCCTTACCACTGAATCTGTGTCCCCAGGGTGGGGAGGCTGCAGGGTGATCTCCCATCTTTGTGCAGCCAGTGACCTATGCTCCCCACTGCCATGCTGGAGCCTCTACATTTATTTATTGACAAATAAAACTTGCAGAATTTTAAAATATTGTGTGCAGAATTTTTAATTTTTTTGGTGCAGAATGCCCTCAGGAGTAAAACAAAATAGGGAAATTATTGAATAAAGTAAATGTTACTGCTATGGCAAGAATTGTATGGTTGAGTTCTTACATGTACAAAAGTCAAGAAATCCTACACCTAATGTAATTTGGCCTTCTTGTGCATGTGCAATACACCTTTACCCCGATATAACGTGACCCGATATAACGCACATTCGGATATAACGAGGTAAAGCAGCGCTCTGGGGGATCAGCGTGTCTGGCTCCGACACACTGCTCTGAGCGGCGTGTTAAGGGTGCCGGGCCGGGGCCAAGGGGTTGGATAAAGGGCAGAGGATCTCAGGGGGGAGCAGGGGGGGTTGGATGGTTTGGAGGTTCTGGGGGCAGAGCAGTCGGGGAACGGGGGCATTGGATAGGGCGTGGGAGTCCTGGGGGGCCTGTCAGGGGGCAGGGGTGTGAATAGGGGTCGGGGCAGTCAAGTGACAGGGAGCAGGGGGGTTGGGTAGGGGGTGGGGTCCTGAGGGTGATTAGGGATGGGGAGGTCTCTGGGGGTGGGGGGTCAGGGGACAAGGAGCAGGGAGGCTTAGATAGGAGGTAGGGTCTTGGGAGGGGTGGTTAGGGGCGGAGGGTCTCTGGAGGGGGTAGTCAGGGGACAAGGAGCTGAGGGGTTGAATGGGTCGGGGGTTCTGAAGGGTCAGTCAGGGGGCGGGAAGTGACTATTAATAACGGAAATGCTTGAGGCCAAAACAAGTTTGATATAACGCAGTTTCACCTATAACGCAGTAAGATTTTTTGGCTCCCAAGAACCGCGTTATATCGGGGTAGAGGTGTATTTTCATTTGTCCTGCACATGCCAAGTTTAATGCCTTTATGAGTATGTTCAGTATGGCTAATTTTTTTCTTTACACAATAACCATAAGTGGATACTAAAAAACAAAACAAAAGTAAAAACGTAACTAACTGGATTTTCAAGTGAGACAAAGTAGGTTTGAGAACTAAGCAAGAGGCTATGAGTTTGGGATTACTGAGTTCTAATTCTCGTTCTGGCTCAGCCTCTCTATGGCCTTGTCTAAACTAGTAAGACAAAAGATGTGTTTTTAAAAAAATTACAGCTATCCTGTTTTAAAATCCATTGCATGTTAACTATTACATTTTAAAGACACACCTTTTTATCCTACTGTACATTTTTTTCTTTGTGGGATTTCTGCAGATCATCTCACCTCTTGGATTTTCAGCTGTAAAATGGGAGTAATAATGCGATTCAGTTCACAGAGATGTTGCAAAGATATATTAGTGTTTGCACAGTGGTTTGGAAATGTAATCTATTATCTATTATTTTTCTTCAGATTTACCAGGCATAAGAAATATTAAGTCAAAGTGGAGCTAATTTCAAAAAGTTAAAGCACATTTTAATGATTGTGCCCTTTGAACAATAAGTATTGTATTCTGTTAATAAATCAGCAGAGCAGTGTAAATAACTCAGGAGAAGTAAAAGTGACTAACAAAATAAGGCATGTTTTTTAAAGTGTGTGTGTGTGTAAAGCAACTCCATTTAAGAAGCCTCTGTAAAGTTGTGCAACTAAGTATGCCAGAATCAGGGCATGCCAAAGAGAGAGTTGAATGTGATACCTTAATTTCACCCCTTTCTGTGAGTGCTTTATGAACAAGTCTTTAATGTATTTGTCACAATATGACATCATCCATTTTTTTCTACAGCCAGATATCTATCTGTTCATCCTAATTACAACAAACTACATTGGTTGTACCAGATGCACCCATTAAAGTCATTTTTGTACAATTGACGCAGTGAATGAGGCAATGCCCTGTCCCATGTGAGATGAATAATGAATTTAGTAAAGGCTTCTGATCACCCCCCACCTTATTCAGCGTGCACCTTACTCCATGAGACAAGAGTTCCTGTGAAATTCTGTCTCATTGAGTTTGTACTTCGAATTATTAAAATCTTCATGAGTTGGGCATATCAGCTTTTCAGCATTTTGGATTATTAAAGCTAGGACATCTGAATGAGGCAAGTTCCTACTGGACACATCTTGGAATATCTTACGAAGACCTCTCTAATTCAGTGAACACACACATCACAGACTGTCTCCTCTCCAACTGCTCATTTGAAAAGTGCTGAACAAGTGGGTCATTGGCAACGTGTATGCATTAAGTAGTAGTACGAAAGACGCTCAACATGGGCAAATCAAAACCAATTTTGGAACACTCTGAAGCACATTTATCTTATTTCTGTGTGCCCTCCCACCCAAAGTAGCTGTGCTCTCTCTACACATTTGTGGATTTATCTTCACAACATCCCTGTCAATTAGGTACTATACCCTTTTCAAAGAGTATTTGCATGACTTGCTGAGGGTCATGCAGAGCTGGGAATTGAATCCAGATTTCCTGAATTCTAGACCAATACTTTAACCGCAAGACTGCTCTTTTCCCCTTTGTTCTATCTGAGGACCATTTCCCTGATAAATTTTAACTTTCCACCGTAGTCATAAAGAGGAGGATGCATAAGTAGAAACCTTATTAATAATAATAGTTACTATTTTATTTGATAGTGCACTATTTTATTATAATATAATTTTTATGTTTTATTGCATGCAGTGTAGATTTCTATTTTTATTTCTGAATTGTTTTCTTAATACTGAGTGCAAGCGACCCTACTGGATACAAGCTGAATAGCCATATTTTCCCATTCCATCTGCAAAGGAAATCGAGTCAAACTCATCGATACACACCCTGTAGATTCCATGTACCCAAGCTGCTGGCATTGTTTAAAAAGAAAGCATGTCCTGTTATATGGAAGAGTGAATGTAGAGTGATGATCCAATCACCGTCTAATTTATCATGGCCATTCAGTTCCTGTATGAGTGAGCTGTAGAGTTTCTCACCCTGGGTAATGAATAGAAAGAACAAATTAAGAAGTCTGGGGAGGTGGAATGAAACAGTATCTATGATAATATGAAACAAATATTTTTGAGGAATTATTCACCTTGTTTTATTTTTGCCATAGTGCTGTAGTACTTAATCCCAGATGTGAAGACAAGGATATGAAGCAAACAAAACACAACTGTTCTGCAGCAGCCTGGGGAACTAGAGTCCTGAGGTTGCTTCTGAACCCGGGTCAGCTGCATCTTTGCTGCCAAGAAGGAGGCCTTGTTTTACTCCCAAGTGATACTAATCTAATTGGGAAAAAACATAGCTTTCAATAAACGCACTGAATTGATTTCTTTTTTTTTGACAAGCACTAGAAAATTAAATTAGTCGTTGTTTTTGTTAACTGACTTCAATAGACTTGCATTCTTTGAGTACAAAAATATCCATCTCAAAACATAAGACTATGACATGTGTGTGTCAGAGCAAATATCAACATCAGAACATGTTTGGTATTGAATTACTGCTACTCTGAAAACTGAGGTTATAGATTTTTTTCAACTGCTACCTCAGTCAATTAGCAGAAAAATTGTTATATGTGAAACCGTTTGGAGATGTACTATAGCAAGAGGAGCCAAAATGCTAGTGATCAGGGGTAGGGTTGAGAATGAAGGTTTACAAGAGCAATAACAACAAGCAGGAAGAAAATATATTTGAGTCAAAATACTGTGCAGTATATCTCAGTAAAAGCACAAGAGAGAGACAGACACACACAAAAAGAGGAAGAAAGACACATGGAAGAAGTTTTTTTAAAATAGGGTTAATGGTGACACAATTTTTTAAAAATAATTTAATATTTGATTCTTACTCCTTTTTTCTAGGCAAAAGCTCCTTCTCCATAATGAAAATGTCCCTGTTATCATGAATACATATTTTAGTCAGAAGGTTCTTCTCAAAGATCATGCAGAAGTGAAAGATAGGACACGTTGTCCAGAGAAGTTGCATATTAGAAGGAATAGTGTATCTTTGGCACAAATATTCAGATTAAATGACCTCAGAGACAATCTGCCCCAGGAATCTGCATTTAATCAGGTATGGTTCATTTTGTTTGAAGTTTAGCACTTTTTTAATAATTTGGTGGCCAGATGTTTGGAAATCATAACAAAAACAGAAATAGTGAAATATTGTGCTCTCTTGCCCTCTTATTTAGCCAAAACTGAATAATATTATGTGCTGTTTGTTTTAATAATATTTTACAAGTAGAGACTTTTGGCCAGCCAAATGCTGAACTGCTGTGAGATTATTTTGTTGTGGCTCGCTACTGTGCTGAGTAATATTGGTGACGTATCACAGCTTAAGTTTTCATTGATTCACTCTTATTCTTTGTAGCTCAGTACCCAATCTCATTTTAAATAATTACTATTTTCTTAATAAACTTTGATGTTTCCTTTCTATAATCCCATCTTTGAGCCTTCTTCCCCTTCCTCTTGCATCCTTTCTTTAAAACACCAACGATTGCCTTTAATAGAAATAAGGTCAAGATTTAAAAAATGACTAGTGGTTGTGGGGCTTCAACTTTGGATGCCCAACTTAAGACACTTTAAAGAGGCCTGGTTGATAGAGAGTGAATGTTTAGCACTGTCTGAAAATCCAGACCCCTTTAAGGTATTTTGTTGGACACCCAAAAATGGAGGCACCGAAAATAACTTGTCACTTTTGAAAATCTTGGCCAGAGTTTCAGATGACTCCCTTGCAAAGCTCACCATTCCCATCATATCTGACACCTCTTTTTAGGCCTGGGAATGAAAAGGTTAGATATATCAAATCAAACCCTAATCTGACTTCACATTTTTAACCAATTTCCACTACTAATGTGCCAAATCCAGAATAATTTACTCACACTCCTACACTTTGGAAGGTTCAGAAAAAATGGGGCCTGTATCCAAACCATCCTTGGTTTTGTTTTTGCAAAACCAAACCCAACAAACAAACTTCTTGTTTTTGCAAAACCAAACCCAACAAACAAACTTCTAAAAAACCAAAAACACTTCCTTTGAAATTTCAGCTAAAAAACTTACAGCTTTGACCTTGTTTACATGGGGTATTTTTGTATCAGCGTAGCTTCTCTGAGAGGTGCAAATATCTTTATACACTGATGCCGTGCATCTACAGTGGAGTTTGTATTGGTTGCAAGTACTTTGATTTAGCTACATCAGTGCAAAAATTCAGAATGAGCAAGGACTCAGCTAAGTCTACACTATGCAGCTTTTAGCGACAGGGCTGTGTCACCACAGTTGTGTCGCTAAAAGGCACACCGTGTAGCTGCTGTTTGTCAGCTCTCCTGTCAACAAAATACTTCCACCCCCAATGAGCGGCGTTTTTATAACACCTCTGAAAGAGAAAAGATTTGTCGTTCAGTTGCCAGTGTAGAGATAGCCTAAGTGGCCATGAGCCCTTTCTGGTAACAAGTGCCCTTTGAATTGCACTATGTTCTTGGAGACAATCCTGGTCCTACTGATGTCAAAGGGAGTTCAGCATTAATTTGAATGGTATCAGGACAAATCCATTCATGCTAGCGAGTGACAGCTAGTAGGGATTAATTTTTTGTAGCGTTTTTCTAAAAGAGTACTGAAAATGGGGTTTAGAATAAGGATGGCAGAGGGGAGATGGAGGGCAACAACAATTTTTATTCCAAAATAAACTTACTTTTTTCAAAAAGAAAAGGAGTACTAGTGGCACCTTAGAGACTAACCAATTATTTGAGCATAAGCTTTCGTGAGCTACAGCTCACTTCATCGGATGCATCTTATGCTCAAATAAATTGGTTAGTCTCTAAGGTGCCACTAGTACTCCTTCTCTTTTTGTGAATACAGACTAACACAGCTGCTACTCTGAAACCTTACTTTTTTCAGGTGTAGTGAAAGAATGGAAATAGATAGGGAAATAGATTAGGGTTCCTGTTTTCCTCCTCATTAATCTGGTTCCTTTGACATTGTAGTTCATCAATTTGAGAGCTGGATTATTGCTTCATAAAACTATGCACCCTTATATTTTCCCTCAATTTAGAAGTTGTAGAGTCAATTTTGAAGGCTAATGCTACAATTTAAAAGGAAGTAATAGTTAGAACTACCAAGAATTAAGTAAAACATAAAATGGTGATACATACTAATGCCAATTCTTTCTTCCCCCTACTGTCACCTTTGTCTTACATGAACTGAATTTGTTTAATCCAAGGTAACATTTATACACAGGAGACCACTGTGTGCTGAACTGTAGGGTTTCTTGTGCCTTTATTTAAAATCTTAGATAAAAGCTGGCCATGTGTGTAAATTATAGTTTATATATACTAAATACTTTGAAAATAATCTTGTGATGCTTTTCTATAATGAATCTTTGTTGAATTTTACTTTGCGTCACTGCATGGTTTCATAGTCCATAAAGTAATTTAGTTTATGGCTTTGTCTTTACCAGGTTGCTTGTACCAATATGATTACACCAAAGACTGTACAGACTAACAGCAACCCTGAGTCCAAACTACATCCCTTTGCACTCAGTGCCCCGAATGACTCTCTCCTAGAAGTGGTGGAAAGCCAGGGAGCAGCGGGGTGGAAGGAAGTGCAGGTACAAGTGGTTGTCCAAAGGGTATATTATCTACCTGCAAGAGAGGGTTTCAGATGTCAGCTTCAAGGAAATAACCCAATTCGTTATGCAACACCAATCTTAAATTCAGATCTGCCAAATATTAGGTGAGTAATAAAACACTTGCAAACTGGTCTGTTGGGATTATAATATCAGGGACATAAAACAGGGAGGGGAAGTTGGGTCTGGCATTCTGATGCCCTCAGCTAACACTGGCTAAATATATTGAGCAAGACCTAGTGATCTAGTTGTAATAATATTACACCTCCCTAATAGGCACAGGTGCAGAGCACCACTGATGTTACCTGAGGGAGGGGATGGCCTGACCTCTTGCCTAAGATTCCTGTGCTGCACCAAGAACTACTGGCAGAAAGTTGAAAAATGAGTAACTGGATGATAATTTTAAAATAGGTGATGATTATGTGCCTGTCTTATATTATTACATGAGTTGCACTGTACAGCTACTAATTCTGTTACCTAACAGTTACCTAACTATTTCAATCTTTAAAGCACTTGACAAATAATTAATTGATCCTCTTATAACACCCTTATGAAATAGGAAAGAAAAATTAGTTTTATTTTAGAAGTGGAGAAACTGAGGGCTTGTCTAAAAGGCGGATTTTACACTGATTTAGCTGCACCAGTACAACCCTCTGGTGAAGTCTGGCCTCACTGAAGTCAGTAGCAAAACTTCCATTGACTTCAGTGGGACCAGCATTTCACCCCTAGTGCACCAGTGTGAAAAATGATTTGTACTGCACAGTTACATCAGGATCCGTGCAAAAATCTCCAGTGTACCCAAGGCCTGCAACATCTAGAGGCTTAGACCAGCATTTTCAACCTTTTCTGTTTCTTCCTTTACGTCCTGCAAATGGAATGTTGTTAGTGTCTGCAGTGTAGGAGAGTCACAGTGGGATCTCACTTTTCCAGTGCAGAAGACATGCCAGATGCAGTTCCATCTTGATGCCAGCAATACTGGCCACTGTTGCAACTTTTTGTTCTCGTTGTTTTGACCCTAAAAATGCAAAGCAGAATTGCAAAAGAATGAAATAAAATGAGTGTGTCTGTGGTTATGACCACCATGATTTTTATTAAATCCCATTTTGGGGGAGTGGATTTCATATCTTAGCACTTTCAAATCACATTGAATTGAAACTTTATACAGCAAATGCATTAAATTTTGTTCTCCTACAAAAAGCTTTATTAAGGTTAAGCTAAGGTTACAGGCACGTATCAGAGTTTTGAATGTATATGCCTTTCAAGACCTTAGGAAGACCCTGCAGAATTTTGGAGCTATATAAGGGTGAGGCTATACATGGATAAGTGCCTCAGACCCCCTGGGGAGACTAAGGAGACTCATGAGGGACCCTTTATGCCTTAGGGCCCTCACTGGGGATACTTTCAATCACACCCCTGTAGGCGATGGAAGGCTTGTGAGCACTCCGCTAGCCTCAAAAACTCATCGAAGTTCCTCAACCCTCATTTCTCTGCGAGCCTTATGATGCTCTACAGAGGCCAGCCAATCCCTAATCTTTCACCACAAGCCTTACGAGGCTTGTTTTTTCCCACAGAACTAAAACTGGATCATCAGCCATTCAGCAAACCTCAACAGGATCATCAGTCTTCCAGTGTTCTTGGGGCTCGTCCATACTCTCAAGTTTCACAGGTTTAGCTTAAGCCAGTTTAAAAGCTGTGTTAAATGGATGCAACTTTCTGTCCACTATTACAGAAAAATGGTAGAAAAATTCTGTTTTGGCCAAAAAACAGCCTGCCAATGTTTTTCTCTTCATAGATTTTAAAGAAGGGGCTGAAATTGGGCTTCTGATGGAAAACCATTTGCAATTTTAACGATGAAGTGACTATTATCACTCCATAATTTAGCTTGATTATGATCTAAAATCCTAACTTCCTCCCCTCCTTTTCAGTTTGTGTTTAAACAAACAAACAAAAAATGCACCCATGAACACAATTCCAGATAGTCTTTGATCTACACCCTTCACAGGAGTGGGGTAAAACCACATACAAATCTCAGATTGTATTTTTACATCAAACTTGAAATAAAAATAGATCCTTTAGACTTTGGACATTAAACCCCTCAGTTCAGAACTGGATGAATGGTTATACAGGTGGATAAAATAGGGTTCTGGGCTTCTAAATACTCCCTACAGCTGTAGCTGAGTTGTCTCATATACAGTAGTTAAACTAAGCCATTGATAGTGGCTTAGAATTTTTGTAAGCATTTCAGCTGAGAAGTGAGCCTGACTGCTGCCAGTATCAACCATCAGACTGCTTTGAGACCCCATTGCCAGGAGAGAAAATTAATCAGGTGATGGGAGGAAGCTGGTGAAGCAGCACTGCTTTAGAGCTCAGGAGGGGGTGGAAGACGTGTGTCAGGAGATGATCCCCAGTTCCCACCTCCGTGGTGAAACAATTACGCAGAATAGACCTTCCTCCTACATCAGAAACTTTCATGCTCATCATCTTAAAAGTGACCTGGTTGGATCACTTCCTCATGGAGCTAATGAGCTCCTTCATTTCCTGTCACAAGGGACCATCCCCTAGACAATCCCTTAAACCAGCTGCCAATTCTTTACTTAAAACGTTTGTCATGAAAACAAGATGTGTATCTTATGAGGCAATAGGAGTGAACAGAAGTTTTTAATTTGTATACAAAAGTTCGAACTAAATATCAGGGTAGCCCAACAGTTTACGGATTTAAGCTGTTTCTGACAGACTGTTTTATAGTTTTCTTATTGTTATAGAATCGAAATGTCACTGCAATGGAGAAACATTTTTTTAAAAAGGCAGTAAAATGAAAAGAGGCAGAAAATTAAAATATGGAGCAAGGAGATGTTAATCCTGGTTGTCTGCCTGGTTTTGCTGGATTTGCATCTGGAACATGTTGTTTTGTTCTGGGCACCTAAATTCTACAAAGGTATTTATAAATTGGAGGATTTTGGAATTTTCTCTTAAGAAAAGTTTCCAAAACTATTGCTAGTGTAATGTAAATGGATGAAATACTAAAAACTGTAATACCTAGCTTTATATAGCAACTGACTGCATAGGTACTTATATAGTTTGTACCTACAGTAAGTTGCAATCCTTTAATGGTAGGCAAATTGACTAGATGACCTAATAGGACTTTTGCATCTCTAACATCTATTATTCTATGAAATTTGGGGGTCTGGGCATTTTCAGGACACTTAAAAACCACTATATTTGCCATTCCCTCCAGTAATGAACTGCTCTTGTAGATGTACTATTCATGCTTAGAGAGCAGGTAAAGAAAGAAATGTGCCTTGCCATGATTCTTTTTATTCCCCATTCTTGTCTGGCATACATATTGCTGCTGTTCTCCCGTCTTGGTGAAAGAGTAGCTTTTACAAATCATATAAAGTTGATTCTCAGTGAAATTGTTTTACACTTGCTTAGAGCCATCTGTCTGGAGAATTCTGGGGTGGTATTCCTGAATGGATTCAGCCCATCCCTAGGAGGTGTGGAGCACAGGTGTAAGCCCAAAACGTCTCCCTCTAACATTACTCTTTTCGTTTCTTTTGGAGAGAACCTAATTGTTAAGAAAATACAAAAAAAAGGACACCCTTTGTGTTAAGGAGCCTTCTGCTGATGAGATGCCTGATTTGCTGAGTCAGCCTTGCATTTTGTGTTTGTGGTATCAAGCCATGTATAATTTGGATTTTGTTCTTGCCAGTATCATCTTGTTGTGAGTGGGGTGCTTGACTTCAGGAAAATGTAGTTGGTCAGTTTCATTCCTTAAGGACAGGAATCATTATCTAGTAGTTAGTGTAACCAGTACTCAGAGTTTGCAGGCTTACTGGATAATTAACCAATCCAAGAGCTCAAAAGATTTGGGGTTTGAAAAAGGATGTGCCCTATTGAGGAAAAGCTTAGTAACTTTTAAAAGAGAACAAAGCTAGTTATGTCTGTGAATCCACATTTTAAAATCTTTGTGTGCGAATATAGGACTTTTCCATTCACTTCTTTGGGTATGTCCTGACCTACTTCCCCCCCGAATGTTAAAATTATAGCTTGGTTCTATAGTTCTATTCTCAGAATGTATACAATTTTTTTTTTTAAAAAAAAGGTACGACCCTGTTTTCCCTCTCAGTAATGAATAGTTCTTTTGTTCTTTCTATCTTTTATTTTCTAGTCACTTTTCTTGTCAGGGCCTTGAGAAGCAGCTAGGGCTGACTCCACCATGCAAGCAGAACCCCAGAGAAGCAAATTATTAGAGAAAGCCAAGTTTTTCTGTGTATAAATAGGGGAATGGGGATATTGTATATTTCCATTTTGACTAGGGCAGCAAAAAAACTACAGCCATGTCTGCTGGGATTGTTTATTTCCTAGCAGCTTGTTCTGAGTTTCTACACAGTGTATGCCCACGTAATGCGAGGCAGAAAGGATCTAGTGACCTGTGCCAGTCCTCTGAAACTGATTTGTAAACTCTATCAGGATCATCTTTCTTCTTTCCCTTCTTCCCTCTTGCGGTCTTAGGACATTTTCATTCCAATTTGTCTTAGAGCACACATAGTTGCATTATGGATCAAATGCAACAGTTAACATTTCTAGCAGCTCTGTGGTGGCATAGATAAGTCGTGGTGTCTAACTTAAGGAAAATCTCATCTTGAGGTGTAAGAGGCCTTTTTTAAATTACAGTAGTAGGTTTTTAATGTGAAAAAGGTCTGAAGAAAGGAGAGCCATTTAAAGATCCATGCTCACAGATGTTAGCATCTGTCAAAACATTTTCTTTTGTGGCCGACTTTATTCTGTTTACAGCATTCCAGTCATTTTTTCAACAAAACATTTCTCAACAGTGTGTGCTAAAATGTATGATGGATTTTTAATTGCATTGGATTTCTGGGGTACAATTTTTCAAGTGGGAAGTAAACAGGAAATAGGTAACTGAAGGCTCTTCACTGCAATTCATGCACTAGGACATTTTCCCTGATTTCCTCTTTTCAGCTGCTTCTTGTGAGCAAAGATATATGCTTTTAATATTCTTGTAAAGTTGTCTAATTGCTACTTGAAAGGCTTTTAATAGTTCCCTTAGCAGTTTGAGAAAACATATTCACTGCAGTTCAAGGACTAATAACTTGCTTCTGCTTTTCCTTCTTTCCCTGAGTAGAGTTATGTCTAATACTACAAGTATTATAGCTGAAATGCTGCATCTACACCACTGTATGCTGTAATGAAGATGCTTCCTATATCAACGGACAGGGTTTTTCTGTCAGTGTAATTAATCCCCCTCTCTGAGAGGCGGTACGTAGGTCAATTCTTCCACCAGCCTAGCCACGTCTATGCTGGGGATTAGGCTGACCTAACTATGGTGCTCAGGGCATGAAATTTTTCACAGCCCTGAGCAACATTGTTAGGTCAATCTAATTTTTAAGTGTAAACCAGGCCTTAGTGTCCTTTACAGTAGGATTGTTCACTTTCCCCCCTCATTCTTTACCCGTTCTATAAGGAAAGCATCGCCCTGGTCACAGCAACTCACTGACCAATGTGGATTTGAAATGGAGAGGAAAAAGACAGTTTGCTTTTTGGGAATTTAGCTTTGGCATCTCACTGTCTGGCTGAGACATTAAATTATAATACATTTCGTGCCATTGATTCCCTGTGCATCCCTTCCCAAACTCGTTCCTGAAAGGCTGCCTCCCAAGTGCTGATTATAAAGTTTGATGGATGGAACTTCAACTCCTTCCAGTGCCACTCCTACACAACACTCTGGTGTGGTCTACACTAGGAAATTAAGTTGGTATAACTGTTGCTCAGAGGTTTGAAAAATCCACACCCTAAGCGACACAGTTAAACCAACCTAATTTCCTAGTGTAGACCACAGTAGGTCAACGGGAGAATTCTCCTGTCCCCTAGCTACCGCCTCTTGGGGAAGTGGAGTACCTATCCTGACGCGAAAACCCCTCCCATCAGTGTAGGTAGTGTCTTCACTGAAGCAGTGCAACTGCAGTGTTGCAGCTGTGCTGCTCAGGTGGTTGATGTGTAGACATTGTTAATTTTACATTACAGTTTCCTTTTCAATGCTAAACACAGAATCTTATTCCTATGTTAGGTAAACAGTGAAGCAGAGGGTAAAAGAAGTATTATCTAATAAATATGTTGCACAAGAACAAAAACTTGCCATTCTTTTTAAATCCAGCACTGGGTATAACAACTAATAAAATGATAGAATGGTTTGTTAAGAAGTTGTCTTTGTCACTCTGTTGTATCAGAACTGAAGCAGACGAGCTGGTGTACAAGAGAAGTCCCAAGCAGGTGGTGGTCAGTAAAAAGCACACATTGTGAAGGGTACTGATCCTTCTGGCAAGGAAATTATCAGAAATGACAATTACTAGCTGTCCAACTGTGTGTGTCAGGGTGGGGGTGGGGGGGGCAGAGGGGGCTGATGGAACCTATGGTCACTTACTAGTTTTCCAGAAGAATCACGCTCCATTTCAGCATGTTCAGATTTAAAAATTTTATTAAAGCTAATGTTAAAAAAAGTTATATAATACATAGGTTAGGAAAAGACTGTCTCTACATCTGGGTATAGTGCTTAGATTATCCACAAATACAAAGTTAGTTTTTAAAAGTCATATGATACATACAGTACATAATCAGCAATAACCCAAATTTAGGTGAATAGATTTGACAATACAGTTTAGGTATTAGAATCCGAATACTTGGGTACATCACTCATGAAAAGTTGTAAGGAGATTTGGTTGTGGAAAGCAAAGTATATCAATGAGTGCAGATTGTCCCTCAGTAGTTGAAAATTTGGTTGGTTGTCCATTTAGAAAATACAATCCATGAGGAAAGTGTTTGTTACTTTTCTGGCTGCACTTCTAATCAGAACTCCAGCTCATCCCTGCTGGTATTGCCGATGTTCAGTGATGTGTTCTTTGTAGATGTCCCACGACCACCTGATGGCATCCGACACCATGAATTGCTGCATCAGCTGAGCATAGCTTTGACTGATTCCGCATTCTCTTAGCACTCACTCATTACTGGGGTCCGATGCGCCTAAGGTTCCAACAATCAGTGCGTGTGTCTGGACCTGGTAATCCTTAGCTCTCAAGGGTTTCGGACAGAGGGGCATATTTCTCTACCTTTCGAGCTCTGGCATTGTGGAAGGCCGGGGTCCTGTTCTCAAACGGCACTGTGACATCCACCATGATCTTCTTCCGGTCCTCATTGGTGATGACAATATGCGTTCGCAGTTGGCTGTTGGTTCCAGGGATGGCGCCGTTTACGGCAACCTTCCCAACAGGTGGCAGGATGGCTCTGGCCAGGCGATCTTGAATGGCATTGTGTCACAGCTGCCAAGCTCTCAGGAGGGGCTTGCAGCTATACAGGATGTGGGATAGCGTCTCGTTGGCATAGCCGCACTTCCTGCATCACTTGTCCCGATTCCGGTGGCAGACGGCTCCATTCAGTGGGACGCAGTTGAACGGGGCCCTGTGGCTGAATCTCCAATAGGCAAATCGGGTGAAGCTGCTCCTGGGAAGGAAATGCTTGCTGGTGTCCCACTTGCACGCCACCTCCAACGCCTTGCCCTGGTCCAGCTTTTCATACAGTGGTGGCAGGTTTATAAGTACACAGATAGAAAGTAGTCTCCTCTGAAGAGTGCTACTTTATTCAAGAAACAGTAGAATTCCTACTAATCTGTGATTTTCCCATTATAATATACATGCATGTTTGCTAGCTCACTCACTGTTTCTCATGGAACTACCATTATGCACAATTCTGTATTCACCACCACCTACATTGTAATCACTCCCTTCTCTGTCCTCTCCGCCTCCCCCACTGAAATGCATACAACACTTAAAATGCCTACACTTAAAATGCTACAGCGGCACAACTGTATTGCTATAGCACTTGTGTAGACACTACCTATGTCGACGGGAGGGATTCTCCTGTCAGCATAGGTAAAGCAGCTAAGTCAAAAGAAGAATTCTTCCTTCGACCTAGAGCTGTCTACACATGGACTTAGGGCAGCTTTACAACACTGGTCAGGGGTGTGGATTTTTCACACCACCAACATAGTAAAAGCCTCCTAATTTCCTAGTGTAGACAAGGCCTAAAGTGAATCGCAACCTCTAGTTAAGGAAACTTTGCAGCATATGAACATCTTCTGAAGCACTTAGAGGAGAGGAAAGTGATCAGGAACAGTCAGCATGGATTCACCAAGGGCAAGTCATGCTGGACTAATCTAATTGCCTTTCTATGACGAGATAACTGGCCCTGTGGATGAGGGGAAATCGGTGGACGTGTTGTTCCTTGACTTTAGCAAAGCTTTTGACACGGTCTCCCACAGTATTCTTGCCAGCAAGTTAAAGAAGTATGGGCTGGATGAATGGACTATAAGGTGGATAGAAAGTTGGCTAGATTGTCGTGCTCAACGGGTAGTGATCAATGGCTCCATGTCTAGTTGGCAGCCGGTATCAAGTGGAGTGCCCCAAGGGTCAGTCCTGGGGCCGGTTTTGTTCAATATCTTCATTAATGATCTGGAGGACGGTGTGGATTGCACCCTCAGCAAGTTTTCAGATGACACTAAACTGGGAGGAGAGGTAGACAAATTAGAGGGACCTAGACAAATTAGAGGATTGGGCCAAAAGAAATCTGATGAGGTTCAACAAGGACAAGTGCAGAGTCCTGCACTTAGGACAGAAGAATGCCATGCACTGCTACAGACTAGGGACCGAATGGCTAGGCAACAGTTCTGCAGAAAAGGACCTAGAGGTTACAGTGGATGAGAAGCTGGGTATGAGTCAACAGTTTGCCCTTGTTGCCAAGAAGGCTAACGGCATTTTGGGCTGTATAAGTAGGGGCCTTGCCAGCAGATGGAGGGACGTGATCGTTCTCCTCTACTGGACAATGGTGAGGCCTCATCTGGAGTACTGTGTCCAATTTTGGGCCCCACACTACAAGAAGGATGTGGAAAAATTGGGAAATGTCCAGCGGAGGGCAACAAAAATGATTAGGGGACTGGAACACGTGACTTCTGAGGAGAGGCTGAGGGAACTGGGATTGTTTAGTCTGCAGAAGAGAAGAATGAGGGGGGATTTGATAGCTGCTTTCAACTACCTGAAAGGGGGTTCCAAAGAGGATGGATCTAGACTGTTCTTAGTGGTAGCAGATGACAGAACAAGGAGTAATGGTCTCAATTTGCAGTGGAGGAGGTTTAGGTTGGATATTAGGAAAAACTTTTTCACTAGGAGAGTGGTGAAACACTGGAATGCATTACCTAGGGAGGTGGTGGAATCTCCTTCCTTAGAAGTTTTTAAGGTCAGGCTGGGATGATTTAGTTGGGGATTGGTCCTGCTTTGAGCAGGGGGTTGGACTAGATGACCTCCTGAGGTCCCTTCCAACCCTGATATTGTATGATTCTACGATCTTGTCATTCTCCCTGTCTTTTCTCTCCTCTCCCCCCAGTTTTATGTCTGTGCACCAAGTATGAAAACCCTAATGGGTTTTCATACTTAATCCTTTTGATTATGGAAAAAATATAGAAAAATATAAAAATAGTATTGTTATTCCCCATGTGTTATCTAGTGGTAGAAAACCAGTTTAGGGAGTAGAAAGCCAGCAACTTGCAAAGGTTATTTTCCAGCCCTAGAGCAAAGATCAAGGTATGTGCAGTCCCTGTTCTCAGATTGTAGTTTAAACTAGGGATAGTAATTTTTCAGCATCTGTTATTTGTCAAGAATTATTCCAAGATGGTCTACGTAAAAGGTATGGAATTTCCCCCCTTGTTTTTGACCTTTCTTCCCCTTGAATTTTGTGTCTTTGGAAGTTGTGTGGCTGACGGTGCTGAATGCAGAAATCCTCCACGTGTGTTTTTACCCTACCTCTCACCCAGATACATGACTTGAGGCTGACCTGGAGGCAGTATTTTAGTCATGCTGGAGCAGCTCTCCAAAACTTTTATAAAAGCCAGTTTGTGTCTCTGGAATTTGTTATCCTTCTACTATGGCGCAGAAGGCAAGAATCTCAGATATAGTGGTGATAAATGCATTATAAATACCTCAATAGAGAGTTAATAGTTGGGTGAGACTCTAAATGGTCCCAGATATGTTGTCTGGAATTTGTACATGCAAATATATTTTTGCTTGAATTGTGTAAACACTGTTTGTATGTGCAAATTCAAATATGTTAAAAATTAGAGGCCTATTCTGAAAAAAAGTCTTTGTAAGTTGATTTAGAATGAGAGGCTTGCCTGAATGAGGATCACCAATATTAACTTTTAAAATTTGTCATCATCAGCCCCAGAGAAGACATCATTTGAAAATAACTAATAAAGACACATTGGAGAGAAGATACATGCTTTGGCCCTCTTAATCTTACTAGATTGGACCCAATTAATTTTATTTTATTTTTTTAGGGACAGAGTTAAAAATTTAGGACCATTCATTAGCATCTACATTCAGAGAGTTTTAATATAATCAGGCCAGACTGGAGAGTCTGACATGGCAGGGCTTTACACATCCAGTTCTACTTTCTTCTCTTTAACCTTTTATGTTGCAGTGAAGAAGAAAATTCATATTCATTGTTTGAATAAGAATAAGCATATTTTAGGCTACAATTTATAATGACTTTACACTTATCCATGTTCATAGTGGGACTTTTGTGGCCATATTTGAAATGCGCATTCTTTTGTGCTTCCACCAAAATCCCACCTTTGTATAACCTGGTATCTTTTGTACTGTCACCCCACTGTTTCCTTCCTCTGCCACATTGTGCTGATTTACTTATATATGTGTCCAATTTAGTTCCAACCACCAACTTTCATCATGTTGAATAGTGTCCTTCATATCATTAGGAATACTTTTGTGAGTAAGATATTATTGAGTGGAAAGAGGGCCTTTAGATTCTAAATATTGTCGTCTTATGTGTTAGTGCTACAGTGTGCAGGGCTATTTACAATCTAAATAATAATATAGACCCTCAGATTTTTCAACTTGTGAAGGGTGGGATATCCTGTACACTATACACTAATAAATTGGTGTAAAAGATAAAGAGCATTGAGAAGATATAAGAACAGAAAAGAATGGTCCTTCATAAGGTCCATCTTAGTTCTTATCTTACTCCCTTTCTTATGGGCTATGGAGGAATACTAGGCTGTAATTTCTAATTTTAGTGATAATTAAGATTTCCTCTCTACCTCTATCAGTTCACTTCAGTCCTGATGTGTTATCATTTCTGCTGTTCTACATCTGTGTTTCTCCTGGAGAGAAACTTCCAGCCTTCCCAAACTGTGTCATTGTTTAATGGTGTGGCCAGATATCCAATATGGACAAACTCATTTCAGTCAGTGTCTTAACTCCTTTTTTTTTCCTGAATAGAATCATAATTGCAGCTTTGTGTATGTAGACGAGCCCATACCTCAAAATGATGTAAGTTATGTGTGGGAAAACTACTGCAGTAAATAAATATGAATTTACTATTTAACAAACTTTGCAAGGTATACATAGTGGTATGGGGTTAAAAGGGATTCTTTGTTGCTGTTGTTACTTTCTTCTGAGGCAAGAAAAAGGAAGTGATTTGCACTTCTCTGACAAACTGACAAAGATTTTAAATGTTTTTATAACTCTTGAGTTTTAGATGTTTGATTTGAGGCCTAAATTTGGCTGCAGTACAAGCTCCTCTGGGTGACCTGTTTTAGAAGCACTTGAGGTTAAGATTGAATGCAACTAATTCAGAGCGATTTTTCTTTTAAACTGACAGAGTGATGTCATCAAACTATACAGAATGTAAGTGGAGTGGGCTTGGTTCCTCTTAATTAAAGATTTTTCTATTGCATAATGACAGGACTTTTGACGTTTTGGTTCTGTGTGATTGGGTCTTGGTATAGTCAAAAGACTTTACTATCTCTGTGCTTTCTCCAGAATTTATTAGCGCTGTAGGTTTCTTCACAGTACAATAGGGTGAACTAGGAATTAATTAATACTATTTAGTATGGTGTACCTTTCATTTTTTGTGTGTCTATCCATTAATGTCCCTTGAATCCATGTAGTTCCCACACTGGAGTATTTTTGTGAGTGAACAGGGCACCTATCAACACCAGGGTTCCCGATTGAATTCAGATATTATTCAATTCGTGACTGTAGCAGATGTTTTTGCTTTTTTAGACCAATGCTCAAGTTGTGAGGCTTTTTCCCTACCCCCAAACAGATGCCCAGATTTTTAAATACTCCATCCAACATGAGGGGGGAAAAGTGCCAGGATGTGAATATGGTCATTAGGAACAAAAATACTTTTATATCATCTCTTATATATGGCACCACAGATTAATCAACCACCTTAGAATAACTTAAATACAAAATATACGAGCTTCTTAACTAAAGAATTCAGGGCCTTATTTCTTGGCAAAAGTAATTTCCATTTCTCACTGATTTCTATTTAATACTAAATACATGTTTGCTTGGCATGGTGGCTGAACCAACAAAGGCTGCTTGCAGCAGTCATGCTCAGTACTAAATGTCTAAATATATCAGCAGTAGAAGACCAGCTGCCATGGCAGGGGGACCCAGTTGGTAGTGTTTAAATTTTGAGAAAAGAGAGATTTTAATTAAACACCCTCAAAATCAGGGAAATCAGTGGGTCTGATTCTGATCTCATTTACACCAGTGTACAACAAGTAACTTCACTGAGACCAGTGGAGTGTTGTGGTTGTTAAAAAATAAACAAAAAACCCCCAATGTAAATGAGAGGAGAATCAAACTGTGTGCATGAGAGTATGGGCACGGAGTTGGGAAGAGTGATAGCAAAAGAGATGGAAAAACATTTTGGTGGGGAAGAGATCGATAGTGGGTCAATTTCATTGGTCAGCTACACTCATGTAAATGTTGATCTGAGCAGGGTTGTATTCATGTAACTGAGTGCAGAACTTAACTCAGTGCTTTAAAAACTTCCTGAGTCAGACTGCTATTGAATATTTATTGCTTAGGGCTTGTCCACATGGAAACTTAGTGTGTGGCAAGCAGGGGTTTAAATGTACAGCTGATTAGCCTGCCATGCGCTAACTGGTCAAAAAGCCCCTGCTAATTCATACTAAAAGTTCCCTAGTGTGCTTTCATAGAATCATAGAAATGTAGGACTGGAAGGGAGCTTGAGAAGTCAAGTCCAGCCTCCTGCAGTGTAGTAGGACCAAGTAAACCTGGACCATCGCTGACAGATGTTTGTCCAGTCTGTTTTTTAAAACTTCCAAATATGAGGATTCCACAACCTCGCTTGGAAGCCTATTCCAGAGCTTAACTAGCTTTATAATTAGAAAGATTTTTTTAATATCTAACCTAAATATCTCTTACTGCAGATTAAACTCATTAATTCTTGTCCTACCTTCAGTGGACATGGAGAACAATTAATCACTGTTCTCTTTATAGCAGCCCTTAACGTATTTGAAGTGTGTTATCCGGTCCCCCTTCAGTCTTCTTTTCTTGAGATTAAAGATGACATTTTTTAAATCTTTCCTCATAGGTCAGGCTTTCTAAACCTTTTATAATTTTTGTTGCTCTCCTCTGGACTATCTGCAGTGTGTCCACGTTTTCTAAAATGTGGCAGCCAGAATTGGACCCAGCACTCCAGCTAAAGCCTCACCAGTGCTGAGTAGAGCAGCACAGTTATCTCCCATGTCTTACATATAACACTCCTGTTAATATACCCCAGACAATTAGCCTTTTTCACAGCTGCATCACATTGTTGACTCTTAGTCAATTTGTGGTCCACCGTAACCTCCAGATCCTATACAACAGTACTACAAACTAGCCAGTTATTCCTCATATTGTAGTTGTGCTTTTGATTTTCCCTTTCTAAATGAAGTACTTTGCATTTTGTCTTTAGTGAATATCATCTTGTTGAATTCAGACCAATTCTCCATTTTAACAAGGTCCTTTTGGATTCTAATCTTGTCGTCGAGAGTGCTTGCGACCCCTTCCAACTTGGTATCATATGTAAATTTTATGGACATACTCTTTATTTCATTATCCAAGTCATTAATTAAAATATTGGATAATGCCAGACCCAGGACTTACCCCTGTGAGATCCCACTATATATGTCCTCCCAGTTTGACAGCGATAGGTTTTTTTCAATCAGTTCTGCACCCACTTTATGGTAATTTCATCTATACCACATTTTCCTAGTTTGCTTATAAGAATGTCATATGGGACTGTGTCAAAAACCTTACTAGCATCAAGATATATATCATATCTACTGCTTTGTCCCTATACAATAGGCCAGAAACCCTGTCAAAGAAGGAAATTAGGTTGGTTTGGCTTGATTTGTTTTTGACAAATCCATGCTGGCTATTCCTTGTAACCTTACTGTGCTCTAGGTGCTTATAAATTGATTTGTTTAAAAATTTGTTGTAGTATCTTTCTAGGTATTGAAGCTAGGCTGACCAGTCTATAGTTCCTCGGGTCCTCTTTGTTCCACTTTTTAAAGATAGGTACTTTGTTTGTCTTTCTGAAGTCTTCTGGGATCTCACACATCCCTCAGGTTTCAGAGTAGCAGCCGTGTTAGTCTGTATTCGCAAAAAGAAAAGGAGTACTTTTCTAGGATGAATTTCATCAGGTCCTGCTGACTTGAATACATCTAACTTATTTAAATATGTTTGTTTTTTCCCTATTTTTCCTTCCCCCTCATTGTTAATATTAAATCTGTTGAGTATCTGAACTCCATGAATCTTTTTAGTGATGACTGAAGAAAAATAGGCATTAAACACTTCAGCTTTCTTGATGTCACCCATTATTAGCTCTCCTTCCCTGATAAGTAGAGGACTTACACTTTCCTTCCTTCCTTCTTGCTCGTGCTTCTAATGAATTTAAAGAATCTCTTTGTATTGCCTTTTATGTTCCTTGCTAGATGTAATTCATTTTGTCCCTTAGCCTTTCTGGTTTTGTTCCTGCATGCATGTTCTATTCTTTTATACTCCTCCTTAGCAGTTTGTCCATGTTTCCACTTTTTGTAGGATTCCTTTTTGATTTTCAGGTCATTTAAAGAGCTCCTAATAGAGCCACATTGATCTGTTACTATTCTTCCTCTCTTTCCTTCACACTGGGATAGCTGGCAGTTGTGTCTTTAATATTGTTTTCTTGAGAAACTGCCCTCTCTCCTGTAGATTTTCTTCACATACCTGTCTGTTTTCTGAGTTTGTTAAAATCTGATTTTTTTAAAGCCCATTATTCTTAGTCTGCTGCTTTCATTCTTTCTTTGCCTTAGAATCATGAAATCTGTCATTTCAAGATCACAATCACCCAAATTGCCTTTCTCCTTCAGATTCACTACCAATTCCTCCCTGTTGGTTAGAATCAAGTCTAAAATGACTTATGCTAAAAAGCTTATGCTCAAATAAATTGGTTAGTCTCTAAGGTGCCACAAGTACTCCTTTTCTTTTTGCGAATACAGACTAACACGGCTGTTACTCTGAAATCTAAAATGACTGTTCCCCCTGGTTACTGCCTCCACTTTCTGGAACAAAAAGTTGTCTTGAATACATTCCAAGAGCTTCTTGGAAATTTTATGTTTTGCTGTATTATTTTACCAACAGATACCTGGGAAGTTAAACTCCCTCATTATTACTAGGTCTTGTGTTTTGGATATTTGTGTTGTTTGTCATTCACATCCTCTTTCTGATTTGGTGGTCTATAATAGACCCGTACCATGACATCACCCCTGTTTTTTACCCCTTGTATGTTTTCCCTTGGACTTTCGGCTGGTCTGCATCCAGTCTCCTTCTGGGCCTCAGAACAAGTGTATGCATTCTTGATATATAATACAACATCTCCTCCCTTTTTACCCTGCCTGCCCTTCCTGAACAAGCTATACCAATATTCCAGGCATGAGACTTGTCCCACCAAGTCTCTGTAATGCCAATTAAGTCATAATTGAGCTTATGTACTAATACTTCCAGTCTCCTTTCATTTGTGCGTAGACTTCTAAGATGTTGGGCAGATTTCCCCCACTGATTTCCTTCGTGTTGCTCCTATGACCCTATTCTAATTGTCCATGTCCCCTCCAACATCTCTGTTAAGGTCATCTTTTTTTTTTATACTTGCCTGTGGGCTTTTGTCGCCTGCCCCGTTTAAAGCCCTCCTCACTAGATTGGCGAGTCCGTGCGTGAAGATGCTCTTCCCCTTCTTTGTCAGATGGACCCCATCTGCTTTGACCTACTGCTGTTTTTTATGGAACTTTTAGTGTGTTATAGCAGGGTCCACATGACAATTTAGTGTGAAGCAGACTAGTGCACTGTACGTTCAGACCCTGAGTCTTCCTGTGGGCAAGCCCTTAGATACAGAATAGTGTTAGAGCTTCTCTAAGAGAAAATACATGGTTAGAAAGCATGTTAACAAACACAATGTTAAACAGTATGGCTTTAGTCCTTAGTGTGGACAAGGACAGTCATGTTTGAAAACCCTAGCTAACCCTAACTAACACATTTTAAAAAACAACTGCCCTTGTCCAATGTCCCATACTGTTTTAACTTGAGAGTCCCAACTAGCCTCTGAAGTTATATCTTGATGGAATAAAGCAGATGAGTTGACACATTTGCTGCTGCTGTTTGAGATGGTTTTCTGCAAGGCTGTTTCAGTATAGTTAGCCCCATGTGCTCAAAAATCAAGAGCCAGGCCTCTCAAAATCATGAGATTGGCTTTAAAAATGAGATATTTTAAAATAAGACTACATTTTGGATACTTTTTATTTACTTTCTGGTTTTGAACCTTTAGGTTACACTTGGGTCACATTCTCAAACTTTTCTCTGCAAGCTTGTTGATAGAAAATTACTTTTAAACAAAACTTGAAAGCTGAGCTTCTCACGTATTCATATGACTTTAGAAGCTGAGGCTTTAAGAAATGCAGTATATCGAATATCTTGAAACTCATGATGAAATTGCAAGATCTGGTGGCGCTATTCATTTTTGTTTATATCTTTGAAATAAAACAAGGAAATTGAAATCAAAATGTATGTTAATGTAACTTTAAGGTGTAAACTGTGTAAAGGGGCGTAGGTGTTGCCTTACCCAGGAGGAGCTTTTGGGGGCAGACACAACTGCTTTTGGAAGAACTGGGGGAGTTCAGATTGGATTGGTTCCTGCTGCACCCTTTGAAAGGATGGTTGGCACAGTAGGTAAGTCTCCCTCCTTGCATGCTCATGGAGGGCTTGTCACAATCTAGCAGTACACACTGAAACACACACAAGTTCGGCAATGATTAGGTAACAGTTCTCATACCAACATTAGCTTACTTTAAATTGAATATAATTACACATACTGTAAACAGTTTGCAGCCCAAATAATAATCAAGAATACTTACATATATGCAGTGTGCTTGTTACCATTGCTACCAGTAGTACCATTTTAATTTCCTGACTTGATGATGTCTAGATTTGCAACCTTAATGTTGCATGAATGTTGCACCCTTTTCACATTAAATAGAAATACAGATGTGGTTTTATTTTCCATGTATGTACATGCTAAATTTGTATCTGTTTCTTTTTCTATAATTTTTAAATGATAAAGCTCAATAAAATAATGTTAGCACAATAAAAAATTAAGTGCTGTTATATAAAAAAAGCAGAGAGAGAGCAAAAAGGTAAACCTATAATGAGGTCTCTTCTCTTTAATCTTGCAGTATATCATTGCATGCACTGAATCTAGATATTTTACTGCATAGTAAAGCATATGCTAAAATTAATAAATTTCAGAATATCATATAGTATTCAGCACAGGTAAAGATAGTCTCATCTTTGTTTATAGCTCAATATTTTTTGTTTATAAACACTCCTCTCCCCCTTATTCTATTTGTTATTGAAAACGACATCACTCAAGGCTGCCTGAGCCAGTTGATCATGTGATTTGTCTCTCCCCCTCCATCCCCCATGATCAGCCTGTCTCTCTGCACACGCTGTTCAGTAAACAAACTTCAGAGAACCAGCCCAAGCTGGTTCAGAGCAGCCAGTTCATTCACACAGAGCACTTGGAAAGTGATGCTTTTGCTCAGCCTTGACGTACTGGCTCTGGAGGGTGGAGACGTTAGTATTTATGTTTTCATTAATGCTTTTTATAGCTATGAGCCAGCTGTATCTGGTTAACATTAGCATGGGACATTTATTAGCGTGCAGACTTCTTACGCAGGAAAAAGGGCTTCTGATGGAAGCAGAGTTGTTACTCATGGTGTTCATGGCTGTGTTTACATGAAAACTGTTTGTGCTGTCATAGAATATATATTAGAACAGTATGCGTCTCTTTAAAGAAATAGAACTCTCCAGGATCCAAGGGGACTTTGTATAAAACTTTAACATATCAAAACACAAGACTTACAGAATTCAGTTACATTTTTAAAAACAATGCACTTAGTTGTTATTTTAAATAAGGCTCAGCTCGTATGCAGCTCCATAAAGCATTTTCTCTTTGGCATTTAAAATGAGTTAGGGATATATCATATTCCTGCAAGTCTTGAATAGGTCAGTCTGGACTGCTTATCTAGTTGCTTTGCATTGATTCAAGTGACTGGCTATTGAACCGAAGATTTTTGGAGAACAGCTCAATTATCTTTTCCAGTTTCTCTCTTTTTTTACTTTTCCTTACTCCTCCTCTGAAAGAGAAGTAGTCAGAAAGCTACTTGGAGAGAGAAACCAAGGGGGTAAGAAATGCTGTCCTTGGAACACAGCTGAGGTGGTCTCTGACAATCCTGTCAACCCATCCTCTCTCCCTCCTGTAATTAAGGGTCTGCCACCAGCTCTGACAAGTCTTCTCAACCAGATTACAGCACAGAAACCCAAAGAAGTAGTAGGAAATTTTGTTTCTGCTCTGCCTACCATTGCTGCAGAAGATGTGGAATTAACACTGTCCCTTTTACAAGCTAACCTAGCTGTTTTAACAGTTAATCCCAGGAGTGTCCCACACCCCAGCATCTCCCTCCTAAGAAACGCAGGCCTATCGCTTCTTTTAAGGCTATAGCTGCTATTCTTCCACTCCCTCACAGTCACTCTGCATCCATTCACAGGAAATCTGAAAGTTTTTTTTAAGGGAGAATACAGAAAAACTGGTAGGCTATGGTGAAAGGGCCTTAGCATGACTTTCCATTCCTGTCACCTCCATTACAGTGGTAAGAATTGCCTCAGATGCTAGTGATGAGAAATAGAGTTTTCAGAGTCAAGGGGGCCTCAGAAAGTTCACTGTAATAGTTTGTTTGTATGTACAAAACCATCCCAATCTTCTCAGAATACCGCTCACTACATCAGCCATCATCACATAGGAGCTTCACTTCACTGTGGAAGAGAAGTCTGATAATGCTATACCTTTTCACCCCCCAAACAGTGCCCTTGTCAAAAGCTATTCGGCAGCTCCTGTGGCCTAATTTACTCTGTCCATTCCCAAAGCTGAACTATACTTTCTGTAACTAAGGCAAAAATCTGGTTTGCTTCCAAGATTGAATCATTAGTAATCTCCTGTTGGGATACATTTCCTCCACCCATTAAAGACCATTATCCTGTCAAAAGAAAATGAACGGTATTTGTTCCTTACATACAGCCTGTGCCCAGAAGGTATAGTTGGGAAAGCACCCTGATTTTCCTACAGAACAGCCCCATATGATCTGGCCTCCTGTTACCCCTGTGCTGTGACTCAAGGCTCCTTCATTTCTCAGCTTGTGAAATAGCTAGCCATATGGTGGCTAGAAGATCCTTTTGATTATGTTCTTGGGCAAAAGGGGAGTTGATATAGTCATCCTGCATGCTATTTTACAGATCCCTTAGATCAAGCACGAACCACTTAAGTTGAGCTAGAACATTTTAGACGATCATCTTGCTGATCCTGAGTGCCAAGATGGAGGAACACTTTTGATCGACCTTGTTCACATTCATCTCAAACTTCATTTCCTTTCCTTTTCAGCTATTTCTTAAATCCTGGGAAAACTTTTCGTTCTGATGGAACCTTAGTCTTCTGTACATATGTCCCTTGGTCCCAATCCTCCATAATTTGATCTCATGTTGACCTGTGTGTGCACATGTTGGGAGGCATTTCTTCAGGAGCTAACTATACTAGCAATGACACTGTGGTGTGAGAGGTTAAACCTTTCTGCAAAGATGTTTTTTCCACCAGTGATCTTGATGTTCTCACTCAAGAAGATCTGGGACATCAGCAGCATATCACTAGATTTGGAAAAGTTTTTTTTTTTCTTTTGAAATTGTCCAAGTTCTGTTTGATCCATCAGTTGTTCCCTAGATCACACCACTGATTTATGCAAAGACCCTAAGTCTGTCCTCAGAACTCATGCTTCAATGAAATCTGAGAGAGAAAGTCTAAACATAACAGAGTTAGGCCTTTATCCCCTAGTAATATGTTTCCTCCAGGTATTGGCCCTGTTTAGACTTCCCATTGGACATGTTGATCAATCTAGAGCCTGAATCTGGTGCTCTGAGTCTGTCATCTCTCCTGAGCTGCTGGAACCATGACACCTTGATCTTTAAGCTCCTTTTTCTTATGGGTTTTTCAGTTAGAACAGGTACAGCTGACAGCCACTTCATTCAGATCACCACAACTGGGATTTTACTGAAATAAGGTGGCTCATCGAGCCCATCTCCACTTCCGTACTACAAATACAACCATATCAAGGCACCTGGTTACACTATGGATCTTCCCTATCCTGGTTGCAACAATGTGCCAGTTGATAGGTTAGCACATAACTGTGTTCTGAACCAAGCTAAAACTTTATATGTGACCCAAGTTGAGAAGAACTGCCCCATTTTTACAAATTGGCAAACTGAGGCATGGGGTCAGATGCAAAATACAATCTGCTCTTTTAACAGACTATTGCTACTTGGCACCAGTCTATTGTATTTAATTTAACTAGGCATTTATACCATACTCCTCACTCTGCTGAGTGACTGAGTAAAATCACCCTTACTCTGCAAAACCGCTGTATACCATCCATAAATACTGATGTATTTGATATTCAGAAATAATATTTACAGGTAAATACTAATCCTTTCTTATTTGTAAACTACTGACAATATGCTTGTTGCTCTACGAGACACAAAAATGAAGATAATCCCTTGTCCCAAGGATCTTACAGTCAAATGGACATGGAGAACACAGGACAAACTGGGAAACCAAGAGGAGGGAACTATTTGTTATTAACCCACTTCTTGTGGGTGCTGCAGAAGAGTGAGCTATTATGGCAGATCTGAATGAGAGGTTGGAGTCCTTGGTGGGTTGGGTTTGGGAGGTCTTCCCATATACAAGTGCAGGACTGAAAAATATAAGATGGCAGAAGAAAATGAACATTCGCAATACCTGCAAATGTTGTACCAATAAATTAAAAACCAGCAGGATCTTATTAAAGGGGAAAAGGCAAAATACCACATTTATTGTGAATACAGAAAGAATCATAGTAAGCAGTTAGTTATAGTTATAACATTCCATTCAGTCTCATATTTATTCACACATTCATTCACACACACACACACACACAGAGGTTCTGCAAGGTTGTTATCATAGTTACCAGCCTTAGAGTTGCTCATGTCAAGCCACTGGCCAGGTGGCCTGGACCTGAGGAGGGAGCAGAGCCTTGTCAGATGCTCATCTGATGCTCCTGGAAGTTGGTTTGCAGAATCAGACCCCCAAAGTTCTCACTTTCTAGAGTCCATTTTTATAGGAATTTCTTCCTATGCCAGTCTATGGGAATTGCTTCATCATGCTGTTGCTGAATCAATCAGCAGATAGCACATTCCTGACGGCTCCGTGCTGCCAGATGTTATCTTGTTCTTTGGTTCTCCCATTTTTGAGGCTGTTGGGTGGATTCCAGTCTGCCCTCCGGGGGTGCTCTGGTTATTTCCACTTGACTCCTTCTTCAGCTGATGGACACTGGATTCTTAAGCTGGCACCTCCCTGATCATTCAGTTATTATCCACACCAAGCATCCATCCACATACATCCTTTGTCTCTATTTTAATCACAATTGTTAATACAACAAAAGGGCGGGGAGTCTCTGGGTGCTGTTTCTGTTGTTACAGTGTATTGCTTTGAGTCTCTCTCTGTGTGAATTGCTTTGAGAACAGACTCTGTCTTAGAATGTACTAACGTAATTAGCAGCTTGCAAGTTTCACACGTAGAGGGAGAGAAACAGTACCAAAAACCAAGAGACCTCTTAATTAGTAATACCCTGGAATTTAAACTGTGGGGAATCAAACTCATTTGTGATTTTAATACAGAACTTCTTCAATAAGATCCAACACAAATTATGCACATGGTGAGTCTTTAATAAGTGTTCATATTGCTATTACCCTGTCTCCCCTCCATTATGTTTGTTTCACTCATCTGTTACATTTTGTGTTTAAACCTAAAAGTCTATGCTGTTTAGCGTGGGGACTGTCTTTTGCTATATGCCTTATAGTGTTTAGTACAATGGGGCCCGGACTTGGGATCTCTAGGCAATACTGTCAAAAATAAATGGGATATACAGGCTGGCAGAACAGAGGGGCTGAATGGAGGATGAAATAAGAGACAAAAAGTAGACCAGGGCAGCATAGAGCAGGGTCTTGAAAGCAAGGACAGAAATTTAAACTTGATATGGTGAGAAAAATAATCCAGCAGAGGGATCTGAATAGGGAGTTGATAATCCTGCGTGTCAAACATGTGCCAGTTTACGATCTCTCTCCTGGATTCTATGTTCATTATAGTTAGCAACTCAGTATCATATTACTACTTATAGTTGACTTAATCCTGCTTCTACCTTTAAATCAATAGCAAAACATTCATTAACTTCAGGGGGACTAGGATTTGGCCCTGTGTGTGTTCGGCTCAAGTATACACATTATGTTAGTAGGTATAGAAGCTATCAGTAATTTCTGTACTTATGGTTCCAGTCTTTAACATACATTTTAGTTTTGAGTTTGTGGAAGTTTCCTATATGGGAAAAACGATTTTTAAAGGGTAGGCTTATGGTTTATTGGGGCCAGAATAGTTAAAGCAATTTGATAGGTTCTATTGTCTATTACATTTGTGGTTCAGAACATGTATCTTTCAATTCACATTTGTGTATTTAGGATAAAAAAAAATGTAGATACTGTGACGGGGCAAGGCCAGAGGGCTATAATAAAGTAATGGGAGACAGATATATTAGCCACAGGCTAAACAAATCCCTGTTACCAGAAAAAGCAAATGGCAGCTGCTCCAGGTCAATTAAGACACCTGGGGCCAATTAAGATTTTTCCAGAAGGCAGGGAGGAGGCTAGGTTGATTGGGATACCTAAAGCCAATCAGAGGCTGGCTGAAACTAGTTAAAAGCCTACTAGTTAGTCAGGTGGGTGCACATGTCAGGAAGTTATGCTGTTGGAGAGACTGAGCAGTACACACCATATCAGGCACAAGGAAGGAGGCTGTGAGGTAAGGGTGAAGTGGATCTTGAGGAAGTGGGGGCTGCTGTGGGGTAGTAGCCCAGGGAATTGTACACGTCCTATTTCTAAAAAGTCAGCTACTATAGCTGATACTATTAGGATCCCTGGGCTGGAGCCCAGAGTAGAGGGCAGGCCCGGGCTCCCACCTTTGCCCCTCTGATTAATCACTGAGACTGGGAGACGAGAGACTGTGAAAGGGAGGATAGCTTTTCCCCACCTCCCACACTGGCTTATGATGAAAATGGCTCAGTAGGCTGTGACACTTGCCTCTAGAGAGAGAAGGGCTAGGTGGAGGGTCACAGTGAGCCTTTGAGGCTAGCGAAATCCACCGGGAAACGTGGGACCCACGGAGACAAGGAGAGAGCTTTGTCACAATACATACATATTTTTCCCTAGAGTGATCGAGAATCTTCAAGCATTGAAGCCAGATTACAATCTTTCCTTTATTACTATCTTGCTGTATGCAAAATACACCTCTACCCCGATATAATGTGGTCCGATATAACGCGAATTCGGATATAACGCGGTAAAGCAACGCTTTATAATGCAGTCCTCAGGAACCAAAAAATCTTACCGTCTTACAGGTGAGACTGTGTTATATCGGGGTAGGAAGAGGAACCACTCCCCCCCCAGCTCGCCTCCGCCTCCTCCCCTGAGCTAGCCGCCGCTCCGCTTCTCCCCCCTGCTTCCAGGCTTGCCGCGTCAGTCAGCTGTTTGGCGCGGGAAGCCTGGAAGGGAGGGAGCGAGGGGGGAGGCAGAAGAGGAGCGGCAGCAGCGCGCTCAGGGGAGGAGGCAGAGCAGAGGCGGAGGCAGAGCAGAGGTGAGTTGGGGCAGGGAGCGGTTCCTCTGCACGCCCCCCTTACTTACTGCAGCCCCCCCCCACCCCAGCTCACCTCTGCTCCGCCTTCGCCTCCCCCCACAAGCGCACTACAGCTCTGCAGCAAGCCTGGGAGGAGGGAGAAGCGGAGCTGTGGCATGCTTGTGGGAGGAGGCGGCGGAGGTGGGCGGGGGGGCCACAGCAAGTAAGGGGGGGCGCACAGAGGAACGCTCCCCAGCTCACCTCTGCTCTGCCGCCGCTCCTCTTCTGCCCCCCCCTCGCTCCCTCCCTTCCAGGCTTCCCGTGCCAAACAGCTGATTGACGCGGCAAACCTGGAAGGGAGGGGGGAGAAGCGGAGCGGTGGCAGCGCGCTCAGGGGAGGAGGCGGAGGTGGAGCGGAGGTGAGCTGGGGCGGGGAGCAGTTCCTCTCCCTACCCCGATATAACACAGCCTCACCTATAAGACGGTAAAATTTTTTGGTTCCCGAGGACTGCGTTATATCGGGGTAGAGGTGTATCTGATTTTTATACAAAATTTTTAAAAAGTATAAAGTTTCTTTAAAACTAGATTACAGCAGAAAAAATCAATTTACATGGTAGAAGACATAAATGAAACATTACCTTGAGTAAACAGGTCTTAGTTTAGTTTCTTATGTTTTTGGATTAAAGGCTAAAACCATTCAGTAGCCAGATTCTCAGTAAGGACAGGATTTATGGAACTCCCTGTTTCTTGGAAAATTCCAGTCAGCATTCTGAAAATGTTTTCTTCTTTTTGTGGTTGTAAAAGTGATAAGTGTGCATTAGCAGTGCTGGGAACTGAAGTCGTCTCCCTATACCACAGATACAGCACAGGCCAACCTTCCCACAGTGCCTACTAGTGTGCCCCTCCCTTCTAACTGAGGCAGCACCAGTACTGGTGAGAGAAGAGTTCAGCTTCTAGACCCGTTTAATCTTTGACTCTTCTGATGAAATGACCAGCAAGGCTGTCAGTCAGTGCCAGTTGTGAAGAATGAGTTTTGGTCATTTCATATCTGACACTGACAATTGTAAAATGGCAGCAATCTTCAGTCAGTGGTGACATAACCAGATCTGAAGCAACCTTGAATTACCAGTCCATTGCACCAGCTTGTTCCACTTTCTAAAATTCTCTGATTTAGAAAGCCTATTGCTTAAACATGTATTTATTGGCTTTGTTTTTGACTGTTTTCTTGGTGTAGTAGTTAAATGTGCCACAGCCAATAGTCACTCTTACAATGTTTTATATTGAGATGAAGGGTGAAATGATTGGATCAGTATTTTTAAAGTGAAAACTATGACAACTAGAGAGACAAGATGGGTGAGGTAATACCTCTTATTGGACCAACTTCTGTTGGTGAGAGAGACAAGCTTTCAAGCTCACACAGAGCTCTTCTTCCGGTCTTCTTCAGGGATCTGACGAAGAGTTCTGATTAAGCTCAAAAGCTTGTTTCTCTCACCAACAGAAGCTGGTCCAGTAGAACAGTGGTTCTCAACCAGGGATACCCCTGGGGGTATGCAGAGGTCTTCCAGGGGGTACATCAACTCATCTAGATATTTGCCTAGTTTTACAACAGGCTACATAAAATGCACTAGCAAAGTCAGTTCAAACTAAAATTTCATACAATGACTTGTTTACACTGCTCTATATACTATACACTGAAATGTAAGTGCAATATTTATATTCAAATTGGTTTATTTTATAATTACATGGTAAAAATTAGAAAGTAAGCAATTTTTCAGTAATAGTGTGCTGTGACCTTTTTGTATGTTTGTCTGATTTTGAAAGCAAGTAGTTTTTAAGTGTAGTTTTTAAGTGAGGTGAAACTTGGGGGTACCCGAGACAAATCAGACTCCTGAAAGGTGTACAGTAGTCTGGTAAGGTTGAGAGCCACTGCAATAGAAAATATTACTTCACCCACCACTTCTCTCTAATATCCTGGGACCGACACAGCTGCAACAACACTGCATACAACTATGACAGCTAGCAGACAAGGAGGGCATTTCAGTGGGATAGTTGCGGTATGTCAAGAAAATATACTAGGAGAGTTTGGGAATCTTAGGGAAGGACTCAAGCTGTGGTGAGAGCTAAGGTTTCACTGTGCAAACCTAGTGGAAGGGTTGGCAAACCTAGTGGGGCTGGCTCTTTAGGTGCACTTGTGCTCAACCAGCCTGCTGTCAGTGTCACTGGTTGATGTCTGCTTCAGGTGTCCGAGGGCAAAACATTTGTATTTTATTAAGTAGAGACATTCTCAGTTTTCTGAGGCAAGTTATTACCCTAAGAATGCAGAGGATGTCACTTCTTTATTTTTACTGGTTCAGTAGACAGTGCTCAAATGCAGAGCCCAGGAGAATGCAGAGAGTAGTTGAAACTCTCTTCCCCACTCAGTTACCTCCACTCTCTTTTCTAAGGCCTTGTCTACACTGCCACTTTACAGCGCTGCAACTTTCTTGCTCAGGGGTGTAAAAAACCACCCCACTAAGTGCTGCAAGTTTCAGTGCTGTAAAGTAGAGGTGTAGACAATGCACCAGCTCTGGGAGCTATTCCCCTCATGGAGGTGTTTTTTATCAGCACTGGGAGACCTCTCTTCCAGAGCTGGTGCCGCGACTACACAGCCATGTTAAAGCCGTGGCAGTACTTTAACATTGCTAGTGAAGACATGTCGTAATATGCCTAATTTCTACTTGAGAGTTCTCGGTTCATCAGCATTATTTTAGAGCATTCAAGAGTGTGGTTGGCATCTCACAGTACAAATAAAATATGGTCCCTTCCCCAAAAAGTCTGATTTTTAGACATGATACAGTGAAGGAAGTTACAAAATAGGAGGTAAGAGGAGGATGGATAAGAAAGAGTTACAATAGTGAGATTGTGTGGTAATTCTGCAAAGGCTAGTGTAGATTGTAACAACAAATTTGTGAGTGTATGTGTATTGTACGGGGAGTTGGTAGCAACTCCTCTACTTAGGTAGTCTAACATTTTCCATTATAAAGGATTCTTGTGACCTTTTATTTGAGAACTTCCAGACCTTTGATATTCGGCAGGGGGAATACCCTCAAGGTAGAAAGTGCCTTGTTTTCTTTGGCAGCAGCAGCAGCAGCTGCCACTGTGCAGGGAATACCTGGAAGCTGCCAGGAGGGAATGGGAGAGTCTGGCTGGGCTTCCCCCTTTCAGACCAACCGTATGGCCCCTGTGGGGGCCCCACATGAGTCAGGAGCTCCTCCAACTCCCAGGACATAAGAAAAAGAGCTGGACCAGGCTCCCCAACCCTACCCCCCAGCTCCTGCACGTGAGCTCTAGCAGCCATCTCTGTCTCTGGGAGCAGTACATGGGGCCGGAGCTACCCAAGTCCTGGGGGTGGGGCTGGTGGGGAAAGGGGAGAGAGAGGGGCTGGGGCTGGAGCTGGAGCTGGGCTCCTATAGTGATCTCCTGGACCCAGCTGTCCACCACGAGTCCCTCTGGAACAACAGCCTTTTCCTGCTGCCAGCTAATGTCGTTAGGACTATAGCCAAGTGGAAGCAGCCAATGCTGCATTGCTGAAGGCTCAGATTAGAAACCCTGCTGATGAACTGATGCTTTCCAGCTCGGAATCCTGCATTAAACTCAGATGGAGACATGAGGAGGGTAAAAGAGAGACAAATAGCTACACAAGCCCTTTAGAAGAGGACTGCCTATCCTCTCCCCTCAGTACTGAGTGAAAAACTATAGAATGGGTGCATCTGGTGCTCATGGGGGATATGGACTGCGACCGATGGTATCGGGAGCATCCAGTGCTCCAAAACTGTCAATGGAGGAGATGGGGACCAGTCCCTTGCAGCACGGAAGGATAGGAAAGAACATTAGCCTTCCATGTAGGTGGTATGGTGCTGCATCCAAGCTTGCACTGTCGGACCAGCCTATATCAAAAACTCCAGCCAGCTTGTTACACTCTTGTTGAGGACCTGATGATTTACACTGATCTTGAGTCACTGAACCTTTTTGATCCTTTCAGACAGTTGAAGAACTGGTTCTATAGAAAGCCATCATCACCTCACATGCACTGGTCCCAAGTATTAGCTGTGTCATGGACACTTCCACACCGTTTAGGCACTATTTTCCTTTGTATGCGTCCAGCTCTGCTGCTACAAGACAGACAGTGAAGTCAACTCCACCTATAGAACTCCTTGGACGAACAGGAGATGGTACCAGTAGTTCCCCGACAGCACAAGCATGAGAAGTTAGCCTGGACAGGGCTTCTAGAGCCTACCAGAGGTTTCTGCATCCCTGTGACCTGTACTGTGGGTCTAGGAACCCACAGTAACACCTCCGGAGCTCGCTTCCATACCCTTATGAAGTTAGCTGCTGACCATACTGGGGTCCATGGGATCTGTACTTTCAGGCCCCAGACTATGAGCTCCTGGGCACCACGTTCCACAGAGATTGCCTCCAAGAGAAGAGCCTCAGTCCCTCTTAAAGCATGTCACTGAGCTGGAACAGCCAATACTGACAGAGCTGCCAACAGCATTTCCTTTACCTCCAGATGAGGCGGTGGCACCAGCCTCTCCATCTCCCCAGGATGATTATAGCCAATACCAAGACTCCCCTGGAGATTTGCAGAACCCTCCAGATCGCACTGGAGGAGGTTCAGGATTCCATCCGTAAACTTCTGGACATGCTCAATTCTACGGTTCCTTCCAAGGTGGTGCTCCCAACCAGTGAGGCTGTATTGGAGCCTGCTCAATCTATGTGGCACACCTGTGCCCTGACACTGAAGAAGGCTGAGAAGGAGTACTTTGTGCCCTCCAAATAGACAGAATACTTGTTCTCCCACCATAACCTGAACTCTCTCGTCTTCCAGGTGGTCATGGATAAAACGGGTTCCACCAGCTTAGGTCCGCTCTGTTGAACAAAGAAGCCAAGAGACTAGATCCCTTCATCAGAAATAATTTCTCCTCAGCCAGCCTACTATGCTAGATTGTGAAAATACAACTTTATCAATTACAACAAGCTCTCAGAGTTTGCCATTAAACTACTGCAGGAATGTGGACCCCAATCCCAGATCATTCCTTCAGGCATCACTTGGAGCAGTGGACGTGGCTTCATGCTCCATGGCGTCCTCTTGGTTATGAGGTGGGCCTCTTGGTTGCAGTCATTGGAGGTCCAGGTGACAGTTGAAGATCTCTTAGAATCATAGAGTATCAGGGTTGGAAGGGGACCTCAGGAGGTCATCTAGTCCAACCCCCTGCTCAAAGCAGGACCAATCCCCAATTTTTGCCCCAGATCCCTAAATGGCCCCCTCCAAGGATTGAACTCACAACCCTAGGTTTAGCAGGCCAATGCTCAAACCACTGCGCTATCCCTCCCCCTGCTCTTCTTTAAGAGTAACAATCTGAAGAGACCTGCAAATCGGATGTGGACATCTGCGGACTATTTTTGCGGATCGCAGATGGATGCGGATCCAAATTTTATATCTAAAGCCCTGCAAATCTGCAGATATCCACAGAGCATTTTTGCAGATCACGGCTCAGATGTGGATACAAATTTTGTATCTGCGCAGGGCTCTAACAATCTGTTTAGTGAAAAGATTGATGAGTCATTTCACTCCCTCAAGGACTCTCCTGCCACTGTCCTTGGGAATATACACCCAGGGAAATTTTTTAAGCTACCTCAGCCTTTCTATCTTCAGAGGGCCTATGAGCCTGCAAGGAAATGCCAGACACACTGCACCACCACCATCCCCGTTTCAGAACGAGCTGTCTATCAAGAAGGCATTTTAACAGGATGCTCGAGAGCCATCAGTCAGCCTGCGCACAACCAGTTTCCCCACTCCCCTTCGATGGCCTCCAGGCCCATTTTCTTCTGATGTGGTAACATATCACTTTAGACAAATGGATCTTGACATCATTTCAATTGGCTACAGGATCGAATTCCTGTCTACCCCTTCTCCAAAACCCCCCTTCCCGAGAGGATCCTCAAACAGGAGGTGGATTCCTTTATCCATTGAAGGGCAATAGAGCCTGTAGCTTGTCAACACAGGAGGAAAAGCTTTTACTCCAAATAGTCCCTAATTCCCAAAAGAAAGTGGGGTTGGAGAGCCATCCTGGTTCCAAGGTGGCTGTATCTTCATCCACCACTCATGATTCAGGATGACTACTCTGGCTGCTATAATCCCCTCCCTGAATACAAGTGACTGCTTTGCAACTCTCTATTTGAAGGACTCCTATTTCCCTACTCACCCAGCTCATAGGCGATTTCTGCTGTTTACCGGGGGGCCTACAGCACTTCCAATATGGAGTGCTTCCTTTCAGCTTATCGACAGCCTCAAGAGTCTTTACAGTGGTCCTGGCTGTGGTAGTAGCACACTTGTGCCAACAAGGCAACCCAACATTTCCTTACTTAGACATGGTCGTATCAGGAGGTGAAAGTAGCAGTTTTCTCCTTACTCAATCTGTTTCAGTCCTCAGGACTTCAGGTAAATGCAGAAAAGTCCACATTAACCCCCACACTTTGAAGATGTAAACAGTGTGTGTGTATATATACATTTTATTTTTAATTCTATTTGTGCCAGAACTTTTGCCGCTTGATTGTTGCTTCTTTCTGATGCATAATGTGAAAAATTGAATCTTTCCAGTTCGATGTATCAGAGATCATGAAATTCAATTAATACCAAAACCTTGAATTGTTTCCTAGGATGATTATTTTTAAATTATTGCCAAAATTAGATATTTTAAAATGTGAAAATCTCATACATTAGAAAAATGTGAAATATTCTGTGTATGCAATTTATTGTGCTTCTGAAGGACACTAATAAGGGAGTACAACCCCATCTAAGAATGCAGCTAGATCTTATAATATGATGCAGTCTACGGTATATCCTCCTCTTTGATGACTGTGTCTTTTTAAATTGTGTATATGAGGCCTATATACCACAGTGATGGGCACATTACATAATACATCAGAATGCTAAATGATCACATGTATCTAAATAAATTTGCATCCATTAAAGGTTACTTATTTATGTTTTTAAAACCCAGCAATAAAAAGTGAAATGACTAATTAGTTCACATATTTTAGTAGTAACGTTTTCTCAGATCATTACTGATCCCCGTTACTGAATATCCAAGCTCAGACTACGCTCATGTCAGAAAACAAGCTAATGTCAAATTGAAAAATTTCTTTTTACAATCATGGCTGGTGAAGCCCTAGCTGGCAGTACATTCAGTTCCATGTTCAAAAACCTTACAAGACCAGTTTAAAATACTATTAGAAATGTTTATGATTATCATCATTAAGGTAATTTAAAGCTAGAAGCAAGCTATAATTCTTCATGGCTGGACAAACTGATGCTAATTTCTGAGAACACAATCATTTTTTAAAATTTTTTCCTCCTTGGTACAATTACATGCTTCTTCATTTTCTATTATTAACAGTGCGAAGGACTGCTAACAAAACTATACAAGAGATAAATATTGAGACTTCAAAGATACTGACAAGAGAAGCACCATGATTTTAAAAATCATTTTGATGTGATATTTTCTTTTTGTAAGGGAGAGTGTCAGGCTATGTCTACACTAAAACACTACAGCCGCACAGCTGGAGCGCTTCACTGTACACAATCACCAGCGACAGAGAGGTTTTTCCATCACTATCGTTAATCTACTCCCTGAAAGAAGGTAGCTAGGTATGAAGAATATGGAAGAATTCTTCTGTCAACCTAGCGCTGTCTACACTGGGCTTTAGGTCGGCTTAACTGCGTCTCTCAAGGTGTGGATTTTTCACACCCCTGAGAGACGAAGCTATGTTGATGTAAAGTTTCAGCATAGACCACCATTCAGTTATGCTTAGCATAGAGGTCACTATGTCTCCCCCTTCAACAAATCCTTAGAGGCTTAAAAATAAAATCTTTTTCCGTAATAAAATCTCAATCACTCATTTAGATTTGTTATTTTAGGGTTGCTCATAAAGGCTGGTCAGTGCTTTGAACTAAAGAAATAATGTTGGAGATTTGTTTATGAAGAGGAAAAGAACCACCACCACACACACACAAGCAATTATAGAACAAACAATCACTGTACGGGGCGGGATGAGAAAAGATAAAGGAAGCAGGGTCAAATCTTGAGTCTGTCCTTTAAGAAAGCCCTTTAAATCAGAGCTTGATAAATTCATTGACACATAGGAAAGGATTACACCCAGGAAAAAAAGTAGTGCAATGGCCTAAAGCCATGACTGTTTATGTACATTGCCACAACTTCAGTCCCCTCTCAGAAGTTCAGCTCTGTCCCCTGACACCAATTGGTCAATTTTATCTCCACAAATAAAATCAGCGCTGTCACTCATTTCCCACATAACGCAATCCCAGTCAATCAAATCTGGGCACTCCTTTCAACCCCACAAAAAGTAGGCTATTTCATTTATTAGGAGGAATGTTCAGACATGTTTAATTTTTAAGCCTTTCATATTTTGTAGAATACTGCAACCATTAAACATGTTATAAAATGTATGTCTGGAAACAAATCTCAAAAACTATTGGAATTCATAGAATGGTTTAGGAAACACCCCTGATATATTACTTGTAGTTTGTTCTTGCACATATTTTTCCTTCCTTCATACTGTTAAATCTAACTACACATGTAGATAGGCCAAAAAAACTGCTTTTATTTCAGTCCATTCAGAATGCATACCCTGTGGTAATCAGATCCATGTTAACACTATCTTTAGCTGCAAATCCTGAAACGATAGTATTGTACTGGGGGTGAAAAAGCATAGTTTCTCAATAACTGTAAAATTGGGAGTCTTTGTCAGGTGGGGAGGAGGATAGATACAGACTTTATCTGCCTTTTTGAAGTTTAGTGTTATAAGTATGTCTCTAGCATTGTGTTTTTACCAGCTACCTTTATGGAGGGAAATATTTTACAATTTATTTTTCCATAAATATTTACCTGAGGCACTCTCGTATTGAGGATTTCTCATTCTGCAGGAATCTGTACTAAAACCTAGTAAAGCTTGTAGGTTTCATAATATAGACAGTCTTGCCAACACTCTGGCCTGAATTTGGCACTGGCCCCACCATCTGAAGACTTGTGTCCTGGGGACAGTTAACTTTTTTGTTGTTTTACCTCACCTCCTATTGGTAGGTAAGATGATACTGGTTCTAGTAGTAATTCCTCATTATAAGCATAGAGAAGATACTGGTAGTATCTTAACTACCAGTAAAATGGTAAAATAAAACTTCAGTTGCTGGGCTTTCTCATTAGGTACAAAATGATACAACATTACTTGGAAATAACCTCTATTCTTTTCCTTCACTAGCAGATAATTGTCTATGTGAGAAGAGGAAACTGTCCAGCTTTTCAAGTTTGACTGAATACTATAACTTGTCATTGTGGTATATGTCAAGATGTTAGCCCTCACAATTCGATGTGACTATAGACTACTACTTTTAGTAAGTTTTCAGAGTAGCAGCCGTGTTAGTCTGTATTTGCAAAAAGAAAAGGAGTACTTGTGGCACCTTAGAGACTAACCAATTTATTTGAGCATAAGCTTTCGTGAGCTATAACTCACTTCATCGGATGCATTATTACCAGCAGGCGGGGGGGTGGGAGAGGGAGGGAGGGGGCAGGCGGGGAACCTTTTGTAGTAATAATCAAGGTGGGATTGATTATCACCACAAAAGGTCTTGTGTGTCGTGTCCCGTCTGTTCCCTCCCCCCCCCCCCCCCCCCCCCCGGTAATAGCTCATCTTAAGTGATCACTCTGGTTACAGTGTGTATGGTAACACCCATTGTTTCAGATTCTGTGTGTATATAAATCTCCCCACTGTATTTTCCACTGAATGCATCCGATGAAGTGAGCTGTAGCTCACGAAAGCTTATGCTCAAATAAATTTGTTAGTCTCTAAGGTGCCACAAGTACTCCTTTTCTTTTTACTTTTAGTAAAACTTCCCTACAAGAATACAATTGAGAGGCAGTGAAATAGAACCCTGAAAAATACCTAAATTTTAGCTAAGGAGTTTTACAAATTCAGCAAACCATCCTGAAAATATAAATAAAGAAAATGGGCTAGAATATTGTGGATGAGGCTTAAACACAACTTTTAACAGAAGCCTGCAGCCTGACTTTCATTTGTTGAGGTCTTTTAAGAAGGGGAGTTAGGCTGTATATATGTGTGCACGGGCACAAATTCCTGTCTATGTACTGTATGCTGGGAAAACTAAATTGACTTCAAAACAGCTTAAAACCAGAGAAACTTTACATGATTTTTATCTCAGAGATGGGATTTTCCTGGGTTTTGGTGAATTTCTGCCATTTTTTTAGATATAAAGGTTTTAGGATTCTGTTTTGTTTTTTAATCTGGCCCATTCCCTAAATCTCTGGGAAATTTTACAATTAAAATGCAATTGTTTTTAACATTATGCTACATACCATCCTCTGCATAAAAGGATATTCCCCAAATGTAAAACTCACAATGAAGAACACAAGTGGAAAACCAATATTCCCAACCAAAAACCAAAGTTAAGTTTAAGAACATAAGACCTTCTTTCACCAAAAGTCTGAGTACACAGATGAGCCTTGCACCATTTGGTTTCTATGACTTGTGGAGGAAAGCCTGTATCCCACCTCATCATTAATACAATATTAGGTTTTGTTTCTCTGCCTTTGAACTGTTGAGGTGTAAAAGGTCAATGTTGGGGTCCCATTTGTACTGAGGACTGGCATGGGTGTTTTGGAGCTGATGCAGTTAATCTTGCAAAGAACCACTAAAATTTCTCTACATTTGTGGATCATGGATCCTAAAGTTCATTATGGCCCATAAACAGATTTGTTGTGGTCTGTAAGATTAAAGTGAGTTATAAACATGTAGATTGTAAAAGAAGATTGACAAGAAGCACTGGGTGAAAAATCTTGCTGCTCAGGCAGAGCAGATCCATTTTTTAAAAAAGATGAAATATGAAATTGGATGATTTAATAGAAAAAATGTTTATTTGTATGACCAGCACCAATGAGCCCTAGTCTTGTACAAACACAGAGCTAAAAAAGAATTCCTGCACCAAAGAGCTTACAAACTAAGTTACTCTAGCTTAGTTATATACTTCAACAAACTTCTATTATTGAAAACCAGAATTGTGTTGAAATTTATACCAGCATAAAAATGCATCTCAGCAGAAACAGAGCATTCTTTTAAAGTTGAATCTGGTCTTTACATTTATTTTGTGAGAAAAAGAGGAGGTTAATATTATTTTTTTCATGACTCAACCAGGATTTTATAAAAAATATAAAAATTTTGTTGTGTGCTAAGATTTGCTAAGCTAAGTTTCAGCCCAGAGCATTTTTTAAACAGCACAACAAATAGTGGTTTATTATGGAAAAATTGATTCAGAAGGCATACCAAATCTTCTAGCTTCTGGAAGCCTTGGCAGCCTAAGCTTTCTGTCTATAAGCTTTGAACTTTGTGCCTTTTTTTTTTCTTTAGCCAGTCTTGCTTCTGACAATATGTGGCTGTATAAAACTATTAAGAATGACTTAGCACATTTCTTTTCACGCTATACTTTTCTGCATGTTATTTGCATACTGTCCTTTTCTCTCATCAAAATCATTCTGTATCTTCATTTAATTTCAAAGATATGATATAAAGCAATTGCAAGGACAGGTTGGTGAGGCCGCCTCTGGCTGCTGTAGAGGTATTGTCATACCTCTGAAACAATTATTGGCTAAAACCTGCAGAAGGAGTAAAGCCTAAGTGGAAGTCCCATGCTCTATGCTAAAATATTGCAGAGATAAGGGGTAGAATCATAGTGTACGTGCAGTGCTTAATTTGTAATGAAAGAGGTGGCGGGACTCAAGCAATTTTTTTACATTCATAACAGGCAGCAAGCCCAGAGGTGCTGGGACTATGAACTGCCAAGCCTAGAGGTGCTGGGGCTCAGCCATGGCAAGAACTGGCACAAATTAAGCTCTGTATATGTGAGGCTGGTCTGTGGCTACTATACAGTATGGGTGAAGTAGGAGATGTTGACTGCTACCTTTTCTCCCATGTGAGGTTTTGGTTAAGTTGACTTGTGCCAGGTGTAAATACACTGTCTGAGTCTTTGATGCATCCTGCACCCTCCTGCATGCCAGGGAGAAACCCCCTTGCACTGGGTCTGCTGCTGCTATTTCCAGTGCAGCCACCCTGAATTCTTAAGCTGCTTATGGACTTTCTACACCCAGGGTATTCCAGAGCTTGACTTTTTCTGTGCCTGGTATATTCTGCAAAGTGTTTACTATGTGTGATATTTATCTCATGCAGGTTAATTAAGTGACGGGACATGGAACTTTAGGATTTAATTCATGCATTTCCAAACAGCAGCATTCACTTTCCTGTACAAGTGTCATGTACAGCTTCCAGGAAAGGACCTGGAACCTGTTGTGTTGTATTCTGAAGTAGTGACAATCTAATTGAAGTGCCCAACTTTGAAGGATGCTCAGTAACCTTTTGTGTATAAGCTGTGTACCTCTATCAGTTTATCACTTCTAAGTTCTGTGATTGGGTATTGGCAGTGTACCTTTGCATTCTCAAGGACTTGCAAAATTTGTTGAGGTTGCCTTGTGACTCCTGTTAGCATCTCTAGTTTCACTCTCATGCAGAGTGAACAGGACAAGTGACCTTGCTTTCCAGTTCTTACTTTTTGACTGGTTGTCTCAGTTTAGTTAGGCACCGCGAAGGGTAAAAATTAGAGAAGGTTAAAGAGAAATCAAATAAATTCGCCTCCTGTGGTGAGATCATGCAACATATTCTGTGCCTCTTATGCCAGAAATCTTAGCCACTATACATGGTGCTATTTGAGATAGGGACAGTTTCAGCCTGTCCTTTCATCAACTTCAGTTAGTGAGGAGCAGACCTCCTCAGCTGAGGAGCTCTGAAGCAGGAAGATGCCTACTGTGCTTTTTGTGATGATAATACTTTGCAATTATAATGGTACCTTCCATCTGGAGATCTCCCAAGGCTTTTACAAACATGAAATTAAGTCTCTCAGAGCCCCAGGAGGTAGACAATTTGTTGGTGTTATTTTGTAGATGGAGAAAATGAAGACTGGAGGTGAAGGTTTCTTTTCAAATACGGGCGTCTACTGTTAGGCACCAATATCCTATCTAGGCACTTAAATAAGTGGCCTGATTTTTGGAGATACTGAACATATGCAGATACCATTGACTTTATTACAATATAATTCCAACAAGATATCTCTCACCTCTCTCCTGGTGATTATTGGTTTTTATACTAAGGGAAATAGCGTACACAGTAGGGAAGCTAACAGGAACTCCAGGAAAACCTTTGTTGGTGCTTAAAATGTTCTGATACTCAGTTGGTAACTCTTGCCTGTAAAAGTAACATAAATAAAAACTTCTGTTCTGTTTAGGTTATTATACTACTCTCCTCACCGTAGTATCTGAAAAAAGAAAAGGAGTACTTGTGGCACCTTAGAGACTAACCAATTTATTTGAGCATAAGCTTTCGTGAGCTATAGCTCACTTCATTGAAAGCTTATGCTCAAATAAATTGGTTAGTCTCTAAGGTGCCACAAGTACTCCTTTTCTTTTTGCAAATACAGACTAACACGGCTGCTACTCTGAAACGTAGTATCTGACTAACTCATGTATTGTAGCTGGAAAATTAACTTGTCTGTTAGAGAAATACCATTTACTTGTACAAAAAATTCTTATAATCACCCATTAAACCATACAGTAATGATGAAGGATAACTCCACAAAAGGGAGTTTAATACATAAAATCCAGGCTGTGGAATTGAAACCCAAACTGCAGAGTGAAGAAATACCAGGAAGCTTTCATTGACAATAAATATTGAAATTTAGGAACAGAATGTACAAAGTGTTCAGTATGTAGCCTGGAGCCACGGGGTGGAGTGTTGAAAAATGCATGTCCTGTAGTGGTTATTGGGAGGAAAGTGGGGGGGGTTATAAATCCTAACTAGTTTAGTATTAAATGCTCCTCCAGTGTCTAATTTTGATTCAAAATCAGCTGCTCTCAGTTACATTTGCTCACTCTCAAAAAACATCATTGGCTTTCTTGCTATTGACAATTCTTAGGAATACAAGCAAGTTAATTATTTGCAAACAGTGGGTATACAGTATATACTTCTCAGCATTGATTCCTCTGACAAGTTGAAAAATACTAGTGTTTCTAAGATGCAATATTCCCACTACCTCTCCGACTGTCTTAAACTTCAGTTCTTTTCCTGGGGTCTTCTTTCTCCAGTCACATCAGGGCAAGTTCAGAGGAAAATATTACCCTTAACTTTTCAATCCCTCGCTTACGATTTGGCATGCAACCCACCTCTTATCACTGAAACAGAAAGCTTTTTGTGCGTTAATAGTTCCCTACTTAGGTTAAGAAATTAAGTCTAAATAATAAATAAATAATAATAAATAAAGTACAACTGGCTGTGTGCTTAAAAATATAAATGCTTTGTGATCTGGAAAGGAGGGTTTGCGTGGAATTAAATGTTGATACCAAAAGAATACAGTTCTGTGTTGGACATTTTCGTCATATTTCATGGGGTTGCCTAGAAGACCACGTATCTGGGTAACTGGTTTAAAAACAAACAAACATAAACCTCTATTACATGCCTGTCATCTTTTTTTCAAATTAAAAACAAGAGTGATCCAAAGGGGACTGAGTCCAGGCCGAAGTTACTACCCTTCTCTCCCCTCCTTCCACCCAGGAAATTCTATTTCTTTAAAATTGGAAACTCATACAAACCACCATTGAACCATATATTCAAATAATAGAATAAAATAAACAATCCTTAAATAAAATTGATATAGCCTGCTCTGATCCTTCAACTCTTGTTCAAAGCCAGGACCTTTTCTTCCCTTGTAGACATGTTAGATGGTGTGACGGAGAAAAGAAAAAGGCTATCATCAAAGTCTCTCTCATAGTCATAGACTATGGGGTTTTTCTTCTTCTGTACAAACTTCAACCCTGATCCTGCAGTTGACAGCATTCAGGAAGGCTGCTGCTCCCAGGCAGAGCCCCACTGACTTCAGTGGGTGTACACAGCAGTCTGCCCATGTGCTATCACATGCAGATAGGGGCCTGGGACCAGAATTGTCAGATACTGAGACTGATTCTGCACATATGGGAACACAGCCATTTGTGTTATGCCTCCAGGCATGCTCTCATGTAGTCTTTCGACTGCCTGATTTTTCTGTAGAGTGTAAGCTTTTCCCCTCTGACCTTACATTTTAATTTTGTACATATCTGGGTTTTGCCTTTCCTATGCTTTAATATGATTTTTTTTTGGGGGGGGGGGGTTAGCCAGGGAGTGCACCTTACTCCAGAAGTTCACCTTTAATTCATATCATTCTCTCATCTAAAATTTTTACATACTTACATTAGCTTTGTTGGGCCTTTCCTTACATTTTTACAGCTTTTAAAAAATTAGTAATTTATTTCCTGGATATGAGGAACAGAAAGGAGGAGATTTTTTTTTTTTTTACCTAGTAAGTTCTTTTCTCTTAATAGCCAGGCTTGCTATTTTTTACGTAGGCACACTCACACTCTGGAAAGCTAGGTCTTTTTCCTTTAAGTAGTTTTGGACATGTTGGCCAGTAATACTCTTAAAAAAAAATCCTATATACTTACATATTGATGAGTTTATTTAATGTATCGCAGATTGGAAAAACTTGCTGGTAGAGCTAGTTAGGAATTTTTTTGATTAAAACATTTTTCCATCAAAAATGCTGATTTAACTTTCTGTAAGAAAGGTCAGTTTTAGTGACTTTCCCTTTTTGATCTTTTGGGGAAAAAACAAGTTTTGAAATTGTCAGAATACTGGTTCAAAACCATTTTTTGGTTTGATAGCATGTAAGCTGGCATTGTCGTCCTTGCAGTTTGGTCTGCTAAGAAAAAACAAAGGGGGGAATTAGCGATTCTCAATGGGTACGGCCTTCAAGCAGGGCAGCGCTGTAAACAGTCTGGGCTCTGGCCTGCAACCAGGCAGAGTGGTAGTTGTTTATTTGCCCAGCCTTTAAGCAGGGCAGGGTGGCAAGCAATCAAGGCTCTGGCCTGCAGTCAGGCAGAGCTGTAGCAGTTTATCCACCTAGTCTATGGGCTCCGGGAGAGGGGAGCACCAAGTACCGTCTATGGGGCTATGGCAGGGACACCTGAGGAGTGCAGGCCTCCTGGCCTAAGGTGGGGGAGTACTGCCATCCCGGGGATGTGGGCCCACCAGCTCCACTGCATCACAGCCCAAGGCCCCAACAGCGGCAGAGTGGTCTGCCACTGGGTCAGCGGGGAATACACCCGCAACATGCTGATCGTGTTTCCAGCAGCACCACAGCCAGATGGTAGTCTGGCTCCCCTGAGCTGCTTCCTTCTCTCCCCTTCGGGTATATCTGCATCCAGAGGTCATCCTCAGTCTCCTCAAGATACTCTGCCAGGGGTAGCGGTAGCAGCACCTCAACATCGGGAGTGGGCAGGGTCTCTGGAAGCTCAGGCTGGTCCTCAGGGCAGCAATGGTTCTCCTTGGCGTCCCACTCCAGCAGCAGGGAAGAAGTGTCTCTTTCCTTCAGCAGCTCCCTCTCGACTGAGCTACTGGGCGGGCCTTTTGTACTACCTCTTCCTGTCCCGCCCCTCTGCTTCCAGCGTGCGGGATATGGCCCTCATAGTTCCATCCACCAGGCAGCTTGTGGCGTCCCCTCTGCATCTGCCTCTGAGGGAGGCCATGCCTCCTCACTAGATAGCGGTGTAATAATAATTAAATAAGTAAAAAGGTCAAAATCAAAATAAACATTTAGAAATGATCACAACAAAACATTTGATTGACCTGAAACGTTAATTTGAAACATTCTTTGGATTTTTGGTTCACAGACATTTTGGAGATTTTGACTTTTCATCCTGATTCAAGATGGAATATTTTTCAAAATCTTGAAAATGTTCACAGGATGGGAAAATGATTTCCTGTCCAGCTCTAATTGCTAGTTAGGTTCTGAGGTGGGGGAGTCAAGTTATCACTTAGCCCTTCATTCAAGTCTGCACACCAGATGGAAATTCACACTTATGGTGAACCTGGACATTCGGAGGAGATACGTTATTAGATAAGCACAAATATATTTTGCATAATGACAGGTTTCAGAGTAACAGCCATGTTAGTCTGTATTCGCAAAAAGAAAAGAAGTACTTGTGGCACCTTAGAGACTAACAAATTTATTTGAGCGTAAGCATCCGATGAAGTGAGCTGTAGCTCACGAAAGCTTATGCTTAAATAAATTTGTTAGTCTCTAAGGTGCCACAAGTACTCCTTTTCTTTTTACAAATATATTTATTTTCTCCGACTACCTTTTGCAATGTACTGTGCTTAGGTACAGGTGGTCAGACACCGTAGATGATGGTGGTGATGTTAGTCACCTCAATTTCAAGGATGAGGACAAGAAGCACAGTTTGTAATAATGGGTCTTCAAGTGATTCCATAGACCAGTTCGGGAAGAACAACGTACACATTGGCCACAGAGCCATTTGGCTAGTTGTGTTGATTGAGCTGCACATCGCTTCCATGCCTGGCGCCGTGCTTCCAACTGAAACTTGATTCTTCTCAAAGTCATGGACACCCACCCTTACAGCACAGCTCCAGGCATATGATCAATCACAGGCATATGATCAATCAGTTGCTCAAAGGAACCATATATAAACCTAAGATAGACTGTGAAAACTGAACTTGAAAGAAATTGGAGGAGTGAGAAAAGACAACATTTAAGAGAAGTTAGTTAGAGCCCAGGATTCTCTGGTGATGCTTCTTTCATGACATATTTTGTATCAGATGCGGTAAGTGTGAACATTAACAAATCTATTATTAAAAATACTGACATTTTGTCTTCTGATCTCATGAATAGAATTTATTTTTTTGTCTACATGTATATTAGTTTTAGAATATTTTTTTCCCTTTTCATTTAAACTTTCAATCCTTGTATTTCTACATGTGTGAATACATAGACAGCATGGGATGATGTAAAAATTGAAAGTGGCTGGCAATACAAATAATGCTATTTATTTAGTATTGAAGGCAACAGATAACACATTCAAACAATGTATGACCAGCATTTTGAGCGATAACCCGCCACTTCTACCGTCAGTGACTCTCCAGCCTTTTTATTATATAGACCAGTAAGAAAGAGCTCCCTTCAAGGAACACCCGCCCTGTCAAAATCTCACTTGTTGGTTCACAAATTGTTTAATTCTGTGGACCACTAGGAATGGATCCATGGTTGAAGAGTCATCCAGGCAACCTGGTTTGAGAGCCATTGCTACATTCAACAGAAAGAACTCCTATTTCATGGAGAACCCCCAAGAGAGAAGTGGGGAGATGCTGTAAGGCTGACAGTATTTTATCTCTTCTGGGGATACAAGCACTAGCCCTATGACACATTATTCAGCGGGCTAAGCATAAGTAATTTACATCTAAGCAGCTTCATTCTTGTAGGCCATAACTTTTTTTTATTTTTTGTAATGCAATAATGCCCATCAGAATTAGAACCCCGTTTTGTCAGATTCTACAGAAACACACAGTAGGACATGCTTCTTGCTCTGAAGAGCTCACAGTCTAATTTAAGGTAAGTAATGACAACGGACTGTAACAAAGAATAAGAGGAAACTAGGGAGAGACAATGAGGGTAACAGTAGTAAGCATTATGAGCAGGAAATTGAACCTTTACAGACAAAATATATGCTCCTCTCTTGACTTTGATGTTGTCAGATCTCATGCTTGACTGGCCAGGCCTGTTCAGTACTTGGATGGGAGACCTCCAGCAAAAACCCAAGTGCTCCAGGAAATGTTGCTGGTGATTCTCTTCCTTCTGAATTAAGGCTGAGTCGAGCCAGAACTAGGAACACCAGCATGATTATAGAATGATATGCAGTTGTAGGTACTCTTTTGGATAAAGCACAAAATCCAAGTCTTCCACTTGTGCTATGAAATATTAAATCATCACTTTTGGCATCAGTAGATATTTAATTAAGTACCCTAGTCCATTCAAATTTTCATGATTACCTTCTGTCTATCTAAATTGGTCCTGTAGTTTTGATTAGACGTGGTGCTTTTTTTCTCTTAGAGCAGTGGTTCTATGCAAACTGGGGGAGTATGCACACTCCTGGGGGTAGGCAGAGGTCTTCCAGGTCGTATGTCAACTCATCTAGTTTTACAACAGGCTACATAAAAAGCACTAGCGAAGTCAGTATAAACTAAAATTTCATGCAGACAATGACTTGTTTATACTGCTTTATATATGGTACAGTAAAATGTAAGTACAATATTTATATTCCAATTGATTTATTTTATAATTATATGGTAAAAATGAGAAAGCAAGCAATTTTTCAGTAATAGTGTACTGTGACACTTCTGAATTTTTATGTCTGATTTTGCAAGCAGGTCATTTTTAAGTGAAGTGGAACTTGGAGTACTCAAGACAAATCAGACTCCTGAAAGGGGTACAAGAGTCTGGAAAGGTTGAGAGCCACTGTTAGACTGTCCTGAAGTATTAAACAGATTCTGTGTTTCAGTGGTAGATAAATGGATTCTGTTTGCTTTCAAGGAAATTCTGTTTATGTAGGGTGAGCAGAAAATCTGAATCTATATCCATTAAGTACTTCATTTTTCAATTACTGTGAGACTTGTTTGGGATGAAAGGCACTATGTAAATGTAGCCTTGTTATAAATTAGAATGGGACAAGGGGTTACTAGCCTTCTGCACAGTGCTCAAAGAGGTGCAGTAGAACTTCCAACAGGGTGACATTTAGAACTTATCTATCATGTGCCCTTTTCTATAGACTGAAGCATTTACTTATTCTTCAAGTGCTTGCTCATGTCGATTCCATTCTAAGTGTGTGCACACCCATGTGCTTGGCTGTCAGAGATTTTTGCCTTAGCGGTACCTGTAGGGCCAGCTGTGGCACCCTCTGGAGTGCCGCACTTCTGCTGTGGTATATTAGATGCCGCCTGCCCTACACCCTCTCAGTTTCTTCTGACTACCCTGTGTTGGTCCGTCAGAGTGCTTCTCTTGCTTAGCAAGAGCTAGTGGTTATCTACCATTTTGAACTTCATGCCTTAAGGTTGTTGTATTTAGTTTGTTTTGTTAGTCTTACGTAGTTGTTAAGTGAGAATTAGTTAGTAGTTAGGGTCCCAGCAGGACTTTGCTCCAGGCAGGGCGTGCCCCGGTCTCCTAGGTTCAAGCCTTGCAGCAGGCCTATGCCTGTGAGTGACCCCCACAGCAGCTGCCTTAAGTGCCTGGGGGAGTCACACATTAAGGAGCAGTGCCGGATCTGCAAAAACTTTCAGCCCCGCACTCAGAAGGAGCAGGACATCTGCCTCAGGGCTCTCCTGGTGGAGTCTGCCCTCCACTCAGCTTCTGAGCCATCCAGGCGGGTTGCAAAAAGTGCCTCGGCCTCCGTGCACAGTGCACCACTGGCACCCAACTCTTCCCAATGGTCACCGGTACCACGACCAGCAAACAAACTCAGGCGTTGATGGCTCTTCCCTGGTCTCTGGAAGGGAGTTTCTCTGATATGGAGGGCCAGCTCAGCCTGTTGCCATGGTCTCATCAGCATGGCTGTGCGCTGGAGTCAGCTTCCTCGTCAGCAGTACCGTAGTGGCAGCATGGCCAGTGGCAAGCACAGTGGCCGTATTGGAGCATATGGGGCGTACAGGTCATGACAATGCCTCCTCCATAGCAATCCTAGGTGGCCATGACAGAACGGCAGGTGGCGGCTCCAGCATCACCAGACGTGGTACCGGAAGCCTGTTCTGAGGCTGGGGCCCTGTGCCTACCCCAAAGCCTCTTTCTCCAATGGTGATCGAGACCCAGCACCCCCCACTGGCAGTCCAGTCTTCCTTGTTGTCCCCAGACTAGGCGGTCATGGGACCTTCCAGAGCTAGCCTGCTGGATGACTTTAAGAAGCATCAAGCCCTTCTCCTGGTCATGGGTTACGTCGGACCGCTGGGTCCTGGACATAGTGGCTCAGGGCCATACCCCATCCCTCCTTCCCACCCTTGCATTTTCCCATCCCTCTTCAGGGACTCTTCTCGCTAGCAGCTACTGGGCTTGGGGGGCCTCAGGCACATCCTGGACCTGCATGGCCTCAACAAATCTCTCAATAAGTTGAAGTTCTGCATGGTCTCCCTGGCCTCCATCATTCCTTCCCTGGATCCAGGGGACTGGTACTCCACTCTCGATTTAAAGGACACTTACTTTCATGTCTCCATATTCCCGGGCAACAGACGCTTCCTGCACTTCATAGTGCCCAGGCGTCACTTCCAGTTCATGGTGTCACCCTTTGGCATGTCCTCGGCTCCCAGGGTGTTCATGAAATGCGTGGCTCCAGTAGCGGCTTACCTGAGAGTTCAGATCTTCCCATATCTCGACAACTGGCTCATCAACGGCAGGTCTCCAGGGCAAGTCCAACAGAGCCTCGACCTGGTGTGATCCATCTGTGACTATCTGAGCCTATTAATAAATACAGAAAAGTTCATGTTAATGTCAGTCCACGTGAGCCAGGGCCTTCCTTCTGGAGGCACGCTTCCAGGCCATGTCGTACTTGATTGCCCATGTAAAGAGCCATCTGCTTACCATAGCCCACACACACCTGCGACTGACGGGTCAAATGGCCGTGTGCACATATGTGGTCAATCATGCCTGTCTTCATCTACGACCTCTGAAGGCGTGGCTGGCTCCGGTCTGTATCCCCAGAAGGCATGCCCTGGACCGAGTGGTTGTAGTACCAAGCTGCGTCCTTTTTGTCCTTGGATTGGTGGCTGGATCTGGAGTCGGTGCTGCGGCGGGGTTCCCTTCGTGACCCCATCTCGGTCACTTAGCCTGGTTTCAGATGCATTTGACCTGGGTTGGGGAGCCCATCTGGGCGAACTCTACATCCAGGGCCTCTGGCTTCAAAGCGATCTTGTCCCTCATATCAACGTCAGGGAGCTCAAATCGGTTCGCCTGGCTTGCCAGGTGTTCTTGCCCCGCCTGAAGGGCAGGATAGTGCAGGTCCTGGTGGACAATACAACCGCAATGTACTACATCAACAGGCAGGGCGGAGCCAGGTCTTCAGCCCTTTGTCAGGAAGTGCTCAGCCTCTAGAACTTTTGTGTGTGGTGTGCCATTCATCTGGTAGCCACCCACCTGCCCGGAGCCAAGAATGTCCTGGTAGATCACCTCAGCAGCACCTTCTCATCTCCCCACAAATGATCACTCCATCCAGAGGTGGTCAGCCTGATCCTCTGCAGGTGGGGGACTCCCCAAGTGGATCTGTTCACATCCAGACAGAACAGGAGGTGCCACATGTTCTGTTCTCTGCAGAGCAGGGGCAAAGGCTCCCTGTCAGACGCCTTCCTGATTCTGTGGTCAAGGGCCCTGATGTATGCTTTCCTGCCGGTGCTGCTAATCCACAGAGTCCTGCTCAAGGTAAAGCAAGACAAGGCATTGATCCTCTTCATAGCCCTGGCATGGCCTGATCAACACTGGTTCAGCATGCTGCTGAATCTCTTGGCAGCCACCCCGCTGCAACTGCCTCTTCGGCCGGATCTGCTGTCACAGAACCATGGCAAACTGCTGTACTCAAACATGAAGTTGCTGCACTTGATGGCTTGGCTGCTGTATGGCTGAGTATGGACAAATGGGGGTGTTCCGCTGGTGTCCAGCAGGTCCTGCTGGGCAGCAGAAGACAATCCACTAGGGCTGCATATGTGGTGAAGTGGAAGCAGTTCACATGTTGAGCCGTGGACCAACACATTCGTATGGATCAGGCCCCGCTGCAGGACATAACTGTACTGTTTACTGCACCTTGAGCAGCAGGGTCTCTCACTATCTTTTATCAAGGTACATCTGGCTGCCATTTTGGCATTCCACCTGCCACTTCAAGGTTAGTCGGTTTTCACCCATCCCATGACAGGGCGTTTCCTGAAAGGTTTAGAACACTTTTACCTGCATGTCCAAGACCCGGTCCCCCCTGGGACCTGAATCTTGTGCTGTCCAGACTCATGGATCCCCCCTTCGAATCCTTGGCTTCCTGCTCCCTTCTTCTTCTCTCCTGGAAGGTCGCCTTCTTGGTCACTATAACTTCAGCCTGTAGGGTGTCTGAGATCAGGGCACTCATGTCGGAGCTACTTTATACAGTTTTCTATAGAGACAAGGTCCAGCTGCGTCTGGACCTGGCCTTTCTGCCCAAGGTCGTCTCCCAGGTCCACATTGGTCAAGACAACTGCTTACCAGTCCTTTGTCCAGGATCATGCTATGGATGAGGAGCGCAGGCTACATACACTGGATGTCAGACGGGCACTGGCCTTCTACATTGATAGAATGAAGCCATTCCGTAAGTCAACGCAGTTGTTCGTTGCTATTGCTGACAGGATGAAATGTTGCCCAGTGTCAGCCCAGAGAATCTCATCTTGGATCACGACCTGCATCCACTTTTTCTGTGAGCTGGCAAAGGTGCCACTGCCAGTGATCATGATGACTCATTCGACTAGGGCGCAGGCAGCAGCAGCAGCCTTCCTGGCGCAGGTGCCAATCCAAGAGATCTGTCGGGCTGCAACCTGGTCATCTGTCCTCGTGTTCGCATCTCATCGAGACGATGCTGGCTTTGGCAGAGCAGTGCTCCAAGACTGTGAACTTTGAGCCTACCTCCATTGATTCTGTTTGTGAGTCACCTAGAATGGAATCGACATGAGCAAGCGCTCAAAGAAATAAAAACGGTTACCTACCTTTCGTAACTGTTGTTCTTCGAGATGCGTTGCTCATGTCCATTCCATTACTCACCCTCCTGCCCCTCTGTCGGAATGGTCTGCAAGAAGGAGCAGAGAGGGTGTAGGGCCGGCAGCACCTGATATACCGCGGCATAAGCATGGCACTCCAGAGGGCGCCACAGCCTGCCTTAGGGGTACTGCTAAGGGGTACTACTAAAATCCCTAGGGGTACTGCTAAAATCTCCAACGGCCGTGCACATGGGCACGCGCACACTTAGAATGGAAATGACATGAGCAACACATCCCAAAGAACAACAGTTATGAAAGGTAGGTAACTGTTTTTTTGTTGATTTAACTGAATAAACTATGTTGACAGATAATATTTCAAACTTTTTAACAATTTTATGTAATAGTACAGTGTCCCCTATGCACAAGAAATAAAATGACAAAGGCCATTTATAAAGAACAAGGCCTCAGAGAAGGGCTGGGGCCTTGGGGCAGGGGGTGGGGCAAGGCTGTTCGATTTTGTGTAATTAGAAAATTCGCAACCCTAGCCAGAACAGAGCTGGGAGCTGACCAGGACTGGGTGGTACTCCCTCCACGGCCCCCATAAGGGGCTGGTCTGGGCCTCGATGTTCCCCATACTCCCCTAAGTGGGTGCACCCCACAGTTTGAGGACCTCTGCACTAGACCCTCTCTGAAAAGTAAGAGAGCGGTAGAGCCATGACTTCCCCTGCACATACATACTCCTCAGGTTTCCTAAGGGGTGGGCAGTGTTTGTGTTCCACAGGAGCTTTGGGAGGCATTGTGCTCCATACTTCTCTCAAGAGGTTTAAAAAATAAATAAAATACAAAAGTATTTAAGAGCTCAAATCAGTAACAAAAAATGATTGTGTAAGCTTAAGACTTATCAATACATTTAAACATAAAATATATGAAAATCTGCCTCATGGATACTTATTTTCCAAGACCCAAATTCAGAGTTCCCACTAACCCTTGATGATATCATCCATTCTACTGCATAGGAAACCCAAAATCCTAAACTAAAGACTAGTCAGATAAATTAAAAAAAAAACAAACCAAATCATATGTATTTATGATTATAAAAGGCCAAACAAATACTCTGTTAGTGATTTAGGATATTAAAAACTTTTAAAATCTTCAGTTTTTCTGTACAGTTTTAATTTCTTAGTGCCAGAGGTTGGGATTTCCTACTGAAAAGCAGTTACCCTGCAGAAGACACACTGGGACTCACCAGTAATAAGTAGTTAATAGGTATAACATGGTGGCTTCATAAAAACAAGATAATCAATTCCAGCTGTTTTTCTGTTTAGTCATCCTTAGGATACAAAATCAGGGACAGGATGAATTTACACAGTTAGCACTTACTGTGAAAAAGAGGAAAAGCAAGCAACTTATCAATTCATGGTGAGAAAACTGCATACAATACACTCTCTCTCCTCCCCCCATATCTTGTAAAGAACTGACTAAATCAAAGTTTGGGAAGAAAGGAGTCTCATATAGAGAGTATAGCATTTACCCAGCCTGGAAAGATATCGCATGTAACAGTTTTTACCAGTTTTATTTGTTCATGACAGAAAAGTAGTAGTTAAATGAGAAAAATAACACACTGTGTTTGGGACTCCAAAAATAAAATATGCAAGAGAGGGAAAGGTCTTATTCAGTTTTTGGCATCGTGTTGTCAGTTTAAGCCAAGAAAGGTTGGTGTTCCTCACTGCCTGCCAATACTAGAAAGTTTACATACTTGATTGTTTTCCCCCTCCCCCCCTTTGGAGGAAAAAAAATCTGTATGAATTATAGGGGAAAAATCTTTAATTTGCTATGCAGAATAGATCATTCTGTTAACTCATCAAGAAAAAAAAGATAAACAGGATTAACTGTTTACTTTAAGTGAGGAGATGCCTGGTTGTTTTTCAGAAGAAGAACACAATGTACTGTTGTATCTGGTTTCCAGAGTGATGTTTATCATAATTCCTTGTGCTGTGGTTGGTAGAGTGCTGGGAAGGCACTCCGCCCACTCACAGCTCTCTGGCTTTCTCTCCCATTGAGGCCTCACTGAAGGATTGTGTGTTTGAGTGAGCTGTCCTGTGTGATCTTTACTGCCTGTCATGAGCTGACATTGACCTAGAATAAAATAACAGGGGCCATTTCCTGGAATTCTCAATGGACTGCTGAGAATTGCTACCATAACTCTTGTAAACAGTCTATATACACACACTCACCCTCACTCGTACACACACCTATGAAACTGAGCCAATGAATGAGAGCAAGGAGAAAAACAACCAAGGGTGAAAAGAAACATCAGAAACCTCAAGGAAGAATTGAGTTGTATTTTTGCCAAACAAGGTCCCCAGAAAGTCTTCAGTTGTGATTTTCTTTGCTGTTTTTTTCTGCTGCTTATTTTGGTGAATAATAGATACAGATTTTAATATTGTTGAAAGAATTTCTTCCTGAATGCAGCTCCATAAAATACCCTGCAGTGTTATATTTCATTCACATTACATGTTCACTGAAGCAATGAATGTTTTATATATCTCTTTTGCTTTATGTTACCAGGAGTATATTTTTGAATGCCTTATCACTCTTCAGAATGTGGGCTGTTCCCTTTCTTTGTTGTTAAAGTTCGTTTTGTATCGTATTTTATAAATTCTTCTCACAGTCCATTCATAGTCTATGTGGCTTAAAAATCAGTCCACTGTATCCACAAATGATACACAGTTGAAAGATTCAGTGATGCCACTGGTATTGGTACAGCATTCTTATTTTATTTCAGCGGCTACAATATTTGAAAAGCGCTTGCCATATGTATTGTCAAAGGTACTTAAGTGTTCTCTCAAAGATGCTGCTGTATTTCAAAAAGAATGGGCTTGAAAGCCTTTCACTTACAAAACTGCCGTAAATTTATATGCAAGTTTAGTACATGGAGGGGCTTGCAGCAGGGTATGTCTTTCTAGGTACTTACATTGCCTCCATCCCTGCAGTATCTGTGCTCTTCCTGAGCATTTATTCTCACAACAGCCTTGCGAGGGTAACATTTCTAGTCTCATGTTGTAGACAAGAAATTGAGTCAGAGAGGGAACGTGACTTGCCGAACATTAAACAAAAAAAACCTGTGCTAGAGCCAGGAGTTGAACTCTGATCTCTTTGGAATTGAGGGTACCCAGCAGTGCACAGAACAAGATCCTTTGTTAGCTCCCCATTGAAATATGCAATTGAACATTAAAACATTAAAAACAAAAAACAAACAAAAAAGCCCTTAGTATCAGTCTTATGTTGGTATGAGCCTATTCAGATTCATGGATAAAAGAGCTATTTAAGTGTCATGATGATCGTGATTGTATGTTAAATTTAGAATAAGGAAAAGGAGTACTTGTGGCATCTTAGAGACTAACCAATTTATTTGAGCATAAGCTTTCATGAGCTACAGCTCACTTCATCGGATGCATACTGTGGAAAGTGTAGAAGATCTTTTTATACACACAAAGCATGAAAAAATACCCCCCCCCATTCTCCTGCTGGTAATAGCTTATCTAAAGTGATCACTCTCCTTACAGTGTGTATGATGATCAAGGTGGGCCATTTCCAGCACAAATCCAGGGTTTAACAAGAACGTCTGAGGAGGGGAGGAGGGGGTAGGAAAAAACAAGGGGAAATAGGTTACCTTGCATAATGACTTAGCCTCAGAGACCTCCCTACCAACACTACAAAAAGAAGGATTCTAGGTGGACTCCTCCTGAAGGTCGAAACAGCAGACTGGACTTCTACATAGAGTGCTTCCACCGACATACACGGGCTGAAATTGTGGAAAAGCAGCATCACTTGCCCCATAACCTCAGCCGTGCAGAACACAATGCCATCCACAGCCTCAGAAACAACTCTGACATCATAATCAAAAAGGCTGACAAAGGAGGTGCTGTTGTCATCATGAATAGGTCGGAATATGAACAAGAGGCTGCTCGGCAGCTCTCCAACACCACTTTCCACAAGCCATTACCCTCTGATCCTGCTGAGAGTTATCAAAAGAAACTACAGCAATTGCTCAAGAAACTCCCTGAAAAAGCACAAGATCAAAGCCGCACAGACACACCCCTGGAACTCCGACCTGGGATATTCTATCCTACCCAAGATCCATAAACCTGGAAATCCTGGGCGCCCCATCATCTCAGGCATTGGCACCCTGACAGCAGGATTGTCTGGCTATGTAGACTCCCTCCTCAGGCCCTATGCTACCAGCACTCCCAGCTACCTTTGAGACACCACTGACTTCCTGAGGAAACTACAATCCATCGGTGATCTTCCTGATAACACCATCCTGGCCACTATGGATGTAGAAGCCCTCTATCCCAACATTCCACACAAAGATGGACTACAAGCCGTCAAGAACACTATCCCCGATAATGTCACGGCTAACCTGGTGGCTGAACTTTGTGACTTTGTCCTTACCCATAACTTTTTTACATTTGGGGACAATGTATACCTTCAGATCAGCGGCACTGCTATGGGTACCCACATGGCCCCACAGTATGCCAACATTTTTATGGCTGACTTAGAACAACGCTTCCTCAGCTCTCGTCCCCTAACGCCCCTACTCTACTTGCGCTATATTGATGACATCTTCATCATCTGGACCCATGGAAAAGAAGCCCTTGAGGAATTCCACCATGATTTCTACTATTTCCATCCCACCATCAACCTCAGCCTGGTCCAGTCCACACAAGAGATCCACTTCCTGGACACTACAGTGCTAATAAACGATGGTCACATAAACACCACCCTATACCCGAAACCTACTGACCGCTATTCCTACCTACATGCCTCCAGCTTTCACCCTGACCACACCACACGATCCATCGTCTACAGCCAAGCTCTGTGATACAACCGCATTTGCTCCAACCCCTCAGACAGAGACAAACACCTACAAGATCTCTGTCAAGCATTCTTACAACTACAATACCCACCTGCTGAAGTGAAGAAACAGATTGATAGAGCCAGAAGAGTTCCCAGAAGTCACCTACTACAGGACAGGCCTAACAAAGAAAATAATAGAACACCACTAGCCATCACCTTCAGCCCCCCAACTAAAACCCCTCCAACGCATTATTAAGGATCTACAACCTATCCTGAAGGATGACCCAACACTCTCACAAATGTTGGGAGACAGGCCAGTCCTTGCCTACAGACAGCCCCCCAACCTGAAGCAAATACTCACCAGCAACCACATACCACACAACAGAACCACTAACCCAGGAACCTATCCTTGCAACAAAGCCCGTTGCCAACTGTGCCCACATATCTATTCAGGGGACACCATCACAGGGCCTAATAACATCAGCCACACTATCAGAGGCTCGTTCACCTGCACATCCACCAATGTGATATATGCCATCATGTGCCAGCAATGCCCCTCTGCCATGTACATTGGTCAAACTGGACAGTCTCTACGTAAAAGAATAAATGGACACAAATCAGATGTCAAGAATTATAACATTCATAAACCAGTCGGAGAACACTTCAATCTCTCTGGTCTCTCGATCTCAGACCTAAATGTCGCAATATGAAAACAAAAAAACTTCAAATCCAGACTCCAGCGAGAAACTGTTGAATTGGAATTCATTTGCAAATTGGATACAATTAATTTAGGCTTGAATAGAGACTGGGAGTGGCTAAGTCATTATGCAAGGTAACCTATTTCCCCTTGTTTTTTCCTACCCCCCGCCCCCTCCTCAGACGTTCTTGTTAAACCCTGGATTTGTGCTGGAAATGGCCCAGCTTGATTATCATACACATTGTAAGGAGAGTGATCACTTTAGATAAGCTATTACCAGCAGGAGAGTGGGGTGGGGGGAGGTATTTTTTCATGCTTTGTGTGTATAAAAAGATCTTCTACACTTTCCACAGTATGCATCCGATGAAGTGAGCTGTAGCTTATGAAAGCTTATGCTCAAATAAATTGGTTAGTCTCTAAGGTGCCACAAGTACTCCTTTTCTTTTTGCGAATACAGACTAAGACGGCTGTTACTCTGAAACCTAAATTTAGAATGTGATCTTCTCTTGGAGATTGGAGATTTCAATCACCCTCAATGGATGGTGTTCATCTGAGTCTGTGGCTTTCTTCACCATAAAGTTTTCCTGTTGTTTAATAAATTATTTTCTGTAGAAAAAATTTATCCTGTTCTAAGCTGATCCATACAAACAAATCAGGTAATTGTAATGAGACTCCATGTGGAAGCTATCCATAATTTAACATAGCAGTATATGATGGGAGTCTGCATTTACCTCTTTTTTTTTTTTTTTAAACTATATTCTACCTGTAATTTACTGCCACAACAATACTGGCGGCAGCAATTCTGAAACTAGGTGAAATGGTCTCATGTTTGTTTACTTATATGTACCCAGAATGCGCTTCTTGTTCTTAGTTATTTTATAGCACTGCTGATGCTTGCACTCCGGAAACAAATGGAAATGATTGAAGATGTTATGGATGTAGTTTTTTCTCATTGTATAATTAAGACTTTACCCTGGTGATGTATTCAGCATGGATCCAAACAAATTACAGAAAGCTATAAAATTATCTCTTTTTTTTATGTCCTACTGGACTGTTTCTCCTGAAACTTCATCCAAGTTCTGAGATAAACATTTGAACAAATAACTGTTTTCTTTACCCCTCCTAGCCCCAACAACAGCTTGCTGGGAATGTTTGTTTCTATTTGATGTATTTTTTTTGGCTGCAACTATTAATAGAATGATTTCAATATTCAGGAGTCCAAGACAGCCAAAACAACCAGAAAAATGTAGAAAATATTTGCCAAATGCATCTCTGAAAGGGTTTGGAACTATAACTTAAGCTTGATATTGAGCTTGGGTAGATGACAGGAATGTCTTTTTATCGTTTGTAAATGTTGGTTTGTTTTTTAAATAAAAAGGGATCTCACAAAACTCGGTTACTGGGTAACTGGGCAATAAACTGGCAGATGAAATTCAGTGTTGATAAATGCAAAGTAATGCACATTGGAAAACATAATCCCAACTATGCATACAAAATAATGGGGTCTAAATTATCTGGTGCAACTTAAGAAGGCGATCTTGGGAGTCATTGTGGATATTTCTCTGAAAACACCTGCTCATTGTGTAGCGTCGGTCAAAAAAGCATAGAATGTTAGAACCATTTAGATAAGAAGACAGAAAATATCATAATGCCTCTATATAAATCTGTGGTGCACCCACACCTTGAATACTGCATGCAGTTTTGGTCACCCCATCTCAAAAAAGACATATTAGAATAGGAAAAGGTACAGGAAGGGCAACAAAAATGATCAAGGAGAGTTTATAAAGACTTTTCAGCAAGCAAAAGAGACTTGAAATCGTGTCTAGTGTGGAGAAAGTGAATAAGGAAGTGTTGTTTCCCCTTCACATTACACAAGAACCCGGAATCACCCAATGAAGTTAATATTCAGCAGGTTTAAAACAAAAGGAAGAACTTCTTCACACAATACACAGTCAACCTGTAGAACTTGTTGCCAGGGGATGTTGTGAAGGCCAAAACTATAAGGGCGTTCAAAAAATAACTAGAAAGTTCTTATCTGTGAACATATAAAAAAGAATCAAACGTTAGGAGTTTAAGAATTACAGGAAAGTGAATTACAGAGAGTGTGGTTCGGTGAATTTAAAACATTGCATTGGTGCCGTATTAAAAAAAAACTGCATAGGAAAAATGTATTCTGTTGAAAATGATCGTCCAGTTCAACTTCTGGAACCAGTGCTCTTGTCTTTACAAATATAAATAGTCCATTTCTGTGCCACATGCTATCTCCATGGCGTATTGTTTATGTTCAGCTCTCACCAGATATTTGGAGTGTTCCACATTGACTGGGAAAATTTAAATTGCCATGCAGCTCCAGTCATGTGTATGTTTGGCATTAACAACATAGCCTGGCCACCACATGGCTCCTACAGGCCTGTTGCTTCCGACAGAAGCAGTTTTTATCAGCTCCTTTTCCTCAAGGCATAAAAGCAACAAAGAAGGCAATGGAAGAATAACCTGGGTAGAAAAATGGAGAAAGCAGTCAGCCAGGGGACGGTTATAAAAGTCCTGGTAGAAGGTACATTTAATTTTCCAGGTTTGAGCTGCACTTGTTGATTCTTTGAAGAAGTGGGAAAAAAGACCATTTTTTAAAATACTGCCATCAAAACACAAGTGACTAGATAAATGCAATAAATGTACAGAACCTTTAATTTTGGAATAAGGACACTACAAAATGTGTCATTTACTTTGTATAAACTTTCTGCTGTATGTATGCAGGGTGAGAAAGTAATTGCTAAGAATGTTTTACTAAACATTTTGGAGGCCTCTGCTACATATTTGTTATTTAGGCTGTTATTTCCCTAGCCATATTTGGCTGGGGTCATGGATGTTATTCTCAGCTCAGCCACTACTGTGCTGATTTGTGGACAGATAATGTAAACTCTGGGCATCAATTTCCCCATCTATAAAATGAGGACACAGCATCCTGAAACAACAATCCCTGTGTTGTTTCAGGATAAACAAGCTGATCATAGTCCCACAGTGTTTTCAGATCTGTAGGGTTGCCACCTTTCTAATTGCTGGTAACCCGACCACTGCCCCGCCTCTTTCCCCAAGGCCCTGCCCCTGCTCCACCTCTTCCCCCAAGGCTTTGCCCCTGTCACTTGCTCCTCTCCCTGCACCCTCCCCCACCCTCTGTTGCTCCCTGGATCATCTTCACCTCCCTCCCTCCCAAGCTGGGCTTCCTCTGCTCCGGTGCTCAGGTGCTGGTGCTCGGAGGGGAGCTGTTGCAGCCTGACAAGGAGGTGGCCCTGGCTGAGCAGGGGCTGGCGCAGGTTAATGACCCGGTGCCTCCCCCTGACTCACAGTAACCGGACTTTTGGTGTCCAGTCTATACACTGCCAGGTGCTCTTTTCAACCAGACTTTCTGGTTGAAAACTGAGCACCTGGCAATCCTAAATGGTACCCTGACACAGAAGCCAAAACCAGACTGTCTGGGTAAAACCCGGATAGGTGCCAACCCTGTCTGTGTCTCCGGCTCTGATTTTTCCAACGACAGGTACAATGAGCAGACGGGCTGCTTTGTTTGCATGATGGTGGGTGGCTTCTTGTGTGCATGTGTGAAGTTCAGATAAGTTAACTCAAGCTTGGGTGGTATCCTGAAGTTTACAGTGTGAATCTAAGCTATGCTTACAGGAGTTAAGGAGCTCCACCTTGAGACTTGACTAGACAAGTTGCTGAATTGGAATTGTGTAGGCAGAGTGTTGTGCCTGTGGTGATTGAGGGAGCGGGGAGTGTTTTTAGGTGTGTTTTATGTCTCTGCAAGGAGCACACAAAAATAGATAAGAAATCTTCCCCAGCAAAGAAGGATAATCAACACTACCCTACCTTGATGGTTGAGATAAAGGATGAGCAAACTTTGGAGTTAACTTAAGGCTTGTATGTGCTTTCCCCTTCCCTCCACTCTCTCTCCCACTCTCCTGACTCTCGCTTCCTTTCCCTTCCAAAGAAACAACTAACAGTGTCCCTTTTGCATACTGTAGGAGATTTGTTGGGGACTCGTATGCACAAATTTCTGCCTGGCTTTCTTTCTCACCACAGTCTGGAGTGTGTTCCTTAAAATGTGAATAAACAAAGAGCCTGTGTGGTCCTTTTACCTTTTGATAAAACACAGTTACTTTTAGTTAATTTCTGTTTATGACAAATCTGCTGCATATTTCTACAAGATACGGACAAGAGCAACTGCAGCATCTTCATTCAGTGCCTTCTTGCTCCCCACCCTCAGTCATTCTCTCCTCTCTTCCTGGGCTAGGCATATTTTTCAATACACTGTTCCTCTCACTGGCAGAGGTAATTGTCAACTGTGGAATGATTAAACACAAGGGGGTTCTACTCATGCCCATCCTTCCAGAAGACTTAAGTGCAAGATACAAGGCAGCACCATAGATGTATGGTGTGTTTCATGTATAATTAAAAAGAAGAAAATGGAGTTTTACTCCTTCACTGTGAAGGGTGTCTAATTAGGAGGGGTACAGCCGTGCAATCCTGTAATCATCTCCACATTTCCAGTGGGAAATATTTAGTCCTTAATATTACTTCAGTCATAAAAATAATGCAAAGTAGTCAACCTCTCCTACTCCCTCCCCCATCCCCCACGGCTTTTAGGAAATTAACAAAATCTTCCCAAGGTTTAAAATAAGACTCACTGTGTCATTACATTTAAAAAAAAAAGTAACTGACTAAGCTCTGCTTCATTTCTTATCATTCCCTGCCCTTACCTCCTTTGCTCTTATCAATGAGTCAGACCTCACTTCTTCCTTAGTTGTCTTCTCACACTCTCCTCTTCATGCCGTCTCCCATGTCACCCTCCGGGATAGATCTCAACAGGAGTCTTTTTTTCCACATCCCTCCTTTAAATTCAGTACTTCTGTAGGGCCACAAATGCTAAGCCTTCCGGTCAGGGTGACCAGATATCCCGATTTCATAGACAGTCCAGATTTTGGGGTCTTTTTCTCATATAGGCACCTATTACCCCCACTTCGTGTCCTGATTTTTGACACTTGCTATCTGGTCAGCCTACTTCCAGACCATTCTAGTGCACTCCTTGTATAAGAATCACATCCGTCCCGAATGATTTGATTTTTATAAGTGGTTGATTCTTGCAAGTGGAGTATTTTAGTTAGTGTAGGAATGATTTTGTCCCAGTGGGTTTGATCACTATATGCAATTGATTCTTCCATCAATGAGTCTTATAAATTGAGTTCACTGTATTTTGAAAAAAAGGGTATAGGCCCACAACACACGCACAGACACCATTGATTAATAGTAATGTTTTTTCTTTTATATTAGTTCAGGAATATGTATAGCAACAAACAAGTGTTAAACATTTATTTAGAAAATGTACAATATTAGTCAAGCTGTTAATGCATATTGCACTTTATGGAGAGATGGATTTGTGGTAAATACATGGCTGAATTTTCATAGATAAGTAATATAGTTCTGAACAATTACATTTTGGATTACATGTTTGGTCTCTTGTAATTTAGGTTTCAAGTTTGTTCCGCATAGTGGTTCCAAAGATAAAAAGCTGGTATAAATTGTTGCTTAATTTTTTATATATTGTTTGATTGAGAACTAAATTTTGAGAGTATCTGATTAAATGTGGTGCAAATTATAATATGAGAAAATGATGCGAATTCAGAATTTATTTCAGAAAACTAAAGTAAATATATATAATAGAATTCTCTGTAAAGCATAGCTGCCATGCATCAACATCCTCAAGGAGCCAGTAGGCTGCATCCATTCATGGTGGTACTGGTAATAGTGTATGAATGGATCTGTAAGAACTGAGCCAGCTGCACCTAAAATGACATCAAGAGTTCTATTAATACATTTCTGGGTCCTGTTGTGATGCTAGGTTGTTTTTATTGTAAGAGTGAAGAGGAAAAGTGATGTCCATTAATTAGATACTTGTAGCATTAGACTGATTTTCTGTCCTTCCACAGTGAGAGATGCTGGGTCTATGATCAGTATGATCTCCGGTTTTTACATTATATCACTTGTACTTGTAAAAAAGTTTTAAGGAGGTGAATATTTTTTGTGTTGTCCTCAGTCATGTTGTTAGTCTGTGATGTTCCTTATCTTGAGTGCCAATCTGGAATTCAATTTTGCAAATAAGTCAACGTGCTAATCTCAATTTAGACTTGTGTATATTAGAGTAATCCTAACCACTATTTGGTGCCCCCAGCATATTTGTAATAACCCCCCATGCCCACTTACACACGTTCTCCCAATCATGCAAAAGCAATCACATAGGCATTTGGATTAGACTAATGGTGAGCAAAGATACTGTCTGTGCTTCTCTACTGTACCGGTAATCGCTGATGCAGTACTTTTGTGGATTGGATTGTGGGTGTTGTAGCTGCAGTAGTACAATTCTCCACTACCATTCCACATCCGTCACTGCTCATGCGTCCTGGGGTCTGGTGTACTTTATGCACTTGACTATACATGGGTCAAGTTTGCTAAAAGCCACTTGTCTGTAAAAATAACACTGTACACAATGTGGGGCTCATTTGTACACTATATTGTAATGATTAACTTCTTCAGCAGCAACTGAGTTCATTTTGCATCAGCCACTAGACTGTCTCAGTGTCCTTAATATGAGCATACTGCTATTTGGCCTGACGCTGACTTGCAAGCACTAAAGTCTATCTCAAGAAATGAGAAGGATCCGGTGCTTCTTAAAAGAACATTGGCATCACCAAGTGTCTGAGGTAATAGCTGAGATAGACCACACTTGAAGTTGCAAGCAAGTTCTGTGAAAAGAGTAAAGGTCGATAATAATAGGTCCCGTGTGGAACAAAAAACATATCAGTTTTTTGATAGGCTGGGCTGAGTCCTTGGTATGAAGCCCAGTATGCTTCTGGGTAGCATGGAGGCTCCATGTATAGTACGGGTGAGAGATGAGGAGAAAGCTGATTCCATGGATCCAGAGGGATGAGGAGATGAACTAAGAGATACGTGACTCTCTCTACCTTTCACTGGTTGCAGTCCTTTCTCAGTCATTAGATGTTTTTTAAAATGGGTTTGTGCTCTACCAGTGGAGGATCTTCAATAATGGTGCTCACGTGTTTGGACTGACCGACAAGGAGATTTCACAGGAAGCCTCTCTAAAACCTTTTGAAGCAGTGCCTGCACTTTTAAAATTTATCTTAATTCTATCTTCTGTCACACCTCTTAGTTTCCTCCAAAAAGGAATCGTCTCTAGATGTTGGAGGCACCTATGCTATCTGCAAGGGTGCTCCATAACTCCTTTCCCTCTTGAAAGGTCTCCTTGCTCAATTCCCCCCCCCCCCATCCCCCTGGGCAGTGAAGCTAGTTTTGTATCCAGCAGCCTTGTTCACCCACTCTTCTATGAGTCATACTATCTTAGCTGCTAATCTCTGATGTGGAACCTTGTGATGAAATACCTTTTTGAAAATCTAAATATACTTCATCCACTGACTCTCCCTTATCTACCATGATAGTGATATCTTCAAAGAATTCCAGCAGGTTAGTTAAGCATGACTTCCCAAGCTTGATTCCATGTGGGCTGTCCTTAATCGCACTGCTTGTTTAGGGGTACTCTTACCACATCCCTGAAGATAGTTTCCAAGTGTTTCTATACAACAAATGTTAAACTCACTGATGTATCATTCTGTGTTTTGTTTGTTTGTTTTTTATTCATTTATTTAAATAATTGGGTTGTGTTTGCCAATTTCTAATCCTCTGGGTCACTCTGATTTCAATTAAATTTAAAAAAATATATCCATCGGTTTCCTTTTTCTTGACTCTTGTTCATCTCATCAAATCCAGTGTTTTATTTAAGTGGATCAAATATATTTACAGCCAGTTGTGTTATCTGTGCATACCGTCTATCAGTTCTAGAAGATTCATCCCCATTTCGAGTAGATTTGTACTCTCTTTACAGACAAAGGAACAAAGTATTACTTATCTACTGTTTCCTAATCTCCAATGTAAATCCTTTACATTTTTACTTGTTCTCCATAACTTTTGTTATCCTTTGTCTATTGCAAATATATTTGAAAAAATCTTTAGTGCTATTGTTGTTTTAATGTATTTATTTGTCCCAGAGTCCATTATATGCAAAGTGCTTTCAAAGCATTTTAGGCTAATCCCTACTCTGAGGAACTCACAATCAAGTTTTCTGAAATTTGTTACCTGTTGTTTCATAATTGTGAGCAATTTGCTAACAGAGAAACATTAAACATTATTTTTCAGATTATGCCTCCTTGTTCAGGATGCCTATGGAATGTTCAGTGAAGTGCAGTTGCAGACCCCATGTTCTTCAGAGGACATTGAACAGCATAGCCGGAGATGGGAAGGAAAATCCTGCACTTTAGCTGGAATAAGAATTTTGCAGAGAACCACACGGGGAAGGTGAGAACAATCCCCTGAAAAAGTATGCTGTGTACTGTGGTAGAGATGATGTCATTTTATTTAGTTAAGGATCAAGATACTTTGAAACACAAGGCAGACTTTGTTTGGTCTGGTATTATAATCACCATTTGTAGAACACCATGCCGGTAGCAGAGCAATAAAGAAAAAATATAATATTTGAACAGCTATACTCAATCAGCATAAGCAAGTTTAGATAATATTAAGTATTTCCCAGGAAAAGGGGTGGAGGAGGAGAAGCAAGCTCATTATTGTTTAAGATTCAAAGACTCAAAAAGATAGATGAGACCTTTTACGTAATTTAGTCCATCTCCTTCCCATTACAGGGTTGGTCTGTACAGTACATTTTCTACAGTTTTGTCCAGTTTGGTTTAAAATGTCTCAAGCACTGCAGTTTCTTCTAGTATAAAAAGGCCTTTTGAGGCCTTGGCTACACGTGCAGATGTACAGCGCTGTGAGTTAAACCCACCTTCGTACAGCTGAGTAGGGAAAGCGCTGCAGTCTGTCCACATTGGCAGCTGCGGGCGCACTGTCATGGCCACATTTGCGGCACTTTCAGCTGCATTGGGAGCGGTGCATTATGGGCAGGTATCCCACAGAGCACCTCTTCCCATTCTGGCATCGTGGGTTGTGCAAAGGAGGTGTGGGGTGTGGAGCATTCTGGGACCTGTCCCAACGCCCTATGATACATCGCTTCGCATCCCAGCAATCTCTGTTTTTCCGTCCACATTTGGTGCCATCTTTCAACGGTTTCTGTGCAGTGCGATCTGAGTTCCATTTCAGTCTGTGGGAAATGGAGCCTGAATTGTTGAGGAATGTGCTGACGAGTCTCGCCAGCACGTCACGTTTGGCAGTCGAGCTATTCATTAAGATCCAAAGTGACAGTGAGGAGTCCGACGATGATATCGAGTTGCGTAATGCATATGACACGAGATTGCTTGTGGCATTCACAGACATGCTAATCACCATCGTTTTTGGGCTCTGGAAACAAGCACTGCGTGGTGGGATCACATTGTCATGCAAGTCTGGGATGACGAGCAGTGGCTGCAGAACTTTCGGATGAGAAAAGCCACTTTCATGGGACTGTGTGAGGAGCTCACCCCCAACCTCCGGCACAAGGACACGAGATTGACAGTTGCCCTGACGGTGGAGAAGCGGGTGGCTATTGCAATCTGGAAGCTGGAAATTCCAGACAGCTACCGATCGGTCGCGAACCAGTTTGGAGTGGGAAAGTTGACCGTTGGACTTGTGTTGATGCTTGTTTGCAGGGCCATTAATCATATCCTGCTCAGAAGAACCGTGAGTCCTGGTAATGTGCAGGACATTGTGGATGGCTTTGCACAAATGGGTTTCCCTAACTGTGGAGGAGCGATAGATGGGACACACATTCCTATTCTGGCACGTAGCCTCCGAGTACGTTAATTGGAAGGGGTATTTCTCTATGGTTCTGCAGGTGCTTGTGGCTCACCGTGGGCGTTTCATTGACATTAACGCAGGCTGGCCCGGAAAGGTGCATGATGCACACGTCTTTCGGAACACTGCCCTGTTCAGGAAGCTGCAGGCCGGGACTTTTTTTCCAGAGCGGAAGATAACAGTAGGGGAAGTCGAAATGCCCATTGTGATCCTTGGAGACCCCTCTTACCCGTTAATGCCTTGGCTCATGAAACCCTACACAGGGAGCCTTGACAGCAGCAAGGAACGGTTCAACTACAGGCTGAGCCGGTGCTGAATGACTGTGGCGTGTGCTTTTGGCCGTTTAAAGGGCTGCTGGTGATCTCTGTATGGAAAGCTGGACTTGATCGAACACAGCATCCCTGCGGTTATATCCACGTGCTGTACCCTCCATAATATTTGTGAAGGGAAGGGTGGATTCTTCTCTCAGGCATGGACCTCCAAAGTTCAACACCTGGAGGCTGAATTTGCACAGCCAGAGAGCAGGGCTATTAGAGGGGCCCAGCGTGGGGCTGCAAGGATTAGGAGTGCCTTCAGGGAATAATTTGAGGCTCAAAACCACCTGTAATGTCTGGTGCCCTGCATGGGAGTGAAGTGCAGTGGTTCCAATCTTAGTAGGAATCTCTGTTTGCTAAGCTGACTTGCAGGGCCTGTTTCTTTAAGGTATCTTTTACTTTATGCAATAATTAAGAATGTTTTCAAAGCCAAAAAATCCATTTATTGAAAAGAAACACAACTGCTTGGGAAACAGAAAGGGTAAGGGGGTGGGGTGGGGAATGGTTCAATCATAGATTTGCGTATGTCCTGTTCTCATACTCAGCCTTCCTGTCTGGAGTGCTGTGCAATGAGTGCTGCACTTCAGGATGGCTATAATTCAGGATAGGGGTTGAGTGCAGTGGGTAAGGGTCGTAGTTTTCAGGGCTGAGTGGTGAAGCTACAGGTGTTGGAGGCAGCTGGTGGCGATAAGAACCCGGATGTTGGGGAAAGTGGGTTGGAGGTGACATGGGGGCACAAGGGAAAGAGTTTTGGGACAACGGCTGCTGGGGGGGGGGGTGTGCAGGCGCTGTAGTGCTCCACCTGCATGGCTCTGAGTGCCTGGATCGAGTCCGCTTGGCGCTCCATGATGCTTATCAGCCAATCCGTGCTTTGCTGCCGGAGCTCCGTGCTTTGCTGTCGGTGCACTGCGTTTTCCTGGCGGATCCTGCTTTTGGTCTCCCTCCACTCCTGCACTTTTTGATTCTCTTTAGGAGATTGCTGCATCACTTCTTGCAGCATGTCTTCTTTGCTTTCTCGTGGCCTCTTCCTGAGTCTTTGCAGTCTCTCGGCCAATGATAACACGGACTGCTGAGATCTCAAGGTTGCATCTGTAAAGGCAAAATGCAACACTTAACAGAGGCAGCATTGTTTATACCAGACATAGTAACGATTCCCCCAAACTTAAGGAGGGCACACACAGTCTACACAATAGCATAACTTTCCCGTCCCAAAGAGAGCGCACATAACTCACAGGAGCCCCAAAATGGTGAGTAAGCACAGGGTCAAGGGGGACTGATTGTTTCATGGCTGTACTGTCCTCTGGGTTTCTGTGCCTTGGGGAGAGCCAATAGCTGCAGGGGGCATCTAAACTGAACACTGTCCCAACATTTTCCACAGGAGTCTGTCCTGGAAGATATCTCGCTGCTGAGGGTGACCTGGGAAGCAAGGGAGGGTCTTCTACTGCAAAGCGGCTTCTGCCCTGGCCCATATGCATCTTGCCTGTGTGCAGCAATGGTCCCACTGCCCCTTGCGGCACAGTGTTGCAGACACGTTAGACTAACTGGGATAAGGACCCCGGTGGCTCTCCCAAGAAACCTGCACAAGTGCATTGCCCACATTCTGGATGAGACTTTTGAAGAGATTACCGGGGCCGATTACCGCAATGTAATAGTCCACATCAATGCTCTATTCCGCATCTAGGCATGCCTGCAGCCCTAACCCTCCTCGCCCAAAGAGCCCGCACCGAAAAAATTCCTTCCTGAAAACAAAGCTGCTTACCGGGAACCTGCTCTTCTGTTTGTCCTCAACCAAGTACTGGCCGCTGCGACTGGCTACCTTCCTCCTGGCTTGAGAAGAGCTCCTGGCTGCATGCCTCCAGGATGCCGCCAGGGATTCCGGGGTGTCTCCCCCCGCTCCAGCACCCTCACTCCTGCTTTCCTTCTTCTCCTCCTGCTCTGAAGTGTCCATGGCGGTGCTCGGAGTGGAGGTGGGGTCGCCCCCAAGAATCGCTTCCAGCTCTTTGTAGAATCGGCAGGTCGTGGGGCGAGCACCCGAGCGGCCTTTTGCCTCGCGGGCTTTGCAGTAGGCACTCCTCAGTTCCTTCACTTTAATCCTGCACTACAGTGCGTCCCGGTCATGGCCCCTTTCCCTCATGCCCCTTGATATCTGCTTGAAGGTATCGTAATTCCTATGGCTGGAGCGCAGCTGGGACTGGACAGCTTCCTCCCCCCAAATACTGATGCGGTCCAACAATTCTCCATTGCTCCGTACTGGGGATCGCCTGGCGTGTGGAGGCATGGTCACCTGGAAAGATTTGCTGATAGCACTCCACGCCTGGCTGAGCAAACAGGAAGGTGATTTTCAAAATTCCCAGAGAATTTAAAGGGCGGGTCTGATGGTTGGTCACCTGAGGCCAGGGCAGTAGAGTTTGAACTGATGACCAGAGTGGCTCGAACAGGCATTGTGGGATACTTCCGAATACTTCTGGAGGCCAATCAGAGCGCACTGGGCGGCCACACTGGCACTGCAGCACACCAGTGGTGGTGCAACAAACTGTATTCCTCTGGGGGAGGTGGAGTACCAGCAGCGCGGTCGCCGCGGAGACACAGCGCTGTACAGGCCTTGCCAGGGTGGACGGGGAGTGAGGTACAGCGCTCTGGGCGGCTTTATTGCGCTGTAATTCGCAATTGTAGCCAAGGCCTCAGTTTCGCTTAGATTGCTTTGAAAGGGGTTTAAGCAAAACCGGGGGGGAGGGATCCCATTTTCAGTCCAGAATAAGCATGTCCACACTGAGAGTTAGTCCAGTATAACTATATTGGCTTAACTATACTGGTAAAATTATACCAATATAACTGATAAAACTTTCCTGTGTAGACAAGCCCTAAGAAAAGACTGTAGCAAGAAATCTGGAGTACAAAATTAACCTGTGGTACTTGGCTTAGTTTTGCTAATAGTGTGTAATTTATTTTATTTTTCAATGTAAATATGTCTGTAATTAGTCACAGAAAACTTATTTTTATGAGATTTATTGTTTTGTGGAATAGCTTCCCAAGGGAAGTGGTGTAAGTGTGTCCACAAGGGGACATATGCCAGTATAACTATATCAGTTTAAATTCTCACTCCATCTTATACCACAATGTAAACAAGTCATTAGCATTAGAACAGATAAAATATTTTTGATGAAACTTTTTTCTGTTGAAAAATTACATTTAGTTGAAACTGAAATGTTTCATGGAAACATCCATTTCTGCAGCAGTTTTGTTGGGAAGGTTTCTCAGATCCAGCCCATGGCAGACAGAAAGAGAGACTTGTTTCCCAAACGCTTTCAAAGGGTCTAATTTTCATTCCGCATCAAAATGAAAACAAATTTTAAAACGCTGAAATGTGTCGTGAAATGGAATTGTTGTTTTCTGGCCAGACTATTTAATATAGTTTTCTTCATATGGACCTGAAGCGCATTTTGCCCCCTTTTATTACTCTGTACCAGTTAGTGCAGAATTAATTTTTTGGATCATCTACTTGGATTATTTATGTATCTTTAAGAACAAACACTTCTCATTCATTCATAGCTCATTATTTTGATCTTTTTTAGAAGTTACATATTTTCCAAAGAAATTATGGCTTTGGAATGCTGGTTACAAATGCAGCCTTATAACTGGCTGTTAGTGAGTCTCCGTACTGCTTAGTAAATGAGAGACAGACTTTTAAAAATTTAAATTCTATTTCAGAGCAACAGTAACTCACTTCTGGCTGCTCTGAGGAGGGTCAGACTATAGAGTAGAGCTGGGGGGGAATTTTCTCAGACAACTGTTTTTCACTGAAAAATGCAGATTTGGGTCAATCAAAGCAGTTTGGATCAATTTCAGCAAATTCATAGAATCATAGAATATCAGGGTTGGAAGGGACCCCAGAAGGTCATCTAGTCCAACCCCCTGCTCGAAGCAGGATCAATTCCCAGTTAAATCATCCCAGCCAGGGCTTTGTCAAGCCTGACCTTAAAAACCTCTAAGGAAGGAGATTCTACCACCTCCCTAGGTAACGCATTCCAGTGTTTCACCACCCTCTTAGTGAAAAAGTTTTTCCTAATATCCAATCTAAACCTCCCCCACTGCAACTTGAGACCATTACTCCTCGTTCTGTCATCTGCTACCATTGAGAACAGTCTAGAGCCATCCTCTTTGGAACCCCCTTTCAGGTAGTTGAAAGCAGCTATCAAATCCCCCCTCATTCTTCTCTTCTGCAGGCTAAACAATCCCAGCTCCCTCAGCCTCTCCTCATAAGTCATGTGTTCCAGACCCCTAATCATTTTTGTTGCCCTTCGCTGGACTCTCTCCAATTTATCCACATCCTTCTTGAAGTGTGGGGCCCAAAACTGGACACAGTACTCCAGATGAGGCCTCACCAATGTCGAATAGAGGGGAACGATCACGTCCCTCGATCTGCTCGCTATGTCCCTACTTATACATCCCAAAATGCCATTGGCCTTCTTGGCAACAAGGGCACACTGCTGACTCATATCCAGCTTCTCGTCCACTGTCACCCCTAGGTCCTTTTCCGCAGAACTGCTGCCTAGCCATTCGGTCCCTAGTCTGTAGCTGTGCGTTGGGTTCTTCCGTCCTAAGTGCAGGACCCTGCACTTATCATTATTGAACCTCATCAGATTTCTTTTGGCCCAATCCTCCAATTTGTCTAGGTCCTTCTGTATCCTATCCCTCCCCTCCAGCGTATCTACCACTCCTCCCAGTTTAGTATCATCCGCAAATTTGCTGAGAGTGCAATCCACACCATCCTCCAGATCATTTATGAAGATATTGAACAAAACCGGCCCCAGGACCGACCCTTGGGGCACTCCACTTGATACCGGCTGCCAACTAGACATGGAGCCATTGATCACTACCCGTTGAGCCCGACAATCTAGCCAGCTTTCTACCCACCTTATAGTGCATTCATCCAGCCCATACTTCCTTAACTTGCTGACAAGAATACTGTGGGAGACCGTGTGAAAAGCTTTGCTAAAGTCAAGAAACAATACATCCACTGCTTTCCCTTCATCCACAGAACCAGTAATCTCATCATAAAAGGCGATTAGATTAGTCAGGCATGACCTTCCCTTGGTGAATCCATGCTGGCTGTTCCTGATCACTTTCCTCTCATGCAAGTGCTTCAGGATTGATTCTTTGAGGACCTGCTCCATGATTTTTCCAGGGACTGAGGTGATGCTGACTGGCCTGTAGTTCCCAGGATCCTCCTTCTTCCCTTTTTTAAAGATTGGCACTACATTAGCCTTTTTCCTGTCATCCGGGACTTCCCCCGTTCGCCACGAGTTTTCAAAGATAATTGTTTCAGGGAGGACAAACAAAAAAAACCCAAAATGTTGAAACAGTTTGTATAGTCATTTATGAAATTAAATGTTAAGACATTTTGTTTTAGAAAAGTGTCTTGGTTTTGAATTTTGCTCAGTATTTAATTTTTTTTAAGTTTAAAAACCTCAAAGTGAGCACAATATTTCATTTCAGGTTGACCTAAACATTTTGTGTTGACCCAATAAATTTCTTTCCTGATCTGCACCCAAACCAAATGTTATTCAGACAGCTCACCTATGAAGTGCTTAAAACACTAGAGGCTGGTCTGGGCTAGTGCTGCTGGAGCTGCATTGGTGGTAACATTAAAGGAAGAAGGCTAATATAAATCCAGGGATAGCTAACATGATTTGCAACATGGTTTCACTGTCTAATATTTAAATCATGCTTTATTTCAGCAGTTCTCAAACTTTTCACAGACCCCCAAGCCAGCTTCTAATTTTCCCCTGGGGGTGCTCAACCCTCGCTCAGTCTCAGGTCCTTTCCCCATTCCACCCCTTCCCCCAAGGCCCCACCTCCGCCCCATCGCTTCCTGCCCCCACTCCACCCCTGCCCCTCCTCTTGCCTGCCTCTTTCTGCCCTCTACCCCGAGCACGCCTCATCCCCGCCACTCCCCCTCCCTCTCAGCGTCTCCTGCACGTCGCTGAACAGCTGTTCCGCGGCATGCAGGAGACACTGGGAGGGACGGGGAGGAGTTGATCAGCAGGGCCAGTGGCACTGGACATGACTCGCAGACCTCCAGAGGTCCACGGACCACAGTTTGAGAATCACTGCTTTATGCTAAAAATTGTTTCTTTACACTCATGTTTCTGTCATCTGTGTCCCTAACCATGACTATTTCAAATGCTGCAGGAAATGCCAAAAGGTGACTCTTAAGGTGCTGGTTTCAGGAAAATCATCAGTGGATTCTAAAATGGACGTAAAGGAATAAAAGTATAAAGTATGAGGGAAAATTATTTTTTTCCCTCTGCCCCCCTTCACCTTTGGGGCATGTGAGTCTGGAGTAAGCCAAAATGGGTGATAAACTCCAACATGTGTCTGTTGTCCCACAATCCCAAGGACTGGAATCTCACTTCAATACTCTTCAATACTTTTCCCTTAGTCTTGGGTGTTTAGTAGACAAGATTTTTCTTTATGGTCTGATAAGCGTGTGCTGACTTTAAGGACCAAAATGTAGCCTAGGTTCAGAAGGCAGTAAAGGGTATTTTACTCTGACTACAGACTGCTAACTAGCCTGAATAAATTCTGGGGATGGTGGGTCTGGTACATTAAAGTGGGGCAGAGGGAACCATACTCCCTTCTGATGGGGGACAAGAATGCTCTGGAAGAGAAGGTGTCTGAGAGCTCACACAAATGAGTCATATTGTTATACCAATAAAATAAAAACCAGCAATATCTTATTAAAGAGGAAAAGGCAAAATACCACATTTATTGTGAATACAGAAAGAATCATAGTAAGCAGTTGGTTATAGCTATAACATTCCATTCAATCTCATATTTATTCACACATTCATTCATACAAACACACACACACACACAGGTTCTGCAAGGTTGTTATCATAGTTACCAGCCTTAGAGTTGCTCATGCCAAGCCACTGGCCAGGTGGCCTGGAAGCTGAGGAGGGAGCAGGGCCTTGTCAGGTGCTCATCTGATGCTCCTGGAAGTTGGTTTGCAGAATCAGACCCCAAAGTTCTCGCTTTCTAGAGTCCATTTTTATAGGAATTTCTTCCTATGCCAGTCTATGGGAATTGCTTCATCATGCTGTTGCTGAATCAATCAGCAGATAGCACATTCCTGACGGCTCTGTGCTGCTAGATGTTATCTTGTTCTTTGGTTCTCCCATTCTTGAGGCTGTTGGGTGGATTCCAGTCTGCCCTCCGGGGCTCTTCTGGTTATTTCCACTTGACGCCTTCTTCAGCCGATGGACACTGGATTCTTAGGCTGGCACCTCCCTGATCATTCAGTTATTATCCACACCAAGCATCCATCCACATACATCCTCTATCTCTATTTTAATCACAATTGTTAATACAACAAAAGGGCAGGGAGTCTCTGGGTGCTGTTTCTGTTGTTACAGAGTATTGCTTTGAGTCTCTCTCTGTGTGAATTGCTTTGAGAACAGACTCTGTCTTAGAATGTACTAACGCAATTAGCAGCTTGTAGGTTTCACACATAGAGGGAGAGAAACAGTACCAAAAACCAAGTACCAAAGTACCAAACTCTTAATTAGTAATACCCTGGAATTTAAACTATGGGGAATCAAACTCATTTGTGATTTTAATACAGAACTTCTTTAATATGATCCAACATAATCCCCCTTTTGACACTAAGATTTATAATTGTCAGTGTCACTTTCTATGTAGCCTATTCAAAAGAAGGTACTGTGAGGCAATTTGAGTTTGTGATTCCAATTCATCCCACATACATGATCCTAGTGATGTATCTTTACTACAAGGTTCTGGGGCAACAGGCAAGGTAAGGCACACCCACTTTTGAGGAGTCCATTCAGTACAACCTCTAGTGTCCAATAGCTTCCCTCCCTCCCCAGCTCACTGGCTCGAGGTCCAGGGTAGCCAGAAGGATCCCATGTGTAATATGGGGAGTGGGCTAACCTTCAATACCTTTGCCTCCAGGGACTGTTGGTGTGCAATTTTGACAACAATTTCTCCCATTAACAAGTCTAGTTTTACAATACTGGAAACGTATTGCATCCATTCATTTTGATAAGTGTCAAACAAAATGATCTCTTTCTTTTTTTAACAAATGCACCAAACCCTTAATATTTCCCAATATGACCCAGAACATTTTGTGTTCCAAAGTTGCTAGGGCAAGTATCTGCATTTCAGTGCATCCTATAGCTATGGCTGTGTAGTTTCCTATTTCTAATTTTTTTTTCTTATGCATAAGCCATGTGGTAGTATTAAGCCATTGCCAAAGATCCCATCGGGCTTTTAGGTTACCCAAACCAATTTGGACCAAGTCTACATTGGCATGTACTTGTTTTTGTATCAGGCTGTCCTGTAGCTGGGACAGAGAGCTTAATTTATTTTTAATTACCTGCAGGTCTTTAGTATTTTTTTTTAAACATACAACAGTGCTAGCAACAAGACAAAACACAAGACAAAACATAGAACACAAAACACAATTTCTATTGTGACAGTAGATTCATGGTATTGGGTTGCTTTTCAGCTGGCATCAACTTTTCCTGATTTCCTGAAAGACAAAAAGAACATGTTTCTACCTCTTTTGGGGTGGCAGATTATTGCTGAAAATATTTCTTTTACAAATACCCTTGCTGATTGCAGGCAAAACAGAGGAATTGGCCCCCACATTTTCCTGTTTTTGTTCTATAGGCAGATCAGATTTCAATGGTTTCTATCTTTTAAGGGTTATGGGGAAATTATCCCACTGTTTAGTCATTAAATCCCTGAGGTGGGGTACCTCAGTTTCCCTTCTTATACAGCAGACCAAGTTTATAATGTTTTTCCTGCTGTGTTAAGCTTTAAGTTTATTTACAGGTAATAGCTGAGAAGCATCAGTACCATATGACCTTAAAGGATTTTTCCAAAAATCATACACACTATAGGGTGTTACAAGGGTACTTATTATCATTAAATTTATTAAAATTATCTTGTTATCCAATGCCTTTTATTTAGACAATTTGTTTGCTGACCAGGTATGTCCTTTATCTGCAGCTCCTTGGTGCTGCTAGTTCTTTCCTTCCTTTATCATTTAGGTAATTTGCATTTTCGCAGACACTTCCTGCTTTCGGATTTAAAGCCATCAGCCGTTCAGAGACTCTATCTTAAAAGGGACACAATCAACTTTCACCAGAGTTTTGATTACTTTTAACTTCTGCTTCCAAAACACACAGCAATCTGAAAAAGAAAACCCAACCTATTCTGGCTCCCTTTGGAGCCCTAATAGCATTTTAATTAAGTAGCATGGTATGTTTGCATTTCTTTTGCCCCTTCTACAATATACCCTGCACATGTTCTGGGGCAAATGCACATTCCTTCCATAGTTTAACTTTTATAACGTTATCCATATCAATTTTTACATAAGGTGTAACTGTTTCTTTTTTTTTTGCTTACAGAGTTTTCATGAACCTTTATCAAAGTGACAGTCTGATTACTCAGAGCCATTTTAAGACTCAGTGTTTCTAACATTGCTTCTTTTTGTTTTGTGCACCTCACCCCTGCTGTTGCTTCAGAGGGCCACTGTCTTTTTTAATTTTTTTTTTTTTACTACAACTCTCATCTGCTATTTTGTTACAAAAAACAAACAAACAAAAAGAATCCAGAATTTTTTTCTGTTCTCCTGATTTTGACTGCCTTGCTGCAGCCACAACTTAAAAACATTTTAAATTTTGTAAAGCATTGAGTTACCTTTTAAGGGTTAAATGCCAAATCCCAAAGCCAAACAACACTAATTACCTGTGCCTAGCAAAAAGGTCTGTCAGTTTTGCAACTTTGAATTAAAGAGTCAAATGGATTTTTAGTGGCATTATTTAAAACAAAAACAAAACCAATTGGTCCTTAGAACTTTACATATATACATACACATTTTCTTTTCCTTAACATCCCTTCCACACTGCTCTGTTTTTTACATCTTACATTCCCTTTATACATTTGAGGCAGTTAAGTTCCAATAGAACCCTCTTATGTTTTTTTAGCAAATTTGACTAAATTGTCCAGTCAAATGATTTTAATCAGATAGTTTATTTTTGCCTGGCTAATTTACAGACATCCCTTTGGAAAAGGGCCCATTTTTCCTTCAGAATGGTTGCAAAGAAACCAAGAATGCTCTTTCTCTAACACTTTTCCTTTTTAACATTTTCACAAAGTTTAGCTACTTAATTCCCTCCAGCCTCTGCAGAGTTAACTTTTTTACTCTTTGTAATTATGCCTGGGGGTGCCATACATAGGACCTTCTCCCCCTCTACCCACGTCCCTCCAGCCTCTGCAGAGTTAACTTTTTCACTCTTTTTGTATTCCTGGAGTGCCTCTTTCACTATTTTCAGCTGGCTTTGGGTATTTGTAGCCAGCACCTTCCAATTGTCTGCTCCCTTTTCCGTTTGTGCCTTTTTCTCTTTACATGAAGACAAGCGGAGGTAAGAATCCTTACATGCCTCCCACAAGAACAAAATTGCTGCTGCATCTCTTTTGGCAGCACTAGAAGGTTTGTATATGAGGATATACTGAGCCAATCTATCCTCCAGGTCCGAAATAGTGCAGACATCAGCTAGGACTTGTTTAGTCCAAGGACTGTGCCCAAATTTTTGAAGGATTTGTTTAAAAGGTGTAATTTCTTTAACAAAAGGTGAGGTTGGAGTTCCTTCTGACTCCATTCCTCCCTCTGGTACTGGCTTACCCTGTTTTCTTTTAAACATCTTAACATGGATATTTCAATCTCTTTGTCACTCCTGGTATTACTTAGCAAGTGACACAGCCTAGATTCTGAAATCATAGCTTAATCTATGCGTTTTTCCCCTGCTACCTTCCTGGAGGCCAGCAGGTCTGGTTAACCTATTTCTCCCTGCTACCTTCTTGGAGGCCAGCAGGTCCGGTTAACCTGTTCTTCCCTGCTACCTTCTCAGAGGCCAGCAGGTCCCCGGAGGCCAGCAGGTCTGGTTTAATCTGTTTTCCCTGCTACCTTCCCAGAGGCCAGCAGGTCCCCTGCTACCTTCCCAGAGGCCAGCAGGTCCCCTGCTACCTTCCCAGAGGCCAGCAGGTCCCCTGCTACCTTCCCAGAGGCCAGCAGGTCTGGTTTAATCTGTTTTCCCTGCTACCTTCTCGGAGGCCAGCAGGTCTGGTTAACCTAATAGAAATGCCTAGCTCAATAGAGCTGGCGGTATGCACACCAATATTTACAATAACTGAGGTTTTTTACCAATATTCCCCCTTTTGCAATTCTCCACCAAAATGTTATACCAATAAAATAAAAATTAGCAGGATCTTATTAAAGGGGAAAAGGCAAAATACCACATTTATTGTGAATACAGAAAGAATCATAGTAAGCAGTTGGTTATAGCTATAACATTCCATTCAGTCTCATATTTATTCACACATTCATTCATACAAACACACACACACACACAGGTTCTGCAAGGTTGTTATCATAGTTACCAGCCTTAGAGTTGCTCATGCCAAGCCACTGGCCAGGTGGCCTGGAAGCTGAGGAGGGAGCAGAGCCTTGTCAGATGCTCATCTGATGCTCCTGGAAGTTGGTTTGCAGAATCAGACCCCAAAGTTCTCGCTTTCTAGAGTCCATTTTTATAGGAATTTCTTCCTATGCCAGTCTATGGGAATTGCTTCATCATGCTGTTGCTGAATCAATCAGCAGATAGCACATTCCTGACGGCTCTGTGCTGCTAGATGTTATCTTGTTCTTTGGTTCTCCCATTCTTGAGGCTGTTGGGTGGATTCCAGTCTGCCCTCCGGGGCTCTTCTGGTTATTTCCACTTGACGCCTTCTTCAGCCGATGGACACTGGATTCTTAGGCTGGCACCTCCCTGATCATTCAGTTATTATCCACACCAAGCATCCATCCACATACATCCTCTATCTCTATTTTAATCACAATTGTTAATACAACAAAAGGGCAGGGAGTCTCTGGGTGCTGTTTCTGTTGTTACAGAGTATTGCTTTGAGTCTCTCTCTGTGTGAATTGCTTTGAGAACAGACTCTGTCTTAGAATGTACTAACGCAATTAGCAGCTTGTAGGTTTCACACATAGAGGGAGAGAAACAGTAGCAAAAACCAAGAGACCTCTTAATTAGTAATACCCTGGAATTTAAACTATGGGGAATCAAACTCATTTGTGATTTTAATACAGAACTTCTTTAATATGATCCAACAATATCCTGACCCAGAGCAGCCCGTGCAGATCTTGACCATTGGAATTATGATGGTTATTGCTGTAGGGCTGCAGTAATCCCCATGCAGCTCCACTGTGGGGGAAGAGAGAAGAGGTTGGGTACAGGGTCTCCCAGTGTTGTTTTTTGAAGGAGGTCACTGGGGGCTCTCTCTCCACTTCTGTGATTGTTGGGGTTGGGATGGGCCTTTGGTTCAAAGGACAGTCTAGGATTATGCAGTTCATTTAGGCCCTGTTCTAAAGCTCTTTGAAGTTAATGGAGGGCTTCCCATTGGACTGGATTGGGGTCCTAGTGTCTACAAGGAACACCTTCTGCAAGGCTCTCACAGCAATGAACCCTTTCCCCTGTTAGGAAACTAAAGGAAGAAATGTTTCCCCTGACATCATTGTCCAGTATCTGGCTGACTTATATGGCAGATGGATAGTGTGGAGTCACAGAGAAGCTATCGTGACTTACTCAGTTTATACAAGTCATTACTGTAGAAGCTGGATTAATAGCATGTGGTTCGGCATCTTTTTCCTTTCCGCTATTCTCATTCACATTGGTCCACCAACCCTCCCTGCACCTCTCTTCCCTGACCTGCACCTTTTGTGTCAGCCTAACAGAGACTAAAATAATATGAAGGTTTGGAGAGAGAAGAGCAGACACAGTGAAATTTTTTGCCATTTAGTGTTTGATGTGTATATTCTATATTTCTTAACATCCCCCCGCCCACTTGCCAATCTTATAAATTTAGTCTCTTGGGAAAAGAGAAGTGAGATTGCCCCAGGTTTCCTCCAGGGACGTAGATAGCAATGTCCAAGCTGTACACATTCCAGCCTATATGTCACCTCCCCTCTGGAGTATACTCCACATTTTCCAAGATAGCCTCAGTATGATCACTACCCAAGTGGATGCAGTTATGTGTAAAGATTGAGTAGTGTGTTCAATAAAAGATTGCATGAGGGGGGAAAAGTAACCTACAAATTGCCTGTGAAATGGTTCCTTATAGGAAGTTAAAATTGTATGCTGTGATGTACCTGGTGCTTGTCTGTCTACACTTATGGATTTCTCTGTGTTGGTACTTTAGTTCTGAATGGTGTTAGAAATAAGGTGTACATTTTTAATAGTGAAAGTAATTAATCTTTGGAACAATTTGTCCATGGATATGGTGGATTCTCCATCATTGGCAATTTTTAATTGAAAATTGGAATTTTTTTTTTTTAAGAAAGATATGCTCTAGTATAAAAGGAAATATTTGGGGGGGAGCTCTATGACCTGTGTTAATCAGGAGGTCAGACTAGATGATCAAAATGGTCCCTTTTGTCCTTGAAATCTGTGAATACATACAATAAGTTCTCCTTTAGTTTATAAACCTTTTTACCTGGTCAGGCAGGCACTAAGTGACTTCAGGATAACAATTCCAAAAGCAAACTATTAGTTCTTCTTCAAGTAGTGTCCTTATGGGTGCTCCACTTTAGGTACGCTTGCCCTCTGTGCGCCTTTGATCGGAGATTTCTCATCTGTTTGCCCTATGCATGAATGTTACTCGGTCTTGTGATTCATGCAGTTGTGATATAACGCTGCATGAGCAAACCACCCTCAGTTCCTTTTCAACCACTTTGGCCTGAGATGGAGCCTTTGCAGTTGTCTGCATTGAGTTTTACGTCAACTGTGTAGTTTATTATAGTGTTTTCTTAGTAGTAGTAAGTAATGCTAGTTTTAAAAAAACTTTTCAATTTTTTTCTCTCTCTCCTCTTCTATATAGATAGTTTTTACTTTACTGGGAGGTTATGCCCGTTTCTCCTGGTTTCAAACATTGCCTGTCATGCTGGGAGGCAAACTCAATGAATGACAGATACTCCTTCCTGTTGCATACATTGCTTCAGAGAATCTCCTGTTTCCCAAAACTGCAAATTCTACCTTGCATTAAAATGTAGAGCCAAAAAAAACTCCAAGGAGATCAAACTTTGTCTCCTTATGATGGAGAGCTTGCTGCACCTGTCTTCTGACCAAGGCCAGGGCACCACTCTACGCGCCGCTCCCCAGTTAAGTCCGCTGCCTCTGAACCCCACTCCTCGAGGGCATCTCAGAGGAATACCGCAGATTTCTCCGCTAAGACTGTCCCTCAAGTTCTCCAGGTAGGGAATCTATCCTGAAGAGATCATGATCTCCAATGACTTCAGCTACTTTGGCAACCATTGCTCTCCAACCTGGTACCCACAAAGCTGCTCATTCCTCAAGTACTAAGGGCACTGTCAGACCTAAAGACTGCAAAGTCTGAGGTTCTAAGAGGTCGACGGTACCACCAGTAGAGCAAAGTGGTGAGAAGCGCTCTACTACTTCTCACTCGGTACCGAAGAAGCCCTTTCAGGCTCTGTCTGGTCTCCTCTCAGAGTGGTTGAGATTCATGGTATCATCAGTTGTCTCGGCCACTATCACTTTGGTGCAGGCCAGGGAGACAGTACCAACAACAATCTCTGTATCACAGGAGTTTTGCTTTCCCCGAGACCTAGCTGTGTCTGACATGCCTGACTCACCACTGCTCAGGACCAATATACTCTCTGTACCAGGGACTTCCAGATTTTCCCAGTACTGGTGGCTTTACCTCAGGGTTCTTCCAGTGCTTCACCATGACAGAGTGGAAGAGCAGGATTCTTTTGACGATCTTGCCTCGGTTTCCCAGATATCTGTGCAGGGATCTCCTCTCCATCCCTATAAAGCAGTGGTCCCCAAACTTTAGGGTATACCCTGCTAGGAGGGGTATGGAGGAGCATTTGGGGGGTGCGCAGTAGGGCTCAGGCTAGCCCCTATGAGAGGCAGGGAGGAAGTACCATCCAGTCCCACTCCGCCTGCAGCCCAGCTCCGGCCATAACTCCACTCAGTCCCCTGTGTCCCCCCAGCCCAGCTCAGCCCTCATTCACCCTCTGCCCCCAGACCAGCTCCTCCTCCATCCCCAGCTCTACCTTCAGCCTAAGCTCCTCTGCTGAGCCAACTGTGCAGTAATGGAGGAGTAGCATGGACAGATTTCATTACTGGTAAGGGGGGCACAACAGGAAAAGTTTGGGCACTACCGCTATAGAGGCCCCTTTCCGGAAGTCTCTGAAGTCACGAGAGACAACCTCAACCACCATCTCATTTGTATGAACATCCATGCATGCCGCCACCACGCCATATACATCACTTCATTGGCCATACAGGGACCCTTGGGCAGCATATCACCAGGGCCAGCCTTTCTAGGGCCTCAAGCACCACCCATCACAGAGATAGGCAACCTTCATCACTTTCCCTCTATAGGAGACTGGAACCTCAGGGAGAAACCTGGGAGAAACAGGAAGCTAGAGCTGATGAAGACATCTCTCCACTGGCCAACATCTTTTCTTTGTCACCTGATGAAGGAGTAATGCCACCTCCTCCATCCCTTCCAAATGATTTTAAAGAGATTTAACAATTCATCAAGAGAACTGCGGACTCTTTAACTTCCTCAAGAGGGATCTGCAAAAAACCACATCATAAACTCCTTGACATCCTCCATATAGCTTCATCTGCTGCAGTGCCTTGCCAGTTAAGAAGGCCCTGCTAGACCTTGCAAAGGTTATTTGGTACACCCCGGCCTCAATTCCATCTACATGCAAGAGAGTGGATAAGAAATATTATATCCTATCTAAGGACTCATACATTTTATTTTCTCATCCCTCTTCTAACTCTTTGATGATTCATGTGCTTAATGAATGTAGAAGGCAGCTCCACGCTGAATATTTGCCCTATGGCAAGGATCATAAGCACCTACATCTGTCTGGAAAAAAAAATCATATTTGTCAGCTACTTTGCAATTCAGAATCGCCACTACCAGACATTAATGGCTAAATATGATCATACAAATTATGCCAAGCTGAGTTCTTTTATTGAGAATCTACCAGCTGAACATACTGAGCAATTTCAGGCCATTATTGTAGAAGACCAGTGGCTCGCCAGAAGATCTCTGCGGGCCTCCCTCGACGCTGCTGATATTCCCACTCATTCGATCACTACAGCTGTAGTTAGAAGGAGGGCCTCCTGGTGACAGCTTTCAGGATATCCAAAGGAGGTCCAAAATATGGTTTAAGCCCTTCTTTTTGATGGGGTATTAAACTGTTCGATTATAGCACGGACGAATCACTATGCACATTAAAGGACTGCAAGGCTACTTTGCATTTTCTCAGTGTCTATACACCTGCCCAGTGCCCACAAGAGAAAAGTTTAGTGAGTCCCAGACAGTGCAGAAATCTTGTCCACCCAATTATCGAGCTCCCAGAGATCATACAGACCTCAACACAAAAGTTACCTCTCTTCTGCCTGCCAACTCTCCTTTCCCATTCCTCTTCAGGGACCCCTCTCATGAGAACCAGCTTCGACGAGAAATAGACTCTCTCCTACTCTTGGGTGTTATAGAACTGGTTCTGAGGCAGCACAGAGGGAAGGGGGTTTATTTCAGATATTTCCTGGTTCCAAAAAAAGAATGGTGGTGGGAGACCCATCCTAGATTTAAGGCTATTCAATACTTACATGAAGGTTCAAAAATTCAAAATAGTGATACTTGCAGCAATAATTTCATCACTGGACCAGGGGGATTAGTTCTCAGCCCTAGACTATCAGGATGCATATTTCCATATAACGATCCACCCATTTCACAAACAGTTCTACCTTTTACGGTTGGACATGACTGTTTTTCAGTACAGGTTGCTCTCTTTCAGCCTGTCCTCTGCCCAAGGGTCTTTTTGAAGATTATGTCAGTAGTAGCAGTACACCTCTGCAGAAAAGGAATTCTTTTGTTCCCTTACCTAGGTGATTGGCTTCTGAAAGGTCACTCCTTGGATGTAAACTCATGGGCAACTTGTGTCGCCGTAGACCTCTTAATCAACTTGGACCTACAATTGAACATTCAAAAAATCCACCTTGACTCACGTGCAAAAGTTAGAATTCATAAGCACTTATCTAAATTCAATAGAGGCAAGAGCCTGCCTCCCAATGCACAGATCCATGGCCATATCCAACATAGTACAATCCAGATCAGCCCTCAGACCCCAGTCAAGAACTGTTGGGGCACATGGCAGCTGGCAGTTTTGTTATAGACCATACAAGACTCTGCATGCATTGCCTTCATGGGTGGCTCAGAACTGTTTATGTGGCACTGAACAATCACAGTCTCACTACACTACTGTCCATACCTACCTGTGTGAAAGAATCACTCATTTGGTGGAAAGACCCTCAGAATGTTTGTGCAGGAGTCCCTTTCACCCACGCTTCCCCAACAGTGTCATAATGATGGATGCATCCCTGCTAGGGTGGGGAGCACATCTGGACACTCAGCCCAAGGCAGGTAGATGCCTCAGGAGACCACTCTGCACATCAACCTCCTGGAACTCAGATATGCCTGTCTCCAGTTTTTATCACTAATTAGGTGTAAACAAATAAAGGTCCTGTTGGATAACATGCCTTGTATGTTCTATATCAAGGACAAGGAGGGGCAAGATCCCCCTCTCTGTGTGCTGAGGCTGTCAAGCTTTGCCATTGGTGCATACCCAATCAGATTGTCATCACAGTAGCTTACCTTCTAGGAGTTCAGAATGTGACCGCAGACACACTCAACAGGTACTTCTTTGAATACCATCCATCATACTACACCACATATTCCAGCAATGGTGCACCCCGCAAATAAAGCTATTTACATTGGCAATGAACAAGAAGTGTGCCCAGTTCTGCTCCAGATGTGGGCTGAATCACCATTCCTTGGGGGACGCCTTTCATCTTCAGTGGTCATTGGGTCCACTGTATGCATTTTCCCCAACTCCTCTAATATTCAAAGTTCTACTCAAAATAAAAAAGGCCAAATCCAGAGTTATTCTAATAGTTCTGATCTGGCCCAGATAAACGTGGTTTTCTTACCTGATAAAGCTAGCCATTTACTCACCAATCACTCTCCAGGCCACTTCTGATCTCCTTTCCCAGGAAGGCAGGAAGATCTTTCACCCCAATTTTGGACTTCTTCATCTCAACGCATGGATGGTAGATGGTTCATGGGATTAGAAACAACCTGCTCAGAGGAAGTAAAGAGAGTGCTATTACACATAAAAAAAAACAGTGTGCATGCTACACTTACTTACAAAATTGGACAAGATTTGCCTGCTGGTGTGACTTCAAACACATTCCTCCAACAATCTCATTGCTGCCAGCTATACTGACCTATACCCTAGAACTAAAAAACACAAGCCTGTCAGTGAGCTCCATTAGAGTCCACCAGGCAGCTATCTTGGCTTTCCATTCTCCAATCGAAGGTTATTCCAGATTTGCCCACCCAATGACCATGAGGTTCTTCAAGGGGCTTGGAAATCTCTTTCTGCCAATCAGGAGTCCTACTCCAGTTTGGGACCTCAGTCTGGTTCTTAAATGCCTTTCAAGATCACCATTTGAACCCATGGCTACCTGCTCACTCTTCCATTTATCAATTAAAACAACATTTCTAATCGTCTTCACTTTGGTTCAGTGAGTTGGGAAAATAGGGACCCTTATGGCATACCCCCTTTTCAAAATATTTTTCAAGGACAAGATGACATTATAACCACATCCCAAGTTTTTACCAGAAATATCTTCCAAGTTCCATCTTAACCCACCCATTGACCTTCTGATCTTCTATCCTAAACCTCACCTAAGCAAAGAAGAAGCGCTGTTGTACATGCTTGATGTAAGGAGAGCCCTGGCCTTCTATCTTGACAAGACTAGACCTTTCAGATGGACTCCCAAATTATTTGTCTCGCTTGCAGACAAAGAGGTCTGCAGTCTCTAAACAAAGACTTTCAAATGGATATCCGATTGTATTAGTTCTTGCTATCAATCTTGCAATATCCAAGCACCTTTGCACATACAAATTCACTCTACAAGGTCTATTTCTACCTCTAAAGCCTTTCTCAAAAATGTTCGCATCATTGAAATATGTAGCGCTGTGACTTGTGTCTCTATACATATGTTTGCTGAGCATCACACCATAGCTCATGACTGAGCTTCTCATGCTGCATTCAGCTTGACTATACTTTCTTGGTATTGGACTCAATTCTGAAGCCCCCTCTTGCTTAGAGGGAACTGCTCCATAGTCACCTAGTGTAGGGACACTACTTGAAGAAGAAGGAATGGTTACTCACTCTGTTCAATAACTGGTTCTTCAAGATGTGTCCCTCAATTGGTGCTCCGCTACTTGCCTTCCTTCTCCTCTGCTTCGGAGTTCTTTGCTATAGAGCTTCACAGTAGAGAAGGAACTGAGTCTGGTTCGCGTGTGTAGTGCTATATAACAACGTCAGGGAGCATGAGGCTGAGTAATACACATATGTGGGCCGAACGCACATTGCTATGAGAACTCTCCGATCAAAGGTGCAGGGGGCACAAGCGTACCTAGTGTGCAGCACCCATAAGGGGACACATCTCAAAATATTACAGTGACTACACAGGATGAGTAACCATTTCTTCTAGTTATTCTTTCTTAGAATATAAAAGCATAATCAACAAAACAAAGACAAATTTTAAAGTGATAAAAAGAAATACTTTAACATGATCCCTAACTAGCCTGGGAACTCGCTTTAAAAGATATAATTGATGCTAAAAGCTTACCATGATTCAAAAAAGGATTAGACATTTCTATAGATAATGCAGACCTCCAAAGTTACATTATTGATGGGGTTTGGGAAGAAACTTTTCTTATGGAAGTTTGTTCTATAATTGTTCACTCCAGGGTTTCTTGCATCTTCCTCTGAAACATCTAGTCCTTCTGTCTCTGTCAAAGGCTGGATGCTGAACTAGCTGGTCCTGTGGTCTGTTATGACAATACCTATGTTTGGAAGTTGTTGTAAAGTTTACCACATTGATGGGTGAAATCCTGGCTCCACGGAACTTAATGGGATTTTAGCCATTGACTTCGGTGGGGATTTTACCCAGTGTTTCTAAATAGAGCTGTGCAGATAACTGGTTTTGTTGTTCACTGGCTGTTTTGAGGGGAAAAATCTTTTTGGGTTGACCTGAAACAAAAAATCAAAATTTTCAGTGAGCTAAAAAGGGAAAAAATAATTTTGGGTCAAACAAATGTTTGACCTAAAATAAAGTGTTTGGTTTAGTTTTTGAGCTCTTATAAACACTTTTTATTTTTTAATAAAATTAAACAACTTTTTGTTTTGAATCAAAAAATCTAAGTGTTTTATTTTGAAAATGTCAAAACAAAACATTTAGGGGGGGTTTTTTTTACTTTTTTTTTTTTTTTTTTTACTGAAACAATTTGGTGAATGCAAAATTCAGTCAGCCTGAATCTGCTTTTTTTGGCTAAAAAAGTTTTGGCAGAACTGTATTTTTAAATCATTATGAGCTCCTCTGATGGGAAATACTATAGAAATACGATTTATTTGATTATGCCTGACCTTCTATGATGAGCAGTTTATGTTCTGTATGAGGCAGAGGACTGACTTCCTGAGTTCCCGGGGGGTGCTCGACCCCCCTGCTCTGCCCCAAGTCCCACCCTCACTCCACCTATGGTGACCAAACAGCAACTGTGAAAAAACGGGACAGGGGGTGGAGGGTAATAGGCGCCTATATAAGAAAAAGTCCCCCAAAAAATGGGACATCTGGTCACCCTAACTCCACCCATTCCCCAAGACGCCACCCCCACCCCACCTCTTCCCGCCCCATTCGCCTCCTTCCCCTGCTCCTCCCTCTCCCCTCCAGCACCTCCTGCATGCCTCTGAACAGTTGATTGCGATGGGCAGAAGGTGCTGGGAGGGAGGGGAAGGAACTGATGGGTGGGGCCCGCCGGTTGGTGGGAGGGACTGAGGGAGAGGGGGAGGAGCTGATCCGCTTGCCTGTCGGTGGGTGCTGAGCACCCACTATTTTTTTCCCATGGATAGTCGGCACCTATTGCATGAGGTCTTGTCACACATATCTTAATCTTTATGTAAATTAGCTACAAGTGTTAGTATTAGTCAGTACATCACTTAGCCCTTCCTGAAATTCAGTGTCTCTCTCTCCCTTATCTTTTCTTCCAACCCTTCGCTCTGATTTACTTTTTCTAATACTCTGTTTCACATACTGGCTTTCTAAAAAGACATGGTTAGTTTTGCAGGACCACATAGATGACTGGTAACTGCCATCAGAGATGGTTCTTCAACTGCTGGATGGTAACAGGAAACATGCAATGGCCAGAGAGCAAGGAAGTTGTAATTTCCTTCATTTTGGTTTTTCCTCCTCCGAAAGAGTGCCATCTAAAGGAACCGCCCACTTCCCTGAGGTTTTGAGGTCCTTGAAACCATTTAGTAATTGCTGTGGTTATAAGTTGAGTGTCTCAGTTTAAAGCATAACTTAAATAAGTTAATGTTTTAAGATACTTTTACTCTTTACTGTTTTTAATAACTGCATAGATTATCAAAACTAATTTAGTTTCTAATTGAGTGTATTCTATTTCCTTTAACAAACTTTGATTATTGATTAGGTTGTCAGTGGCCCGTTAAACTGGTGAGGATATATTTATTATCTATCACCACCACCTATATGTATATCTGAGAGTACGAAATGGCCTCATATGGTATAAGAAAGCATTTCAGTCTCTCAGTGATGTGATATGGATTTTAGTTTTTGGTTAGCACTATCCAAATTATTCCATGCAGTATGTGTAATTTCTAATGTCCCATAAAGAATGTAATCACACTAGCTAAAGTTAACAAAAACGGAAAAAAAGTACAATTTGACTGAAATACTGAGTTATTAGTTCCAGGTTTTGACTTCCTCCTCCCCCCAGGCTCCCATAGGTGTATGGAGAGCTGAAATCTAAGAGTGTATATTGTTTCATGTCATACATTCTCCAATGACTATGCATAACAAGGGAAGTTGAGGAAGCAGTGTTGACTGGCAAGTACAGATTTACATTTGGCTTGCCTTGTCTTTTGACTGTTCAGATTTATGCCGTGTGTGGGATGGAGTTGGGGGGTGGATTTGTTTTTAGTGTTGAACAAATGGAAATCTTTCATGGAAGGTAAGTAATTGCTTCCACCCCCCCCTTAATATTATTTTTGTGTGTTGTAATATTTGCCTGATAAAACCCAAACACCTGTGTCTTAAAAATGTCTCTTTCTGTAATATTTTTTTACTAAAGCTGGGGGGGAAAGAGGTGAAATAAAACATTTTCTTGCGATTTTTATTGCAGTATTGAAGAGAGATTTTTTGTTTTGTAATTTCAGAAAGTTTCAAAGACAGTGGAAGACCATTGCTTTCTAAGAGCAGTTTGGCTTCTCTCTAGTGTATGCTGGGGTTGCAGGGCCTGTATGTCTATATTGCTGGAAATAAGACTTATATTTGTTATAAGAGGCTCAGTTAAGCAATAATTATCCTTCTCAGCAACTAGATGAAGAAGCTCTGCAGGCCCCATTATAGCCCATAGGATTACTTTGCTAGCTAATATATCCTACTAATCCAGACAGCCGTATCAAATAATATGTTTCTCTTTCTGAATTAATCCATTTCATTCTTATATTTATCAGTATTAATTCCTATGAATTTAGGATGTGTTGAGGCATATGATACGTGTTTCCTAATAATTATACATAGAATAAGTTTTGCTGAAATGCAAGAAGCCTACCGGCCTATATCCGGTAAGATCCGCTAAATAGCTAAAAGTATAATCAGTTAAAAGTCAGCATAAAAGCTGGTAACCTTTGGCACATAGGAATGGATAGGAATGGTCCCTGAACTTTGGGGAACCAACAGTGTATACAACACTGAACAGGTTTATCTGGCATCTGCAACCGGTTGGTAACTGCAGAGTATACCACAACCTGGAAGTCACCAAGAGAGCCTAGGTTGGCGGTTTTTGGAGTGAGATAATCCTTATTAATTTATAGAGAGTAAGTGTCATAATCCACTAACATACAGAATAAGGGTACCCATACATTTCTTAGGGTATGCAAATAAGTTTTGGGTATAATAGGTTGGGCCTGAATTACATAGTGTCAGGATCCTATAAAATACCTTGTAATGAAGAGTCTTGAGCTCTTTTAGCAGTCTTTTAGCTTGTAGCTCTTTCAGCGCTCTTTTAGTCTTTAGCTCTTTCTTTTCTTTGTTCTCCTATATTCTATAGACTATCTTTTTATCTACCTATCATTCTATCTTCTATCATGCTCTCAGCTCCGCTTGTGTAGTATAGTATAACTACTCAACATTCCTAACTATTGGGGAAGCCAGCACCATCGTGTTTTCGGGCATGCCAGGAGTAAGGCTGGTCCTTCACCTCCTATTACCGAGTCCTCAAGGAAGGACGTGAGTATGTTAAATTAAAGAACTTATAATAGGAATGTTACCACTAGGGGGGTTGGAATTATTTCACTGTTTTGCAGTCATAAATTTCATAGCATTTATTATTCTTTTGTTAATCTCAATAAAGTTTTTATCAATTTGGTATTGTCCTCAGTGCAAGTGTTTTTGCCAGGCACCCAGAGAGTCCTCTCCTGATACAGAACTCTCTGAGTTCTTGTACCCTGTAGTCTTCTGGTTGGATGCGATCAGCAGCAAGTCATAACTACTAACCCATAAAATTCAGGTCAGCACCATGGACTGGTAGAGGTACCGATGCCAGTTCCTACAAGGAATTGTGTAATCTATGTGCTTTCCAGCAGCCACGACTTTAGATTTTCTATGCTACACTTCTCCAGTATCCCTGATGCTGCCAAATCCAGGTACCATATTCTGTTTCATTAAGTGTATTCCACTGAACATGTTTGAGGTAATATATGTGTTCTACGATACGGATGGTCTTTTCCCTGGAAAACTGACAGGGTGATTTAGCCAAAAGAAAGATGGTGTGTATGCCAGATATTCGCTACTGTGTTCTCTAGTATTGATGAGTAAGCCAAAAGATTGAAGATTCAATTTGAGTAAATATCCTAATGTCTTTGGCCTGTAGACAGGGCTGGAAGTCTCATGAGATCAAGTTTTCTCACAAGATGTGCGTTCTCTAGCTGGAAATGAAAGAAGAATATTGTCTTCATATATGACTTTCTCTTCCAATTCTAGCTGTGATCAGGACATGTAGATCTATTGCACCTTTCATCTGGGGATCCTGAAACACTCTAAAGGTATTAATTTCAACACCACTGTGATGTAGGTCTATATTATGCCCATTATAGTGGAGTTTATTGAGAAACAAAGAGGTTTAAGTAACTTGCTCAAGTCCACATGGCAAGCCTATGGCAGACCTTGGGATGGAACCCAGGATTCCTGCTTTCTGTCCCCTTCTGCAACCATTACACTACATTACCTAGCTTCTTACATTTTACTAGTTCGTAGACCCATTCTCTCCCTTCTTTCTTCTTTGTCCTTTTCTTCTTTTGTCTGTCTTGGTCTTTATCCTTTCTCTTTATCCTGTCTCATTTTCTCCTGAATTTGCTGTGTCATGATTTTTAAGTAAAAATATTTATAAATTGCATTTTGCTGCAGAAAAACGAATATAGATCTAATCTAGAAACATAGTCAACAGCTTCAAGTGCATCAGTTAAACTTTCTCCCGGCAGGGTAAGGTGACATGGTGCCAGAAGATTGTCTGCAGCTAAACACCTGTCTATATTAGAGCTTCTAATGTTGCTGGTGTTAGCAGTGTTGAGAAATTTATCAAAAATGTCTGTAGTGTCAACAAAGTCAAAGTCTCAGCTCACCCATCTGTTAAACAGATGTCAATAATATCTACCTTCTTTATCAAAAATCACAGATTACGCCACACATACACACTAAAAGACAAAAGGTAAGAAACAGAAGGTGGTTGTGTTTCCTGATTACACTGCTGAAATGTGAAACTGGGGAGGGAGGTGGTTAGGTGTATAAATGAAAGCAGCCTCAGAACGGGGCAGCACATTCTTTATTCCAAGGGGGTGGGGGTGGCAGCTACTTGTCTCTGTTATTGTTCATATCAGCATCTATCTTCTAGTAATTGTTCCATTCAGTGGTTTAAGATGATTTATTAAATAGGTCATGAGTTACTTTTGCATATGCAGGAGGTGGTGGTTTCGTTTGTGGTGGTGTTGTTTTTTCATTCTGTCAACCGTGTGTTCAACTTGTTTAACAATAGGGATTATTAAAACCTCAACCAGAACTGAGGGTTCAGACAGGACAGTTGGAGTTTACTGATCTACAGAAAAAGAGGCAGCATGTTCAACTTTTCAGACTAAAGTTGTAAATAATGATTTTCAAGTATAATGGATGTAAAAACAAACCTGAACAGTTCCTACTTGTATGGGCTGTGAGCAGAGCTGGAAAGATTCAGGGCAAGAGAAAGGGAGAGCATTTGACATGGAGAGGGGTCCTTGTCATAAGATGACTATTCCCTGCATCCTTGTACATTATGGTTATCGATAGACAACATATTTCTGCATTCGGCGTGGGATGGAAGGATTTTTTCCATGCGCATCTTTTAGTTTGTTATGGAGTTGCTGGTCATGACTCCATAGTTGAGGGGTTTTGTTTTTAATTTACAAAAGGGATTCAAACCTTTTTTTGTAGGAAAAATAAGAATACAGAGTATTAGATTAGATTCTTTCTGTTTTAGGTAAGAAGAACATTATTTAAAATATGATGGTTTTTTCCTTGCACCTGTTGCTTATTTTTATTTTGTCCATGTTTCTTTTGTCATAAAAATATTCAAAAACATTGTCACAAAAATGTAAAAAAAAAAAAAAAAAATTGCCATTATTCCCCCCTCCACTACCATGCACAAACACAGAGCAAATGTGCAGGGAGTTCACCTTTCTTATTATACAGTGAAAGAAATTCCTTACTCACTGTGGGTCAACCCTGACCCTTCACTCTAGCGCAGAGCCCGCTGTAGTTGCACACGTTGGCTTGGTTCCATAGCAAGTGCTACCAGTGTTGTGTGACATACAGCCTTTTCCAGAGGGCCTGCATACACACAGCCTATGCACCCCTCAATCCTTGAAACTTGGGCTCAGGTGGGACATGAGGGTTGCATAGGCCTTGTACCAGCTTACTGTGCAGGATTAATTTCATTCATTGTTCGGGGAAACCATTTTCCAAAGATGAGGATATAGTCCCTGTGTGGTTTCCAATCCCTTCTCCCCAACTGCTTAGGAAGCAAAGTCCATGACTGTTTGGAGTGTCGATATGCAAATACAATGCCTTCTGGATTCCATGTGGGTGGGGAAGCAGGCCCTTTGGAAGGGGCAGTGGCTGATACTCCCCCAGCATTCACAAATAACAGCTCCAAAACAGAATTTCCAGCCTGGGAGAGAGAGAAGCACAACTTGATTTCTACCTTTGCAGATCCCTCTGGTATTATAACCCCCATGCCACTAGTCTGACTAATAACATCAAAGGAAAGTGTGGAGCCAAGATATTTAGTAGATAGACAGTTGCTAAGTAATTTTGTTTCCCTGATTTGTAAACAAGTGGTGTGAATTATTGTGCAATTAGGTTTCAGAGTAGCGATTAGGTGCTTCTAGTTCAAGCAAGATAGGCTGCTTCCCATTGTACACAGAAAAGTCAGTTACCCTTCCCTGGTGAAATGTAAGTAATAAGAGCAAACTTCACACCTCCTGTGTGAGGCACCAACACAGCCTCTGGGAGGAGACAGAATCATCCCTTGGGTGTTGGAGGCAGGGCATGGGTCATCTGTGCAGCTGAGCTTCTACAGTTTATTGCCAGTGTTAACTATTCCACTCTTACTTTGCGACCTCCACATGCATGCATTAAACCTCTATGTATAGTCTCTTATACAGAAGTAAGGTTGCCTTGGTTCCTGTAGCTTAATCCCCAAATGCAGCTCCCTGCACTAGCCATGAGACCACGCTGCCTCCCACAAACATCAAGGCCACCTTACTTATAAATGAGAGTGACCAAACAGGGCTTTAATGCACTGTAACTAATGTGCTTTAACTTACACTTCTATAAATTTTCAATTTGTCTTAACTTTCCTGAATGTAGACAAGCCCTTAGATTCTCCTCCTGGCTCTGCTAGACACATGTAGTCAACTTTGCTGTTCCACTGTTTTCCCATCTGAAAAGCACAGCTAATAGTAGGAGGGATATCAAAGGTGTACAAAGTACTATAAAATCAGCTTTGTGAATGTTGATAATCCACTTTGAGATCCTTGAATGGAAGACATTAAAGAAGAGCAAAGTATTATATTCATTTCTTTTTTATTTGCATCCACCGTTATTCCTCTTTCCCTAAACTTGTCTCACCCCAGTCCACTTATTCAAGGGGTTTGTCCATTTTGTATGTAGGTTTCTAAATGCAAAATAGAGTACTTAGATTTTAAAAAATGGATAAAGGATGAAATGCAAAGGAAAAATAAAGTGGGACTGTGCCCATTTGTGCTTCTTTATGATGTATAATGAACGCTCGATGTTATTTTAAAAATAACTAAAATAAAAACAAAATCCTGTTTGTTTTGTACATTAGAATATCACATCTACCCTGGCTTTCTTATAAGGTTCTATGGCCAGTAGACCTCTGAGGTCAGAGAAAAGCAAGAAAGTCAAACATTTTTAGTTCAGCAGCAAATTTAGTTTTACTCTGCTTATTGCAAATATTCTAGATTGAAAACTCTTGAATAAGGAACTGGATTGATATGTGTCATGTACAGTGTCAGTGTTTATCAATATTGCATCTTTTTATAGGCAAAGAATTAAATGAAACTTTGATAGTTAGCAATTAATTATCTTTCTTTTTCTCTCTTGCTCTGCAGCAGAGACCATGGGGGTTAAATTAGGCCCCACAAAAATCAATCTGATGAACAAAGATGACTTAGATTTGTTTTCACAATCATATGAAGATTCAAATTAAATGTCTTTTTAATGCAGCATGTTCAATTGAAAATATTTTGAATCAGGTTGTATTTTTTTTTCCTAAGGGCATTGGGACTTTTCAGTCTGATAGACAGTTTGTGGCCTCCATTAGTGCCTCTAAAAGTTCCTGGTCAAAGTCAAGACTGTGAAGCGGTAAGGTGTATTTTACTGAACTGTGTTTCTTCATCCAAAATTAAAGGTCTTGTACGTATAGTGTGCACATGTTTGTTTGGGTTGTCAGATTCTCCCAGTCCCTTTAGCCATACAGCTGTGCTCTAGTGCTTCTCCCTTCATTCTAGACTAACTGCCTACCCCCATCCCCTAGACCAGGGGTGGCCATCCTGTGGCTCGGGAGCCACATGCGGCTCTTCAGAAATTAATATGCAGCTCCTTGTATAGGCACTGACTCCCGGGCTGGAGCTACAGGTGCCAACTTTCCAGTGTGCTGGGGTGATGCTCACTGCTCAACCCCTGGCTCTGCCACAGGTCTTGCCCCCACTCCAACCCTTCCCGCCCCCTCCCCTGAGCCTGCCCTCGCTCCCGCCCCAGAACCTCCTGCATGCCACGAAACAGCTCATAGGGAGGTGCAGGAAGGGAGGGGGAGGCGCTGATTGGTGAGGCCGGCAGGAGGTGTTGGGAGCGGGGGAGTGGGGGAGCTGATGAGGGGCTACTGACGTATTACTGTGGCTCTTTGGCAATGTACATTAGTAAATTCTGGCACCTTCTCAGGCTCAGGTTGGCCTCCCCTGCCCTAGACCAACACCTTGATCTCATCCACAGAGGCGGATTACTGTTTTGTAGGGTCTCCTCCCCACCCCTTCTGCCTGCAGTCCCCCCTTATCCCCTCCAGCACATGGGGGTGTACATTTTTCCAGGGCCCCTGGGCACAGGCCCTGTTGGCCCAGTGGCTAATCCGCCACTGCTCATCCACCACTGTAGATGTGTACTCCATATGTACTCTCTTTACACGTCATGGTGGAATACAGCATTGGTCGCTAGTTTGGTAGTCCTCTCCTTCTACAGGAAATACAAATTAGATCAGATGCTATGAAGGCAAACCAGAAAATATAACTGTAGAACTCAGCAAGGACAGAACCGTTCTACAGGTCAAAGTAAGGGCTGTTCTAACTTCCTTTGCATACTGGAGTGATTCTGATTGTGGTACTCATCCTGCGTAAAGATTATCATCTGGAGGTTTAACTGAGCACTAAAACAATCTTGGCATAATAAAAAATAGTGTGAGCATTTCTGTGAATTTCAAACTAAAATGTGATGCTAATGTGCACTGCAAATCTGGGATTTTATCTGTTAATTTCCCTTAATTGATATTATATTCAGAAAAGAAACTTTGTCTATTGTGTGTTGTTTGGGAGTATTACTCTGATGGGAAAGTTTTGAGATGTGGTGTTGTTTTAATGATTGAGAATCAGGTGCCTATGCTGTTCTGGTATTCCTGTATAACTCTCATGTTGGAGAGAAGGTTTTGGTGTTATTTAATTATGTGCATTACATTAGAACCTAGAGGTCTCATCCAGGGCAGGGCCCCATTGTGTTAGGTGCTATACAGATTTATAAATTGGGTGTGCATGATTTAAAAATAAAGAAACGTACCCATGGGGAAAAAAGTAACCAACACAAAGGAAATTGAAAAGGTGATCGTTTGTTACTCCAGGGAAAAAATCCCATGAATCTCTTCGCTACAACATACTTTTTACATTGCTAAGGGGTTTACATTGGAGAACAAAATTAAAACCCTGATGTTTTAAAATAATACCATTAAAGTTCTGACTTAACCTAAAAAAGCAAGACCAATTCTGAATAAAACTACTGGTCTGTCCTTGATTCACCCCTCATACAATCTAGGTATTTCAGAAGTCTCAAAAAGATTGATTGATGTATGTGCTGCAACAAGTAGGCAGCAGTGGGAGCATCTATGTATGGAGCAGAACTCTTAAATGTTGTGTAATATTGTTATAACTTTTATTTGGTTTTAAATTCTTTTACTTTAATAAATAATAATAAATAAATAATCAATAGAGAGGAAACTTTCCATTGTCATACACTTGAAGTGTATTTCACAAACCTAGGATTCTAATATTTGAAGATGCCACAATGAAGTTTATTATTGCTTCCAATTTTTGGCAGTATGTTGTTTAATTTTGATACATTTGTTATTGATATAAATGTGCCTAGAAAGCACATTCTTTAGATATAATTAAAAATATGAATAATAAAATGTTACTGTATGAAGAGGTCTCTGGAATAGACTTCTCTTGTGCCATACATACACCAAACTATCTTTTTTGATATATTCAAAAGGAAACATCTTGTTTTGACATTTTTTTTCTTATGTGGAAGTACTTTTTAATGGCTGAACAGCTGTTTTCATTAATCCAGCTTTCCTTTATTATATAAAGTGCTTTATTAACTCCTAAACAACATCCCCAGAGTAGAATTTTACAAACTGGTAAATAAAAATAAAAGTATAGAGCTGACCCTGCATCCTGAGAAGCTATTCCAGTTTGAGGCCTCTTTGAATGGGGATTGCTAGTGTGGTTATTCCATCACATAACAGTTTAAGGGAAATAAGGGCTGGTCCTAGCAGAGAGAAAAGTTCATGTTGTTGCTGAATTGCTGCTGTTCTCCATTTTCTCTCTGTGCTGCCCAGGATTTAACTTGGCAGCTTTCAGCATTCTCAGTAAAGCTGCTTCAGCTGTTTACTGTCACCCACCCACATACAAAAAAATCCCGAAGTCTCAGAAGTCACACATTTTTTTGAAAACATGAAAATCATAGAATTCGTAACTCTCAAAACTGCCCCGTCACAAAGTAGTCATAGTGGTTGTCCATTGTGCCAAACTGTGTGATATTTTTGAGCTATGGATCAATGTCAAATTAGGAAAAAGGATGACTCTTACAAACTGATTTCACTTGTGACATGAAAACATTAAATTTTCATCAGTTCCTACTTCACAGGGGTGTTGTATCAGTTAAATGTTTGCATAGCACTTTGAAAATGTGTGATGTAAGTCCTAAGTATTATTACTTATCATTATTGCTCATATTGAAATACTTTTAATTGGTTCCCATTTTTTTAATTTATTTTCAACAGATTAAAACTAACCTTCCTCCTCCCAGCTTTTGTTACATTCTTACGGCTCAGCCTGATCCAAGACATGTCAATGTAGGTGAGGAAGGACAGATTTCCAATATGTACCTGCCCCCAACTGTGCATAGTCTAAAGGAAATTCTTCAGGTAACTTTTTTAAAAGTGCAATAACAGGTATTTTGTATTACTAATGTAATAGATTTATAATACCATATTTGACTAATCGTCTGTTTTAAATTGTATGGCAGGTTGGTGATTTTAATCAACGTTGTAGCTTTTGGGCACAAGTTATATATCGAAGGCTGCAGGTAATTTTACTTTTTAGCAATTAAATGTACTAAAACCAATGTAATGTGTGTGAAGAAGCAGATATTTGCTGTGTTTAGATAAAACATTTACTTTTCAGATGCTCTTCAAGAGCTGTCTGAGTGGAACTATCAGTAGGTAGGGTATCCCTGTGAATGGGCAGCAAGAAGAACTGTTCTACTTGGTCTCGCTTCTGTTTAGGTTAGAAAACTAATTTCTTCTGAATCAAGTGCTGTTTGTCATGGGACAAATTTTCACCTTATATATGACCAGGCAGCTCCCATTGAAACCAGTCGGGATCTGCAGTGACAACCAAAAAGAGAATCTGTTTTACAGTTAAATTCTGCCTTCAGATGCACCTGAGAAGCCCCCATTCAGTGGTACATCTGAGTGCAGACTTTGGTAGATGATGGGTATAGAAAGAGAGTGATTCTGTCCTTGTGTGCTACTGGGCGGCTCCCCCTCGCTTCAAGGGGAGCCATCCAGGTGCACCCAAGAGCAGAATTTAGCTTCTCTAATCTACTAGTAAAAAGGAGGAGCTCTTAGGTAAATCTGTCTGCCATCCACATTGGATTTTCTACTTCTGGATTTTTTTTTTTCCAAAGTGATGCTCACCCCTCTGTATCAGTAGTTAAAGGGATTTTGCATTACTGATTTTCTCCAGACTACTGAATATGCAGTAGATGGAGGATTCATTGACAAGAAAAATAGTGTCAAACAAAAATAATGAACAAAGATAAGGAAATTTGAAGGGATTTAATTCTAACAGGACCAGCTAAGAAACTGGAAGTGCTCCCCACCACCATGACACAGAGCTGAATTCAGTTTCAGGTCAAAAATCATCTCTTGCTTCCAGGGCTCATGGGTTATAATCTGATACTTAGGCAAGCAGCACAATTGACTCCTGAGAAATTAGTGCCTTTTATTGCTCAATGATGATTTCCCCAAGTTAAATGGCATGGGCATTTGTGTGGGTCTTAAAGCAAGATGAAATTATGAGATCCTGGGGGCATCAGTAGGGGAATTAGATACACAGATTTGTCTCCCTGCCCTATTTTTAAACAAACAAACAACAAAAAAAGAAACTTTCCTCTAAAAATTGTTTTAATCACAGAAAAGTAGATTGTGTTTGTAACTGGTTGACTGATTCGGAGATCATTGATTTTAGATGTGCCTATATCTGAATCAATATTGTGTAGCAGTATCCTATTCTAGAAGTTCCTGGTGACTTACTTAGAAAAGAGATCAACTATGCTGGGATGTACATTTCTTTGAAGAATTTTCATGTGCCTACTAGGAAAGACCTATATATACTTCCATGTTGTTAAAATGTTTGATAAGCCAGTTGTTGTTGTAAGTGATCATTCACTATTTAACTGTATGCATTAGACTTCTGTGAATTAACAAGGTAAGGACTCCTAAATTATTGGAAAACTCTGCTACAAAGGTAATGAAAAATGTTTCACTTTTGGATAGCTGCTCTCAGGATGTAACTTACCTGCTGTTTGTGTGTCACTCATCTAATCCTTCCAGAAATAAAATGTCACATGCAGCAACTTGTTGATTGCTTCAGTCTTTGCCAAGAGGAGTTGTTCTTCACACGCAAGATTATTGTGCAATAAAATGTGAAGTGAGGACCTTGAATCAGTTTTAATGTCTTCTTCAGGCTCATTATTCAGAACTGGGAAAATACTCTGTATGAATTGTGTACATTTTGTAGTTCATTTATATTACTGTATTTTAAAAAGCAGCAGTGTTCAGTCCAAATAGCCACTTGATTGGTATTCTGCAATGTCTTATTTGGGTGAAAGGGGAATGGAAATATGCCTGTTATTATTTATTTATTTATTCAGAACAAATACTGTGGTAGAAAAGGAAAATGAGGAAATATATTCCATCTGTGCTTGAGGAGTTGTCCTTTTTTATAACTCAATCCTGCTGCTGTTTGTCTGTTGTTTCCTTTCTGTTCAGAACAAATTGTCACACATACAAAGACGATGATTTTACAGTGACTTGTGACTATTACTGTTGTTGTTATTTTACTTTTTGGCTGACTCTTCTGTTGTGTACCTCTAAAGACCAACTTTTAAAAGCTCTGGGGTAACTCTCATGTGACAGCTGTAAAAGTCAGTTTTTCGAGACTGTTTTAAAACTCTGCACATGTGGAAGATGATCAGATGCATGTAGCTGTTAGAGAGGGAACTTGGGGATAAGTACAATAAAAAAACATATACTAAGGAACCAGATTAAATTGTTGCATCTGAATTATGAATTCTGCCAACTACCATTTCCAATCAGTGTATTTGTTCTGGGAGCTACTAATATGAACAAACGGTTAGTTTTAAAGGGTCTGATTTTTCAGGTTTAATTTGCTGTTGGAAATAAGAGCTGAGGTTCTCGTTGTCTCATAACCTGTAATAGATGAATGTGGCTTTACGAGTTCATATGTCTTTATTTTTAGAAATATAGACATTCTCTTGGGGCGGGAGGTGAGGTGGAGGAAGTTAGAGTTAAACTCCAATAAATAATTGAGATGATAAAGATATTTGCAGAGTATCTTCTACTTATATGCTTCAATAAAAATTTTAATGTATTCTTGAAAATTAAAAGGCTATATCTATACATAATGTTCTGGTAGCACCCATCACCATATTATCTAAGCTTTGAAGTATTGTTTTAAAAAAATCATAAATCCTTCAGAAAAAAAGTTATACAATGTTTATATTTCCTTGAATACTTGGATCTAAATTAAGTTTATTTACCTAAAAATCTCTTTTCTCTATCATTATTATACACTACTTCATTATTATAGAGCTGCTCCTGAGTGCTCTCTTTGCATGAATTGTAGATATAAAATAAAACACTGAAGCATTTAAAGTGGATTGGGAACACACAGAGAATTACAAAAGCTTTGCAAACAGACACAAGAAAACACAAATTGCCAAACTTTAGCCCAGCTGATCTTGGTAGATCTTTTAATAAATTTAATATCCATCTGTCTAGTTTGTTCATCAAAGTAATGTGAAACATGTTAAAACACTAATGAGCTACTGGTAATCATGTTTTCAGATATGAAGTCTAACATAAAGTGTAGGTATTTTGGCTGTGACATCATCTGTTTTCATGTTGCTTATTTTAGCAATACCAGAATATATTTCTCCCTGTCCTAAACAGGCAGAAGACTTATGTAATCAGGGTTGATTCCCTCGTTTCTCTCAGAACTCTTTATGAATAATTTAGTTTATAATTAGATGTATTTTTCAAAATTTTTGAAAGATGCTATTTGTTCATCAGTAAGAAAAACATCCAATTTTGTAACATATAGCAGCTGTTACTCAGGTAATGGTGCATATGAGAGAGTCTGATGACAATATTTGCTTATGTAGGAATAACGTCAGTCAGACTTTTTTTTTTAACTACAAAGCTCATACAAGGCCTTGTCCAGACTGGCATAAAAGGTGTATTTTTAAAATGTTGCTAGCTAACACATTTTAACTAATATATTTTAAAACTCTAGTGTGGGTGGAGCAAATTGTATTATAACACTAGCTGGTTGAGGTAACCCCAGACTCCCCACTCAGGTCGACCAGCTAAATTAAGATAAAAGATGTTAATCTGAATCTGTGCCAGCGAAAGGGTTAACACATGTTAACTAATCCTGTCCTAACCCTCACTTCTCTTCCTGTCCAAACTCTAAACATCATGGTCTCAGTGAGTTTTGTTTGTTATGAGAAGACGGAGGTGTTTTAGTCTTCAGTTCTGCTATTAGTTGAATCAAATTGTATTATAATTAAATGAAAATGTTTTGCCCTTTCTTTTTGAAACCCTAGGTAAAATGTAGTGTTTTTGTGGGTCAAAGGGAGTTTTGGTTATTTGTGACCGACTTCACACTGCAGAGCGGGGCTAAAGGCAACGGTGGAACTCCAAAGACTGTACCTGTATATTTTGCTTCATCATGTGTTCTCGATAAGAAAGTAATGGAGGCACTCACCAATGCTTCCCACTGTGTTATCTTCTTCAAGGATGCTTTACGAGGAAATGGTAAGCTGTTTGTTCATAGTACAGGGGCCAAAATAAATTAACTGTGACCCATGGGCATTCAAATCTTTATTATAGACATTCAACCTTGTGAGACTCTAAAACACCCAGATCAAGATGAAGCATTGTAAGCTGGGACCCAATATCTGGGGAAGGGGGAATTGTAACTGTTGTTTTCAATAATTTTTTTTCATTCTTTTACATTGTTAACTGAATTTACTGCCCCTAGAAGGAGTAGGGTTAATGACAACCAGAGACCTGACACCTCTATTTCCCTACAGCCAGAGGCATTGCAAGCTGCCCCACACTGCCTTTTCAGTGTAGCTCTTCAATGACCATATTGTCATCTATGGGAAGATAGTTCCATTTCTATGCCCATTCATTCTTTGGCCTCTCTTTCAAGGCACCCAATTAGCGAGCCAGTTTAGTGCCAATAGTTGTGACAATCTTAGGATGTGCATATTTGTCCACCAGGAAATACAATGAGAACACCAAATTGATTTCACATAAGACGTCAGATATTAGTGACTTTCAGTCACCATCAATCCAGCCTGGGTTTGAGCCATTGACCTACTTATGAAAGGCTCCATGTCCTGTTACCAAATCCATTGAACAATCTGTTTACCCTTAGGAGTTGAAATCTGGTCCATATTATGCAAATGAGATGTGGCATTTAGGTGCAGGTGAGTAACAGTTTGGGAAATTCCTGCTTTGGAGAGTAAAGTACTACATGTGCCTTGCCTCGGGACAGATTTAAACAAATAAAAACACCTCTAAGAGAAGTACAAAGTTATTTGATTAAACAACAGACAAAAACCACATGCTTCCAGTGAATAAATAACAATCCTATTTGAATTGAATTTGAATCTCTCTCCTTTTAAAAATCTGACTTAGCAAAATCTTTTTGCTCAGAAGGCACTGAACTCACCAGGAGCATAATATGTATTTCATTCAAAAACCAAATATGTTGTTGTGGAGGAAATCTGAAATAATCCATCTATCTGGTTAGTAACTGGCAGAAAGCATTGTCTTTATTGGCCATGACAATGCGGTCACCTTTTTCCTTGTTACTGTAATAAATTGAAATGTCTTTGTTGGCAGGTAGGATTATTTGTGTTGAACGTACCGTTCTCTCGTTACAAAAGCCCCTTTTGTACCCGGCTGCCGAGGCTGACTTTAGTGAGCTGACTAGCCCTGTCAGACTAGATGAACTGGATTCTACAACACAGGCCAATTCCATTTGTACCATAAGAGGTTGGTACAGCATTTTTTTAAATGAATGTTTCTAACTATTTGTGTTCATTTTAAGTGTTTAGGTCCCTTGAATAAAACAGTGTATTGAAGAAGAAAAAAAGGGGGGGGGGACTTCAGGGGCAGTTGCTGTGTGTCATTAGGACAGTCAGGTTTATATCTCTTCCTGGGTTTTCATTGCCTTTCACTTGCACATGTTGCTGTGGAAGTCTTTTCCCCTGCACACCGTTGCCCATCTGAGCTCTGCATGGTCAGTGTTCCCATTCATTGCCTGTGTGTGCGTGCATGTACACACAATCAGTGCAAGATGCCTCCCCCGCCATCCCCTTCATCTAGAGGAGAAAAAATCCACCTCATGTTCCTGTACAAGTTAAAGCACATAATTGTAAAAATGAAGAACTATTTTTAATGCTCAAGGTACACAAAAAAACCCCTCAGCTCCTGCTCTTCCTTAGTTGTGAAGGAAGGATTAAGGAAGAAAGAGGGAGTTGTGCTGCTGGCGGTCTGAGCAGATGTGTTTTATGGAACTTCCTCTGGCATTCACCCTGTTTGATTTTACAGTTACTTTCACTTAGGGTAACTATTATTAAAAAGAAAAGGAGGACTTGTGGCACCTTAGAGACTAACCAATTTATTTGAGCATAAACTTCCGTGAGCTACAGCTCACTTCATCGGATGCATTCAGTGAGCTGTAGCTCACGAAAGCTTATGCTCAAATAAATTTGTTAGTCTCTAAGGTGCCACAAGTCCTCCTTTTCTTTTTACGAATACAGACTAACACGGCTGCTACTTTGAAACCTGTTATTTTATTAATAGTCTCTTGGGTCCTTTTGTTCTAATGCAGAATGTAAAGTATCTTCTCCTATTATAGGCAGAGCTAGCTCTGTCTATAGATAATCTCTCTTCTTTGTATTTTCACATAGTAACTAATAGTTTACAGTGTTTAAAATGGATTTTCACTGCTTTGTAGTTTGTTTGGCTACTTCCTCTTCGAACCTTTCTAGTGGATGAATGGTAAATGATTGTGTAGCGCGGTTGTTCTTGTAGTAACAAATTTATTTGGTGAAATGATTAACAAAGGAGGTGTATCTTTCTGAAATGCTTGCAGCTTCCCCATTTGTATTTGATAAGAGCATAAGATTATTACTATTTCTTATTAGGCCCAACTGTTCATATGAGAGCGTTCCGGTAGTTCATTCCACATATGCTTTGTGGGAGGATTAACTGGTTAACAGTATTTTTTTCAGGGAATGATTCAGATATGATATTCTGATTTTGACACTTGATGTCTTCATATTTAAGCCCCTCTCCAAGAGGCACTGTTTCCAGATGTACTGATGAACTGCTCGAATGATGATAATTACCACCCTGCCTATTCCTAAATATTGTCAATTGACCAGACATTCTACCCACTCGTTAATCAATGTGACAAGCTGAAGAAAACTTCATACCCATTGATTTTGGACCTTTTAGTCAGCACACTTCCTTTAGCCACCAGCTCTCATTCCCATTAGTGACCAGTTTCTAATTTTCCAGATGCAGCCCAGATAAGCCATTCTCAGTCTCTTCATGCTGATGACAGCAGCAGTCCAAAGAAATATAAGACATGTCTCAAAGTCAAATTACAGCTACCAATGGGTCCTTTAAAAAGAGAGAGCTTAGGGCCAGAGTCTAAAACTGCTTGAAGTTGAGGAAAAACTATGGACTTAGTAATTCTGTACAGCATTTAAACCTGGATTCTGCATACCATTTTATGTTGTGGGACATCTGTGATTGTCACCTGATTAGTGTGTCTGCCACTGCTTTCACTTGGCTTGGTACTCCCCTTTTGCTATCATCTTTGATGGTTTCACTGGGGAGTTCACCTCTTCATCCAAGTAAGAGCGAACCTCAACACTTTGGGTAATATAGTCAATAAAATTTGTATCTATTTTCTCTCTGATTATTTGGATTACATACTGCTGGTGCTAAATAAAGTATCTGGAATACTATACAAAAGACGAAAATAAATCAGAAGATTGAGGGAGAAGAAACTGATCTATCAAAATAAGGACAATTTAAAAATAACTTTAAAAAAATTCTGGTGAAAGAAGTGAGGGCAGAGATGTACTTTAAAAATGCATGACTATCCTTCCTCCATTCAGAAAAGAGGCACTCATATACTGTGGCAAGTTTGTGTAAAATCTTGTAATAACAAATTCTAATTAAATACATCTTGCACATCCCCCTCCCCAATGCATTATAAATATTTAAATTAATTTTCATCACAAAAACAAAAGAAGAATGGATGAAAAAGTTATCCACTTACTTCATGCTGTGTCATGCCTGAGGGTCTCTGCTTACATGTTACAGATTGCTCTTCAGCATCTGTTCACTGCCCTTGAAATTCACTTTTTATCAGAAGTCTGTGTTTTCTTTGCTTATATACTTAACTGTCAGATCTTTTGAGCCATTCGTTCAAGCCACATAAATGCTACTTCAGAATTCAATGATTGCCTTCTTGGTGTCTGCTCTTGGATTTCTTCAAATTTCATGAAACTGAAAATCAAAGTTTTGTTGGTTTGTCCTAATTGCATGCAGTGTATCTCCCCCTCTTTCCTGCCTGTCCCTTTCAGTAATGTTTTTATAATGGGAAAGTAAATGTGTTGCCACCTCTTTGTCTCTCTAGGATTTTATTTTATTGTATTGGATGTATTGTAAAATTGAGAGACTTGCTCAAAAAAATCTGGAATTACTAGTCAGTGCCTTTGCCATATCAACTACAGGTTGATTTAATATAATTTGTCACTTGTAGTTGTCCCAGTTCGTGCCATTCAGAAATGTTTATGGACACAGAATGGTCTACTCATAATTCTAACTCTTCATCTCAGCATATTATCATTATTCTAAATCTCCTTAATGGCTTCCCATATTGTCATTAGTTGGGAGTGCATTAATGATGATCCTGAATATATCTAGCATCTTCTCCCTGATCAAACCGTTAATTTTATGGGCCAGATGTTAATCTGTTACATCAGTGTAAATCAAGTGTAATTCTGTTATTTATAGTATTCAACCTATTGAGTTGTTTTTAAAAAGCAGCGTCTATCTTCTGATTATCTAGCATTTCCTAAATATCAGTATGAAATTTTCTGGTCTAGAATACTAAGCAATCATTCTTCTCTGCCATGGAAACAGCAAAGGTTAAAAAAAAATCTGCTTGGAGCTTTAGTTTTAAATGAAAGAAATGGAGATTTAAATACTTTTTTGAAGTATTTGAAGTTCTGATGCACCCTGACATTAAAATGAAGGACTCATAATTGTATTGTCAGATTTTTTTCTTCATTTGCCCACTTTGTTGATGATTGGAAAGCCATTGCCTGCTGTCAGATGTTCATCTGCAAAGAAAGAAGAGGAATTATTAAACTGAAAACAATGAAGTAATGAGAACATAAGAATGCCTTTACTAAGTCAGACCAATGGTTCATATAGCCCAGTATCCTGTCTTCAGACAGTGACCACTGCCAGGTGCTTCAGAGGGAATAAACAGAACAGGCAGTCTTTGAGTAATCCATCCCCCGTCGTCCACTCCCAGCTTCTATTAGCCAGCATGGGCAGGGATGGTGCCCCTAGTCTCTGTTTGCTAGAAGCTTTCTGAAAGTCCAACTACACTATATCTGTTGGATCACCCTTGTCCACGTGTTTTTTGAACCCCTCAAAGGATTCTAATAGATTGGTGAGGCATGATTTCCTTCTACAAAAGCGATGTTGACTCTTCCCTCAACAAATTTTTTCATCTATGTGTCTGATAATTCTGTTCTTTACTGTAGTTTTAACCAATTTGCCTGGTACTGAAGTTAGTCTTACCAGCCTGTAAATTACTATTATAAATTACCAAGCGGTTCAGCTAAATTCACCTGTTGGATCAGCTCCTGTGCTCCACTTAGGACTATATCAAGAATTGCCCCTCTTTTGGGTTCCAGGACTAGCTGCTCTAAGGAACAGTCATTTATGATGTCAAGAAACTTTATCTCTGCTTCCCATCCCGAGGTAACATGTACCCAATCAATGTGAGGATAGTTGAAATCCCCCATTATTGAGTTTTCTATTTTTATATCCTCTCTAATTTTCCAGAGTATTTCACAGTCACCATCACCATCCTGATCAGATGGTCAGCAGTATATTCCTACGGCTATATTCTTATTATTCAAGCATGGAATTTTTATCCATAGAGATTCTATGGTACAATTTGATTCATTTAAGATTTTCACTACATTTGACTCTGCTTTCTTTCATGTATAATGCCACTCCCCCACCAGCATGACCTAATCTGTCATTCTTATATACTTTGTACCCTGGCATTACCATGTCCCATCGATTATCATCATTCCACCAAGTTTCTGAAATGCCTGTTATATCAATATTCTCATTTAATATCAGGCACTCAATTTCACCCATCTGAGTATTTAGACTGCTAGCATTTGTATACAAGCATTTATAAAATTTGTCACTTTTAGCTGTCTGCCATTATGTGATGTAATTAAATGGGATGCTTCTTTCATTTCTCTTCATTTCCTATCTGTACTTTACCAACTTCCATCCTCTCCTCACTAGGATATAGAGAATCTCTATTAATAGATCCTTCCCTAAGGGATGTCTTTATCTGAACCATGTGCTCCTCCACACCTGTCAGCTTTCTCCCAGCCCTTGCTCTGCAACGTTTTTAATTTTACATGCCAGCAATCTGGTACTGTTTTGGCTTAGGTGGAGCCCATCCTTCCTGTTTAGGCTCTTGCTCTACCAAAAGGTTTCCCAGTGCCTAATAAATCTAAACTCTTATATCATCATCTCATCCCTGCATTGAGACCCTGCACTTCTGCTTGTCTATCTGGCCCTTTGCATGGAACAGGAAGCATTTCAGAGAACTGAAGTCCTGGTCCTGGGTCAATCTCTAACCTAGGAGCCTCAATTTGGCATCCAGGACCTCTTTCCTACCTTTCCCTATGTCATTGGTATCTACATGTACCATGACCACCCGCTTCTCCCCAGCACTGCACATAAGCCTGTCTAGATGTCTCGAGAGATCCACAACCTTCACACCCAGCAGGCAATTCACCATGCGGTTCTCCTGGTCATCACAAACCCAGCTTTCTGTATTTCTGATTATCAGCTCCCATTACTATTACCTGTTTCTTTGTAATAACTGGGATTCTCTCCCCTGAAGAGGTATCCTCAGTGTGAAGGGAGACCATGACATCATCTTGGGGGAGGGTCCCAACTATGGGACCATTTCCTTTGCCCTACTTTGATATTCTTCTTCCCTGAGACTTCAGTCCTCAGCAGCACAGAAGCTGTCAGTGGGACCACTCTACCATGTCCCGGAAAGTCTTATCTATGTTCCTTTCTGTCTCCCTTAGCTCCTCCAGTTGAGCCACTCTGGTCTCCAGAGCCTGTACTTGGTCTCTGAGGGCCATGAGCTCCTTGCAGTGTATGCACACATACAGGAATGTTGGAACAATTTGTATAGTTGGGGTGCTGAGAGCCACTGAACCAAACTGTAAACCCTATATGATGGAAACCACTTCAAGCCAGGGGGTGTGGCAGCACCCCCAGCACCTCTACTTCGAGCACCTATGCACACACATGCCACCTGCTCCCAAGGCAGGTAATCATACATGCTGCATTCAGTGTAGTAAACTGGATACCCCCACTCTGCTGCTGGACTTTGCCTGCATTCTTTTTACTCCTGCAGCTTTTTGTTTGGTTTTGTCTGTCTCTTTTTTTTGGGGGGGGGGGGGGGGGGGAGAGAGCGTAGGTAGTTATTGCCCTAAGTTTAGAGAATGTTAATCAGGTGTATCTAGTTCTCCCACTCCCTTACAAAACTCCCATTAGCTGCTCCTTTTTCGCTAGCTCTTCTAGTCACTTAGGAGCTGGCTTTTTAAGCCCCCTTTCTTACTGAGTTAATGGGTGTTAAAGGGCTTGGGGATCAAAGCCTTGTTAAGAAGTTCCCAGCCTTGCCTAGCAGGCTGCTTGGCTCAGCACATGGCACCCCTAACAAACAGACCACACTATATACTTCAGTCAAGCAGCAAGCACGGCTAACAAAGACAACAAACTCACCCAAGGGTCAGGTAGTCGCTCCTCCTTCACCTGGAGAACTCCCTCCCTGGGTAGTTGTATTCACCATCATATATTATACCTTTGTAAGAATTTCATTGTTTTTTTAGGCACCGTCTCTGGAGTTAACGAGAGCACTGCCTTCTCTTGGCCCACATGTAACAGATGTGGCAATGGAAAACTGGAGCAGCATCCACAGGATAGGTAAGAATCAGTGTGGTGCTTGATGTACCAAGGGTTTTTTGTGCAGATGCAGCCATATGTGGTACACTCATTCCTACAATGTTGTCTATGCCTGTATTCTCCCACAACAGCTACACGGTGGAGTTGGGAGGGAGAGGGACAAAACTGCAGGATTTTTATTGCTGATGGAATGACACAACCAGTAAGGGTAAGATTCACCTATTAAGGAAGACACAAGTAGACTCAAAATGGTATGAGTTTGCTATGATATATTTTTGTAGGTTACCTCAAACTGGTATGGATATAGTACGTTTCTCACTTTTTACTGGTATGTATTAGTTAACTTCTGTGTTACTCCTTCTTTTACATTAATGTAAATGAGAGGAGAATCAGGCCTGTTAAGTTTATAACCCGAATAAAAATGACACTTTTCTACAAATAGATCACAGCTGTAAAGTCTGATTTCTCAGAACCTTTCAGGGCTCGAAGCAAATGGTATCTGTTATGTTGAAAGGGACACTGGGGCAACTGCATCCTGGGACATTGGTTCAGCACTGGCTCAGGAAGAACTCTACCAATTAAATTACAAATGCTACCTCTCAGCACAAATTCTACCAGCTGAATTACCAATGCTACTTCCCACCAGAAAGTTCTTGGGAAGTCTACCATCTAAGTACTTACCTAGTCTCATCTTGCATAGTTTTAAAGACCTTGATGGGATGACAGCACAAGACAATAATGCTGTAGGCATAGTGTAAAGGGAAGAAAAAAAGGATGTCTTCTAGTGACAAGATACATAAAGAGGGATAGAGTTATTTTGATTCCAGATTCTGGTAATTTACAGTTAAAGGGATAAAGGAATATTTACAACAAAAATTAAAAAAAATACACTGTGTACTGTGTTATATATAATTTCCGCTGAAAAACCGCAAGCCGAAAATACAAAGATTGCCCTATATTTTGGTAGGTTTTTTTAAGTATGTTATTAGTAGTGCCTCTGTGTGTGTTTTCCAATGGATCAGACCCTATCATTTGAAGGAAGTTTTGCTGTTATTTAGCTAATAATGTAATGTAAATTTATTCCATAAAACCCCAGTTCAGCAAAGCATTTAACCATGTGCTTAATTTTATTCATGTGATAATTCAATGAGACTTAAGCATGCTTGAGTACTTCGCTGAATCAGGGCCAAAATCAGTACATCGTTTACTTATTTGCCCTCTGATCTGATGACTGATACTTGTCTTTCATATGTCTCTTCCATCACTATTTGTTCACATATGTTTCAGGGGATCATATTACTGCAGCCTGTGCTCCCAAACAGTAATTTTACCAGTTCTCAAAATGCAACTGGAAGTCTTTCTGCACTGTCCATCCCGACCTCATTGTACTGTGAAAGTAAAGGTGAGTGTAGATAATAAAAGTGCTAATTGTATCCAGTATATTGAGGGTAGGTGTGTTGATATCAGATGCTCTGAGACACAATTTTCTATGCAGCCCCTGATGGAAGAAAAATGATAACTTTGTTAATACAACAAAAAGAAAATCCTAAAATTAATGTGGTACTGAAATGGAGATTAAGGGTCTAATCCTGCAGTCCTTACTCAGGTAAAACACCCCTTGAGTTCACTCTTAAGAGCTTCATCCCACAAAATGCTGAGCACTTCCTACAAGGTGCTGAGCACCAACAACTCCCATTGAAGAACTTGGCTGGATTGGGCCCTTAGGAAGTAATGAGCCATGGACATGTATTCATAGATTCATAGATATTTAGGTAAGAAGGGACCATTATGATCATCTAGTCTGACCTCCTGCACAACGCAGGCCACAGAATTTCACCTACCACTCCTGCAAAAAAACCTCTCACCTATGTCTGAGCTATTGAAGTCCTCAAATCGTGGTTTAAAGACTTCAAGGAGCAGAGAATCCTCCAGCAAGTGACCCGTGCTCCATGCTACAGAGGAAGGCGAAAAACCTCCAGGGCCTCTTCCAATCTGCCCTGGAGGAAAATTCCTTCCTGACCCCAAATGTGGCGATCAGCTAAACCCTGAGCATATGGGCAAAATTCATCAGCCAGATACTACAGAAAATTCTTTCCTGGGTAACTCAGATCCCACCCTATCTAATATCCCTTGAAGTATTCTTCAATGAGCCAACTGATAGGCCATAGCTTAAAGGAAATATGGGTGTTTTGACTCGCATCCTGAAGTTCTTTTTCAGTATTACTCTTAGGTCTTTTGGTTTTGTCAGTCAACTGCATTGTAAAACATTGGACAGACATTTCTAGGCTCAAGATACTAGTTTTCACTTTTAACATGGAAAGTGAATGTTACACATAAATATGATTTTTGTCTTGTCTTCCTTTCACTTTTTTATTGCAGCTGCTACAAAAAACAATTTCTTCTGTCCTGATGTCATCATCCAGTGAGGATGGGGTAGGTATACATAAGATAAATAAAGAAATTGAAATTTCTTGAATTTTAGTTTAGAGGCAGAGTTCCAAAGTGGACAGTAGCTATTCTGAGCTGTATGTAAACATGCTAAGAATACTTTGTTCTTATATAGCATCTTTCATTTGGGAATCTGGGAATGCTTAGGAAAAAACAGAGTCTCACTACACCCTGACAGTACACTTATTTACAGATGGGCACTTAGTGCAAGTCAGTGACAAAACCAAGAGTCCTGGCCCGCTAGTTCTTTCTTCTAACACCCAGACCCAATTGCTCTCAAGTAACTGTCACTGAAGTTTCATCATAGGAAGCAGCACGAAAAAAACCTGTAAAATATATAATAAATTGTTTTATTGGAACCCAAATAAATCAAACCACAGATACATGAAACACAAGCAACCATGCTCTATAAGACAGTCATCAAGTGGTTTACTCTCTTGGTCTGAGATATCATCAGTATAGCCCTATTTGCTTGTCTTGTGTTTTATATGGTATGTTTAGTTGTCACTAACACAATACACTGTATTAATTTGATTTATAAGGAATATTTTAAGTGGAAAGTTTTTCTTAAAATTATTTTGCAGTGAATTGTTTCCTGCTCTTTTATATTGTAGATACTTTAGTATATGTAAGCTAATAGACTTATGGTTTATAGAAGACCGTTTTTAAAATGATTAATAATCTTCCTGCAACTCTTGAATACAAAGCCAGTGTTTGATAGAGTACTTGCACATCAATTCCGAAGTCTATTCAAATGTCATTTGACACAAGCTTCTTTCCATTAACTATTTTTTGTTTGGAAAGTATGACAAAATAATGTAGCCCTTTTTTGAGTGAGTTGGGTTAGTTAACTAAAACAAACAAAACCCAAAGAAACTCATTTTCATGCTTTAAGTCTTAAGAATATTTGCCAGTTATCCAGAAAGATTACACCCGAAAACTTGCTGTTTGGAGGGGTTTTTTTTCCTTCTAGTTGAAATCCAGTGATAACTTCCCCCCACCCCACCCCACCCCCCTATACTGCACTAATTCAAACTGCAGCGTTATTTTAAAAAGAAAACACATTTAGGGAAAGACTAAGCATAAGAAATATCACTTCAAATTGTAATTTTTGCCAAAGTTAGTGTGGGCTTCAAATAAAAATGTCTTTTCAAGCCTGGTTCGAACAGCCACTACTCCTATTTTCTAATCCTGGTTCTACCATCTTTCTGTGTAACCTTGGACAAATCACCTAACCGTTATACCTTAGTGTACCACACTATAAAATGAATATAGTAGTACTTACCCCACAGAAATGTTGAGGCACAATTAGTATTAAGCTATATTGTGATCCTTAAACAGAAAAAGCTATATAAATGCAAATTATTATAACTATATATGTAGGACTGTACAGGAACAGGTGTAAAGTTTTTTTTGGTTTTGTTTTAAGGTTTTATTTCGAATGGGATTTTTTTCTTTGGTTACCTTCTTACAGACCATGCACACACACAGTGCCCTATCACATGCAAAATCCTTGGGTGTCCAAGAAAGCTATATAAAGAAGCAATTGGTTATGCTTTCATGGACTGGGTGCTAGATTGCAGTAGCCATTATACCTACTGCAGTTTTAAGAGCCTGACCGTGAGATCCATTCTAACTGCGACTGCTGGGAATTGTTTTATTTCTAAAATTATTGAAAATCTAATTCGTTTATCAGACTAAGTACATTCTTTGTAGCAGCATTTCACCATCTTATTTTGTTTAGCTTCATTTTTGAGCAGTAAAAATGTTGTACACTGGAAGAGGACCTTACACTCTATCTCTGAGTTGTGTGAACAGAACGTACAGTACTGTTTGTTTAATCAACATGCCTTTATCACTACAGAGTTATGAGTTGAAGAGTGTGCTGGGAAAGGAGGTGGGGTTATTAAACTGCTATGTCCAGTCTGTAACCAACCATCCTAGCTGTGTTGGATTGGAGGAAATTGTCCTTCTGGAAGCAGGAAGAAACTAAACCGAATGCTGTCAGCTACTATAATATCCATGGACTTTGTAATGTGGTTATTTGATAACTATACCCACAGATAATGTATAATGCAAGCATGATATAGTGAGGTAGTTTATTAAAACTGTGATTTAGAAAATATATTGTTGCTAAACTTAAAAAAGCTAAATATAATTTTTTTAAAATCTTGATTTTTTTGAATGTTTCTATTGTGTTTTTGATCAGTCCAGAATTTAAGAGTATAGTTCTTGAGAGTGTTCTGTTGGAGTAAATGTTCATGAATGTAAAACAACTTGTTCTGGAGGTTTGAATGTTTGTAAAGTGTGTTTTTGGTGATTTTTTTATAATGGGTGTTATGAATATTGTGTATGTATCAATACTTGTGTGTGTATCAAAAGAATAACATTTTAAATGTTATTTTTGGAATAAGGGTTTTACCATGAGTGGTGGACCTTAATTAAGCTATCTGTTTTAATAACAATTTCCAGATGCATTATACACTGCACACCATTGATACTGAACTGTAACGTTATTACCACTCTGCAATAAATATTACAAATACAGATTTTAATGAGCCTCATTATCTTTCAGATATGATAAATGGTGTCAAAGGTGTATTGAACTAGTGTTTTATAAGTTAGTCATAGTCTAAATATAGAAATACTGTGGCATCGAACTTCCCATGAGGTGGATGTTTCATTGTATAGTATAAATGTGTATGAAGAGCAAAGAACAAACTGGTTCAGGAGTGGTATAATTGTTCTGATAGCTGCATGTAGCTATGGAGACATCGTTATAACCTTAATCTTTTGTGTTCATAACTGAACTTTAATGTAAGACTAGACTGTAAGGTTATTAAGGTACCAACTGATTTTTTTCTTTGTCCTGTACAGCACAGAGCACATTGTCTGCACTTAATGAAAAAACAATAGACCAGAGTTATACAGTAACTAGTTTTGCATGCTGAAAAGATTTTCCTACCTGATTTGTGGCTATTGAATAGACAAATAACTGTAAATCGGTCTCCTGCTAGTCATTTCTGGGGTAATCTGAGATAACAGAATGACTTTTAGGCACTCTTTTGAGCACTAATGAATAACCAAGCCTTTGAGTCAAAAAAAGACCTTTTCTTCCTTAGCTGTTTTACCTTAAGAAAAAGCTACAAACAGTGGGCCTAGTCCATCAAATACCAGGTGTAATACTTACTGCTGTGAATAGTCCCACTGAAATCTATGGAACTATTTTCTGCAGGTAAGCACTACACCCTGGTAGTGTTTGCAGCATTAGGTTGGTTTTCTGCAGGCCACTGCTGCCCCCACACATGCTGTGCTGCTAATAAGTTTCCTTCCAGATTATGAACAAATTTAGGTGACTAAATTGACTTAAATATATGCAGTTATTTTCAGTGTCAGTTCTGCCTCTTGGACCCTCACTGTCAGTAGAACTGCACAGCAAAGGTGGTCAGTTTGTTCACTGAGTAGGATTCAGAATACTAAAATGTATCCATACAAGAAACTAAAGATTTATGTACTTGCAGCAATAATGTAAATAACCTGTTCATTCCACAAGGAATGCATTTTTCCTGAGAGACTTCATAGCCTTAAAACCTCTTTGTACAAGTAATAGTATACATGGCTTGACCTGATTTTGGGGTATTTTACAGTGGGAGCTCTGTTGTCTTGAGGATTTACCAGTTTAATAGCAAAACTTAGCTTCCCCTGTGTTTTATTATGCTACTTGAGAACCATGGTAGGAAATGGCCTACTTGTTGTTAAGAGTTCAGCCATTGGTGGATCAGTTAGCTTGAACTGTTGTTATAAATAGTAATTACTGACTCAACGTTGGTATAGCAGAATGTAGGGGGTGCAGAAAGGTATACTTTATAACCATTATACTGGCAGACATGAATTTTAACCCTATTAATGAATACCAAAGTGTTGCCTCCATTTTCTTTTGAGATGTTTAAAAGATTTAGTGCACTAAATAAGCCTATTAGTTTTTTCCTAATTTAAAATTAAACTTTTTTTAAAAAGTTGTACTTAAAGCACACCTCCAGTCTGGGTTTTACTGATGAATCACATTTCCATATTAATCATACTATGCATGTTTGTAACTCCTGAGAAGTACCGCTCCACCTGTTGCATTTACACTCAACCCAAGGCTCCAAAGCATAGGGCAAAGACATGAAGCAGAAGTGATTAAAAATGCTTTTTTATTTTTAGAAATGCTGTAAAAATTGATATAAAAGGTTGAGCATGCTCAGTCTTTTTCCTCCTACTATCTACAGTATAAAGAGGGTTTTTTGAATCATTTTTACAAATGTACCATAGCTGCATCAATATGAGTAAAATGTAGAAAGAACAAAAACAACTATTACAAAAATAATTTAAGGGGAAAAAAACACAAAAGTTTAGCTTTTTTTCCTTTTCTCTCTCTCTCTCGCTAGAATTTTTTTGCAAGTTTGGCCGTTAAAGACCCAGGGTCCTAGCCCAATCTTGCTACAACATTCAAAAGAAACTGAAATCCAGCACAATTTCACTGTTGTCTTCCTCTCTCCCTTCATGCCGCTTAGGGAGCCGAGCAGCGGCGGCGGCCCCCTCCGCAGTCCTGAGGCACCGTCCCCGCCGCAGGTAGGCCAGTCCCGCCTCTGCAGCGCGGCTGCTCCGTGGAGGTCTCTGAGGTATTGGTAGGATAAGGCAGTCACAGTCCCTCGCGTCCCTGCCCACTGAGTTACCGGCAGTCGGTGCCCGAGCCGGGCTGCAGGAAGGAGGCGCCAGGCAGCTGCTTGAAGAAGTGCCGGAGGCTGGTCAAGTCCCGGCTCAGCTGCTCGATCTTCTTGTGCAGCTTCTCGTTCTCGGCCGACAGCTCCAGCAGCTTCTGCTGCATCTCCTGGTTGCGGCGCTTCGCCTTGTCGCGGCTCTTGCGCACGGCGATGTTGTTGCGCTCCCGGCGCTGCCGGTACTCGGGGCTGAACCTGTCCACCCACTTCTTGCCGCTCCGCTCTTTGCCCGCCGCCGCCCCCTGCCCGCAGGAGGAGGACGACGAGGGGGACCTGGTGCTGCAGCTGGACGGCGAGCTGCTGCCCGCGGGCTCGGGCGAGGTGGGCGGCGTGGGCTGCCCGCTCAGGTTCATGATGGTCTGGGCGCAGGTGGCGACCTGCGAGGGCAGCAGGGAGGCGGAGAGGTCCCTGTCGCTCCAGTCCGGCTCCCGCTTCAGGGCGGCCCGCGGGGCGGAGGAGGAGCCGGGCCGAGGCTCGCCACCCAGCAGGGCGCCGCCGAAGTCCTTGGCGGGGTCGCGGCCCGCCGGCGGCAGGTACTCGCCGTAGTCGCCGCCCCGCTCCGCCTTGTGGTTGCTGTTGAAGAGGTCGGCGAAGAGCTCGTCGTTGCACAGCTCCAGGTTGGGCACCGCCGACATGGAGTCGATGTAGGAGCTGAAGTCGATGGCGCTCTCGTCCTCGTACATGGCCGGGGCGGCGGCGCTCAGCTCGGCCAGGCTGCTGCTGCCGCCCCCCTGCTCCTCGGCGCTCATGCCGCCGCTCCCGGGCTTGCAGGAGGGGCTCAGCCCGCCGCCGCCCGCCTTAGTGTCGTAGAAGTTGGCCGGCTCCAGGGACCAGTTCCTGTAGCATGCCGGGGAGTCCAGGCTGTACAGGGCGGCGGCGCTCATCGGAGAGCGGGCAGCGGCGGCGCAGGGCTGACGGGGGCGCAGCGGGGCCCGGGCTCCGCGGGCTGTTCGCGCCGCCACACGGGAGGGGCTCCCCCTCGGCTGTCCGGCTGGGCTGGAGGCTGCTCCCGGGCTCACCCTGCCCGGCGGCGTGTCACGCTGGGAGCGCCCAGGCCCGTGCCCACGAGGAGGTTGTTCCGACACCGGGTCAGCTAGTCTGAACCTGGGAGCCGCCGCCTGCCCCGCTTTTATCTGGCCCCGGCCCCGGCCCCGCCCCCCTGCCCCGGTGACGGGGCGAGCGTGTTACTGGAATCCCTCGGGCCCGGGGCTGTGCCGCGCGAGGGGAGGGGTTTGCCCTGCGCCGCTGCCGGGGGGCGCGGAGCCGCGGAACCTAAATCCGAGGCTGCGCCTCCTAAATCTTTGCAGCAGCAGCAAGTTGGGGGAGGTCGGGCTGCTTCCGCCACCGAGCCGGAGCCCGGGCGAGCTCCGCCGGCTGCCGCTGGGAACGCGCCTGTAACAGGCGGCGGGACTTGCTGGTCTCATTCCCACCTTCCTGTTTATGGGGGTTTGCGCTGCTCGGGTTCCTGGGGAAGGGGCGGGAGCGAGAAACCACTTGCCCTGAACCGTACACGAGCAATGCACGTGGGCTGCAAACGTGTCCCCTGGGCAGGACCAGGGTAACTGTTAAGCCCCAGAGCAGCGCCAAGGCGTTGAGCGCCAGCGGCTGATTTCGCAAAGCTCAGCGTCGCCGGGGACTCCCGTGGCTGGCGCTGGGTCCCAGCCTGCCGAGGAGACGGCTCACCTTCGCCCGGTGCGCTGCCTAGTGAGGTGGCGGCGATCGGTACTTCGCCTGCTGCACCTGAGGCTGGGCGTAGCTCGCAGCTTGTGTATTGCAAGGCTCGGCATCAGCCACGGTTTAGAGGGACACTCCGCCTGGCCGATGAATTTCCCCCCCCCGTAACAAGGCTCCGCTCCCTCGTGCGTCCGCTATCTTTTCTAAACGTGTTCACACTTATTGCGTCCTCGCAGGGCCGTGCGGCGCCTCGTGGTTTTGACAGGCGAACTGGCACGTACACACTGCATGGAGCGGCGGGGGGGAGGGGGGGGATAGCTTTGTGCTGTTTGTTTGACCATGTGATAGATTTTAGCACCATAGGCAATACTTGGTCTGCATTCAAAACCATGAAGTGATTTGCCTCCTTGGTACGCATTGCCCTCTTGTGGCTGAATGTTGGCTATGTCGGTATTTGTCAGCTCAGGCTGCAATGTAGGTCACGCAAAGAGCGCGGGGAGGGTGTGTTACACTGACACCCACAGCCGCGGAAGAGACCGCCCGGGTGTCCCGGTTCCCAGTTACGGTCTTTAAACAATCGCTCACCTTGAGAGGGTTTTCCTAGAGGTAAGTCGTGAATAATAACGTGTAAAGTGTGCTGCTTTAGGAACACGGTCGTTTCTCTGTTTCGTTTTGCGCGATTTTGATGGCCATGATTATCGGCGGCACAGCCTTGTGAACGGGTTGCAGCTCGTGGCACGATAAAGTAAAAAGAACAGGAGGACTTGTGGCACCTTAGAGACTAACCAATTTATTTGAGCGTGAGCTACAGCTCACTTCATCGGATGCTTATGCTCAAATAAATTGGCTAGTCTCTAAGGTGCCACAATTACTCCTGTTCTTTTTGCGGATACTGACTAACAGGGCTGCTACTCTGAAAACTATAAAGTAACACTCCAAATAAATAGTTAATTTGGGTTTCTTAGCAAGGAAGGAATGATGAACTTTTTTTTCTTTTCTTTTTTTTTAAGTGGAACTGACCTGAATTGTAGCAAGCATTTATGAGGAATGAGAACGTCCCTATCCTTTCCCAAAGGTTCCAGTATAGTAATACACCTCCCCGCCTTCTCAGCACCAGCCCTCCTGACAAGGGCTTTATGCCATACTAGATTGCAGTCACTAACACGTGGGGGGGAGGGGTTCTGATACCATGACCTCAGGGGCAATCTACTTTAATGAGTTTTGCTTGAGCAATCACTGCAGGATTAGGTATTACATACAGAAAAGCTTGTCTTCCTAAATACCTACCTCTAAAACTAGATATTATCACCACACAGGTTTATAGAACTGTTGCTGTGGGCTTTTAAAGGGCTGCTGCCTCCCCCATTTGATGGCAGCAGTGAACAAAGTATTCTGCTTGCTCTGACACAAACATTTTGAGATCCTCCACAGTGAAAGGTACTGTAAAAACATATGGTCATTAAAAGTTCTTTATATAACTAATTAGGCTCAGACATTTTTGGTGATGTGAAAGCTTATAAAAACACTAATAGAGTTTAGGAAATCTTCCCACTGGTTTGCAGTCTAGTCTTGTCAAATGAACACCACCTCCATCATTCATATTGGCTGGAGGATTGCATACCAGTGGTGGCTTGCTTGACATTTTGATGGGTAAATTCTTCACCTTTTGACCTGGCACATGTAATGTAAATGAGTGTAGAAAATACAACTTTTTCCAATGGAGACTTTAAAGAGGAATCAGTATATATTTACAAAATAAACATACATACACCTGAGTATTTCACTTTGTGAATGTCACTCTAGTGCCCTCCTGAGGTTCAGTTAGTTTAGGAGAAATTACTGTGGTTACTAAAAAGGCAAGAACTCAGCCTGACAGATTGGGACAATCTGTTTTAACTGACAATATGCTTGCCTGTACATTTCATTACAAGATGTTCTTCTGACAGCAACAAGGTTATAAATGTAGATTTATGGTTTTAGACACTTTAGAGAGTAAAATGAAAACAGTTTAGTTGCACAGTAATCTCTCTTACCCTCCTCCCTTCAGCTGCCTATTAAAAAAAGTTTTGATGAATATACTCATACTTTAAAATCAGTAATTGATACTGGTAAATGAACAAGTATACCTGAAACAAAATTAATGTAATTAAAAATTAAAGATACAATGTGTAATATGAAGTTTTCCCATCTCCCAAACATTTTAAAAGAATAGTCCCCTGACTGTTTACAAAAGGGAAAATAAAATTGTTTATCAAAATATGTTTGCTTGTTTTTTTTAAGAGAATTAGCTAAAGCAATTAATATTCAAAATGAGTTGCCTAGTTTCTCTCTTCATAGGTAGACTTTAAAAGGACAGTGCTACAGTCTGGTCTACATACAGTAGTTTTTGTACTGCCTTAACTATTACAATTAGTGGTGTGCATTTTGTTTGTTTGTTTGTTTCAACCAAAATAGTTACAGGATGACACCCCCCTTGTGTGGATGCAGTTATACAGCTATAATTTATTCTTCTTCCGTTATGGAAATAAGCTATACCGGGAGTTCTCAAACTTCAGTGCACCACAAGCCCATTCTGACCACAAAAATTACTATATGACCTCAGGAGTGGGGAACTGAATCCTGAGCCCACCTGAGCCAAAGCCAAGCCTCACTGCTCCAGGCCGGGGATGAAAGCCAAAGCCCAAGGGCTTCAGCCCCAGGCAGAGGGCCTGTAACCTGATCTCCACCACCCAGGCTGAAGTCCTTGGGCTTTGGACCTGGGCGGTGGGGTTCGGGCTTCAGTTTTGGCCCTGGGCCCCAGCAAGTCTAGGCCAGCCCTGGCTTTATGGGGTCCTGACCCACAGTTTGAGAACCACTGAGCTATACTACCTCAAGCATCTTCGTACCAGTACAACTGTCCTTACTATGGGGTTGTATTACTTTACACACACAAGTTGTACCGCTTTAGCTATATAAGTGTAGTTAGACAAGCTGGTAGGCATAGCTTCAGTTTGCTCTCTCTGGACTTGATCATGCAACTCTTAGTTACATCAATAGTCCCCACTGAGTTTAACTTTCACATGAATTAGGGTTGCATGATTGAGGATATATTAACATAATTGTATTTTTGTAACACAAAATATACCTTTATAAATCAATATTCATTTTAGGTGGCTCAAACAAGTACCTTCATTTTATATTATTTCATTTGTAAATAGGTTGTATTGTAGTAAAGATCAGCAATGGACTCTGTCTCGCACGTCTCTAGGTGATCTCTGAGTTCACAATGCTTCCTAATCTGATGAGTGCATACATACCTGTAATCTATCTGGACACTGAAGCCACAAACTCCTTTCTGTCCATTCTCATTATTCACGATTTTGAAACCTAATACTATTCCCATAATTTTTTGTCTATTTAAAATAATTTTTAAATTGTTTAAACATATGAATTACTATAGATAAAACATTCAACAACCTTTGCATATGCTACATGTGAGTGTCTACACTACAAAATGTAACGTCCATATTGCCACAACAGCCAAAAATGGTACGGCAGGACTGAGGTTTAGACATGGCTCAAGCATTTTTACCACTATGATAAAAGTCTGTTTTTCATTATCTCTAGCTCAGATGCACCATTGTTGGCAGGTACAAGTTTTTCTAATGTCCATAAGGCCTACTTTCTAAACAAAACTTGGCAATTTTCCAACATTTCTAAACCAGATGCATAAACTCCCCAGCCTCTGTTTTACATTCTGATCTGGAATTATCCACCCTAATCATTTGTTTTGGAGCGATATATATATCAATGTATAGCTCTAGCAAAAATTAAATAGTCTCAGCCTGTGCCTAGTAGCTATTGATACAAAATTTAACTTGCTTATTATTTAAAGCTCACGTTCCTTGGCATAATCTGTGATGCCATATTCCATTTCTACTGACCTTTGAAAATCCTCTCAGCCTGTTTCAAAAAATGTATAAATTAGAAGTTATTTTAGCTGACAGGGTATTAATCTTGAAACGGATACAGCTTTTGTTCAGTGCAGCATTTTTTGGCTCTGCCAAGGCTTGGTTGGCAAAACCTATTCTCAGGGCAATGCTGCCTTTCATGATGGTGCTGATGCACAGAGGGAAGCGAGTTCCTATCAAAGAAAGAAAGAATCTTTGGCATTGGGAGGAGTCCTTTCCATCCAACTGTAACAATGTTAAATTATTTCGGCCCAATCTCTGACCTATGTTGACAATTTCTGTTACAATAGAGGTGGTGCTACACTTAATTTGAGAACATTTAGTAGGCCGGTGTTTTGTTTCTTGACACAAGAATATGGAGGGTACTGCCACTTTTGTCTGTTGTATGTAGATGCAGTAGTGACACGTGCATGCTGTATTTCTCCATGCCAGACAGAATACATTTCTATAGAAGACTTTTCTCACCTACATAAATGTGCTATGCGCCAATTTTGTGGGTGGTTTTTTGTTTTGTTTTTCCATCCTAGTTAGCACTATGGCATCTGTTTATATTGTGACTACATGCCCTACAAACTTCAGCCTAGCAGCCTGAAAGTCAGCTAAAAGGTGTTACTGTACTCTTCCCTGCAGATGCACTAAAAGGTCATTAGTTTACATAGCAGGACGTATAGAACATAGGGGAAGGCACTTTATCTCTCTGGGATCAAGCTTAGTTCACAAGTGTTCTACTAGTTTTTCCTCTCTCACACATTCTTTATGGGATGGTCCATAGATCAGCTGGAAGGAACTGCTTTATGGGTAGTGTTTCTGGCACATGACAAATTATCTTAGAAACCACATTGTTCCATAGAAAGCGCATCCATAATTGCCTGTACTTAACTGTGTTGCTAATCAGCTAGCTAAAGTATGTTCTCTTCCCCAGAGCGGAATTAGTCATGAAGTGACCCTGGTGGAATGGAACCGTGCCAGGAAAAGGTATTTTATTTAATATTGATTGGATTTTAACATTGGATTTTAGGATGCCACTTTTCAGTCTTAAGATGATACTGGTGTCGCAGCAGGAAGAGAACTCTGCTTTTGTCTAATGAAATATCAGACCTAGACATTGTGAATCTGATCTGTTCCTTCTGAAGTCAGTTTTACCATTGATGCCAATAGGAAGGAGCAGAATATCAGGCTTAGAGCAAATGGGAAAATGCCTTCTGTATTTCATGTGATTGAAATCTTAACATTTTTTGATGAATGCAAAATAGCTATGCCATCTGCTTGAAAGCAAGGTAGTAAGTCCTAGGAAAAGCAGCACCTTGCAATAGGAAGAATATTTAAGTAAAATGGAAACAGGAGTTAAAATGTTGCTGTAAAATGAAATATTTGTATTTCCAGACACCATATCTTTCTATTGACAGTAGAACAGATAAACAACATTTATGTAATACACTAAAATGCCTCTGAGTTCTGCTGTTACTGACACCCCACTCCCCAGGCTAGATGGTCATTGTATTTTTGCTTAGTTGCTTTTTAAAAAGTGTCAGAGTTTCTGTATACATTTCATATCTACATCTTTTCATAGCCAGTCATATTAGCAGCAATGGACTGACTCAGACGATAGTCCCACACCCTTGGTCATGGGTTAGCAACTACAACGTTGAATAAGTTTTAGAGCAATTATATTTGGGTAACAATCCTTAGCATATTCAAGATTATGCATAAAGTAAGTTTGTGGACAGGGTTCTCAAAGAATATCATTCCTTCAATAAAGCTGCTTTATCTAATTGTGTGGAGCTTCTAACCAAACCCTTCAGCATGAGGGCAGACTAGTTGCTGAAGGGGCCTTTACCCTATAACAGACACAGTAACCAAACAAACTCTGCTCTGGAACACCTTGCAGGTTCCTTGGGATATATATGAGGAAAGCAAGGTGCAAACACCTAACAACTCAGATCTAGGGCCTGGTCTACACGTAAAACTGAGGTGTACCTAGCTATGTCAGTTGGAGTGTGTGAAAAAATTCACACCCTTGAGAGCCATAGTTAAGTTGACCTAAGCGAGGTCAACTAAAGAATTCTTCCATCAACCTAGCTATCACATCTTGGAGGGATAGATTAAATAAAGTGACAGAAAAAACCCTTCTGTTGCTGTAACATCTGTAGTATAGACATAGCTTAAGTTAGGATGGGGAAAGATAGTGCTGATGTGTGAGAAGAATGTGAACTTCATCAGTAATCTCTAGGAAAGGATGCTGGAGTTGGTCATGGACAATGGTGTCTTTTTTTTTTTTTTTAAGGGGATGGAACAGTATCCCAAATTGCAAACCAGCAAAGCAATGCTGAAAGATGATTGATGGGGTTTTTTTTTCCCTCCAAAGAATGTGTGATCAGGAGTATTTACATATTCTAAGTAGTTTATTTTTATTAGTTATTCAGCAGAATTTGTATTTTTTTATTCCAATTGTTTGTATAATTTCCTGCATTCAATTAATGTATTTTTCTTTAGTTAATCTAGTGTATCTGCTTGTTTTAACCAGTTCAATGTAAGAATAGGTAATATTTTTGTTAACCCAAACTTTGTGGCTAATTATTCAGTTATTCTATTTATCACCTTCTTTTAAGCCAGTTGAAACGGTCTCCCACTTCCTGTGTGCCAAATAGGTTCTTGTTGCCTTCTTCTGAAAACTCACTCTACGAAAAAAACCTTCCTTTTTGAGGTTGTCATTGTGTCAGCACCTTCCCATACCTTGCCTGTTGCTCCATGTTATTTGTCTGTTAGCCTCTGCCCTGGCATTTAGTCTTTGTTTTTGACATGTATGTATTTAGATATAGAGCTGCAACTCAGTACAGCACAACAGTTGAAAGGATTAAATGATGGGGTTGGTTTAACAGACCTTTACAACTAGATAGTGAAGTCTCAGAGGTGTATTCCTGACTGGATAACTTAGTAAAGTCAATGGCCTGGAGGTGGTGCCAGTGAAAATATAAATAACCTTATTAAAACCTTCAGCTTGGATGGGTTAATTCCTGCATGGAGGAAGTGGCTGTCATAGTGAGCTAGAGTAGTATCCGTATACATCACTCATAGGACTGAGTGGTCTGTTGCTTATAAATCAGACTTCACTTTTATATCTAAAAATAATCATCGAGGTAGAAAGCACATGATAAATTGGTGCCCTTGGACAATTAGTGAGTGTTTCAGCAGCTGGGCTACATCAAAGGCTTCCATTGGTAACTCTCAAGCTCTTACACTACTCAGAACAGGTATGTATATCTTTTTGGTGGTCTATTTTTCCCTCCCCTGATGCACTAGCAGTCCACATTCATCACAACTTCCTTTCCCTTGAAAAAGTGTGGCTGGCTGGGACAATGGCATTGGGTGTTGGCTCTCACTTCAAAAGTCCCATTACAGAATCCTTTATACAAACCCCTTCTGAGAATGTTGGGGCAACTTAAGTGTCCAATTTTCAAAAAAAATAAAAATTGCAGTGCCTAGTCAGAAAACTGCAAATTCCTTGTGAAAGCTTCAAAACTCCTATATGAAAAACTCTGGTTAAACTGTAAGCCTACACTATCTATTTTACAGGTCAAAGTACTCAGCAAGTATAAGAGGAATGTGCAAAAAGGGCAATTTAACACCTCCTTGGAGTCAGCCACTTGAAAAGCTGAGTTCAGTTCAGAAGTCATGTGACTCTTGGACTATAAGATGGATAGAAGGCTGGCTAGATTGTCAGGCTCAATGGGTAGTGATCAATGGCTCTATGTCTAGTTGGCAGCCAGTATCAAGTGGAGTGCCCCAAGGGTCAGTCCTGGGGCCGGTTTTGTTCAATATCTTCATTAACGATCTGGAGGACGGTGTGGATTGCACCCTCAGCAAGTTTTCAGATGACACTAAACTGGGAGGAGAGGTAGACAAATTAGAGGGACCTAGACAAATTAGAGGATTGGGCCAAAAGAAATCTGATGAGGTTCAACAAGGACAAGTGCAGAGTCCTGCACTTAGGACAGAAGAATGCCATGCACCGCTACAGACTAGGGACCGAATGGCTAGGCAACAGTTCTGCAGAAAAGGACCTAGAGGTTACAGTGGATGAGAAGCTGGGTATGAGTCAACAGTTTGCCCTTGTTGCCAAGAAGGCTAACGGCATTTTGGGCTGTATAAGTAGGGGCCTTGCCAGCAGATGGAGGGACGTGATCGTTCTCCTCTACTGGACAATGGTGAGGCCTCATCTGGAGTACTGTGTCCAGTTTTGGGCCCCACACTACAAGAAGGATGTGGAAAAATTGGGAAATGTCCAGCGGAGGGCAACAAAAATGATTAGGGGACTGAACACACGACTTCTGAGGAGAGGCTGAGGGAACTGGGATTGTTTAGTCTGCGGAAGAGAAGAATGAGGGGGGATTTGATAGATGCTTTCAACTACCTGAAAGGGAGTTCCAAAGAGGATGGATCTAGACTATTCTCAGTGGTAGCAGATGACAGAACAAGGAGTAATGGTCTCAAGTTGCAGTGGGGGAGGTTTAGGTTGGATATTTGGAAAAACATTTTCACCAGGAGGGTGGTGAAGCACTGGAATGGGTTACCTGGGGAGGTGGTGGAATTTCCTTCCTTTGAGGTTTTTAAGGTGAGGCTTGACAAAGCCCTGGCTGGGATGATTTAGTTGGGGATTGGTCCTGCTTTGAGCAGGAGATTGGACTAGGTGACCTCCTGAAGTCCCTTCCAACCCTGATATTCTATGATTCTTTACTGTTGTCAGGATTCCCTCCCCACTCTGAACTCTAGGGTACAGATGTGGGGACCTGCATGAAAGACCCCCTGAGCTTATTTCTACCAGCTTAGATTAAAAACTTCCCCAAGGCACAAATCCTTCCTTGTCCTTGGATGGGTACTGCTGCCACCATCAAGTGAGTTAGACAAAGATTCAAGAAAAGGACCACTTAGAGTTCCTGTTCCCTAAAATATCCCCCCAAGGCCCTTCACCCCCTTTCCTGGGGAGGCTTGAGAATAATCTACCTACCAAACAGGTAGTCCAGATTCTTAAAAAACAGAACTTTATAAGAAAAAAAAAAGGAAAGGAAGCACCTCTGTAGAATCAGGATGGAAGGTAACTTTACAGGGTAATCAGATTCAAAACACAGAGGATTCCCCTCTAGGCAAAACTTTAAAGTTACAAAAAACAGGGCTAAACCTCCCTCTTAGCACAGGGAAAATTCACAAGCTAAAAACAAAAGATAAATCTAATGCACCTTGCCTTATTTACTTACTCTTTTTGCAATTTGAGACTTATTTTTGGATGATTTTAGGAGGAGTTTTCTGACCTGATGCTTCTCGGCTTTCACACATACACCCCCTCCCACCCACAAACAAAGCCTGCCCTCCTCCCACCCCCCCCAAGATTTGAAAGTATCTTCTTTCCCCATTGGTCCTTTTGGTCAGGTGCCAACCAGGTTATTTGAGCTTCTTAACCCCTTACAGGCTACCTTTAGCTGTATGGTTATGACAACTGTGCTTTATGACTTTAGAATAAGGTGGCCTTGGCGAGACACACAGTTCTTCCACACAGACAGCCTTAAGTCATGTTGTCTCCTTTATTAATATCAAAGATAAAAATGAGCAAAATGCATTCAGAAGAATCATAAAAAGGTGAGTATATAAAGCACATTACTACATTGCACATGTTGCAGCGGACAAAAAAAAAACAACTTTGCATATATAGTGCCCTGCAATTTAAGAGTGGAAAAGAGCAGTTTAGCTTCTTTAGTGAGTAAGTGTCCTAAAACTACTAATTTAGAAATGAGCTATTACTTATTCTACAGCTTATGTTTTCATTTTTTAATAGACAAACCTCCTGTACAGCACCCAGGAGTTTTTGTGCCAATGGTTTTCCCAATAAAGATCAAGTATGGCCCCAGACTCGGTTGTATTCATTCAAAATGCTGTTGACCAAGAATTCGGAGATATTGATTTACAGTGCTAGAACTGAGTCAAAGTGAACAAAGCAAAACTCTTAGCATTTATGGTCTAGAAAGGGTGTTAAAATGTCAAACATTTTTAGATGGGGGAAAAAAACCTCCCAGAAATTTTAATTGTTGCTTCTTTGTGCCACTCAGTTTCCAACTCTGAACAATCCCCTTTATGCTCATTAGCTTTATTTTATACATTTACCAGCTCGTATTTGTCTTATAGGTTCTTATCCAGCAGAGAGACTGATGGTCCGTCTGCTTTCAGGTTGAAACTGATGCCAGGGAAAGGAAGTCAGTGTAGAAGCAGCCCTGAGTAGGGCTGAAATGACTAATAACAGTTGCAAAGAAGAGCCTACAGCTGCAGAGAAGTCAAAGGTGCTTGCTTTTCATTTTTTAAAGTTATTTTATACTTGTTCACTGCTACATGATAATCACGCATTATTAAAATGTCAATGGGAAATGTCTTCTTAAATGAATTCATGTTAATAACTAGTCATAATATTTTGAAAGACAGTAATTCATCCCCATATAATACCTGCTGCACTTTGTTTGGCACAGAAGTTACCTCTAAAAAACTGCTTTACAATAGAGCCTCGTGCTCTTGGTGTGACTAAAGTCAGACTTTCCCACCTTAAATCTCCTCATAAGCAAGTACTGGAAAACAATAGACTACATTGTCCAGCTCATTCACAGCAGAAAACGGTAGAGACGCCAGCAATGCCTGTTTTCAGGTATGGATTCAACACTTTTGTTAAATAGGATTCTTAAAACATGAAAACTTTGCAGTTTTATTGTTTTGCATTAATTTAAACATCTTTATAATATACAGTCAACTTACTAAACATCTCCTATAACTGTTAAAACAGGCTGTTTTGTAGTCATAACTGGTATTATAGCAACTGACTGCTACTTTTAAAAATGAGAGATTTCTATGTGTATCATTCAGTAGGCTGTATGTGTTGACATTTATCTAATCACTCTTTGTGTGGTTATTACATGTTTACATGTTAATACAGCATGTAAACATCTCTTCAAAGCTTGTGTGGTTATTCTGTTTGTGGTTTCTTCTATTAAATACAATAGCTTAATATCATGGGCCTTAGCCTTCAGCACAATTACCATATTCCTTTCAGGTTCCTAGTACAGAGACATTGGTTCATAATTGTCATCTTTGAGTAAGTTCTACCACAGTATCACAACCCTTAATCAGTTCAGACTTACCAGTGTGGAAAACACAAATTAATTGTTTTTCTATCCATGCTCCTTCCCCACTACACAGTAACTTGACAGTAGTGGTTTGGCTTAGAGAACACTCCATTTGATTATTTCCTTATATCCTTTCTTTCACATCCAGGGCTCCCATCCTTCCCAAACTCTGCCAAGGAGATTGGGGTCTGTTGCTTGATCTATAAGGCATTTCACTTGGATTTCTTCCAAAAGCCCATCCTCTGGTTCTTTGGCTCGGATGTTGTGATCTCTGCTTCCCTGAGCTACAGCTACATATTCCCTGTAGGCAGGTGATTTCTCGTGGCCCAGTCGTAATTCATCACTGAAAAAAAAAAAGAAAACTCTGAAAATCCAGGCCTTGGATTTTTTATTTTTAAATGAGAGCTTTAAGGCCTAATCCTATGAGGTAGTGAGTGTGCCGTTATTGACGTGAACTGTGACGTATAGATCATTGTTGCAACCAAGATCCTCTAGTTGGACTAAATCTTGTACAAAGGAGGTCAAGGTAAGGTGTCTATAGAAAGGTTGTAATTTGCTGGTCATGATTATGCTGCCTGTATGTGTGTATCATTTTTGTATTTGAAGTTATGAATAATGGCTATGTACTTGTATCTCAATCTGTTTGATTCTAAGTAGCCTCAGGGAAGTATTTGGTCAGCTTTCTGAGTATGGGCACTTACTGAGAATAGTTCTATCAAGGAACACCTAACTGACAATGGACTTTAGGAGACACCAAACCACATCTGAGCTTTCCTGGGAAAGGGTTCAAACTAACATGTAAACAAAGGCGTCGGCCTGCACATCAGGTGACAGTCCCAAGGGGGTCTCTGTGACCGAACTTGTCACAGTGAGCGTTCTTGACTCAATAGGTGTTTAGAATGCTAAGCAAGTCAAGATCAGGTCCTTAAATGAGTGATCTCAGGTTCCTCCCTCATCTGTGAGCATTTACTATGAACATCTTCAGCTTGAGCTCAAGTCTTTGAAAATCTCACAGGGTATGTCGACACTGCATCTGGGAGCAAGATTCCCAGACTGAGTCCACAGACTTCTGTTAAGGGGGCTTGCACTCATGTGCTAGAAGTAGCTGTGGAGACAGTGCTTTGACATAGCAGCTTGGGCTCTGAAAACCACCCCTGCCCCGGCTTCTGAGCCGCACCGTTAAAGCACTATCTGCATAGCTACTTGAGCAAACCACAAGTCTGGGGGCCCAGTCTGGGAATCTCGCTCTCAGATACAATATAGACATATACAGAATTTCTATAAGCCTCTCAATCAAACTGTTACTTGTATTGTACTGTTTCTCCCCTCCCTCACCTGCCAAGTGCTCATCTGAAAAAAGGCAGCCAGTTGCTTTCTGCAAAGTCTGCCTCACCTATGGAGGCCAGAGCAGAAAACAGCTCACTCATTCTGTCACACTCAGCAACCTAAAGGCAATCAAACCTGTTGCTGTCACAGCTCTCCTGAATGATACCAATTGCACCTTCCTATTCAGCCATTTGTAAAGTATTTGTATAATTTTAAACAAGCTTTTCATTCATTGCACCAACCCCAAATTTAAACAGAAGGGGTTAATTGAATTTTAAAGACTAAAATATTGTGATTTCTAGCTTGAGCCAATCTTGACTGAGCTGATTAAATCTCAGTAGCCCATCACATTCCTAGGCAATTTAAACTAGTTAATTTACTTGTATGCCTCCCTTACAGTTGCCTCAACATTCCTGCTAGACTACTGTTTTTTTGTAGAGTCCATTCAAATTCCACCTCTACCTGCAAAGCTTTATGAAGAGCAACAGCTTGTGAGGGGTGGGAAATAACTAGGCTTACATGGTGTGGCCACACATGCTGCCAAGAAAAATAAATGCTCAGAAGTAGAAAGGAAAACGGAGCTGGAACAAGGACACTCAGGAGATAGATACGGGGTAGTTTGGCTGGTAAGATGATTCAGACACCTTTTGTACACAAAAACAATTCACTCTGCCAAGAAGCAAAATGATTAAATTGCCCCCTTGTCTTCCTTTTCTCCCATTAAGTCTGAAGGTAACAAGTCCCTGACTCTTTCAGCTGCAAAGGTTCTTATTAAAGGACTTGGAAATCCAAGGGAGAGACTGTCTTACCAGGTGAGTACTGCTGGATTGGAACCTGCCAGCTTTCTTCTGGCATAGTTCACTTTCTGCAAGGGATACCAGTTTATTTCAGCTGTGTTTACTTCCTTAGACCACGTGCCGCCTTTTTTCAACTGCTTCAATTCAAAATTCTAATAAGAGAAAATATTTTTATTCGTTTATCATAAATTAGACAGATAATGACAGGTTTCAGAGTAACAGCCGTGTTCGTCTGTATTTGCAAAAAGAAAAGGAGTACTTGTGGCACCTTAGAGACTAACCAATTTATTTGAGCATAAGCTTTCATGAGCTACAGCTCACTTCATCAGATGCATACTGTGGAAAGTGTAGAAGATCTTTTTATATACACACAAAGCATGAAAAAATACCTCCTCCCACCCCACTCTCCTGCTGGTAATAGCTTATCTAAAGTGATCACTCTCCTTACAATGTGTATGATAATCAAGTTGGGCCATTTCCAGCACAAATCCAGGGTTTAACAAGAATGTCTCGGGGGGGGGGGGGGGGGGTAGGAAAAAACAAGGGGAAATAGGTTACCTTGCATAATGACTTAGCCACTCCCAGTCTCTATTCAAGCCTAAGTTAATAGTATCCAATTTGCAAATGAATTCCAATTCAACAGTTTCTCGCCGGAGTCTGGATTTGAAGTTTTTTTGTTTTAATATTGCAACCTTTAGGTCCGAGATCGAGTGACCAGAGAGACTGAAGTGTTCTCCGACTGGTTTATGAATGTTATAATTCTTGACATCTGATTTGTGTCCATTTATTCTTTTACGTAGAGACTGTCCAGTTTGACCAATGTACATGGCAGAGGGGCATTGCTGGCACATGATGGCATATATCACATTGGTGGATGTGCAGGTGAACGAGCCTCTGATAGTGTGGCTGATGTTATTAGGCCCTGTGATGGTGTCCCCTGAATAGATATGTGGGCACAGTTGGCAACGGGCTTTGTTGCGAGGATAGGTTCCTGGGTTAGTGGTTCTGTTGTGTGGTATGTGGTTGCTGGTGAGTATTTGCTTCAGGTTGGGGGGCTGTCTGAGGGGTTGGAGCAAATGCGGGTGTATCGCAGAGCTTGGCTGTAGACGATGGATCGTGTGGTGTGGTCAGGGTGAAAGCTGGAGGCATGTAGGTAGGAACAGTGGTCAGTAGGTTTCCAGTATAGGGTGGTGTTTATGTGACCATCGTTTATTAGCACTGTAGCGTCCAGGAAGTGGATCTCTTGTGTGGACTGGACCAGGCTGAGGTTGATAGTGGGATGGAAATTGTTGAAATCATGGTGGAATTCCTCAAGCTCTACGATACAACCGCATTTGCTCCAACCCCTCAGACAGAGACAAACACCTACAAGATCTCGATCAAGCATTCTTACAACTACAATACCCACCTGCGGAAGTGAAGAAACAGATTGATAGAGCCAGAAGAGTTCCCAGAAGTCACCTACTACAGGACAGGCCTAACAAAGAAAATAACAGAACGCCACTAGCCGTCACCTTCAGCCCACAAGTAAAACCTCCCCAATGAATCATCAAGGATCTACAACCTATCCTGAAGGACGACCCATCTCTCTCACAGATCTTGGGAGACAGGCCAGTCCTTGCTTACAGACAGCCCCCCAACCTGAAGCAAATACTCACCAGCAACCACATACCACACAACAGAACCACTAACCCAGGAACCTATCCTTGCAACAAAGCCCGTTGCCAACTGTGCCCACATATCTATTCAGGGGACACCATCACAGGGCCTAATAACATCAGCCACACTATCAGAGGCTCCGTCTCCTGCACATCCACCAATGTGATATATGCCATCATGTGCCAGCAATGCCCCTCTGCCATGTACATTGGTCAAACTGGACAGTCTCTACATAAAAGAATAAATGGACACAAATCAGTTGTCAAGAATTATATAACATTCATAAACCAGTCGGAGAACACTTCAATCTCTCTGGTCACTCGATCTCAGACCTAAAGGTTGCAATATTAAAACAAAAAAACTTCAAATCCAGACTCCGGCGAGAAACTGTTGAATTGTAATTCATTTGCAAATTGGATACAATTAACTTAGGCTTGAATAGAGACTGGGAGTGGCTAAGTCATTATGCAAGGTAACCTATTCCCCCTTGTTTTTTCCTACACCCTCCCCCCCTCCTCAGACCTTCGTGTTAAACCCTGGATTTGTGCTGGAAATGGCCCACCTTGATTATCATACACATTGTAAGAAGAGTGGTCACTTTGGATAAGCTATTACCAGCAGGAGAGTGGGTTTGTGGGGGGGGTTGGGGGGGGTGAGAAAACCTGGATTTGTGCTGGAAATGGCCCAACTTGATTATCATGCACATTGTAAGGAGAGTGATCACTTTAGATAAGTTATTACCAGCAGGAGAGTGGGGTGGGAGGAGGTATTTTTTCATGCTTTGTGTGTATATAAAAAGATCTTCTACACTTTCCACAGTATGCATCCGATGAAGTGAGCTGTAGCTCACGAAAGCTTATGCTCAAATAAATTGGTTAGTCTCTAAGGTGCCACAAGTACTCCTTTTCTTTTTAGACAGATAACCATACTCCTAAACCTCTCCTACATTCTCACAGCCACCCACATCCTCAGGAACAAGTCAGCAAATAACCTGTGTTGCAAAGAAAGTGGAGGGCAGGATATTTAGAGGAAATTTACTTCTGTTTGTGACTTAAGTTACTTTGCAACTGAAAATATGACAAACATTTGTATTTCTGCAGATTCAGTATAGTGGATGAACAACGCTAACCTGAACATAGGAAAAGACATCTTCTTAAGCTCTACTTTGACCTGCTTGAGCGAAATCTCAAAGTTTTGCTGCCTCTAAAACTAAGGAATAATTTATTGCACATAATTACATCTATTTAGCAAATTCTATATGGTTGTAGGTAGTCTGAAAATATTTATACTCAAACTTATAATTCAGTAACTGGTTTCTGAAGTATTTTCATAAACAGCACATTGTATGAAATGCATGTTGCAAATGAAACTAAGAGTTGCTCTGTTTGACAAATTGAAAATACTGTATTTATACTACATAGGGTGATAGCATGAATCACCATAAACATTTGAAGATCTCAAGATCACTCATTCAATACAGAAATTAAACTAAACAACACAAATTAGAAATGGATAAAATCTATCACTCTATCCAGTCCATCTCTCACCCCTGTAAGAGATCGGTGTCTTATTTTACATGTTGCAAGAACTTGGCCAGTACCTCTGAAAGATTATTCCCTAGCTCAATAAAGCTGCTGATAAAGATACAAGGGAAATGTAAGCTGACTATTAGGAAAGACTTCCTTGTTCTATCACGAAAAATGATCAAACAAAGACAAAACTAATCAACTTTAGACTTTGTACATGAATAGAAAGGCAAAAAGGAAAGAACAAAAAAAAAATTAAAAAAAAATCTACCTGCCAGTCTAAGGAAGGTTCTTTTACAAACACGTCCATAGTGCTGATCAGGAGGTCTGGGTCTGTGCGGTAGGCTCTTAGGGAATGTACCATCACACTATAAATGAGACCTGATTCTTTCATTGGCAACATCAGATTAGTGAACTGGCGAGTTAGACGAAAAGGCATCAACTCTGGCACTTGTAGAAACTACACAAGAACAAAGAAAAAGTGAAACCCATGAATTAAGAAACCTTAAAACTGAAGGATTACAAAGAAGTCTTTTGTGTGAACCTTAAAACATTGCTGACTAGTGAACTGAAAATAACTTGGAGCCCACTGAAACCAGATTGCTCTTGCGTAAAAGTTATGGCTATGAATATTTGTCAATAACTACTGTTTGAAAGCATGGATGAGCAAGGCCTTCTCATTTTCAAAAAGCATCAAATACTGATACCCATATTAAAAAAATACTTTGCTCTCCACATAGAACTGTAGAATTTATCAACCTGTTAGCATCAGACAAGTTATTCGGGAAAAGATTCTGTTCTAGTGTTAACTAGAATCATTTGCTTAATTTATGGTGTCAAGTATGAGTAATCATCAAATTCAGCAGAAATAAAATACTTTTAAATTAAATTCAATACAAAATATAAAGTAATTGATTGACCACCATCCACTTAAGATACTGCCAGCCCCCAAGACACCCAATAGAGTAGTCAACAGAAAAGGATTAGAGGAAAAATACCTGCGTCGCTGAACCAAATGCATGTCCAAAGTCTATTCCCACCATGCCACCTGTCTCCATATTAATCATGAAGTTGGACAGATGTCTGTCTCCAATACCAAGAATCCAATGGCTGATGCACATCAGTGCATGAGAGCTGGCAAAATGGGATCGCAGAGATAGAAAGGCCTCAGGAGCTGTACTCATCTTAACAAATGCTCTCCTTAACAAAAACAGAAGTCAGATATTGTGAAACAAACATTAATATAGCTTTTGTAAACAACACACAGTAAAGGACAGTGTACTCACCTTAAAAGGTCTCCTGGAACACTGGTTTCCCTGTTTCTGAAAGACAGGACTGTTTCTGTACGATTAGCTCTACTGCAAGTCAACAACAGAATGCACTAGTTACTGAAACTGTACAATGAAAAGATATAACACTTAAGAAAATCTGGGTTCTTACATCAAAGCACTAACATTTTCTTTAACTCTGTACCAATCACAAAGAGTGTTTCCTCAAATTCAGAGGAAAAAAGATGAAAAAATGTTGTTTGTTCCTAGGAAGACAGAAAATACCTATTTTCCAGGCAGCCATTCCCAGAGTGAAATCTCCTAATGTATCAATTCAATACAGTGGAAATCAGGGAGAAAATAAAATAAATGGGATAAGCTTCAATGTTAATGCAGAAATACAATCAGAAACTTAAAAATACAATTGGACAATCCCCTCTGTAGGTCTCATTAGTGTCTCTGCAATTTAAATCCCTCAGCAAGCACACACAGAACAGATCAAAAATATCCATTAAAAAGCAAGAGATGCAGCGAATGATTCAAGGAGCATGCCAATTTCAACCATTCATAATCAGTAACTCAGAACCTAACTTTCATTGCCTACAAGGATCAGTATTACAGCAGGCCAGAGAATACTCTATTTCATTTTGTGGAGGATTTTGAGATTTTAAAAAATTGGTTTAGCTCCAGTTTGGAACAAAAGTCCAATATTTTGAAGTTCTCGGTGAAGCAGAGTTACCATTTTCCACACAGCTGCACTGTAAGCCCTGGCTTGGGGGCAGACAACCTGGTGGGGCGTGCTGGTGTTGGTAATCCTGGGCTTTTAGGCTCTCTCCTCTGTGTCAGCCTACTAGATGGGCTGTCAAGGACGTGAATGGAAAAGCTGGCAGGACACAAGGCAGGATTCTGTTGGAACCCTACCTGGTTTCTGGCAGAATTTCATCAAAATCAACATGGTCCCTGGAACATTTTGGTTTAGATGATTCAGCAAATTCTACCAAAAACATTTTGTAGATGTTTCTTACCAACTGTTTTCCTGAAAAGTACGTAACTATGAGACTTACCTGTACATAGTCTTATAGCGTGCAGTGCCTTTCTCCTTCCCAGCCATCTTGGTCAGCCAGTCACTGTACATGATACAAGGTCCTTTTCGGCTGCAGACAAACAAAAGGAGGGGTGATTTATCTACATTTTTGTATGCACAAAATGCAAAACAAAATACAGTAAACCAGAGTGAAGTGCAAATATTCTGCAATCAAGCTCATACGAAACAAATATTAGAGACAGGCCTTCACCAGCCACAGGACTCTTTGACTTGGTGCATTTTGTTGAACTGTTTTTCTCTGTAGGAACAGCAAGGGCCTTGAGAAGGAAGTGAGAGAGCATAAATTGATCCTAAAGCAGCCTTGAAAAGAAGGGTCTTGAAAATTTAGTAATTCATGCAAAAATCTATTTGACCACTTTTTACCATGCTAATTGATAATAAAGAAAAACCTGAATGGTATTTTAATTCACCTGCAGCAAGGGGAATTTTGCCAGGTTGTTCTAAACAGAGAGCATACAGTGTCTGAATCTACACTACAGTAAAGAGAAAGCATATAGTAGAAAGATTCAAATTGTCCATACCCTCCTATCCTTAAAACAATTGTCTATGATCTCCAGCTGTGCTGCTCTGGGCTTCTCATAGATAGTAACAAGGTAAGGAGGGTAAGGACAAGTCAATATTTGAATAAGAGACCTTTAAATAAATGCTTAATTGCTATAGGAAATTGTGCTGTGGTTCAGTAGGTGGCATTTTCTCAGTACTGGGAGGAAGAAAAGACTGTGGTCAAAAGCCTACCCTAGGGCTTCCTGTCTGACCTTGGGCAAGTTAGGTCACTTCTGTGCATCAGTTTTCCCCCCATCTATAAAAAATGGGGTTAAGACTAATACTTCCTATTATCATAAGGGTCTTTAGATGCCTAATGTATGGTTTGTAACACCCTGGAGACCCTCAGATGGAAGTTGGTATGAGGCACAGTTATCCCTGTTACTGAACCTGTTACCCACGCTGGCCCCTAAGAGGCACTGTGTGCAGTTGAAGGTTCTGTCTTTGGAAAAAATATGTAAAGCTGAGGTCCTGACCTCTCGTAGCTTAATGCAGGTCCCATCATATTTTTCCATAAGGGAGAAGAGTGCTACCTTCGCTGCCCTGGCCAATTTCCTATTCACATAATTCCATTGTGCCTGCTTAAATTGCTTCTGCAGTTTCTTTTTTTTTTCTTCCTGTAAGATCAGGTGTAATGTTGCTGTGTACTGTTAAACAGCTGTGTTCCACCAAAGGCCTGAATGCTTTTTAGTAGAGGGTGAAGTGAGATGTACACAACGTCCCTTCTTTTCCTAGGATACAGAGGATATTCTGAGGTTAATTAATGGTTTGGGGTCTTTGTTATTCTCAGATGGAATATTCTAGTAAAGTATTAGTATCCAGACTGATCTCAACAATGTCTTTAGTTCTCTTATCGTGAGTCTTTGCCAGTCTATATATTTCTCTCTCACCCTCCTTCATTTCAAAGTCATTAAAAGATGGAAGTGGAAATACGTTAATCAATGAGAACCAGATTAAGGAACAGTGAAGAAATTACTTTGCAAGGCTCATGAATGAAAAGAATCCAAAGTAACTAAGCCATATATAAAACCAACCCAGGGCCTGGTGGCATCAGTCCTAGAAGAAGTTGCAGAAGTATTGAGGAACATGAAAAAGAAAGATCTCAGCCCCAACCGCACACCAGCAGAAGTATGGAAGCCCCTGGGGCAAGTAGACATGAACATATTGACACAACTGTTTAATTTCATCATGAGGACTGAAGCTGCTTGATGCCTGGAGAAAGAGCACACTAGTACCAATATTTAAGAGAAAGAGAGACATAAAAGACCGTGGCAACTATGACAGCGTTAAACTTATGATGCACACAATGAAGATATGGGGAAAAGTTAGGATAAGAGACTATGAAGAGAAGTAAAGGTCAGTGACTATCAGGCTGGAGTCATGCCAGGCAAGTCAACAATGGATGCTACTTTTGCATTAAGACTGCCTGTGGAAAAATATAGAGAAAAGAGAAAAACTCTGCAGATGGTATTCATCGATCTTGAGAAGGCTTAAGACAATGTTCTGAGAGAAGTCAGCTCTCAGATCTGTATGAGATTGAAACGGATACCCGAAGACTACATCAGACTTGTCCAGGACGTGTACAAGGGTGCTGTTACCAATTAAAAGGCCCTGTGGAGAAACTGAACAGATTCTAGTAAAGTTGGAATACATCAAGGCTCAGCCCCTTTTTGTTCATGTTGGTGCTTGATGGACTTACAGAAAACATTCAGAGTGGCTTCCTGGTGCATGCTTTGTGCAGATGATGTAGTGTTCATGGGAGAGAGCAAAAAAGATTGAGAGAGATAGAATTGTGTGTACTTAAAAGAAATGGCATGAAAAAAATCAGCAGAAATATGGCCTGTACATTTGAAGTATATTTGCAGGAAGGCAATGAGTGTAAGTATGGCGGGGGGAAGGGGGAACCACTACCAAAGGTACAGAAGTTCAAGTATTTAGATTCAATAGTACAGGATGAAGGTAAACTCAATGACAAACTTACAAGCAACACTGGAAAGGGATGGACTAAATGGAGAGAAGTGAGCAGAATGATCTGAAATAGGAAAACGCCTATCAAATTGAAAAATAACTGAAGATTTGTAAGATGGTAATTAGGACTGCCCTTTTGTATGGCTCCAAACACTGGGCACTGAGGAAGAGACAGGAGCAGATCTGGAATATAGTAGAAAAGAAACTGTTAAGATGGATGCTTGAAGTTGCAAGGATGGACTATGTTTGGAATGAATGAAGTAGAAGAAGTGTGAAGGTAGTACCAATTATAGAATAGCTGAGGAAATCCAAGCTTGTATGGTTTGGGTGTGTGAAAAGATGATCAGAAGAATATATAGGAAACTCAGTGTTAAATTTAGAAATCGAGGGTAAGAGAAGGGTTGGAAGACCCAAAAGTAGTTGAATGGATGTCATACAAGAGGATTTGATTAGCTGTGGAGTTTCCAAGCAACTGTTTCAAGACAAACTGGAATGGAAAAGCCAGACTCGAAGAGCTGACACATACAGATGGGACTAAGGGTAGAAGAAGAAGATTAGTATCCAGGCTGCCTGGTGTCTCTGCTTTGCAGAACGCAAAGCAAAGAAATTCCAAATCCTTGTATAATTATTTTAGGTTTTTTTCCCGCTCCCTTAAACTGAAGTTTAGCCAGTGGGAATTCTCATCAGTATTTTCTTTGGGAATGCTGCTGTTCCCTCAGCCAAGTATGGAAATAATTAATAAACTGTATTTACAACAATAGGTTTATGTTTTAAATTATAAAACAGTTTTCACAAAGACACAAACATACATTTCTATGTACTTACCCTACATATTAGAATTCTCTTTTTTTTTCTGCACATCATGGTCCCTCCTCCTCAACTTTCCCACCACCCAGAATGGGATCTACATGACCCCTTTCTCACTCAAGGTACAAGCCCATCGCAAAGCAATGAGGTAGGTGCTGGTAATGCAGAGACTTTGTAGGCAAATACAGTAGTTCTCACATGCTCAGTGATTACTCCACCACCCACTTGGAAAATGGAGAAAGAATCTTTTCACAGCTCTCATTTCTATTGGAAAAGTGTCAAATGATTGTTAACTTGGTTTTGTACAAACAGAACACAAGCAGAAAGGAGCACAGTTAAATGTCTCAAGTGAAGGACACAACCAGTAATGCAACTGATGTGTCAACCTGGATGTGAGCCTTGGTGTTGGACTTGATTCCACACCCTGGCTCAAAAACAAGAGAGCTTGCAAATGAATCATGCCAATATTTAGACAAATCTAAACAAAACTGTGTAATGGGAACAAAGCAGGTTAGTGAAAGTTATTTCTAAAGCCTCACAAAGATAATCAAGATTGAAAAAATAGAATTTATCTGATTCTACAAATATTCATTCCTTTGAAAACCAACAGCCAGGAGACAGAAAACCAGAATTTCTAAAATCCACTCTTCATGCAAAGGCAACATTTCTTTTAAACTCTAATAGACTTGTATTTCATGTGGTTACAGGCAATATCCTCAATTACTGACTCATTGCTGAACACACAGTTTTCTAAGTAGCTCTCTCTCCTTCCTGACCTAAGTTCACTTCCTGCTTGTTCAAAGCAAGAGATCAAAATCCTTCACTTGTAAAATCATAATCTGTTGATAAGGAAATAGTGATGGTAATATCATAGATGATTACAAACTCCATGTTTACACAAGTTGGGTGGAAGATATGGAGGACAGGTTCAGTGGTGCTCATTAAATAGCTGCCAATTACTAATTTGGGTCAGGAAGTACTAAAGAGACTTCTGGCTTACCAATAACTTTTTTATTTATTTATTTTACACCATTAAATCTAGGTTCTATTCTGACAAACAGAATGTCAGAAAGAGCCCAGTAAATAGTTATTTCTATTCACGTGGACAGTTAAAACCAGCATCACCTGTGATAGTAATCTTTTTCCTCTTCGGACATGCTTTCCATAAGGAAATTCTTTAAGGTACAGGTATTTTCCAACCACTCAATCAGCCCTAATCTGTAACAAAAGAAATCATGGGTGGGAACAAAACCCCAGAGTTTAACTGAAGAAGAGGAGCAATATAAACAGAAAGCAGCATGGTCCACTTGACAGGTCACAAGGCTATAGGTTTTGTTCCTGACTCTGGTAAAGATCATGGTCTTGGGCAAGCCTCAAATTTCCTTGTGCCTCAGTTTCCTTATCCTTAAAACAGGATAATAGGATTTAACCAACGCTGGGATGTGCTGAGAGGTCTAAACGCAGGAAGTTTTATATAAACTGCTAAGTTATAATTATAAACCCAAATATATTCAGAAAAATAATTGCCAGACACAGCACTTTCAACAAAGATCTAAAAATATCATGTAAATGGTCTAAAAAAAATTTCATATCATATAAAAATTCCCAGAGCCAAGTGCCAAAAATTTTTGCACCAGCATTTGGCACAAAGAAATCCCACCTCCCAGCACAAAAAAGCTATGCGACTTTTGAGGTGAGGACTTTTATCCCTGAATGACAAGACCACGAAGTCCCTACCTGGTTGTCATGGGTATGACTTTGTAAGTTTTTATCTGCATGTTCCTTTGGCTGCACGCAGCATCTTGGGAAAGGATAATATTCATGACATCAAAGAGCTGCTCAATGCGCTGGTCCTGCCGGAGATCTTCACCACCTTTGACAAGAAAGGGGTGTTCCCGCTCATCACTGCCTCGGATGTTTATACGTTTTGGTTTCCTGATAGACGCCATTACTTTGATCTTGGAGGGAGGGAAAAAAGCAAAACATGTTTGGCACAGGTGAGAGGATGCAATGCTGTAGCATCAGGACTATCACTTAAACTCCTGGGCCTCTTACATTCCTGTGTACTGTGATCGTGTTGTTGTTCTTGCACCACTAGACTGCTTAATTTTTTGCTAATTCAGAAAAATGTAGATAAATCCATTGCCTCTGCAGAAAATATCCCATTATCCATATGGAACACACTGCAAACTAATATCAGTGTGTATTTAATGATGATGTTATAATGGCCATCTAATTAATAAGATTAATCTTTTGTGTACTGTTAGATATCTGCTCATGCACTGCTTCCCTCCCCACAAAAAACACAATACTGAGCCATGTTTTTACATTAGAAGCCAAAAGGGATATTATCTTTAAAGTTGTTAGCATACCCGTTCATCAAATCCAGAGATTTTTGCATGGTATTCTGGCAATGGTTTACCTTTACCATCATACTGACCTGAAGAAAAAATAAAACAAAGAGGCATACAGTCTTCATTTAAATATTAAAATAATTAAAAATTAAATGTTAGTTAATGATGGCATGCATATTCAGCCTAATATTGCATCTTATTAAACTAGCAGAAAACTAAAATTTTAAAAGTGTATATTTAAACATACACAGTATTTCATCTGGTCATTCAGTGACATGTATTATTTTTTCACCCATGCCATTAGATTTTGGAACTCTTATTGCTTTCAGAGGGCAGACCTTTTTCAAACTAGAATGCAAATCCATTAGATCTTAGTTTAAAACCTGCTGGGATCAAGGGGTTAGAAGCAACATAAAAGTTCAATGATATTTTTTTAAAAGCAAAGATATTTTAAAATACCACAGCAGTAAATATAGCTAAATCTAGTCTTAAGAAGAGGAGAATCCTGGTAGTTTGAGACAGGAAAGATCCCTCTGATTACCAAGTGCATTCGCCTGCAATGGCAGGATACAGGGCCACAGAGAGGACGCACTAGGTATCAAACTGAGAGGGCTCTTGTTCTTAGCTAAAGATGACTGGAACTTAAGGGTAACTACTATTCTTGTAAGAGTTCACTGTCCGTATTGAAATGGTAGCATACCAGGGATCTCCAGTTCGTTCCTCATGAATTCAGCTTTGAAGTCACTCATCCAAGGTGAGCATTCTTTCAGATTTCCAGGTTCTTTCTGGTCTTTCATTTTTGAAAGGAGAGAGAGTGCAATTCTACTGAAGTCATCAGCCTTCATATCTAACAGCGTTGAGCCGCCTTTTCCAAAATGATTGTTAAAATCCTCCCCAAAGGTCTGAAGTTGAAATTAATTTACAATAAAGGAATTAAAGTTCACTTCATACAAAGCAAGATCACACTGTGCCTCAGAGGAACAACACTGCATTTTTAGAGAATCAGTTTCATTTTAGTGGGAATTTATTTTTGGAATCCCTGGACATAGTAATTAATTATTAAGACAAGTCCTCTGTAACTTAAATTTATCATTTTATTTGTCTATAAAGCATTATGAACAACTATCACCCTGTAGTAATAAAGAAATAAAATGAGCCGTCAAGGGCATTGCATTCTGATTCCCATGGAGACTGTGAAACGAGGATTAGCACAAAAAAATCCCACTATGGAGGATCTGAGTAATATTCTAAGGAGGCTCAGACAACTGTTAGAGTATTTTTTCTATCATTTATGTTTTAGTTTAAAGTTGTTTTTTTTTTTTACTTCAAGTCTACTTTTCTTTCTTGTTTGGTTACTAGATTCATAGATTCTAAGGCCAGAAGGGACCACTGTGGTCATCCAGTCTGACCTCCTGTATAGCACAAGCCATAGAACTTCCTTAAAATAATTCCCAGAGCAGATCTTGTAGAAAAACATCCAACCTTGATTTAAAAATGGTCAGTGATAGAGAATCCACCACAGTCCTGGGTAAATTATTCCAGTGATTAATTACTCTTACTGTTAAAAATTTACACTTTATTTCCCATCTAAACGTCTAGCTTCAACTTCCAGCCACTGGAACGTATTATATCTTTCTCTGCTAGACTGAAGAGCCCATTATTAAATATTTGTTCCTCATTGCAATCAAGTCACCCTTTAACCTTCTCTTTGTTAAGCTAAATAGATTGAACTCCCTGAGTGTATCGATACAACATCCTTCTTGAATTGTGGGCACCACAACTGGACACAGTATTCCAGCAGCGGTCACACCAGTGCCGAATACAGAGGTAATAACCTCTCTGCTCCTACTTGAGATTTCCGCTTATGTATCACAGGATTGCATTAGCTCTTTTGGCCACAATCACACAGAGCGCTCAAGTTCAGATGATTATCCACCTCCCCACCCCACCCCACTCCAAATCTTATTTCAGAGTCAGAGTCCCCCATCCTGTAAGTATGGCCTACATTCTTTGTTCCCAGATGTATACACTTACATTTAGCCATATTAAATGCTTTTTGGTTTTTTGGCACCCTGTTAACTAAGTGATCTAGATTGCTCTGAATTGATGACCTGTCCTCTTCATTATTTACCACTCCCCCAGTTTTTGTTTCATCTGCAAACTTTATCAAGTGATGGTTTCATATTTTCTTCCAGGTCATTTAGATGTGTCTATCACTCACAGTGCTGCACTGAATAGGAGATACTATATGAGGAGTGGCCCATTTAAAGAGCTGAACACAGATATTTTTATTTTATCACAGTCATTTGGCAAAAGTAGGCAGGGCTGCACAAAAGTAAAACAAGTTCCACTGAAGACAAGATCAATGTAGTATGTATGTTGTACTGTGCATTAACAAGCCTCCTTTCTTTTGTGTGTTCTTGAAATATATCAGAATATTTTTAGTTCTGATGAAAATTAATTAAGCTAGAGAGGACTTGACCTAATAATTAATTGCAATGTCCAGAGATTCCAAACCCAAATCCACTAATCCCCATTAGAATGAAACTGCTTCTCTAAAAAGGCAGTGCTGGAAATCATCAGCATGTTTAACATTAAAAAAAGCACACACACACACTCACTCTTCCTTCTCCATTTCTTTGTCACTAACTGCTCAGATATTTCAGGATTCTCGGCACAGCCACAGCCATCAACAAGACCCCAAATGAACTGTCCATCTGGTGCCTCTAAATCATTACGATAGGAATAAGAGGCCAGAGTACCACACAAGTACATAGGCAGAAAGCTTTGGGTAAGGACAGAGGCAAATGCACTGGCATGGAAGCAGAGGGGAATGACTAAACAAGTGTAAACTAATGCCTCAGGTGGGAACATTCTACATGGCAGAGCAGTCAGGAAGTGTCAGCTGAACGGTAACAAAACTAAAGCACCACAGTTATTGATTAATAAGTATTAAAGGCCCAGTCGTAACTCAGTCATTCATACGAATGAGGGCTGCAGGATTGGGCGAGGACCTCCTATATGATTGATACTGTCCTTTTTAACTTTCCAGTATACCCTTCTCATCCCATTACACACCAACAGCATTTCATACATACCTGAATAAATCTCCTTCTGAACAACCCAAGACCTGGAGCCTGTAATTCTCCTAAGTTTCTGTACATTCGTTCATACATTTCCTTAAGGTTATTTTTATTTCTCTGAGTTTTTCCCAACTCATTTTTGACATCCTCAACCCAATCCTGTGAATACAGAGAGAAGGGGCTGAGGACTGAAGAAAATAATTTACACACTCTCTCTTTTGTAACCCAGTCAGATGGTATTAGGTCTACCGATTATGTGACTTAGAATTTAAAAGTCTGCTATAATCATTTTGGAGCAAGCTGAAAACTACAGGAGTGCTATGTAAAATGCTGTTTCTTATACTTTGTTTATTATAGTAGTGCCAGGAGGCCAACTGAGTGCAAGGCCCCATTGTGCTAGCCACTGTACAAAGACAGAATAAGACAGTCCCTAACCTAAAGAGTGTAAACTCTAAATATACAAGACAGACATAAGTAGGGTTAAGGAGTATATTGTACAAGCAGAAGAAACAATGCAATGATTGCAAACATTATGCTAGTTCTACCACATCTTCTGCTTTTGTTTTGTTATTTAAATCCTTTCAGTGAGGTTATATTAGGAGGGGATTAGCTAGGTGAAGTGCTAAAGGGAAGGAGCAAGAAGGGTTAGAGTTAGTGAGGAAGGGGCTAACATCAGATCAGAACAGGGATAGGAATGTTCAGAGTAAAAATTGCAGAAAGCACTATGATGACATCATCTGTGGCCATCAATCCCTGCAACAGTTCTCCAGCATCAGTCTGGCTGGCTCCTCTCTGCATTATCTCTCTCAAAGGCCAGATGGCTGAGGGGTTCCTACTGTACCTTAAAGAGCATCACTGGATTAGAAAGCTGTTCCAGGGCATGAACAAAATCTTGAATCACTCCTCCTCTGTCTAATTTACTCTTTATCCTGTGAAAGAACAGACCATCAGAATTGGGCAACAAAAGCTGTCCTCAGCATATTCTTGTCCGGTCTTCACACAAATACTTTCTATGTGTAAAACCTGAACACATATAATTCTATGGGGTTCAGGGACAAGAGGGACTCGAGGATGGGAATTCTCTCTCTCTCTCAGGCTGCAGAGGAACAGCAGCGGAACCACTTACTGGCCTCTAATACAGCACTTAAATCTGTCCGTCTCTCTCTCTCTGCAACCTGTTATTTTTTGGTATTTGCTAAGAGTGTGCTGTGAAAATAGCAATATTTTGAACTGGCAGCTCTCCGGTGGGTACAGCAATCAGCATTAACAAGACTGTATACATCCAGCACATGCCAGTGAAGCTGCGTGTGGGTTATTTATTCTGAGTAGCACAAGAAGTGTGGACCTTTGCCTTCTTGTCTCAAACTAAGATATGATGCAAAAATCATGAGAAAAGACAAAGGGACACATACAATAATAGTAATTTTACAAGGGCTGTGTGATAACCCATATGAGAAAGTTAGGCATTACATGCTATTGTAGTCAACTAAAACAGCTCTTGCCCCACTAACAGATGGTGGTGAAAAGCAACGCTAGGGAGATCAAAAAGAAAAGGAGTACTTGTGGCACCTTAGAGACTAACCAATTTATTTGAGCATAAGCTTTCGTGAGCTACAGCTCACTTCATCGGATGCATACTGTGGAAAGTGTAGAAGATCTTTTTATACACACAAAGCATGAAAAAATACCTCCCCCAACCCCACTCTCCTGATGGCTGAGGACTCTAGAATAAGGGAGCAGTGTGTTTTATGCAATAAGAGCAGCCTTCTAAAAGGAAAGCCTGGGCATTCACCTCACTGCTCTTTTTGATGTACAAGGATAGCTTATTTAATTAGTTAAATTATTTTTTAATTAACAAGTGTCTTTGCTCATTTTGTTATATTTGAAAGATTAAAAATGTCAGGGCCTCACTTTCCTCTCTTTGCTAAAGGATCTTAGAAAACATTAGCAGATATGAATAGTGATGTAATTGGAGAGTGAGTTGTGGATTTCCCTCAACCCTAGCAGAGCAGAGCAGACAAGGAAGGATCCTCACTCTATGATTTTGCACCTGATACTTCATACTTCAAAAGAGCAGGAAAAGGCAAACATTTTTCTTTTATGTTTTGTAGTTCATTTTTATACGGCTGTGGGAGGCTAAGCATGAGCAAGGACTATGGGTGCTCAGCACCTCTAAAAATAATCTAGCCACTTACTTAAATTCCTAAATATGGATGGAGGTGCCTAATTTTAGGCACCCACATTAGAAAAGTTGGCCTAAAAGTACCCGTTTTTCTATGCCTTCGAACCAAGCACAGTAGATACCAAAATCTAGCTACCATTTTCTATGCTTTTCACAGACTATCACTTCCTATTAAAATCTTATAGATTTGTAAGCAACATTTCAAACACCACCTTGCTACAAACTCCTTGTTCTTGTGGCCAGTTGCAGTGTCTTTGAAGGAATAATTTTCACTGCTGATCAGGAAAGGATAGACAATTGCCTGTGGGTAGTTATTCGCAATCTCTTCTACAGTATGCTGCACAGCTACGGCTTCCTCTTTGTCAAGCACTGCCATCAACTGGCTAATCCAACCAATGAACTGCCAGCAGGGAACTGATGAAATCTGCAAAACACAGACAGTGTTTTCACCTTCTATATATCTTGAAAAATCCGGACTATAAACAAAAGCAAACAAAACTACTCTGCGTTCCAAGTCAGCAGGCAGAAACACGTGGAAAAATAGACAACGTTAATTAGATTGCACAGAATGTCCCCTGCTGAAGCAATCATTTTCAGTTCTTGATAGGTTTTCATCTGCAAACATTTATGTCTCATTGGCTGAGCCAAGTGAGGCCCTACACTCAACTTGATGGCATTTCTGTGTCTGGTTGGATGTAACAACATTTGCATGATGCATCTGATCAATTCCAAACTTTCAAGCAACGTTCTAGGCATCAATGGACAGAACCCTATTGATTTTGCGGAAACCTAGAAAACGAGGAGGAAATGGGGGACACAGAGCTCCTGGCACCTGGTTAGCCCAAAATCAGTAGGGTTCAACACAGCAGCTTTAACCAGGTCTGTGTTTGATGGCAGCCATTAACACCTTCCAGCATCACAACATATCCCATCTTAGCTCTACCCTTTGCCTCAATGGAATTTGAAATGTTGACACCCTAAATGACTTAATGAAGGACTCCTGATGAGCAACTATTGTTTTTGTGGCATCTGTTAGCTAGGACAGACTTCACCCATAATGTTCTAATGGGGAATTCATTACTGTCACAGTTCTTAGGGTGTGTCTATGTCAAGTGGCTACAGCAGCACACCTATGGTGCTGCAGTTGTGCCGCAATAGCCACTGTAGTGTAGATGCTTTCTACATAGACGGAAGGGTATCTTCTGTCAGTGTAGTTAATCCATGAGAGGTGGTTGCTAGGTCAATGGAAGAATTTTTCCATCAGCATGCTTGAGTCTATAGTAGGGTTAGGTTGAGCTAACTATGTTGCACAAGGTGCAAAATTTTTCATAGCCTTAAGCGATGCATCTAGGTTGACCTAAGTTTTAGGTGTAGACCAGGTCGTAGTCTTCCTGTCTTGGCTTCCACAGATACATTCTCAGCTCAGTGGGGCAGCCAAGCTGCGATTCTGTTCCCATGATGCCTTCTCAGTATGTCCCTATATCAATGCACTGCCCCCCCCAATCTGTAACCACTAGCATATAAATTCAGTTAAAAAAGTGGTTTTGAAACAAGCCTGTGCTAACAATGCAGAAACTATACCGGCATAGCTATGCCAGCATAAACCTATAATGCAGACACAGCCTGCACCGATGGAAGAGGTTTTTCCCAGTGGGGTAGGAGCACCACCTTCCTGAAAAAAGTTTAGTTATGTCAATGGAAGCATTCTTCCATCAAACACAGCTGCATCTACACTGTGGGGGTAGGTCAGCACAGCTATGTACACCAGGAGTGTGTGAGAGAACTTTTCAGTGTAGACTAAGACAGGAGCAGTCACGGGGGGGGGGGGGGGGGGGGGAAGATGTCACACAGTGGCCTGGCATGGAGGAAAAGGGTTACAAGGAGTCCTTGAAAGAGGGGATGGGAAGCTTGTGGGGGAAAATGAAGGGATGCAAGGAGACCCTGATGTGTGCAAAGCACTTGGCTGACAGAAATAAAAAGTGTGCAGCCCTCTAGTCCAGTGATTCTCAACCTATTTATCATTGTGGTCCACATTTGTGGCCCTCAAAGTGTTAGCTGGGCTGCAGCTTGAGAACCACAGTGCCCCCCACCTAACTCCCTCACACACAAACCCCTAAGCTCAGCACCCTCCGCCCAGAGACCCCTCCACAGAGTGGGGCCAGGAGCGGAGAGCTGGGTGTGGGGGCAGGGACACCGACCTGCGACCTTGCTGTGCGGGACAGGGTGGGTAGCCAGGACCCGGACCCTACACCCCACTGTGCAGGGCCAGGTGCTAGCCGGCTGCCTGGACCCAGCTATAGGGGGCCAGGCAGAAGCCAGGACCCCGACCCCAGAGCCTGCCAGGACCCTGTTGTGCAGGGCCAGGCAGCAGCCAGCTGCCCGGCTGGGGTGCCTGGAGCAGGGCAGCTGGGAGCCCGTGGCCTTTAGCACACACCTGAGCTGGGCCGCAGCTGTGTGCTAATTGGGCTGCATGCAGCCCGCAGGTTGAGAACGGCTGAAACAAACCGTTTAGAAATGGCCATAGGGGATGGGCAGGCAATCACAGCCTGAAGCATGCTCATCCCTGCCGGAGGCGACATGAAGAAGTGGCTAGTGGGGAGGGACATGCCCCCCCATTTCTCTGGGCAGACACCCAGAAGCAAGGAGGCAGCAGTTGCCCGGCAACAGCACTCTCAGTCATCCCCTTCGCTTCCCCCATCCCATTCCCTCCCCTTTCCTCTCCCAACTCCACCCCCTTTCTTCCCCACACTGTCCCCTGCCCCATTCCCCCATCCCCATCTCTTCCCCCATCCTGTATCATCCCTCTTCTTTCCCTACTGCCTCTTCCCCCCCACCCAAGGCAATCACCACCTGTCCAGAAATGGGACACAGCACATATAGAAGATGACAGTGATGGGCACTATGACGCAGGAGGCAGCGTCCTGGAGCTGCCTGCCAGCCTCAGCTGAGGAGAGGGCCAGAGGGAGCCTCTTCCCACCCTGACAGCTAAGCAGAGCTGCGAAGAAATCGGGGGAGCGGGGAGGGGCAATGTCTGCTCAAGCTACACCCACAGCTGACACGGGTTCCCGTGGTCTCTAGATTTTTAGCACCTGGTCACCAGTGTTAACCAATACCTGACAGTGTGTTCCTGCAGCGTGGGGAGACAGAGACAGGAGGGAGCAGAAGCAGCAGGCTGCCGGCTGAGCTCCTTCCAAGCCATAGGGGACTGCTTGGCCTTTCCTGCTGGCAGGATCGCTCCAGCAGGGCTGTGAGAGCAGGCTCCCCCTCACCCAGCTCTGGCCCCAGCCCCTGCCTGACCGGAGCAGCAAACTTAATTATTTTTAGCACACAGCTGCGGTACTGGGCCGCAACTGTATACTAATTGGGCCGTAGGTGGCCCACGGGCCATGTGTTAAGAACCACTGTTCAAGTCTTATTTCTTCATTAACCAACTCAGCAGCTGACTCAGCAAAAAGTGCAATGCAACAAGTTCCAAACATCCCATTAAACTAACATACAGATTTACACAATAATCCAAAATTCAATTTGAAGTAAAGGGATTCCGTTCAATAAATATTTGGTTCACAATCAACTCTGCTGTCCCAGGAATGGAAGTAACTAACCTCTCGTGCCATTAGGCTCAGTGTCTCTGCTGGATACCTTTCTATTATTTGCAGCAGCCTAGGAAACTTTAGCCTAGCATCTCTGGAATTCAGCTTTAAAGCTTTTATCATTTTCTCCACTACAATGGCTGGGAATGTCTGCAGATCCAGAGCACTGACATCTGCCAAGAAACATTAAACAAAAATTATCAGAAACACCGTCTTTTTTTCCATCCCTTTGATCGTCTAAAACATCATCTTTACTTTTAATTGTATTATCTACTTTCTTGGTGCTCTGTATGGAATTTTAACTTTTTTTGTTTTTTACTTTATTCTGTTTCCCATATGAAGACTTTTTTGAACTGCACACACCACTAGTCTGTGTATTCTTGGACTGTAAGCATTAGCTTTTATCAGGAGGCTGCATCATCACTAGTATCTTGCCCATGTTATACACAGCATTGTCATGGTCTGGGAATGAACAAGAGGAGCATCTGCTGGATAGGATGCATATCCCACCAGTAAGATGGAGACCTCATGACTCACTAATGGTGAAGCCAGAAGCAGCTGTCAGAAAGAATAAAAAGGATGTAAACAACATCCAAGTTGAGGACAATCTGTTTACATTTAAATTCAAGTCATATAACTTTCTGGGATTTCAGGAGCAGAGTGAAGCCTGATGTATTTTAGGTAAATCCTCCACAACAGGAGTTACTCCCTTGGTATTAAACACCACCGGTTATAAATTCTTCCATGTACAAGAATATTTTCTTTTTAAATGGCCCACCTCAAGCCCCTGCATTTTACTGCTCTCTATTGGCACTCTCCCATCTGAAATTTGCATAACAGTAAGATGAGAAGTCCTGACAAATATTTTAATTTCTGACTCACCAGATGAACCTTCTTCCTCTTTACGGAGATGCTTGTCACAGAAATCAACCAAAGTCATGTAAGCATTTATGACTCCTGTAAGGTCTACGTGCTCCATAGAGTGAGACTGCACCTCTTCTTCAGCCTTCCTCACTGCAGTGCTGAAGTACTGGAAAGCCCTCTTGTTCAGACCTGCTATCACCTGAAATTCAACCACAAGTGGAAACCACAACAAGGAGAGTTCAGCAAATAGGTCATGGTGAATATTCAACAAATTTAGTCTCTTTTTTCTATTTGCAAATGAAGACTGAGCACGTATTTGTCAAATACTTTATGTGAACAGTTCTTGATCTGTAGATGATTCTTGGCTGCAAGTATTCAATATTTGAAATTTGAGCTGTATTGGATACATAGATCATATGGTATTAGTTCTGTTCCCTGTCTGGATAGGCATAAATCTTAGATTGGGGCTTCCAACGCAAGTCATATTTATTAGTTTAAAATTCACTTTCTATGAACATTCTCTACAATTTGGTATTTCCAAGCTAGTAAACTCATTCAATAGACTATTTGTAAACAGTTAACGTGAAAGAGACACAAGCACAGCTGAAGAAAATTAAGTTTTTTAGTTTGAATGGCCATGAGAATATGTGGGGGATTTTTGTTTTGTTAAAAAGCCCAGATCTAGTTTTAACCTTTATTTATACACAAATCATGTTTTTTTCTATTATGAGAACTGAGGCACAATGTGGTCATCCCAGATTTCTCTACCACAATGTACTGAATGGAAGAAATCATTTACAAAGCATTTTACAAACAAACTTACCTAAACTCCGTATACAGATTCCATCATCTACCACCTACTTGGCAGAAATGTGCCAGCTGTTTAGCAGTATTCAGCAATACCACCCAACAGTTTAGGAACAGCAAGTGAAAAATACTGTATCCAATATAAACTACACTGTGAATTTTTTTGGGACAGTCCCAGGATATAATCCTTTTGGCTAGAAGCAGGCAGGAGGATTAATATGATAAAAGGCATCTCCTTAAAAATCACTTCCTAGAACTGTATTTTGTAATATATCCCATTGTCTTGGAAATGCAACAACTCATGGAAAGCCTGGTTCTCCAGAGCTGTGCTTGTAGCAAAATGATTCATATTATTTAGATAAAAGAGCAGACTGCGTCCAGGGACAGAAGCTTGGCTCAGCAACTTGGCTGACCAGGCATCTCAGAGCAGGTAACATTTTGGAGAACAGGGACTTCAGGCAAATTTGAAAAGATTTGGTCTAACTTTTTTAAAATGTTTGATTAATCCCTAGTGGATGGAAACAGAGATGTCATTCTTCTTTCTCCTCCCTACCCCCACTTCCTTTCTTCCCTTTCCCTCCCTTTTCGTTCTTTTATCTTTTCTATTCTTCCCTTATTTGTTTCGGGGGAGGGAATCAAAATATAAACAAAAAACCCTACATTGTGAAGTTTATGGAGGCAAAGGGAAATTATTGGACTTGGAATTTGGTCAGGAGACAAGTGTTAGCACCCTTAGGTCTTGCAGAAGGTACCATGTTATCTCAGTTTGATGTCTCATCCAGAAGGTAGTATAGTGCTCTCTAGTACCATGCTGGGATACTGGTTAAATACTGACTCAGAGGGAACAGAATCATCCACAAAATGATGGATACCACTTACTGCAGTATCTTTCTGGAGGTCTCTCAAATAAGTATGATCTTTCTTAGTTTTTAAGGATCACAGCACAAGGTGGTACGGAAGAGATTTCATGCTTACTTTTCAACTGCTCATTATAAAGAATGTTGTCATTCATTCTGGTAGAGTAACTAGCACAATAATTTTTAACTTTATGAAATAGTTATAATAATTTTTGTCCTTATTATACTGACACTGTTCATTTACAGATTGTACTTGCTCCTGGAGAGACAAATAAGACTGTTTGTTCATTCTGACTGTAGTTACTCCCAAGGCTCTTAATAGAGGGCAGCTATCAAGATCAGCAGATATAAATTGATATATGCAGTTTAACTCTCCATTTGGTTTCCTTTGAAAGACATAAGTTCAGTTCCAGGGCATCTTGAACAACTCTCAATACATACATTTGAAGATCTGGTAGGATCTCCAATTGCGTGCTTTTTATATTGTACTCCTGCTCAATTAAGGCAAAGGACAATGGGACAAATTTTACTTTTTTCTGCTCCTAGCTATGGTTGATCATTAAAATGACTAAACAATCATTAAAATAAACAGAAAATTAGCTATATTAATATTAGGAATTGACTATCTTCATGGGAGATTCATGTGACCAGCCCTGCCTGATGTTAGCATGGATTTCGAAGAGCACCACGCATCCCACTATGAGGCTGGTCTCTGCTCCCTCACCCTTCTTGCCTTTGTGCATGCACATGCTCTCGGACAGACCTCCTTCCTCTATATAAGATGTCAGTAGGGACAAACACTAGCACAATCATGGAGGCTCTGGACACAGCAGATTCAAAACCTGCCTCCACAAGTTTTTCTTTACCATCTTGGTGGGAGTTTGGGGCATGAAACCTCCTCTCCAGCAATGAGTAGGAGAGGACTGTCCAGGGGCAGGAGCCCATGACTGACTAAGCGGGGTCCAGATCAGACTAACAGCAGCTGCAGCTCATTGGAGAAATCAGTGCTAGCAACAGAGAGCAGTAGCATGGGTTTACTGTAGTAACATGGGCTTAATGTAACTGAGTTAATGAATTACATAACAAAATTAGCTAGCTACAATAATGAGTAAGAAGCTCCTTTCCCTTCTCATTTACCTTCTCAGAGTTTTCAGGCCTCTCTCCAGAAAGCATCACGACTTTCCTAGCTTTTTCTTCCTCCATTTTTTCAAGACATCTTGGATCTTTGCTAAGGGCACTGGCCAAAATATGGTAAGTGGTACCCAACAGAAGGTTTTGGTTGCGGAAGGCCACTATGTTTTTACTCAGGTAGTCAGTTTTGCTCTCATCTGTTCGAATTCAGAAATAAAGTTGGTAATTTGGCAGTAAAATGGATTCCCATTACAAACAGGAAGAGAATCCATAGCATAGGTTCTGCATCAATGGAGTCTGAATAGATAACATTATTACCCAGTAAAGAGATGGTTTTCAACACAGTGAGCATTTGTTCAGGACTATTCTGGCTCTGACTGCGACTATGGCTAAAGCGGCAATAGCTGTGATTCCATCTCAAGAGCCAGTCTTCTCTGGTTTTAGACTCTCTGTGCAGATCCTTCAGAAGCTTCATGGCAACTGAGAAGCTGTTCTACATTAACAGATCAAAATGGGAATTTTCAATAATGCATTAGAAGAAGGGGAAATAAAAAACTACTGTTTGCAGCAAATGAAGAGATCCAGGGATATTGCAAGCGCCTTTACAGGATTCACAACGTGTAACAGGAAAGGTCCTGGGAATTCCAGCAAAGTGTGAGGGGCACCACTACCTTTTGGGCTGGGTGTGAAAAACAGGCTTACACATGGAAGTATTTGATAAAAATAAAAAAAAATACACAAACAATCTAGCTCCAGTCATTTTTAACTCAAATCCTACTTAAAATACAGAGGTCAACATGTCAACTTTTTCCACCTTGATAGTCTGGTCTCTAAATTAGGTCTCTACATCTATCTTTAGACCCATTAACAAGTGGTTTGACTTTCAGGGGTACTGAGTACCCATTACTCCCACTGATCTCAATGGAGACTTTGGGTATTCAGCACCTCTGAGCAACAGGTCACTTAGGGTTAGATTCAGAAAGGGATTTAGGTGCCTACCTTCCACTTTTGGTGCCTAAATCCCAAGATCAGACACCACTAGTATTAAAACTCCCACAGCTCAGCTGCTGCTGAATCCTGTAGATTTTTAACTCACTTGGTGCGTAATTTTTTGCAGAACAAGTTACCTAGGCACCTATGTTTCTGCCTCTGTGTATCTGAGCCTCTGCTCCATTCTAGACATCTGGACACCTAAGTCCCAATGTGATGCACAGGCCGGGGAAACACAGCTGTTCCTCCACCTAACTTGCACGCTGGGCCTGAGCTGGTAAGCAGGTAAGCTTGCCTGCTGGACCTGGCCCCACAGGTAAGCTCACACAAAACAGACAGTGGGACTTAGCTCAGTCCTTATGATACTCATGTGGAACATGGAAAACCCCAGTTCAAGGGATCAGCAAGTGAAGGCCCCAATCACTAGGTATGGAATATTCTGATGTGGCCCTCCCTCAGTCTGTCCTGTAGAAGCAGTTCCATTGTGGATAAACAATTAAACAGTCATTAGTCCGGAGCGAGAGAGAGCCTGGTGGTTTGAAAACTCACCCAGAATGTGGGAGGCCCAGGATCCCTGCTCTAATGACTAATTATTTTTTCCAGAGAGGAAAAGCTTCAAAAGGAAAGACTGAGAGAGTCCCATATAACAATATCCCATAGCCCAATGGTTAGGGCACTTGCCTGAGAGGTGGTGGCAGATCCCTGTTCAGATCCTTTACCTTACTAGAGCAGAAGATAAAAATAGAAATATAAATACATGAAATTAAAAAACTTTAAAATGTGATACATTATGCTACTTACACATGCCCCCCACAGGCCCACAACTATAACATTTCTGATGCTTTATTTATTTGTTCTGGAAAGTACCAGGAACATCTGGTGAACGAAAAGAGCCTTTGGGCACATTTCCTGAAATTGCACATTTTAGAAAAGTTGTTAATTAACAGCTGCCATCTACAATTCTGTAGAAAAAGAACCAGGCTTCCCAGAACATACTATGGGGGGAAATCCCTGCATTGGCAGCAGCATGACATGGACAACCTAATCTGTCTTTTCCAGTTCTAATAGCTATGGTTTTCCAATGAATCAAGCACTACCAGACAGTGCAGAGTCACCTGTTTCCTGGCACTCTCTATCATCTTCATTTTCATATTAAATTTGCAGCTTCTAATCATTGAATGAATGTCTTCTTCCTGCATATCTGCTTCCATTTTGTCACCAACATCTCCCCTTCCATCCACCTCCATACTATCATCAGCCTGGATGTTAGGCAGTTTCTCCTGAATTTTTCCAAGAAAGAAACACCTGCACAATGGTGAAAGGAAATATAAGACATTAACATACAGTGAGAAGCACACAGGTGATTTTAATCCTTCCTCTCCTTGATCTATATTCAATGCTGCCAAATTTCCCACTGGTAAATATGGCTAAGCAGCTTCAATCACTGACTGATGTCACTATTATTTGTGATTTTGATCCTCTTCAGTCAGGAGTAGGCATATTCAACTAATAGAATTAATAGTCACAAACAGGGTGTAATGAATACCCCTCTGTCTTGAAATGGTGTTCCTTACAAATATTTCATTTTTTAATCCTGGCTATGGGGTTAGATTTTTATTGGAGACTATGGAGTTTAGGTGCTAGAAAATGTCCATTATTACATTTTTCTAGAATACTACCCCAAATGTACGAAGATAAACCTATAGCCCTTTCTCTAATGACAGCATAATTGTAAGGAACATGTATACCGGCTTATAAAATATAAATGCCAGCTAGAGCTGACTGAAACTTGGGATTTCCAGTTCATGGAAAATTTCAGTATTTCAAAGGGCAGTGGTGAAGCTGACAAGAATCATGTCAATTTCAGTCAGCAGCTGCCAGGATTCCCAGGATCCAAGGCAGCCCCACTATATTCACAGCCCTGACACTGGGGGCCGCAGAGCTTCCAGACATCTAGGCCTGCTGGCTCCAAGTCTTTCAAGTGGGTGGGTCCTGGGAGCCAGTTGATCTGGGAGCAGTCTGCATGGTAGGGCTGCCCAAAGCCATGGACCCTAGAAGCCCAGGCTCCCCAGCAGCCTGCCATGAAACCAAGCAGAGTTCCGGTGGAAACCTGCCTGTGATTCAATTAAAGTTTATCAAACCAGAGATGCTTCTGTAACACACTTCAGGTTCAATAAATCGGCATTTCCCAATGAAACTCTATTTCACAGGAAAAATCCTTACCAGCTCTAGCACGAGCCTATATTTCATGTCAAACTCTGACCCAACTGAAAATCTTATTTAGGTTTGCACAAGTGACCTTTCAGATTTTTATTACAGTAGTGCCCTGAGACTCCAGTCACCATCAAGGGACCCACTGAGATATCCTTACTCACAGTGACTATTACCTTACTCTATAAGTAGGCCCATGAACTTCAATGGGACTGCTTACCATGTAAACTGTTACTCACTGGGAGTCTGGGTATCAGTCTGGCTCTGCACTAGGTGCTGTGTAAACACCATAGAAATACGGTCCCTGTCCCAAGGAACCTTATAACCTAATTTAAGAGAAGACACAAGTAGGTATCTTAAAAGCCCACAGCAAGCTTTCGGCAGTTTGTCAACTCTCCAAAGCTTGTAAGTTTTGGGGCTTTCCCAAAGGATAAAGCATGAAATGTGTTTTGGTTCACCTCTAACCTAAGTAAGCTCCTATGCACACGAGGTTTTGGCTCCTGGCTGAACGAACACTGCCAAGCCTGCTGAGACTCCATAATCAGCAAATTTTAAGGAGCTTATTTGGCTCAGAGAGAGGTAATGATGAAGACTGAGGAAAGGAGAGTGATCTGAAGTTGCATTGAGAGAAAGGAGAGGATGTGGAGAAATATTATGGGGAGGAGAAAGAAATTAAAAGGTTAGAGAAAGCATCTGAGCCTCTTGAGAGCTTGCCTAAATAAAGTCTCTCAAGGGTCAGCCATTTCAGGTAACTGTTGCACAGCAGAAGTTTTGGTTATAGTAATAGTTAAAGACAGTCACATAAATACCTGAAGAACATGGTGATGACTGGGGTTGGGTTCTTTGTATAAAACCTTGTTAAAACTTCTAGCTGTTTAAAGACATCTGGTAATTGAGAGCCCATTATTGTGACTTTTACTCACGCTGAGGGGCACTTAGTGAGTAGCCCCATTGTGATAAATGTGACTATTCACCCATCTACTCCTCAACATATGTAAGGATTGAAAAATTGGGCCAAGGATGGATGGATGGCAAATCTTAATTTATAATCCTTATTTCTTTATCGTGTACCTAGCTATTGATGGATGACAAACAATTTTAAGCTTTAGGCTATTGGTCTAATCTGCTAACTACACTATTTATATGAAAACATCCTCTTATCCACCTACGCACCCAGTCTGCCCTTTGCTCCTCTCCATATCTTAGTAATATGAAAACAATTTGTTCCATCTGAAAGGCAAGACACAATAGTACTTAGAAATCACGGAGTGCTAGATTCCAACCAAAAATTTCTACAAGCAACATGAGAAATATAGCAAGCTTAACTATCACGTAGAATCATAGTTAACAGACAAGTATCTCATCTTACCGGTTTGTAATAATGTCATCCCAGATGTTCATGGGGTCCATTTTATCATCTGGATATCTGCTTGTCCAAATTCTGAGAAGTCTCTTAAGGGAAGCTTGAGAAGCTAAGCTGCCTAAAATCAATTAAAAATACTTTAAGAAAAGGCTGCATGGAGGTAATGTGAAAATGTAGGGGGTCAAACCATAATGTTTAGAATGAGAAAAGCACAGATTGACACAGCAGCAGCCAGCAGTTACTATAATGAAACTCACTCAAATTTCCTGACTCCTATTAAATGAATCATTGTCTGGTGTTTATTATACTATTTTCTAGGCATTGCTGTATCTCAACTACTAGAGAGTAAAGAAACTAAAAGGAGCAATAATTATCACTGAAAAAGAATGACAGTTATCAGTATTCCTCATAGGAGTATAGTGGAATACAAAGGTACAATTGTTAACTAGAGTTTTGTACTAAGCTGATAAGATGTAAATAACTTTATATTTTATGCCTAAAATGGCAGATATTAATGGAACACATGATCTGTCTATGCTGTTCACTACTATCTGGCGGATGTAATTGCAGAGCCATTGTCCATTATCTTTGAAAACTCATGGCAATCGGGGGATGTCCCAGATGACTGGAAAAAGGCTAATGTAGTGCCCATCTTTTAAAAAGGGAAGGAGGAGGATCTGGGGAACTACAGGTCAATCAGCCTCACCTCAGGCCCTGGAAAAATCATGGAGAAGGTCCTCAAGGAATCAATTCTGAAGCACTTAGAGGAAAGGAAAGTGATCAGGAACAGTCAGTATGGATTCATCAAGGGCAAGTCATGCCTGACTAATTTAGTTGCCTTCCTTGATCAGTTAACTGGCTCTGTGGATGAGTGGAAAGCAGTGGATGTGTTATTCCTTGACTTCACCAAACTTTTGATACAGTCTCCCACAGTATTCTTCCCAGCAAGTTAAAGAAGTATGGGCTGGATGAATGGACAGAAAGCTGGCTAAATTGTTGGGCTCAACGGCTAGTGATCAATGGCTCCATGTCTAGTTGGCAGCTGGTATCAAGCGGAGTGCTCCAAGGGTCGGTCCTGGGGCCGGTTTTGTTCAATATCTTCATTAATGATCTGGAGGATGGCGTGGATTGCACCCTCAGCAAGTTTGCAGATGACAGTAAACTAGGAGGAGTGGTAGATACGCGGGAGGGTAGGGATAGGATACATAGGGACCTAAATAAATTAGAGGATTGGGCCAAAAGATAAGGATCAACAAGGACAAGTGCAGAGTCCTGCACTTAGTACGGAAGAATCCCATGCACTGCTACAGACTAGGGACCAAATGGCTAGGCAGCAGTTCTGCAGAAAAGGACCTAGAGGTTACAGTGGAAGAGAAGCTGAATATGAGTCAACAGTGTGCCCTTGTTGCTAAGAAGGCTAATGGCCTTCTGAGCTGTATAAGTAGGGGCACTGCCAGCAGATGGAGGGATGTGTTTGTTCCCCTCTATTCGACAATGATGAGACCTCATCTGGAGTACTGTGTCCAGTTTTGGGCCCCACACTACAAGAAGGATGTGGAAAAACTAGAAAGCGTCCAGCGGAGGGCAACAAAAGTGATTAGGGAACTGGAACACATGACTTATGAAGAGAGGCTGAGGGAACTGGGATTGTTTAGTCTGCGGAAAAGAATGAGGGGGGATTTGGTAGCTGCTTTCAACTACCTGAAAGGGGGTTCCAAAGAGGATGGATCTAGACTGTTCTCAGTGGTACCAGATGACAGAACAATGAGTAATGGTCTCAAGTTGCAGTGGGGGAAGTTTAGGTTGGATATTAGGAAAAAAATTTCACTAGGAGGGTGGTAAAGCACTGGAATGGTTTACCTGGGGAGGCGGTGGAATCTTCTTCCTTTGAGGTTTTTAAGGTCAGGCTTGACAAAGCCCTGGCTGGGATGATTCAGTTGGGGATTGGTCCTGCTTTGAGCAGGGGGTTCAACTAGATGACCTCCTGAAGTCCCTTCCAACCCTAATATTCTATGATCTATCAAACTAGTCTAAAACTAATCATGTGTAATTTTAAAGAGATAATTGGTATTTTAAATCATCATGCAAGGATTTTATGGCAAGGGCTAGAAACATAAAACATAACATAGCTGATGACCCTTTTTAAAAGTATCTTCACTGTTATCAGACACAGATTCAGAGTCTTTTGACATGTGAAAATAACTACACTCACTCTTTCCAAAAATAAAAAGCTCATTGCCACAATGTATATACACAAAATAAGCGAAAAATACTGTGGGGAAAAATATCTTACTTGGTTTGCTTATAAAATTGATGAATTCCTGTATTTCTGTTAAAGCTTGGACAGACTGCAGCTTTGTTAGTCGACTTCGGTGTAACAGATTATCAATACTGGAATAGTTCTAGGAGAGGGAAAATGATTTTTAAGTGATTTCTTATCATGTTTTTATTTAAAGCCCTGTAGAGCAGATAAATAACCGATCCTTCTATGTGCTATGCTCAACTAGATTGTGATTCATATCATCCTTAGAAAAGATGCATAAAACCAACCAGTATCAGTTTACACTAGTTAGAGGTTTTCAGAATGACACATCAGTGAACTAGGCTGAATAAACTCAGTGTGATATAGTGGGGGGGAGGAGGAGACAGAATGAATAAACTGAAAGGAGCAAGACACCCCCAAAATAGGGGGGGGGGGGCAATGTTGCACTGGATGGCTGTTTCCATTTCTTCAGTTCCTGAGGTGAAATCCTGACCCTAGGGAAGTCAACAGAAGTTTTGCCATTCACTTCAAGGGGGTCAAGATTCCATCCTTTATATTTTTATCTTGAAGGACTGTTCCAGTAGCAGCAAGGGCTGCACTTGACATGACTTCCAACAGAGAATCACAGCAGACATGTCAGCAGCTTTGTTACCTGCATGAAGGCCTGCATGCCACTGCTTATGTAATATCTGGCTCTGTCAAAGTCATCCTGCAAGATGTAGAGAAGACTCAGCTCTTGGCTGTAATACATTTCTATAAGGGCTTTCCTCTGTTCTATCTTCATAGCCTCATCAATGAAGGTCAGCAAGGACTGGTCATTGCCCCCATGGAGCAGTAACTTCAACTTACTCCGTATTATATATGGCAGATAGGTTTCCTACAGAGGAAAAAAGTAAAGTCTCTTTACTCCTGGGGCAGGATACTGAATAATCACTTCTGCCATCTGTTGCTGGTGATGTAGAACCGTATGCAAGACATATAGGGGCCTGGTTCCATCTGCTACAGGCCTAAAGATTTTCAAATTAGGAAAAGACTAACATATTTCACCAAATGTAATTATATTTTTCAGTGTACCTTAACCTTTTTCAGACTGACTCCCATCAACCAACAAGTCACATAGAGCCCTCTTCCGGTGGGCTCATGCAGTTGCACAGGTACTGGCGCTTTGCATTTCTTATCAACTTCAAGATAAATTCTGTTTGACCACCCAAATACAGGAGGAGGAGAAAAATAAATGACAGCAACATGAAGAGGACAATGTGACAAGGCTGGAGCCATTTTCTCAGTCATGGGACTAAAGGGCAACTTGAGAAGCAACAGAACAGCAAAAAATATTTACTTTAATTACTGTTGACGGTACTTTTTTATAAGAAAACTCATCTAAGTTGTGCAAAATACCTTTGTGATCAAGTCATTTTACCTCTATCCCTAATCAAAGCACCGCAGTAATGGCCCCTGTACAAATGCAATCAGCGTGATATCAAATCTAATCTAGCAATGATTTCACAAACCTGATAAAATGGATCACTCCAAGTTTTGTTTAGGTCTGGAGGTTGTCCGCTATCAATATTAACAGTGGAACAATACTCCAGTAACTTCCACTCTGTCAGATGGTTGTAGCATTCAAGAGATGCAAGTTCCCAGAAATCCTTTTCTGCTTCAGTAGGCTCACCATCCGACCAGTCTTGTTTAGAGAGAGCCTAGAAAAGGAATGTCAGATAAAAAAAACAAGTAGGGTCTTAGCGGCAACATTATGATCTTTTTACTATTCTAGCTGAACACGTTCAGGAAAACCTATAATGTTTTCACTGTTGCATGACAATATTTTATTCCTTTATCAGCATTTGTGTTTAATCAACAAATAGGACCAAAGAAAATGTTCCAAAGAATTCTTCAAAATTTAAGCCAGTCACACCTTTAACATATAAAACTCAATTCAGATGAGAGCTTCAGTCAACCTGCATTTGTAAAGAGCTGCATTTTTCCACCTTTCATTTAGACACAAACATTCTGTAGGTAAATCATTTCCACAGATTTTTTTATCTATTATCAACTTGTGAACACAAATAGAACTTACATGTGCAGATCATAGGCACTTAATTTGCACTCTTTAATGCTCTTTTGTATTTATTGAAATTATATTGATTTATGCCTGTAAAGTTGTGTGACACTAATGGAGATAACTTGAAAATTAGGCTCAATAAGCACTGTCTGTTATGAACTGTTATTTATATTGCATTTGGCCAAGTATCTTTTATTGTTCTTGAATTACATAATGAAGTGAACTAAATAAAAGAACGTTTAAAGCAACACGCTGTCTCAGAATTATTATTTTGATGGAAGTAAAAAAAGGGTCTTAAAAAAAATCTGAGAGGAAATAAACCATAAACCATGTAATTTTTTACCTCATCATACTGTTTAGCTGCTTCAGCATAATCACTTTTTGCCTCTGCTAACAGTGCATTCTGGGTAATTTCCTTAGTTCCAATCTTTCCACTGAAAATACCACGAAGAACATCATAATCTCCAACAGATCGATAAAGCCTAGTAAAGTTAAGACAAAAAAATATTATTTGAAAAAGAACAGCTTTCTATTCAAGTGCAAAGTATCCAGGTACAAAGTGCTTCAGTATTACAACTGATACATGTTAGATAGTCTATGCAAACTGACAGCTCTATAACTGCCTGGCTGCACAGAATGCATCACTGATAAATGGATATTATTCTTCTATCAGATTATGAATTTATACTGGATTGTGTAAATTCCACTCTGGTCAAAAAATGCTTAAAGAATGCTGCACACACTACTCCGAAAGAGTACAGCATTTAACTGGATTGGAAACCAAGCTGTTGAATCTGTACCAGAGAATGTGTTGGAACAGATTTATGACATGGGAGTAGCCCTGCCTGAAAGGTCAATAATTAGCTCAGAAGTATTAAAAATATACCTCCTATGAAAATCAAGACTTACATATGACTAGAACTCTTGGCTGCTTTAATTTGAACTAATTAATTTCTGCCCAAACAAGCACTTACTTAGCAAGTTCAATCCATCTGATTACATCTGGAGAGAGCTCTGCCCTTCCACGCATTCGTTTGGACAGTGGTTCTTCTGCAGAAGAAAGACGAGTTAGAGCCTGTTCAAGAAGCAGGATGCCCACGGGTTGCTGTAAACTGGCTAAGCAGCTAGTGCTCACAGTGGCCGAGTCGAGGTCTAGCAGCTCTCTGTGCTGGTAACTCACTTCCTGTAAAACAAAGACATGGGCTGTTTATAAAGCCTATTTCCAATACTTACAGGCCCACTGAGAACATCTTTTGGTTTTATTTTCCTAAAGTGAAAGGAAGCTTGGATGGAGGCCATTGCATCATGAAGAGAGTTCCCAGCTGTGGTGCAGTTTTCCTTAAGTAGCAACAGTTTGGCTGACATGAGTAACCAATCCACTTAGGGTGACCAGATGTCCCAATTTTATAGGGACAGTCCCGATTTTTGGGGATTTTTTTTTTATATAGGCACCTATTACCCCCAGCCCCGTCCCGATTTTTTACACTTGCTATCTGGTCACCCTAAATCCACTTTTCTCCCACTCATGCACCATCAGACTGAATTAAACTCTGCAGCATGAAAACAAATTGAAAATGAATGGAGAATGAGAAATTTCTTATCTGATAATTTTCTTTACATGAGCAATTTCTTTCCGAGTCCATTATTCATGGACCAACGCGCCCTACCCGAGGAATTCAGAGGTGGTCCATTGTTGTTGCTCCAGGGTCCAGGACTAAGCTCCGCCCCTTAGCTCAGGCCACCAGAGCAGTTCTTCCACAGCTGTAGAAACACTCCAGCAACCAATTATTAGCATTAAGACAACCTCATTTACCGGACTCCCAGTGTGGGTTGAATTCCGAGAAGCCGCTAACAGAAAGGAAAATCATCAGATAAGGAATTTCTCATTCTGTTGCACAGTTTCTCTCCTCTTTCGCTATTCATGGAAAGTAGCAAGTAGTGACTCCCAGAAGCAGGAAGGGAAACAATAAGCAGTTTAATTATTACAGTAGGCTAATAGGCAGGAATAGAAATTCTTCCATATATAAAGCAAGAGCTTTATAAACTAAGTAGCAACCTCCAACCAAAGGAGAAATGGAAATTTCCTTTGCAAATCTTCCTCAGGTGAGGTTCCTTCCCCCCCACAGCATGCCAGCTGGTGCAAGAATTTTACATGTTGCCTGCAAGCAACTTTGAGACCCTAAGACCTTGGCATTTTGGATAGAATGAAATGAACAGGCTACAATTGGTGTATGTATGCCATGTGCTTGAGACATATCTTTAGAGCTCTAGGAATGCCCATTTATGCCACAATCTTCCAAGGATTAGAACAAAACAATGGGAGAACTATTTCCCAGGAACTGTGGAAAGAGAAATTTACCTTGGACAGAAAGGTTTCTGGAGCTCTAAAAGTAACCTTTTCCTTATGACAAAGGCAGCATGGTTCTTGTATGGATATGGGAACTAATTCCAAAATCTTCCTTTTGGAGGTAATGGTGACTAAAAATGCCAGCCACAGGCTTGTCTAATCCATCTTTCTAATTAAATTTGGCAGATATACTCAGAGGAACCGATGTGCCTGTCTACAAAATGCTGCTGTGGCTGGTACCCACATTTCTAAAGGTGCTTGGTTGTAGGACTTGGTTGTAGAGTCCTGGAGAAACTCTAGTGTATCTGAGATTACCAGAATTTTGGGATTAATATTTGTATCTAGAGATCAGACTCCTTTGTGCTGGGTACTGCACAAACGAAGAAGCAGTCCCTGCCCCAAAGAGCACCAGAAATGTAAATCTGACCAGACCAGTGAATGAAATATTCTGACTGTTACAGTTTGGTTTCCAGACAGAACTCTGGAATCCATGCTGAAAACTGAACTTCTCTTCCAACACCCAGGCTGTTAACTGTAGGTATTCCTGTAGGAGTCCCGGTTTCAACGGATCATGTGTTTTCTGCATGTACAAGGTGGGGTCCTTGGTTATCTAGCAAGTCCAGTGTGCCTTCTGGGCCAGTGGAGGACTAGCAAGAGGACCACAACTCTCCTTTTTCTTTTCTGTATCCTTTACGTGAACTGTCTTGAAAGGCAGCAGATTCTGCTCTACCCAGGACATTTTTTCCATTGCCAAGGAGAAGCTTTCACTCTGGTTACTCCCTAATTATGGAAGGGATATAAACACTCATGCCTCAATCATAAGCCAACCTCTAACAGGAATTAGCAGGATACTTTCTCTGCAAGTACCACAATTTCCTACGAAATGGTTTCTTGCACCTTCCTCTGATGCAGTTGGTATTGGCCACTATCATAAAAAGGATATTGGATTGCATGGACAACAGAATGACTCCCCTAGAGTCCATATTTGCACGTTTTGCTTTTTTAATTTTTTAAATATACACCCTAATAGAGACGTCAAAATGAACTGAAATGTTGTTCTGTATATTGTATATGCAGAATCTCATTTATATTTGTCTTCCTAGTATGCTTGATTCCACAGTGAGTATGCAAGGGTCTAGAGTGAAAGCTAGGTTTGCTTTCAGCATGATGTTTGCACTAACCCTTCCCCAAAGGGTCATTTGGATTTGATCTGAGAATGACACCTAACTTTGCATTGCATCAAGTGCATGGCTCTATGTCCTCAGAAGGAATTTCAGCAGGTGCATTTTGAGAAACCCACACAAGGGATGAAAGTGGTGCATTGCATCAGCAACCCTAGCCACTGGAAATAGCTGAAAGAAAAGGAGTACTTGTGGCACCTTAGAGACTAACCAATTTATTTGAGCATAAGCTTTCGTGAGCTACAGCTCACTTCATCGGATGCATACCGTGGAAACTGCAGCAGACTTTATATACACACAGAGAATATGAAACAATACCTCCTCCCACCCCACTGTCCTGCTGGTAATAGCTTATTATTTTTATTACCAGCAGGAGAGTGAATTTGTGTGTGGGGGGGTGGAGGGTGAGAAAACCTGGATTTGTGCTGGAAATGGCCCAACTTGATGATCACTTTAGATAAGCTATTACCAGCAAGACAGTGGGGTGGGAGGAGGTATTGTTTCATATTCTCTGTGTGTATATAAAGTCTGCTGCAGTTTCCATGGTATGCATCCGATGAAGTGAGCTGTAGCTCACGAAAGCTCATGCTCAAATAAATTGGTTAGTCTCTAAGGTGCCACAAGTACTCCTTTTCTTTTTGTGAATACAGACTAACACGGCTGTTACTCTGAAACCTGGAAATAGCTGGTTACTGATGACCCCTTAGGAAATACTGATGCCATGAAGTTTTGGATTCCTGCAAATCTTTACCCTACGGCAAAATTACAGCCAAAGCCATATCTATTTTGATCTCTGGGTAGGAACTCTGCATTTGGATCCAAAGTTCCCCTTCATTATAAAAAACTGGTGGCTATGAATCCTTTCCAACAGCTGTTAATTTATGATTGGGTCTGTTTCTCTTGATAGGGTGCTGTAGAGGTTTATTTTTATTTTGTTTTGTGCTGCATGTGTGGTATTTCTTCCCCTGGCTGTATACAGCAGAAAGATAGAACGCTATTTATCCTGGCATGGGAACCCCAAAACAGAGGAGGGCTAGTGGTACACATACCTCAATTGTGGAAGTAGCCTGTTAAAAGTTCCTGGGAGCCTGAAGGCTGGCACCCAAGTAATTACTGTAGGAGCAACCTAGTACCACTCAGCGCTTTACTCAGTAAATCAGGATAATTTTGAACATGAGAAGGATAATTCTGAACATTCTGTAATCCCATGAAGGTGCACCTTTGTGGAGAGTGGAATACTCATGTGCCTCCATTTGTGTCATCAACTGCCTCAAGTGCTCCTAAGACTTTAGTGTGGAGCCAGCTTGTGGAGCGGGGAGGGGTAGAGAGCAAGACCCTTCCCACCTTTCACAGTCTGAGCCCCTTTCCCTGGCAGAGCAAGGGTCCTTGGGCTAAAAGCTACGAGAGAACCTCTATGAAGGAGAGAAACCCCAGCAAACGCTCCCTCAGGGGGAGAAGACAAAGGAGAAAGAGTTTAACCCCTGATTTTCAAACTCACTTGTTCATAATATTAATTACCGTCTTAAGAAGATATCGCTTGCACTTTTGCTTTTTTGGAAGTCACTGGGTTTTTCAGGACTTACCCATGAGTATAATGAAAATCCTCTGATTCACAGTGGGAGAAAGAGGAGCTGCGTAGGAGCTCTGCCTTTTTCCCCCAGAGAGGAGGGAACCCACATCTGGGTGTGGGGACTCTGGATCTTCTCTGGATATTTTCCCCTTCGGTGCCTGTTTATTGTGGTACCTACTCCATGAGCTGTCCAGAGAGCTTCCTCATTAGGCTCTCTCTCCAAAACCTCAGAAGGTCATGATCAGTCTTTTCTGCACTGGAGTCATGGCTCCTTGGGGCAGGATGGGGACCCGACATGCTGGTCAGACTCTGACCTCTGTGCCTTAGCAGTGCAAGGGTCAGCTGGCTGGTCACAGGCATGGGATAATTCATCTTCTGTAGAGCCCATACGTGATGTCTCACATAGGGAACATCACTTAGATTTAAGCCAGGTGTTTGCAGGATAGCTCTGGATAGTTTAAAAAAAAAAAATGATCAGGAGAATCTGAACTACCAAATTGTTCCAGAGGCAGAAAATCTGGTGGCCTGAGCTGAAGACTGGAGCTTAGTCCTGGAGTCTCCAAGCAACAATAATCCACCACCAAATTCCACCGGTGAGGGGCATTATCCAATGAGGAGAGAAGCTGTGCAACAGAAATAGGTCATTACTCCATGTGCATATTTCAGCTGAGGCACCTGGCCTGCCATTTGGATGTTGGGCATTATATAAAAATACAACAGAAGTGATAGAGAGATAAGTGGCTGGAACTACACTGATAACCAACATTCTCTTCATAAGGCAGGCAGAGTGACTACAGATATTATGATAACTTCCATCTCGTTTGCAGCACGTCCTTCCTCCTATTAATTTAATGCTCATGCACTCTTTAAACAACAATAGGTTAAGGATCTATTAAATGGTGCATTTCTATTATAAGCCCAGGGCTGGATTAACCATGAAGACTTGGATCGTTCAGGTACAGGCCCTGAGCCTAAGTCTTGTCCAGCTTTAGCAGACCAGAACCTGAAGCTAAACACATTTAACTGTGCTTGTCCAGCTCTGCTTGCTTTTTAGCAGAGTGATACAGTTTTGATGGATCTTTGTTCCCATTTAACCTTAATCCACAGCAGGGCACAGCATTACTGGCTGCTTCAAATTACATCTAGCTGAAACACAATATTCAAGTTTTTTTAAGTCCAAATGCACATTAAAAAATAAAACTAAAACAGTAGAGAAGTCTGAAAGCCATTTTTTAGCTTAAAATTAAAAAAAAAAATGCCTTAACCAAACTTCGACAACTATACAAGTAACTGTCTTACAAACACGGATTTTCTAGTTATGGCCACCAGGAAAAGCAGCACTGGAATTTAGAGTGGTGATAAATGCTTTATTCATGCAACACTGAAAACTCTCCAACTTCTAAACAAAATACACTTTTGGAAACTGTGGCCAAAAAATTTACTTATGAAGGCAACTAATGTGATTTTTTATGGCAGCCATCTAGAGGTTGTATAATATGATTTCAAGTTAATGGATTGACTATAGAATGCTGTTCAGTGTCACATGTCAATTACATTCATCCTCTCTAGAGAAGCAAAGAGAAGGTTACTCACTTTGTGCAGCATCTGAGGTTCTTCAAGATGGTTGTCCCTGTGGGTGCTCCACTTTAGGTGTCTTGACACCCTGCGCTTGTAATTGGAGGTTTGTAGCGGCAGTGTGGTTGGGCTGCGCACGCACTGTAGCCATCTCGCGCCACATCAAGCGTTTACATAGCAGTGCGCAGCCAACTATCCTCCTGTTTTCTCTCTGCCTCAGAGAATTGGCCTGAAACTCCGAAGTAGAGGGGAGGGGGAAGGGTAGTGGAGCATGCACAGGGACACCCATCTAGAAGAACCTCCGTTACTGCACAAGATGAGTAACCTTGTCTTCTTCTTCGAGGAATGCCCCCAGGGGTGCTCCACTTTAGGTGACTGTTGAGCAGTGCCCCTCAGTGGAGGGGAGGGGCTTTGGGGTTGGTCTGTCGACAGCAGATAACACCATGAGTCCGAAGTGAGCATCTGATGCTAACAGTTGTACTAAAGCAGAGTGTTTAGTGAAAGTATGGACTGATGCCCAGGTAGCTGCTTTGAAAATGTCAGTGATAGGCTACAGATGCTACCAGCACTCTGGTGGTGTGTGCACGAACTCCCAGTGGAGATTGTAGGTTGTTTTGGTAGCACAAATGGATATATCCAGATATCCATTTGGACAGTCTCCGGTTTGAAATGGTTTGACCCATTGAGCATTCTGTTATGGAAACAAATAGTCTAGGTGATTTTCTAAATGTTTTTGTTCTTTCAAACGTAGAAATCTAATGTTCTGTGAACATCCAGCATGTGGAGTGAGACCTCCCTTCCGTCCGCATGTGGCTTTGGAAAAAATACAGATAAGTAAATGGATTGACTTAAATGAAAGGAGAGGCGACCTTGCGTACGAACTTTGGATGTGGTCGCAGGATTACTTTATCTTTAAAGAATGTTGTATAAGGTGGGTGTGCCATTAGGGCACCTTATTCTCCCACTCGTCTTGCGGACGTGATGGCAATGAGGAAGGTCACCTTCATGGATAAGGGCAACAAAGAATAAGTTCCAAGGATAACAAGGTGGGGGGACAACTGTGGTACGATCTGTTTTTCTTGTGCTGCACCAGGTGCAAAATCGTTTCCACTTATGGATACAGGTCTTTCTTGTGCTTAGTCTCCGACTGTTCAGTAAAAAATGGCTACTCACCTTCTCATAACTGTTGTTCTTCAAGATGTGTTGCTGATATCGATTCCAATTAGGTGTGCGTGCGTTGCATGCACAGTCATTGGAAAGTTTTTCCCCTAACAGCACCCGTCGGGTTGGCAGTGGAGCCCCCTGGAGTGGTGCCTTCATGGAGCCCAATATAAGAACCTGCCAACCCAGCGCTGCCTCAGTTCCTTCTTGCCGGATACTCCAACAGAGGGAAAGGCAGATAGGATATGAGCAACACATCTCAAAGAACAACGGTTATGAGAAGGGGAGTACCCATTTTTTCTTCTTCGAGTGATTGTTCATATCGATTCAATTAGATGACTCCCAAGCCTTACAAAGGCAGTGGGGTCAGAGTTACGAAATCTCGGATTGAAGCACCGTTCTGCCGAAGACTGCATCATCTCTGGCATGCTGGACGATGGCGTAACGAGAGGTGAACATATGTATGGAGGACAAAGTTGCTGCCCTGAAAATTTTTTGCACTGGGACCTGGGCCAGGGATGCCACCGATGAGGCCTATGCCCTTGTGGAGTGTGCTGTAAATGCTGAAGCTGGTGTCTTGGCCAGCTCGCAACACAGATATAGGACGTGATCCAGGAAGATATTATTTGAGATGAGACCAGTAATGCAAGGAGTGCAGCCTACGCTCACACTACTGGTATGCAGTTTTGGATTTAAAAAAAAAAACAGGCAGGAATATGACTTTGCTGGTATGGAAATGAAACAACACTTTAGGCAGAAAAGCCAGGGGAGGTCTCAGCTGCATCTTGTCTTTGTGGAAAACCGTATAAGGTGGGTCCAAGGTAAGGGTCTTCAATTCAGACACTCTTCTTGCTAATGTAATAGGCACTAGGAAGGCTACCTTCCACAACAGGTAGAGGAGGGAGCAAGTCACCAGTGGCTCTAATAGGGGCCCCATTAATTTGGAGAGGACCAAATTAAGGTCCCATGCAGGAACAGGCTGTCTAATCTGGGGATGTAGCTGGTCCAGGCCCTTGAGAAACTGGCCAACCATGGGGATGGCGAAAACAGAGTGTCCCAAGACTCCGGGTTGGAAAGCTGAGATATCCACTAGGTGTACCTTTATGGACGACACTGCCAGGCCTTGCTGTTTCAGGTGCAGGAGGTACTCCAGAATAAGAGGTAACGTAGCCTGAAGTAGGCGGGTATGACAACTCCTTGCAGTAGTGGTCAGGTACTTCCTCAGGCCTCAAATGATGCTAGCCATGGCAGGTGGCACCACTGTACCGCTCAGTGCCGAGACCTTTTTCGGTTCTATGGGTGCCGAGTTGGAAGGTTTCACTTTAGTACGTGAAACTCCATTAGACCATGCCCGCATAGGGTCTTTAGCTTGTCAGGAACTCTCGGTGCCATCGGTCCTCGGGCAGATCCTTCATCAGGAAATTGCTTTCTTTTGGTCAACTCTCAATGCAGGAATGTCTGCGACTGTTTTTTGGAACCTGTCTAAGAACAGGCTCTTTGACAGCTGTTGTTGGAGCAGAGCCCCTATCACAGGCTGCTGCTGGTGACCGTTGACCAGGGTGCGACCTGGACATGGGGTCGAAGGCTGGCCTGAGGGATTTCTCCATCATGAGGAACTTCAGTTGGAGATCCCTGGTTTTTCTGGTCCTGGCCGTCAGTTTTCTGCAATGTGGGCACTTTTGAGTAACGTGTGTCTCGCTGAGGCAGCAGACACACTGAGCATGGCCGTCAGAGACCAGTATGAAGAGCGTACAAGTTAGGCAGTGTTTAAAACCAGGTGAGCCTGGCACGCCTGAATCGGTCTCAGAGGAAAAACAAGGGTAAACCCTGTTTGAGGCTAAGGCTCAAGGCTTAGCCTGTTTGAGGCTAAGGCTGCACGCACCACCATGTAACCACTCGGAGCGGCACGAGGCAGCTACCACAAATCTACTACCACAAATCTCTCATTACAAGTGCAGGGCATCAAGGCACCTAAAGTGAAGCACCCACATTCTCGAAGAAGAATGTCACGTTTCCTACCTAATTTTTGGCAGGAAGGCCTTGGGATGAGAGATAAAGCCAAGGCCAGGCTTAGAATGTTAGGGAACATAACTATTCCACTGAATGCATCCAATGAAGTGAGTTGCAGCTCACGAAAGCTTATGCTCAAATAAATTTGTTAGTCTCTAAGGCGCCACAAGTACTCCTTTTCTTTTTGCGAATACAGACTAACACGGCTGCTACTCTGAAACCTAAATATTTCAAACCAGACATCTAAAAAAAATTAAGCCATTCTCATGAATAATTTTAAATTGTTTTCACTTCCAACCCCACATTTATGCAGCAGCTGGTGGAAATACCAGGTGACTTCTCTGAGCTCCATTCCTGTGCTTTTTATTAAGTTTAAAGGTGAAAAAGTAACAGCAGAAGCAGAATCTCACAATTTAGTTGCTGTGTATCTTCATCTTACTTTTATTTTTCCATAATTTTCTGAAATTTCATACAGTGAGCTGCCAAAATACAACAACAATATTGATAGAGGAGAACAGGCAGGGAGCACAGTTCAATGCAAGTAACAATAAAATACTGAGCTTGGGAACCAGCAAAAAAAAAAAAAGAGTCAAGAGGGAATACATGATGAATAGAAAGCCATAGTGAGATGCTGGCCTGGAAAGCACAGAATAATTCCCAAAGCATTCAACTTTATGTGCAGCTGCAGAGAGGAAAGTAAACAGGAAGCTGTAATTTTTCATATGTTCAAATATTAAGTGCTAGGAAGTGAGGTTATCACAGTTTAGAAAACTGGGTTGACACTAGACATGATTTGCAGAACAGCAGCGTTTCACCGTAATAAGAATGACACCTGCTGCCACAGATCAGGTTTTTCAAATTTTTGTGCTAGAGAGTTGAAGCTAAACTAATTGCCTTTCTAAAGGCATGTTATTTTGTAGTGACTTCAGAGTTTCATAAATTACAAATGGATTGATCAAAATTAACTCAAACGAGAAGAGATGTTAACCTATAGCGAGGTTTGTATATGAGAAGTGTTTAATTATTACTGTGATTACTTGGATAACCATAAATTTTACTAGACTCTTTGAAAATTAACATAAAACTGGAGCTGACATGCTATTAAAAATTGTGTGTTGGTGATACGGAAACACATCAAAGAGGATGCAAAGGAGAAAGGGTCGAAGATCAGTGTCAATGGGAACAACTTTCCCTTCAGTAGGAAGCTGTCTGCATTACATTGGTAATTATTGTAAGGCAATAAACTGAAGACATTGGCAAGCAATGAGTAAGAGTTGCTGGAAAAAAAACAAATGCTATCAATGTCTGCGAGCCTTACACCTCAAAGTATTTCTTAATGCAGCATTTCGGAAAATGTGAAGTGCATGCCCCTGACCGAGTCTGAAAGATCAGCTGGGATGCCCAGACTTCTCAATTATTCTCTGAACTTTTATTTAAAAACAAGTATCTCTGTTGTGGTTGCAGAAAAAACCCCTTCAAAATGTGACCTCAATGTACCAGATGTAGCAATGCATGCCTGAATTTGCAGAGAGCCTGAAACAGTAGCTCTGAGGTGTGATCCACCCTATTTACCTCAATGGGTGCTACTTCAAATTGCCAAGTGATGATACTTTAATGCCATCACTATTATTTTCAGCTGCTCATCAAATTATGTAAGAAAGGAAAGGAAGTATAGCATTATGAAGATCTATACCAGCACTTCCCAATGTCTCCTCTGGCGTACATGTGAGAAACTAGCCAGGCAGAGTGAAGAAAATGTTTACATTAAAATGGACAGGTCTTTAATTAACATGTGGTGGTGCTATAGAGCAACTGGTTTCATCTTCCTGAATAGGGACTTAGTTTTCAACATTTTGGGAAATGCTGCCTTAAGGCATTCTGGCCTAAGTCACATATCTGGTATCTATTGTTTAGTACACATGGAACACAAAACTGTAGGAAGGATTTGCTATGTCACATCATTCTCACTTTTACAGAACAGTTATTTTGCCATCTTCATTCACTGTTTGCCTCCATTTATATTCCATCTCTTTCTTTGGCTTAACCCTCTAATAGGATTAAAATGCACTTCCTGGAATTAGTTGTGACACCATAATTAATCAGTGTTAGGGTAGACAAAGACGACACACCACACAGAAAGTTTTACCTGGATGCAGGCTATGAATGGTGGGAAGTAAGACACGGTCATGCTGAGGAAGCGGTTGAAGTTTTGCAGCAGCTCTTGGGTGATGCAGTTTTTCTCAGAAGGATTCTTAAATTTGTTAATTTCTTTCAAAATTCCAGTAAACAAACAGCTGAAGAGCTGCTTGGCCAACGCTGGATCTCTCTGTAAATTACCAATTACCATAGTACAAGTGACTAAGACAATGTAACTCAGAATGCTAAAAAGAAGGTCCTCATTGCATGCCAAGTACGGTGTATTCCAGACAAAGTGGCCCAAATTTGAAGCATCGAGACTTTTGAAAGAATGGGGCGGGGGGGGGGGGGGGGCGCCAGTCAGAGGAGACCACTAGTTTTCTTCACCTATATTAGATATTTTGAGGAAGATCTACGTAATACAGCATCTTTTAAATGACTCACTCAAAACATTTGTGAAGTGTGACCCTGTACTTTTACTGTATGAAATAAGGAGTTTTCTATTAAACCTGTTCAGTGAGTGTGTATACCATTGTCTATAGGAGGGACTGAGGGCTCAGAATGTATCCTATTCTTCACATCCCACCCAGCCATGCCATTTGAAAGGACTAGGAGAGGTAGTAATTACATCCAGGTGTTCTTCCCAATCTCCCCTAAAAACCTTGCTACTTGGGAGCAGAGAGCCAACACCCTCCCAAAGACATAAGAGACAGGACAAGGGATCAGCTGGCTCAAAAGACAAAATAGGAAGTCATCCATGTGTGAGGATGGAGCAAAGAGATAGCGATGAACAGTATCAGCCCAGATTTACACACATTATTGAACGTAGATATTTGCAAGTGTAACAGAGCCTAAACCCACCCTGATCTTTAGTGGGACTGGAGTTTAGGCAAACTGTTCATGAAGCCTGACTTATGTACCCTTATTCCTAGCTATACTACTGTGATGGGGTGGGAGTGGGCTAGGGTGGCCAAAGATGCTGTGAGAGCCTGACCATCAAAAGTGATGAGGAGTCCAGTCTACAATTGCTGCTATTTCCAACTGGGAAAGAGTAAAAGGCCAGCTATACCCTTTTCTTCATTTTTGGTTCCCCAGATTAGGATACTTTAAAGGGGCCTGATTTTCAGAAAGTACTGAACACCCACCATCTGAAAACCTGGCTCCTTTAAGGTGCTTCAACTTGGTTATCCCACAACTGAGGCACCCCAAATCACTAATCATTTTGAAAAAAGCTTGGCTGTTACATACTCAATTTGTCTGGCAGAGAACAATTTTGGAACATTTGGCTAGTGACTTGTGAACAGAAGACAGACCTGTGCCACACCCTGCAGAGGAGTGATTAAGCTGCTGTATTCAATCTGGATATCAGGAAGGTCTCCTTGTCGGTAACTCCTGTACAGCGTGACCTGAGCATCATGCTTCATCTTCAGCTCAGATTTTATCTCCTGCAACAATTGCCAGCAAAAAAGCAGCCTTGATTACATGTAGAGACAAAAGATCACATAATACCTACTCAGTGAAATCTGTTTCTGGTTTAATGGAGGAGATATAATAAATGTGATCAAGTTTAACAATTCCTTTAAAAACTCTCATAAGTGTTAATGGCTAAAAAAAGTTACAAAAATCATAATGAGTTAAAACCAAACACCAAAATGATTATTCTGTAAAAAAACAAAACAAAAAACAAAGCCTAAAGCTACTTTCACCCTTCCTTAGTACCACTGTATCTTATGCCTTTTCTACAGAAGTGGCATTAGTTTACCTTAAGTCAATTTTTTAACCGATTTGCCTAAACCAGTACGCAAACCTGTAGATTCACTCTGTTTTAAGAATGGCTTGTTTCATTTTGGCTTAAACTTATTCCTAATTATTTTAAGCTAAACAGAAATAAACCTGCTTTAAAATGAAATAGGATTGTCCAAACAGCCTTTTGCACCAGTTTAACTAAATCCATTTTTAATTACATCTTAAACTAAACAGGTGCAACTCTCTCGTGTACACAAACATTTACTTTTCTCTCCAGATGCCTCTGCCTTTTTCCTTTTATACAAGTGAAAATACTGATGGGCTTTGGCAAGGGGGCAGGAGGGTAGATTAACAGTAAAAAGGGCTTGGGGTTTGCTTCCTCCCTATTCCCTGCAAAAAAAGTACATATATGTTGCTACTGCTATCCGGACCACCTGGAATTGCATTTCTACGTCTTGGAAGAGTGTGCACGCTAGTGAGGGGACGAGACTGCAATTTCTTTTCTTCTGCTCAAATCCTTCCTCTTCCTCCTCCTGCTCTTTTGGGCTTTTTTACCTCCACACCTCTATGCCTCGTCTTCCTTCTAAATGGATCACTCTTTCAAAAGATTACAAGAGATATGTCATGGGGGAACTAGAGCTTTGGTGAAGCTCCCAGAGCACTAGAAATTTTTTTTGGCTGGTATCTATTCACTCCTGCTGCCCCATCAGACATGACAATATTGATGCGAGGCTTTGTCCTCCATGTGTACTTTCTTGTCCAACTGTATCAGTTCCTGGGCAACAGTGCTTTCATTTTTAGTAACATGACCCTCATTAAACCTATCAGAGTCTGCAAAAATGTGAGAAAGGTGAATATTACACATCTAACATGAATGGGTTAAATAAACAGCTACTACAAATTATTTTAGATAATTTTGTCAAGACTTGACACATAGTAAACTGGAATCTATAAACCCTGAAGGAAATCCAGTATCACATTTTACACAGGCTAAAATATTGTTATTCATAGTGCCTAGGAGCTCATCATGGATCAGGACCCCATTGTGCTACATGCTGTACAAACACATACTATGTGTTTGTGACATTGTGTTTGACACATTTCAGGTTACTCCATCAGCCATTTCATGTTCTGTACCCGAGGGTGAATGCTGTCAGAGATGCATTATAGAACAGGGCTCACTGGACATGTTATCAAGTTTGCATGTATCTGCAGATCTTGAGTAGAGTACAGAAACTGACCAGTTTTCCAATGTAGGTATCTAAAAATAGTTAATTTAAATCCATATTTAGACATCTAAAAAGGGAGTACCCTCAACTCACTGAAGATACTGGGACTTGTGGGTGGTTATCACCCCAATTAACAGGACACAGTAACGTTACGCACCTAAATAAGACATCTACACTGGAAAACTATGCCATCTGCAAACAAGAAACATTTAAGTAATTTTAGAGTTTCACAGTATACCATAACAGTTGAGGAATTTAGAGTTAAGAATAGCCCTTCATTTTTAACTTGCACCATCGCTCCTAGGAGTTGTGATACAAATGGTGCACAAAATCACATAGTCCAATACCCCCACACAATATGGGAGATTGGAGTAAATACGCCCAGCGCTTTCCCTACTGGAGAAGTTTAAGTCACACTCAGCATTACACACACAAATAATATATTATAAAACTTGCAAAACATAATTGCAGATACCATCTCTGTAACAGAACCTATCTAGGTTCTTCCAATGGTACCCAACACCATAATTTTCCAATGGCATGATGCTTCTATAGGTAAAATATCAGACTTCTCAAAAACAGCTAACACATCCTGTTAGTCAAAGATTTTAATCTCTAACTATTAAGAAGCAAACAAACCTTTTCTCGTTTCTGTTCAGCAACACCTTTCCTTGCATAAATCAAGCTGAGTTTCTCTTGGTCCTTTAAGAAACGCCTGCGCAACCTTAGAATTTCTGCCCGTTCATCTATACCTAATAAATAATGAGTAAGCACCAACAATTTACACACACATTTTGAGTATCCACCCTTATAGCTATCCCCTTTAAAGAAAACCTTAACTTATGTCAATCAATTTTCATCAGCACTTCCTCATGTACATTCTATGTCTGACCTGTAAGTATGTAAAAATTTGTGAGTGAATTGTACTACTGTCTATGTAATAAATAGAGTGTAAACGCCTCAGGCCAAGTATTGTATTTTATCCAAGTTCTGAAAAGCATTCAGCATGTTTGCAGCTTCTGTAAACAACAGAGTTGAAAAGATTCAGAGATTTGGTAATAGATTATATGGTTTTCCATCTCAAGCCTCAGTGGTTCAAACCCAATCCAGGACAGTAATGGAAAAGAATCATTCCAATGGTTGTTCAGTGGGGCCCTATATGAAATAAATCTGTGATCTCAGTCCAAATCTTAGTAAACAGGTGCCCATAAACAACTTACACCATCACAACAGACACCCGGCTAGCAGTCTCAACAGGAAGACTATGGATTGATTGGCATGGAAACTGAACTACCTCTTCTTAGGCCTGGTCTACACTACGAGTTTATGTCAGATTTAGCAGAGTTAAATCGAATTAACCCTGCACCCGTCCACACAACGAAGCCATTTTTTCCCGCCCGACATAAAGGGCTCTTAAAACCGATTTCTGTACTCCTCCCCAACGAGGGGATTAGCGCTCAAATTCATAGAATCATAGAATATCAGGGTTGGAAGGGACCTCAGGAGGTCATCTAGTCCAACCCCCTGCTCAAAGGAGGACCAATCCCCAATTTTTGCCCTGATCCCTAAATGGCCCCCTCAAGGATTGAACTCACAACCCTGGGTTTAGCAGGCCAATGCTCAAACCACTGAGCTAACCCTCCCCCCAAACTGTGAATTGAGAGAGGTTGGAGACAGGTATTAGTACCTGGTGGTGTGGGCCCCTTTGTGAGGGCCTGAACCATCAATTGCACCTCTGTCTCTCTCCACTGTGGAATATCAGAGCTAATTCTGGGTCTATTAGGAGTCTAGCTACAGGTGCTGAGCTGAATTCACTATGGTGTACCAGCACTGAGGCTCCCCCTACTACAAGCTGAAATCCCTGAGCACTGTGTTAAGTATCATAGAATCATAGAATACCAGGGTTGGAAGGGACCTCAGGAGGTCATCTAGTCCATCTGCTCAAAGCAGGACCAATCCCCAATTTTTGCCCCAGATCCCTAAATTGACATCGCCGTTTCGAATTAGGGTTAATGTGGATGCAATTTGAAGGTATTGGCCTCTTGGAGCTATCCCACAGTGCACCATTGTGACCGCTCTGGACAGCACTCTGAACTCGGATGCACTGGCCAGGTGTACAGCAAAAGCCCTGGGAACTTTTGAATCTCATTTCCTGTTTGGCCAGGCGAGCTCATCAGCACAGGTTACCATGCAGTCCCAGAATCAAAAAACAGTTCCAGCATGGACCGAACAGGAGGTACTGGATCTGATCGATGTATGGGGAGATGAATCCGTGCTATCAGAACTACGTTCCAAAAGACGAAATGCCAAAACATTTCAAAAAATCTCCGAGGCCATGAGGGACAGAGGCTATAGCAGGGACGCAACACAGTGCCGTGTGAAACTTAAGGAGCTCAGACAAGCGTACCAGAAAACCGAAGAATCAAATGGACACTCCGGGACAGAGCCCCAGACATGCCGCTTCTACACTGAGCTGCATGCAATTCTAGGAGGGGGCCACCACTACCCCACCCCTGTCTATGGACTCCGATGATGGGGTGCTCTCCGCCATGCCTGAGGATTTTGCGGACGGGGAAGATGAGGAGAAGGAGGACAAGCTTGAGGAGAGCACACAGCACACCGTTCTCCCCGACAGCCAGGATCTTTTTATCACCCTGACTGAAATACCCTTCCAACCCAATCAAGCCGGAGAAGGGACCTCTGGTGAGTGTACCTTTTAAAATATAATACATGTTATAAAAGCAAGAGTTTTTTAATGATTAAGTAGCCCTGAGAACTTGGGATGCATTCGTGGCCAGTATAGCTACTGGAAAAGTCTGTTAATGCGTCTGGGGATGGAGCGGAAATCCTCCAGGGACATCTCCATGAAGCTCTCCTGGAGGTCCTCTAAAAGCCTTTGCAGAGGGTTTCTGGGGACAGCAGCCTTATTCCGTCCTCCAGGGAACGACACTTTACCATGCCATGCTAGTAGCAAGTAATCTGGTATCATTGCATGACAAAGCCTGGCAGCGTATGGTCCCGGTGTTTGTTGGCATTCAAGCAACATCCGTTCTCTCTCTCTGGGTTATCCTCAGGAGAGTGATATTGTTCATGGTAACCTGGTTGAAATAGGGGAATTTAATTAAGGGGACATTCAGAGGTGGCTGTTTGCCTGTGGCTGAAAAGAAATCCTCCCCACAGTCAGCCACGCAGTGGTGGTGGTGGTGGGAATTGGCGCTGAGCTGTTCGCGTTTGGCTAGCAGGGATCTTCCTTGATACCAGCCATGTGATGGGGGGAGGGGTAAAGCGATCATCCCAGATAATCCCAGAGAATTGAATTGGGGGAGATGGGGGGGGAGGAGGGGAGAGTTAGTTTGGTTTCTGCTGCTGCATGTTAACAGGAAAACTGCAGTACTAAATGGCCAACTCAATGTGCTTTGCTTGGTATGGGAAAGGGGGCTGCTGTTATGAAGGTTGCAGAAGCCGGAAGACTATGGCTTACCGTGGCCGTCTGCAAGCCTAATTCTGTTGCCCAGCACTGCGTGTGATCTCTAACACCAAAGCCGCAGGCACTCAATATAAGATGCAAAATGCGACCTTGTACCAAAATCACATGTGCTATGTAATGTGAATAGTGTTGTTCACCGTGAAAGAGTATAGCCATTGTTCTGTAAAAATATATCTTTTTAAATATTTCACTCCCTTTTTTTCCTCCAGCAGCTGCAAATGTTTCAAGCATCCCTCCTCCGCCCCAAACGCTATCTCAGATAAGGCAGCGAAAAAAACGCACACGCGATGAAATGTTCTCTGAGCTCATGCAGTCGTCCGGCACTGACAGAGCTGTGTGGAGGGACACAATAGCAGAGTACAGGAAAGCGGCCGATGAACGGTGGCAGCAGGAAGATCAGAGGAGGCATAATGCAACACTGGGGCTACTATGGGATCAAACGGACATGCTCTGGCATCTGGTGGAGTTTCATGAACGGCAGCAGGATCATAGACTGCTGCTGCAGCCCCTGTTTAACCGCCCTCCCTCCTCCGCAAGTTGCATAGCCTCCCCACCGAGACACCCAAGAACGCGGGGTGGGAGGCTCCAGGCACCCAACCACTCCACCCCAGTGGACAGCCCAAGCAACAGAAGGCTGTCATTCAACAAGTTTTGAAGTGGCCTTTTCCTTCCCTCCTCCCACACCCCACCCGGGCTACCTTGTGAGTTATCTCCCTATTTTTATAATCAATTAATAAAGAATACACGTTTTTTCAACGATAGTGACTTTATTTCCTTTGCAAGCAAGCTGTGATCGAAGTGGGGGGGGTTGCTTACAGGGAATTTAGAGGCAGCCAAGGGGGCGGGTTTTCATCAAGGAGAAACAAACAGAAGTGTCACACAGTACCCTGGCCAGTCATGAAACTGGTTTTCAAAGCTTCTCTGATGTGCAGCACTTCCTGCTGTGCTCTTCTAACTGCTCTGGTGTCTGGCTGTGTGCATTCAGCGGCCAGGCAATTTGCCTCAACCTCCCACCCCGCCATAAACGTCTCCCCCTTACTCTCACAGAAATTGTGGAACACACAGCAAGCAGCAATAACAATGGGCATACTGGTTTCGCTAAGGTCTGAGCAAGTCAGTAAACTACGCCAGTGACCCTTTAAACGTCCAAATGCACACTCTACCACCATTCTGCACTTGCTCAGCCTATACTTGAACAGCTCCTTACTATTGTCCAGGGTGCCTGTGTACGGCTTCATGAGCCAGGACATTAAGGGGTAGGCTGTCCCCAAGGATAACTATAGCATTTCAACATCCTCAACAGTTATTTTCTGGTCTGGGAAGCAAATCCCTTCCTGCAGCCATTTAAACAGACCAGAGTTCCTGAAGACGCGAGCGTCATGAACCTTTCCCGGCCATCCCACGTTAATGCTGGTGAAACGTCCCTGGTGATCCACGAGTGCTTGCAGCACCATTGAAAAGTACCCCTTGCGGTTTATGTACTGGCTGCCCTGGTGGTCCGGTCCCAATATAGGGATATGCGTTCCGTCTATAGCCCCACCACAGTTAGGGAATCCCATTGCAGCAAAGCCATCTACTATGACCTGCACATTTCCCAGAGTCACTATCTTTGATATCAGCAGCTCAATGATTGCGTTGGCTACTTTGCATCACAGCAACCCCCACAATAGAATTGCCCACTCCAAATTGATTCCTGACTGACCGGTAGCTGTCTGGCATTGCAAGCTTCCACAGGGCTATTGCCACTCGCTTGTGAACTGTGAGGGCTGCTCTCTTCTTGGTATTCTTGCGCTTCAGGGCAGGGGAAAGCAAGTCACAAAGTTCCATGAAAGTGCCCTTACGCATGCGAAAGTTTCAGAGCCACTGGGAATCACCCCAAACCTGTAACACTATGCGGTCCCACCAGTCTGTGCTTGTTTCCCAGGCCCAGAACTGGCGTTCCATGGCACGAGCCTGCCCCAGTAACATCATGATCTCCAAACTGCCAGGGACTGCAGTTTTAGAGAAATCTGTGTTCATGTCCTCATCACCATGCTGCCATCACCTCCTCACCTGGTTTTTCAGGTGCTGGTTCTGCATAAACTGCACGATAATGCGCGAGGTGTTTACAATGGTCATAACTGCTGCGGTGAGCTGAACGGTCTCCATGCTTGCCGTGCTATGGCGTCTGCTCCGGCAATCCAGGGAAAGGGGCGCGAAATGATTGTCTGCCATTGCTTTCACAGAGGGAGGGAGGGAGGGAGGGAGGGTTGACTGACGACATTTACCCATAACCACCCGCAACAAATTTTTGGCCCCATCAGGCATTGGGCGCTCAGCCCAGAATTCCAATGGGCAGCGGAGACTGTGGGAACTGTGGGTGCATCACCAGTGCACCGTTTGGAATGTCGACACTTGCCACGGTACTGTGGACGCACACTGCCAAATTAATGTGCTTAGTGTGGACGCATGCTCTCGACTTTTTACAATCTGTTCCCAAAAATCGACTTCTGTAAAATCCGAGTACTTTCGTAGTGTAGACATGGCCGTACTTTGAGTATGTTCCTTTTGAAACAGGGTTGAAGTACCTTGACCTGGCAGCATGAGGTACACTGCCCATGTTGTAGGGGTCAAACTCCAGAGCTGTCTGCCTCACACTTTATTTTTAACTAACCATACAAAAAACCTCTAAGCAATTCCAGAACGATGCTAGTGTTTTTCAGACCTGGAGTGGATAAGTGAAAGCTCATTTTCAGAGATTGATTTATAAGAACAATAGTTAATTCTGCTGCCAAATTGGAATCCATTTGAAAAATGTCTGAGGCACTACTCAAATTATTTGAAAAAGAAATACACCAGACCCTCGCTAGAACGCATGTCTATATAGCGCAAATTCACATAAAATGCGGTCGCGGCCATGGATCCCAAATTTAATTACTTTAATTGCAATTCGTTATAACGCGGTACTGCGCATGGATCCCAAATCCTGCATTCTAGAGAGGGTCCGGTGTAACTGTTTTAATGTTTACTACTTGTTAGGTTCATTTATGGAGACACTCAGACAAATCTAGAAGATACAAGGAAATATAGATTTCCCTGGCATTTCCCTTCTGGTCATCTTGGAGAGAACAAGAAACATAAATAAGGAATGCTGGTTTTAGACAATGGAGGTGTTACTTACCCTATCATTTTAGCCAACAACATTCCATTTTGTAGACACCTACTACTACTCCACTACTCAAACACCACCTATATTATGAACAGCCACATTTGATATATTTATTTATATTTATATATATTTAAGTAGGGTACAGTAGCCCATTCAAACTGAAGGATTCACATCTGACATGCTCCTTACATCAGATATGACAGGAAGCAAAATTTCCAGATTGTCCCTTCATTACAACATCCCAAAGATGATGTTCTGCCACCTACTTCATTAGCACACAGAGTCAGTTTTTCTTTAACAAAACAAAAAACAAAAAAAAAATTTATAAACAACATTGGCATTCCATCAATAAGGTATTGATACCTTTAGCTTTGCTGTCCACCTCGTCTCCTGGCAAACCCAACCTTTTCTTCCCAAAATTGGGTCCCAGTGGTTTTAAGGTTGCCCTCTGTGATTTCTCACTCCGCTTGCTAGCAAACAGCATGGATGAGGACAATGATTCGGATGATGAAGGGACTGTATACTCTGCCAGTGTGTCAATGCTGCTTCCTGTTAGCCAGTTAAAAGAGTTTCTCCCACCTGTAAAAAGCAGAAATATGAAATATCAGTTTGTGACTTCATTTAAGTCAAAACATGCACAAAATTTCCTTCCAAACAAGGGCACAATTCCCATTTTTATAGTCCAATTATGGGGGGAAATCAGCATTCACATCTTGGTCCCCATCAGTACCCAGCCCGGGCAAGCTAATGATCCAACCAGTGGACCAAATTCAGTGATGAATCCTGGTCACTTGCCACTTGAGGCACGTTGCTCATAAGCAAAGAAGAAGAGTCCAATTATTATCTAATGAATGCTGCATTTTTGCACCTAAATAGAACAACAGGAAGTAAAATGTTCAGCTGGGAGGCCAATCTTTTTAATTGGACATGAGGCTTAAAAAAATAAGAACAATCAATGCAAACTAAGTGTGTAGGGCTTACTACTTTGGAACTGGAACAAATTAGTAACATACCGTATATACTCATTCATAAGCCGAATATTTTTAGTTAAAAATTGAAGCACCAGAGGAGGGGGTTGGCTTATGAACGGGTATAGAGAGGGAGAGGTGGGACACAGCCCCTCCCCGCAACAGAGAGAGCAAGGAGAGGCAGCAGAGCCAGCAGAGCCAGAAGGGAAGAGGCGGGGCCAGAGTCTCTCCACTTCTGGCCACGCTACTCTCCTCCCAGCCTCCAAAGCAGCTGCAGCTCCAGGGCTGGCAGGCTGCAGCCATGCCGCTCGGCCCCGCCAACCAGGGCAGGCTGTGGCCGCGCCACCCGCTGGAGCACACTGTGGTTGTGCCACCCAGCCCAGCCCGCTGGAACATGCTGCGGCCACGCTGCCCCGTCTGGCCCTCCCCAGATAAGGTGGGAAGGGATGGGATAGGGAGAATGTGGGGGTCCTGGGCTGGGGGGTCACGTGGGGGGATGGTCACAGGGGTTACTCCCCTGACCCCCAGCTTCTCCCCCACAAAAAATTTCCCCACCAGTTGCTGTCCCGGCTCGTCAGGGTAAGCAGCTGGCATGCCGGGACACTTTGTGTACTTAATGACAGGTTTCAGAGTAGCAGCCGTGTTAGTCTGTATTCGCAAAAAGAAAAGGAGTACTAGTGGCACCTTAGAGACTAACCAATTTATTTTGTTAGTCTCTAAGGTGCCACTAGTACTCCTTTTCTTTTCGTTTACTTAGGTTTACCTTTGTGCCTGCGGACACTCGAGGTAAACAAACTATCTCAGCCTGCCAGCAGCTTATCCTGATGGTCTGGGAGCCAAAGTTTAATGCCCCCTGAATTATAGGGTTGGCTTAGGAATGGATCATACATTTTTTTCCATTTTTACTTATCCATCTTGGGGCGGGGGGGGGGGGGGGTCGGCGTATAAACGAACCAGCTTATGATCGAGTATATACAGTACTTCAATTTACAGCTGACCAGAGTGTTTAGATGTTTTCATAAAAATGATACACATTTACTTATACCTTTGCTTTTTAAAAAAAGCATACACAAAAGGAATAAGGAAAGTAGAATTGTTGCTTTGGGGAACAGGAGAGCTCCAGAACATGCTGATCTATACTTACTGATATTCTGTGTAGGTGTGAATTCATACTGCTGTTGGGTAGCCCTCACTTGACCACCTAGTGACCCCGGAGTTGAAAGGGATCCTTCTTGTAACCGATTCCTCTTGGCACTTTGGGAAGCTTGAGTCTCCACAAACATTGGTGTGAGAACAGTACTTCGGTAACGCCAGTTAGAATCAATAGTGAAGTCCTATACATGCAAAAAGGTCTTAATAAGAGCACAGGGAACTGAAACTTTTTTCAACCATTGAGATAAAATGGCTAGTATGTAATACATCACTTTAAATTCAGTACTGACTGGTCTCCTTAACATACAGAACCATATGACAACTGTTCATATTTCAGTAACATTGCATGATCCTGGTTCAAATACAAAGCAGTCATTTAGTATCAGTTCTGCTATTCTGCTGTAACAACACTAGAACCCCCAATTTGATTCTTTATTTATTCAGTTATCTTTCCAAGCTATAGGTGCCCTTTTTATTTATTTAATTAGCACATAACACATAATCTAACAAAAGGATCTCTGACAATTAGCATACATCATATATAATTACCACTTGAGTTATAAGTAAGTTCTTACCTACACTTTTTTAAAATAAAAGTTCACGTTAAAAATATGAAGTTATCCTCCCAAAATAAATATCAAACTCCTAAGAACTTGAATAACCCATGACTGCCTCAGCTGTTACTGATGTAGAACACAGCACACGTTCAGTCTCCTTCATTACTTCAGCTCTATTTAACTTCTACAAAGGTAACTGCTACATTGATAACTGGACACTGCTGCATAGTTCTATAGCATTACACAAATATTACAATTCACCTGAAATCTGCATTCAGAAAGTGGATGCTCAAACATTTTTCTGGAATAATCTGGGCTCTTGCTGGTCATTTCAAGCAGAAAATTCGTCACTAAACTCAAATATTGGGTTTCTATCTTGGTAGAGTACAAGGAATTTAACAAAGCCAACATACGATCGAGGGTATTTGTAGGTAACCTAGTTTCATCACTCCAAAAATTTCTAACAATCAATCTGTAAAGAGAGGAAAAACATACTTGGACACCTATAAATGGAACACTATAGCCTTACGCAATGCTTGACTCAAAAAACTTCCTTTTTTTTTTTTTAAAACTAGTGAATAGCAAAAAATATATAAGGAGGATTAGGATTAGGACTATATTACCCCACTAATTTCTTTACCCCAACGATTCCACACTGGTGTATGTTAATCATCTCATTTCCCACTCTCCACCCCCAATCTGTATTTCATCTAAATGATATTAAAAACTTTAGTAAGGTCACAAGGATTTTTATACTTCATAAATTGGAATTTTACTTATGATTATGAAATCATGTCCATGCAAACAAAAGAAATTGTGGGCACAGGTATATAAAACACACCTTTTTTCCTATTGTGCCGCATTATAAAAGTTAATGATGATACTATCTTCCAAAACTGGACCTAATTTCTTACGTCTTTATAGATCAAAAGTTTAGGTGCTGGCATAGGGACTGTGTTATATTAACATAGGATTAAGTCTAATATAAACTAAAGAGACTTACTGATTTAGGACTCCCATTGACTTAATAGGCTTTAGAACAAGCCCTTAACATTTTTTCAAATTCTCACTATTTCAGCTAAATGTAGTGCAAGAGAATAGGATACAAACACTTCTTAAAATGTTAATCTTCTGTTAATTTTATACACTAGAACCCCGTTTATCCAACCCTCCCTTAACCAGCTCTCTGCATTTACCTAACAACCAGGACTCCAGGGCCAGAAGTAGGTGATCTCTCCTGGGACCACTAGATGGTGCTGCAGCATCGTATTTTCCCATTGTCCAGTTTATACAGAGTTTGGATTATCTAATCTGGCCCCGATCCCAATTAAACCGGACAAACAAACAGGGTTCTACTGTACTTTAAACAGTTTATAATATTGTCTTTACTTTCCAAATTGATCATTGTTAGTGACATTGAATCAGCAGGTAGGACCAGAAGCAGCCAAAGCTGGGACTGCTGCACTGGGGTTGGGATAAAATGTAGCCCAGGCAGAGCCATCTCTCCCCCAGCATGCCCTGGTCTCAGAAATGTGCAGTGGAGCCCCTGCCCAGTCTAGGGGCACTAGAACCCAGATGGTGCCTCCCTGCCTTTTCACCATGTGGCTTTGGGAGAGAACTGCAGAGAGAAGCCAGCCAGAGGCTCCACCTGGCAGGAGCAGAAGCAGTCAAAGCAGAGCATTCTAGTCAAAACTGTAGAATGTTCTCAAACTTTCTCTGCCCTGTACTGATTAGCTCAAGCCCTTTCCGTGCCCCTCCATCCTCACAGCCTCTTCACCTCAGCTTCACTCCATACCTGCCCATCTTACTCTCATCTCCCCTGCCCTGTCCCCCTCACCTCCCTTTCCTTTTCTTTCTACTACGAGTATCCCCTCCTAGCTAACCCCACACTCCACAAAAATAATTGTGGAACTAACACGACTTTTGCCACCATCACATGTGTTCTACCCCTTCCCCCACCTTGTGTCTCTCTTGTCTATTTAGACTGTAAGCTCTTCAGAGCAGGGACCATCTCCGACTTTGCGTTTGTACAGTTTGCATAATGGCGGCCTACACTTGATTGGCCCTTAGGCACTACCATAATAAGCATGATTAATAGTAATATAGCCTCTTCATGAAATGTAACTGGAAACTTTGAAATAGGGAAAGCTATGTCTTCCAATTAAGAAGGAAAAACAAGATAACCATCTCCAGAAACAAACATGAAATTTTTGAGCAAGGTGTCACTATTACGTTTACTGCTTAACATATCTTAATAGCCTAAAAACCCCTAAAAAAAAATCTGTTGTACAAAACAAAACAAAAACGCATTCAAGACTTAAGCATCTCAGCTGACCCATCACAATACTCGGTGTGCCGACTCACTGTAGTCCGGAGTTTTCATCCATCAGTCCCTGAAGTAGCATTTCTTTTGCTAGTTTGAATACTTCCTGAGATTCCTCCTCTGCTTGGCTTTCTGGGTCCCTGATATAAAATGAAAAGGAAAGAAAGTCTTATTGATTTCTCTCTCATGCAACTTGCAACAAAAGGAACAAACACGGGGAAAATAAAAATAATGGCAGTGCACTTGGCTCATACATGCTATGTCTTCACTGCCCCAAAACGATGATGGTTTGCTGTTTGTTTTAAAGAGAGATAACGCATGTTAGTAACCTCATGCAAACCCTCACAGAGACAAGGCTCTATACCAATGGTCCCCAAACTGTGCCCCCCCCCCCCCCGGGGACACAGAGGAATGTCCGGGGGGATGCGGTGGGCCCAGGCCAGCCCCCCGAGGAGGGAGCGCCACCCAGGAATGCTTGGTCGAAAAGGGACCCTGGCGGCTCCCATCAGCATTGTTGACTGGGCCATTAAAAGTCCAATCAGCAGCGCACCAGGGCTAAGGCAGGCTCCATACTTGTCCACGCGGCTCCTAGGCGCAGGGATGTCCTGGGGGCTCTGAGTGTTTCCCCCGCCTCAAGCACCGGCTCCGCAGCTCCCATTGACCAGGAACTGCAGTGCAGAGCCCCCAGGCCTCTCCACCTAGGAGCCACTGAAACATGTCAGTTGCTTCTGGGGACCCATCCGAGGTGAGCACTGCCTGGCCAGAGCCTACACCCAAACTCCCTCCCAGAGCCAGCACCCTCTCCCACACTCCAAACCTCTCTGCCCCAGCCCTGAGTCCCCTCCCCAACCCCAGAGCCTGCCCCCACATCCCAATCTCCTGCCCTGGCCGGTGAAAATGAGCAAGGTTGGGGGAGAGCGACCGACAGAGTGGGGGTGAATGAAGTGAGCAGGGGTGGAACCTCAGAAGGGGCATGGGCTCAGAAGGGGTGTGGCAGGGGGCATGGAAAGGGTGTTCATTTTTCTGCAGTCAGAAAGTTGACAACTGCAGAGATACCGGTGACTCCCTGTCCTGTCCCAAACGCAGCTTCTTCTCCCCCATCCTGCCCCACCCCTGCTCTCCCAGAGGGAAGGGGGTCACGACTGAAATAGTTTGGGGACCCCTGCTCTATAGCTTTTATTGCAACATAGCTAGGAGGCATCAAACTCAAGTGGGAGGTATAGCATTGACTTTGCCTAGTTACACTGCAGTGAACACACAGCCACACAGCAACAAAGCTTAGTAAGTGGCTAGCAGACATGTGATCCCAAGACTAGTGGAGAACAGTTATCTCGGCAGGTTATATTTCAGATACTTTATTTCTGAAAAAAGAGGTAGAAAGAAACTAAATAATGCTATTCCTTAGAAGTTTCTGCTGGTCAATTTGGGAAACAACACTATTGGAAGTTTCAGAGGAGAAGGCAAGCCCTTCTTTTGTTTACCCTGTGAAAATGTAACAGAACTTGAAAAAGGCAGAAAAGCAACACACCCAAGAATTCAATAATATGGTGAAATAAGACCAATTTTCTGTCATAAATCAAATTTAGCACTTATCCTCAAAGTGCTTTACTAATATTAAATAGTTCACAAATCCATGATAGGTAAGAGGAAGTTACTGACCTGTAAATGGAGGTTCTTTGAGATGTATTCCACTGTGGGTTTACGCATGTGCACCATGCCTCTAGAGCCGCAGAATTTGAAAGTAGCATCCATTGGTTCAGGCATGTGTCCTGGCTCACTTCGTGCCTCTGACCAAGGGGATAAAGGGCAGAGCAGCCAGACCCTCGCTTCACTTTCTTCTTTACCATAAATAAGAGAAGATCCAAAGCAGAGGAGGAAGATGGGTAGTGAAATACAGATAGGGACCATTCACCTCCAGGAACTTCCAGTTACAGGTCAGTAACTTCCTCCTCTTCTTCTTCAAGTGAAGGTCCCTGTTATTCCACTGTAGTGACCGACAAGAAGTACTTGGAGAATGGTGCAAGTATATAGACAGTAGAACTGAGGGGAGGACTGCCGGCCCAAAGGAGGTATCAGCAGAGGAGTCCTGCACCAGGGCATGATGTCTCGCAAATACGTAAACAGAGCCCCACATGGACTCTTTACAGATATCAAGGGGGGGCGCCTCCTGAAGTAATGCCATAGTCATTGCTTGTGCTCTTGTGGAATGACTTCTTATCCCCTGGCAGGGAAGAAGGTTTGACAGCTGACAGCAGAGTAGAATATAGCCAGAGATGCATTTGGAGAGTCTCTGGGTGGAGATGGTGTGCCCCCCAATTCTTTCTGCTACAGCAACAAAACAGTTGCAGGACTTCCTGATAGGTTTTGTTATTTGCAGGTAAAAGGCCAAGCCCCTACTGAACACTGAGGGAGTGGAATCTTCATTCCTCTGCAGATGCATGTGGTTTTGGAAAGAACACAGGTGAGTGAATCGATTGGTTAAGGTAAAATTCTAAAACTGCTCTGTGACTGAATTTGGGGTGTAGATGCAAAGAAACCTAATCCTTATGGAATATTGCCCCAGGCTCGCCAACCCTTCTAGCTGAGGAGATGGCTATAAGGAAAGTGACCTTCATGGAAAGGAGAGACATGGAGCAAAAAGCAAAGGGGGGCTTTGTGAGTGCTGAGAGAACAAGGCTCAGGTCCCACTGGGAGTAGGCTTCTGAATAGATGGGAAGGCTGTGATTAGGCCTTTCCAGAATCTGGTGATTAGTGGGTGTGAGAAGACAGAGTAGCCTTGAGAAGGTGAACGGTATGCACTAACTGCTAACAAGTGGACTCGCAAGGAGCTGATGGACAGGCCTGATGTCTTCAGAAAAAGGATATACACTCCAAGATAAGGAACATCTGCTGTTTCTTGGAGAATGGTCCTCTGATGTGCCCAAGAAGAAAAGCACCTCCATTTAGCTAAGAAACATCTTTGAGTGGAGTCCTTTCTACGATCAGAAGGGATGTCTTGCATGGCTACAAAGCATGAACATTCTAAGGATAATGCCCATCCAAATACCAAGCCCTGAGGTGTAATGGACACAGATCGAGTGCTTGATCTTGCCATTCTACTGAGTCAGAAGCCTGGGAAACACTAGGAGGATGATTGGTAGTAGGGATGACATGCATAGGCAGATGGGAAACCAAAACTGACTGGGCCAGCAGGGGGTGATCAGGATGACCCATGCCCTGTCCTGCTGGATTTTGTGTAGAACTTGTGGAAGGAGTGATAGCGGAGGGCAGGCATAGCTGAGCTGGCCTGACTGAGGAAGTAGAGTGCTGCCGAGGGAGAGATACTTAGGGCTCCTCTGGAGCAATATGTGATGTATTTCGTGTTCATCTGAGAGGCAAACAGATCCCTGGTTGGGGTGCCTCACTGAGCAAAATATTACACAGTACCAAGTTGTGGCGCTCCCATTCATGGTTGACTGCAAAATGTCTGCTGAGGGAGTCTGCAAGCACATTTTGCTTCCCCAGAAGGTAAGCTGCTGATAGGGTGATTTGACTGCTGACACCAGTTCCATAGGCTAACTACTTCTGCACACAGGGGGACAGATCTCACTCTTCCCTGCTTGTTGACATAGAAGACAATTGTAATGTTGTCTCACATTATAAGGACATAGTGAGCGTGGATGTATGGAAGAAAGGACTCATATGCCTTCCGGACAGCTTGGAACTCTTGGGCTCTGAAGATGTCCAGGTAGCTTGTGCTTTGTGGCTGTTCATGTGGCCTCCCCAACTGAACAAGAATGATCTGTAATAATGGTCCTGTCTGGTGAGGAAGGGAGAAAAGAGAAGCGCATACATACCTGACTAGGATTTATCCACAACAGCAGGGATATGTAGCAGGAATAGTTGAAATGGCTGTTGGAGGATAGTTTTATTCTGCGCATGTGACAGGTGATGAACTCCGTTCAGTGGTCAACTCCCTCATTTGTGATATTATCTTTTGGGAAATGGAGGGACGTGCTGGAGCAGAAAATTCCAGATCCAGGAGAGCAAAAATGTCTTGTGGAACAGCAATGGATCTGATCTCCCTGATGTGAGAGGGGTTCTACTTGTCCAAGCTGCTGGAGCCAGAGAAGATTGTGTAACTGTTGATGAAGCTGGTGCTGTGGACAAGCAAAGCTGATGATTGGTCTTTGTCAGTGCCGGCGGATCTCAGGGTTTGGGAGGTGCCAAGAATGATGTAGCCCTATGCTTATGGGCTTTCTTGTCATGCCTCAGGGACTAAGGACACACTAAGTCCTCACAGGCCAAACTGATGGGTTTTGCTCAGAGTTGAATCTGACTTCCCTGAAGTGGATTTAGAGAAAGAAAGACTTAGTCTCATGCTTATGAGTAGGGCCCTACCAAATTCATGGCCCTGAAAAACACATCATGGACCAAGAAATCTGGTCTCCCCCTCCTGAGTGAAATCTGGTCTTTTGTGTTCTTTTACCCTATACTATACAGATTTCACAGGGGAGACCAGCATTTCTCAAATTGGGGGTCCTGACCCAAAGGGAGTTGTAGGGGGGGAGGGGTCACAAGGTTCTTTCAAGGGGGTTGCAAATTGCCACTTTTACTTCTGCGCTGCCTTCAGATCTGGGCAGCTGGAGAGCGGTGGCTGTTAGCCAGGCATCAGCTCTGAAGGCAGCGCCCGCCAGCAGCAGCGCAGAAGTAAGGGTGGCAATACCATACTATGCCATTCTAACTTCTGCGCTGCTGCCTTCAGAGCTGGACGGCCAGAGAGTGGCAGCTGCTGACTGAGGGCCCAGCTCTGCAGGCAGCAGCTCAGAAGTAAGGGTGGCAATAGCATACTAACTTCTGCACTGCTGCTGGCAGCGGCTCTGGCTTCAGAGCTGGGCTCTCAGCCAGCAGCCACCACTCTTCCAGCTGCCCACCTCTGAAGGTAGTGCAGAAGTAAGGTTAGAAGTACCGCAACCCCCCCACAATAACCTTGCAACCCTACAGCTCCTTCATGGGTCAGGACCCCTACAATTACAACATTGTGAAATTTCAGATTTAAATAGCTAAAATCATGGTATGTATTATGTTAAAAATCCTATCACCGTGAAATTGACTAAAATGGACAGTGAATTTGGTAGGGGCTTCCTCAATTCCTGACAAGATCCCACTGGGGCATCTGTGGGGCTAGACGCTCCTACTCCAGAGTTGGACTTCGCACCAGGAGACACATCGCTTCCTGAATCAGGCCAATGTTCAGGGATGGTTTCCTGACCTGAGTTCGACTGAGGTGTTTCTAGAGATGAAGTTCCCGCCCTTCTTGGGTAAGGCTTAGGAATCATCGGCGGATACTGCAACTCACCGCGATGCAGGCTTCCCCAAGGCATACAGATAGTCATCGCTGATCGAAAAGGATTGCGGGCAGCAAGTGCAGAATATGAAGCTTGGAGACCTGGGCATAGTCCAGTACTTGAACAGGGAAGGGTTCCTCCAAAGAGACTAAATTTAAACACTAAGAAATCTATAAAACACTAAAATCTGTACAAGCTATTAAAACCATTTACAACACTAAATCTAAATCTTATCTTGTAGGACAAAACCAAAACTACAGACACTGGAGGTTCCAACCCAGATCAGGCAGAGGTGAGAAGGAACTAGAGAGATGGTTCCCTGTCCTTTATCCCCTCCATCAGAGGCTGGAGGTGAGCCAGGGTGCATGCACAGACCAATGGATGCTACTTTCAAATTCTCTGGCTCCGGGTGCATGGGTAGACCCACAGTGGAATACAATAGGGACCATCACTAGAAGAAGTACACAATTATCATCCCCATTTAACAGACAGGGAAATGAAGATAGAAAGGTTTAAGTGAGTTTTCCAAGCCTCAGGAAGGGAAGTAGAACTCAAAGGTTTCTGCTCCCAGTGCTGTGATAACACCATCACCTCACTTTTTACATAAGGAAAGTAACTATTCAGATCACTTTTATATAACTGCTCTTACCCAGTTGGAAGACACTACTTGAAACTGAATCCATACCTGTAGTTATCATAAATCCACATCAGGATGTCATACATGCGCTCCCGACATACTGGAGAAGGGTGAGAGATGAACCCTGTTACTCCAGGAAGAAGTTCTCTTAGTTCTAGTGGTTTCAGCTTAGGCAACACTTTGTATACGATATCCAAACACACCCTCTGCCTTTCATCATCTCTAAAGGAGATAAAAAGCAACTGCATTGGTTTCATTATTCTATTTACAGTTACACATACAGCTGAACATTAAAGTAATATTTAGCAATTTCATATTGCATAAAAATGTTTTTAGTTACTATTTTTGTGTTTACCTGAAAAAAAAAAAATCTGTCGAACCAAACTAAATACACATTAAGGGTGAAATCCTGACCCCACTGAAGTTAATGGGAGTTTTGCCACTGATCTCAGTAGCGCCAGGATTTCACCATATGGCTAAGGAAAAAAGCTACAGCAAGCATACTTTTCAACTTGAATAAGAGAAGTAGAAAAAACCTGCCAGATTTTCTAATCTACATTTGCTCAAAGAAGAGAACAAGGCTCTCAAGAAAAAAAACTGGAAATGTAAATGCACGTGGAATGTAAAACTTGCATCACTACTAGAAAAAGATAACACTGCAAAATTCAGACTATGTTCCCAGGTTGCCAAGATGATCATGCACTGGTCATGTGCCCACTTACCTGTGACTCATGACTTGGATGAAATCTTTACTCTTTAATTGTAAGTAGAGATCAGTTATTTCCTCTGCACGGTACATCACCACCTCCAGACAGTATGTTTTCAGAACACCATGAAGTTTTGGTATCAAGAAGAATACTGCATTCATAAACCTTTACATGATAAGGAGCCCACAAAGCAACAAATAAGAAGTTATATTCTATTACAGTGGTGCCCAAACTTTTCCTGTTGTGTCCCCCATTACAAGTAATGGGATCTGTCCACACACCTCTCCATTACTGCACACTTGGCTCAGCAGAGGAGCCTGGGCTGAAGGTGGAGCTGGGGACTGAACTGGATATGGGGGAGGAAAGAGAATGAGGGCAGAGCTGCAGCTGGAGTGGAGTTGTAGCTGGGAGCAGAACTGGTCTGGGCGGTGGTCTCTCCCTGCCCTCCATGGAGTCTGGTGCAGGCCCTGCCCTGAACGTTCTTCTGCACCCCTCTAGGGGGGTGAGCCCCAGACTTTGGGGACCACTGTTCTATTAGATAATGATTTTTCTATATACAGGGTATCATCTCTCACTATACCTGTCAGCAAGAGGTGGAAAGTTCTTTGCTACTTTATTTAAGCACACAATAAACTTGTCCTCTTTGGTGCTTTGATGTTGTTTTAACTGTTTTATGACACAGTCATAAACTGGACCCTCAAATATCTGAAAGATCAGAAACATTTTATCATTAAACAAATGCCAACACCAGAAACTCAGGAACACTCAAATTATGTAACAGTACTATTACACGGGGGATATTTTTAGTTACAGTGAAACTTCACTGGCTTAATCTTGACATTTATGACAATTCACAGCAGTAGCACAACATGCCTGGATGAAATACAACTTGTCTGCTTTAACAGAGCTGCTGTCTAACAATTCATAAGTTTCTATTAACTGTGCAGAGACCAACAGCTTAAATACAGAAAGAAAAAAATCACACGATATTCCTATTTCAAACACTAAATAATTCCTGATGGTGTGTGGCAGGTTTCCAGTAAAATAAATACTATAAAAAGCCATTTTCTATTAAATTAACTTTATCTGCAAAGAAATACAAGGTACACACAGAATATTAACTACCACACCTGCTTACTCATTCAAAATGACAGATTTTTTTTTTTTTTTTTTAAAGGAAAGGAGGAATGGATAAGACTGAAAATGAGAAGAGTGCAAGGGTTCAACAATATTCATCATGCACCCTAGAGAATGAGAAAGGATGAACAAAATGGAATGTATTGGACAGGGAAGACAGCTACATACCTGCTTTACAGGAGTGCCACAATTACAGTTCAAGAGCAGCAGCTGAGAAAGCACTTTCATTCTAAGTCCCTATTTTCAGGTTCCTAGAAATCTTCTATCAAATAGAGCCCTGAGAATTCTTAACTTTCACATTTTATTCACTTTCCCTCATATCTGAAAAATTTCTATTTGTCAGTCCCACTGGCAGAAAAGAGGTGAACACAACTCCCCCAGATCCATTCACTGCCACGGTCAAGACAAAAGGTTCATAAGAATTGAGGCAAAGTGCGCCCAGCCTGTGCTAATCTCATCTTGAATTCTGATTCTCCTGTGATAGCATCTTCTGCTATTGCCGAACTTCTGGGGAGGCCTTATTAAATTTAACGTTCTCTCATTTTGAAGCTAGAATTGGGTATTCAGTTTAGACTTATAGATATAACAGTCTTTAATACAATAATGATAAAAGACACAATGTAACACACTCACATTTTCCCTCTCAGCCATGTATCGAAGAATAAGTCCCAGCACTTCTGCTGCAGCTGCATAAACTTCCTTATATCTTATTAAGGACATGTTATTGGCCAAAGCCTGAAAGTACCTAACATACAAAGGAAATCAGCTGTGGTCCATTCACCCTAGTATTTGATGTTCCATGAAAATCAGACATTTAAGAAACTCTAAAAATATTCTTTGCCGCTCTCCATTTCATGCATCCACACTCAGAGTCTTAACTGCAGTCTTTGTGGTGCTATTACACTAACACCCCATATCCATGAAGGTTTCAGGTGGTAACAACACTTCCCCTTTTGAATTTTTGGGATCTGGAGTGCCACAAATACCTGTTTCGCCACTCTTGACTCCACTGGGTGCCAAAGAGCTCAACAACTGTAAAAGCAGGAGTCAGAATAGTGCCAAGTGCAGATACATCTACGCTCCCGCCAATTCACCTCCTAAAGCAAGGAACAGCTGCGGAGTTAGCTGGAGCAACTTGCTCAACTTAGGAGTTTAGGGGTGGTGGTGGGGCCAGAGAGACAAGAAGCTCCAAGAGGTGAGCATTCCAAATCCCACCCTCCATGCTGCCAACATCCTTCTTGGTCAGCTTATTGTAAGGTTTATAATAAAAAATTAACTCCCCAAATAGACATGCTTCTCACCTCACGCTGTCTATTTCACACTTTGGGTCATAGGGAGACAAGTTGTTAGCAAGAACAATACCTAACAACTGAATTCCCACTGAGTTGTCCTTTGTATTAGGATCTCCACCAGAAAATTGTTCGAATATTAACCTGCAGCACAAGGATGTACAAAAAAAATATATATATGTATATATATGCATGTGACAGAGTACATGCTAAAGACAGTACAAATCTGGTGAAAGTGACCGTGGCTACATGAACAATACTTTATTGGGAATGCATATAGTATAAAATATTTGCAAATTCCCAGAAATTATCCCCCCCACAAAACTTTCATCCTTTGATTTCTGTGTTCTATCCTCAATGACTGAACATCACCAGCTGCTAACTCAATGGTGCAATAACAGACAAAAAAATCCTCTCAGTAGTTTCTCCTGCCTTCTGCTCTCTCACTGCATACAGCTCATTGTAATTCTTATCTATCCAGGATTCTTAGCAGCATGAGTTGTGTGTGTTGCTGCCTCTGCAATTTTGGTGTCAACAACAGACAGAAATGTAGGTGAATTTACCACAAAGGGAGAGAGCAGCTGGCTAAAGCACTAAGAGAATTTGTTTTTAAAAAATAGTTGGTTGGTCAAAAAGCCACTAAAATCCATGTACAATCCTGGATTGAGCGACTGTTAGCAGGAAGCATTACCACTTGAAGACTTATGGATGCCTCACTACTGCCTGTGAAAGGACCAGATCCTCAGACCACCTGCAAGTTGTTTGTGTTACAGGTTGAAAACCACCGGGCTAACCCTTTCACCTCTGCAGAGCTCAGTTCACATTTTCCCTACATTCTTTTTATACTGATATTACCTGTACGGTATGGAGAGACAATCCTTCCAGCACTCCACAACTGTCTTTATAATTTCCAAGTTGTGTCGGAACACTGCTCTTTTCTGGTGAAATACATTCTTCATCAAGAATTCAAGTAATCTGTTAGCCAGTATCTCATCTTTAATATTCCCCTAACATGAAACAAAAAGCAACATGGTAATTCTATATAAAACAATATTTTTGTTCATAATCTGAACGCATAGAACGTTTTTACTCTCCACTGGTTTAATGTTTAAAATATAACTCTGAATTCTCAAGTTAGCTAACACAATGTTGACTATGAGTTTGCAATAAGTGTACAGAAGGAAAAGGCATGTTCAGCAGTATAAGTTTGTAGGGAAGTCAAGCTCAGAATTCACCAGAACTTTGTTAGCTTTACGTAGGAGAGCCCTGGCAACTTGTTATGAAAACAGGTGAAAGTCCATACTTTGAACTATAGCAGTTGGGCCAACTAATCCACCATCAGTGCAGTATGCCTCATACAACTAATGAAACTGTTCCATGCAAATTAGCTGAAGAGTAATGGTGGTGATGTATGATATCACAATGGTCTAGGACTATTAGCATGGAAAAGATACCATCCAATTTTTATATTCTCAGTGTAACAGATCCCTGAATCCCAGTGATGATTGAATGTGGTGATATTCTGAATAAAAAGTGCTCTGAACCATGCTAGAGACTGTTTCCATTGCTTCACACCGACTCAAAAGACATTCTAGCCCTCACAGTGATACAGAGTAACTATCCTGGCATCTTATTACAACTGGCAAACTGAGCGTCCAAAAGGCACTAGTAAGTTATACCAGTACTGATAAGTCTTTTGGGGAAGGGAAGTATGAAGGTGGCACTAACTTTTACCATCAGTCTAAAAAATATTACAAGATGACATGACAGGGCGTAGATTTTTGAGTTCATTAATGTATTTCTCAGGTATGTTGTGAACTTGTGCATTCTACCACTTGACGTGTCCATTAGTGGACCAATAAGAAAGAACCTGGAGGATCACAGGCTCAATAAGTTACTTACAGTGTTGCCAGAGAGATTGATTTAATTAATGAACTAAACTTGCTTCTTATTAAGATGATCTAGTTATTTACAGTGGTTAATGATTAAAGCAGCACTGAGGAAAGATCGATAAAATAATATCATCCCATTAAAATAGGGAAAAAACAAATTAAAAATTCCTTAGACAAGCTAGATGTCTTCAAGTCATCAGGGTCTGATGAAATGCATCCTAGAATACTCAAGGACCTGACTGAGGAGATATCTGAGCCACTAGCAATTGTCTTCAAAAAGTCATGGAAGATGGGATCGATTCCAAAGGACTGGAAAAGGGCAAATATAGTGCCAATCTATAAAAAGGGGAATAAGGACAACCTGGGGAATTATAGACCAGTCATCCTAATGTTGCCGGCACTCAGTGCCAGAGACGAGCAACAGCGGTGGTGGGGGGGGGGGGGGGGTGTTTGCTACCCGGTGTGCTTCACCCAATAATTACAACGGGGTGGAGAAGCAGAAAAGTTTATTTGAAGCTTCAAAAAGGTACAGGGAGATTAGAATCTCAAATCCTGTACACAGAGCAGGAAGTTACACAGACTTTTATACATTCTTTTTTTTAGCATATTTATTTAATAGCAAGCTGCCTTAAGTACTTATATAGCCAGCCAATCCAGTTACCAGCTAGTTCCCTTGTTTTTTGTATTATTTGTTAAACTATACATAAAGCTGCTTTATTTAGCATTGTTTTTTTATATTTGCCCTGTTTGGCCTTGTTTAGTTTTAGGCAGTCTGACTCTGCAACATATTGTTGCAGATTCTCAGCATAACTGCTGCGAGTATCTCCAGGCGGGGGCCAAGGACACTTGGGCCTAGTGCGCATAACTGCTGCGAGTGCCTCCAGGGCGGGGGGGGGAGGGAGGCTGAGGGGGGGAAGGGGGCCAAGGACACTTGGGCCTAGTGCGAGGGGGCTTCATCGACACTCGTGGTCTTCCATTCCCTCGAGTTATCCAGTGGCCATGCCCCAGTGTCCCCAACACTAACTTCAGTATCCGGAAAGATAATGGAGCAAATAATTAAGCAATCAATTTGCAAACACCTAAGAAGATAAGGTGATAAGTAACTGTCAGCATGGATTTGTCAAGAACAAATCACGTCAAACCAACCTAATAGCTTTTTTTGAAAGGGTAACAAGCCTTGAGGATGGGGGGAAGCAATAGATGCGGCATATCTTAACTTTAGCAAGGCTTTTGATACGGTCTCGCATGACCTTCTCATAAACAAACTAGGGAAATACAACCTAGATTGAGCTACTATAAGATGGGTGCATAAAACCGGTTGGAAAACCATTCCCAGAGAGTAATCATCAGTGGTTCACAGTCAAGCTGGAAGGGCATATCAAGTGGGGTCTCGCAGGGTTCAGTTCTGTTCAATATCTTCATTAACTATTTTGATAATGGCATAGAGAGTATACTTATAAACTTTGCAGATGATACCAAGCTGGGAGGGGTTGCAAGAGCTTTGAAGCATAGGATTAAAATTCAAAATGATCTGGCCAAACTGGAGAAACTGTCTGAAGTAAATAAGATGACATTCAATAAGGACAAATGCAAAATACTCCACTTAGGAAGGAACAATCAGTTGCACACATACAAAATGGGAAATGACTACCTGAGGAGGAGTACTATGGTCAGGGATCTGGGGATCATAGTGGATTACAAGCTAAATAAGAGTCAACAGTGTAACAAAAAAAAGTTGCAAAAACAACTGTTGCAAAAAAAGCAAACATCATTCTGGGATGTATTAGCAGGAATGTTGTAAGCAAGACATGAGAAGTAATTCTTTTGCTCTACTCTGTGCTGATTAGGCCTCAATTGGAGTATTGTGTCCGGTTCTGGATGACACATTTTGGGAAAGATGTGGATGAAATGGAAAAAGTCCAGAGAAGAGCAACAAAAATTATTAAAGGTCTAGAAAACATGACCTATGAGAGGAGATTGAAAAAAAATTGGGTTTGCTTAGTCTCAAGAAGAGAAAACTGAGGGTGGACACAATAACCGTTTTCAAGTATATAAAAGGTTGTTTTAAGCAGGAGGAAGAAAAATTGTTCTCTTTAGCCTTTAAGGATAGGACAAGAAGCAATGGGCTTAAATTGCAGCAAGGGTAGTTTAGGTAGGACATTAGGAAAAACTTCCTAACTTTCAAGGTAGGTAAGCACTGAAATAAATTGCCTAGCGAGGTTGTGGAATCTCCATCATTGGAGATTTTTAAGAGGTTAGACGAACACCTTTCAGGGATGGTCTAGTCTAGATAATACTTAGTCCTGCCTTGAGGGCAGGGGACTGGACTAGATGAGCTCTCAAGATCCCTTCCAGTCCTATAACTCTAGGATTCTGTGATTATATGAACATAATTTTAAAAACTCATTACAAAACTATCACCAGAGTACAGTAGATTCCACTTAATAGCCACCCAGATATTAACAACTTCCAGTTCGTAGCAACATTTTGCTGGGAATCAATTCCATTCCATTTACTTTAATGTTAAAGGGATTCAGATATTGGCAATGGCATGCCGCTTATTAAACTTTTTTTGGAAGTGGAACCACCTGCAGGCAGATTTGTGGGGCTGCAACCAGGGAAAAAAGGTGCAGGGATGTGCCTTGCCTAGCTGCAGACCTGAAAACCTGCCTCTGGCCAGTTCTCAACCCATTCTAGGGCTTCCTTCTGGGACTGCAGCACCAGAAACCTGCCCGTGCATAGGGACCATACAGGAGGTAAGGGACTGCAGGCTCGGAGGGAAGGGAAGGCTGAAACTTGCAACCTGGAGCTTCGCAGTATCTCTCCCTGTGCTCCCCAAGCTGCTCCCTGCTTCAGGATTTCATGCAGAGAAGAAAGTGCTAGGACACGCTGAATCCTGATTCCCAGAGAATGGAGAAAGAGGTGCAGTGCAGCCCTCTGGGCTCCCAGCACCACTGCTCCCACAGAAAACCCCAGCATTGGGAAGAAAAGCCCTTTCCTCACTGCTGCCCTGCCCACAGGCAGGTTGCAAGGCTACAGCCAAGGAAGGCATGTCCCAGCTGTTCCTTCCCTGGCTCCTGCCCCACAAACCTGCTTCTGCTTATTAGCAACTGCTAGATAATAGCAACTTTTTACTGGCAACCGATGGGTTGCAAGCGAAGTCTACTGTAATTAAACGTGTTCCACATTTCCTTACTTTGGGAGCAGCTATACTAGTCCAGGAAAGCAGAGTAACTACTATCTCCACCACCATGTAATGAATTCCTTCTCCTCCATTATCCCTAGAAACAACAAGCTGCAGTAAAGGACCAAGCCATTGCCTTGCATAAGGTCGGAAAACCTAGAAGAAATAAAGAACAGTTATCTATACAAACCTACTATGCAAAAAGCATTTATGCATCACATTGTTACAGGCATAGTTATTTTTTACATAAGAACATAAAAATGACCATACTGGGTCAGACCAACAGTCCATCTGGCCCACCATTCTGTCTTCTAACAGTGGCCAGTGCTCAATGCTTCAGAGAGAATGAACAGAACAGGATAATTATCAAGTGATCCATCCCCATCAAGGTCCAACTTCTGTCTGTCAGACATTTAGAAATCAACCTTCTCTGTATAGTTTTTGCCTAATATTGTACAAAGCCCTCACGATAGTAATTTGAAAAGCTCCCAAAGAAAATTTCCCCATTGATAAATTAGTTACATACCCCATTTGTATTTCTGTGTGCAAGCCCTGAAAAGTCAAGTTCGTTATTATTGGCAAAGCACATGATTTCTTCCACTGGAGCCCATCTACCAGCTTTCCATACACTAAGTCTTACCCATGGAAGTCAGAATAGTAACCCACCCATCCAGAATGAACAAGCAAGCGAGTGCATGCGCCCATGCACACACGCACACATTTCTCATTTAGCTTTTAATGTTAAAAGCTGCTACTCTGTCACCAGACTAGCACTAAGCTATTTTGAGAACAGTACTGACTGACAATTCACTGAACTGCAGAAATTTCAACATTTAGGATCTTATATACAATGTAATGGGACAGTAGGATTCCTTTGGTTCATAATACTTTGTTTTAAAGAGACTGGCTGAAGTAGGATGGAAACATTATACACCTGAAATAGAGGAAGGAAGAACATTTCCACAGAGTCACTACAGACCTCATTCAGTGACCACATAGCTTTATATTCTGTTGCAATTAGAGCTATACAAAATTCAGGAGTTTTGGTTCACAGGAGTTGCTAAAACTCATTTGAGCCAACTAATATCACATGGCTTTCACCTGACACATACGCCAGGAACACCCTCCCTTCAATAGGTCAAGTAACTAAAGTTGTATCTAGGAGAGGTTTAACTGGTGTGGGGTTTTGTTCTGAAAGACTTACACAGCTGAAGTTGTAATCAATTTAAGATAATATTTTACTAGAGAGAGAGAATATGATACAATTTTTTTGAAAAATCACTTACTTCCTCAGTATTAACAACAAGTTTTGCTAAGAAGAGGCGAATATTTAGTGGCACAGATGGATTCCCCAATTTGCCATGTATAAACTTCATCCATGGAGGAAGGTCTGGTGGAACTATTCCCTGAAATCAAAATTAAATAGGTCATTTGAAATGCATATAACTCAAGATTACCACAGGTTTTATTCTATTACACTAGGGACTGATAGCAACAACGGTTACAAAACAATATTTCCATTATAACCTCCTTTCTTGAGTTTAAAAAGTCATAGAAATACAGGACTAGAAGGGACTTTGGGAGGTCATCTACTCCATCCCCCTGCGTTGAGCCACGACCAAGTGCACCTAGACCATGCCTGACAGATATTTGTCTAATCTGTTGTTAAAAACTTCCACAGGGATTTCACAACCTCAGTCAGCAACCTATTCAAATACTTAACTATGTTCTTAAACTAGAGAGGTGCTAAACCATGAACCAATACTGACCTCATCTACTTTGGGTGTAATCTGATTTCTCTGCATATGTTTAATCAGGGTCGTCATAGAGGCCATACATTCATGCTGATTGAGCTCGTCCATCTCCAGTTCCATCAGATCATCTGGATCCATGGATTCTGTGGGTTCCTGTCAAAATAAGGAGAGCCAGTTAATCATGAGGGGCTTTATGCACCATTTTTTAAAAGTCGTAATTATACTGTTCGTTATGCTGATTTTCTCGTCACGTCTATACAAACCGTATTACAACAAACAATAGGTCAAATATGTTATTCAAACCAAAATCTCCCCCAAATATAGGAATTAATTTTGTACAGCTCCAAATCTCTACGTTTAAGGGTGCCAGCTGCATGTCACTCTGACTCAGATACGTAAAAGAGTATGGCAACAACAATCAGAAATGTAAAAATTAATTGTCCTCCACAGAAGCTATAATTCCACTTCACACCTGAGAGTGCCACCACCATACTTCTTCCTCAAGACTTCATGCATTTTTCCTAAATTTTACTCCCAGTCAAGCTATTTGTAAAGTAATTAATCTCTGATGAATTCAGAGGCTGTTTTCCAGTGGGGGCAGCCATAGCCATTCTCTTCTTTCCAGAAGAAACTTCATTTGACAGTAAAGAACAAATAAAAAATTGGCTTCACCACTACAAAGAAGTGGAAATCACAATTGCTTATGACATGTTCTATAATTACAATAAATTTTTGGTTAATTTAAGTCAAGTCAACTGTTAAAATAACCTCCTCACTACAAAATATGAAAAGAGGTGGTTATCTGATGTTAGATAACATTATAATTATTTTGATAGATCTTGCTTTAAACATGTATGATACCTGGATGACCAACGTTTTTAAAATGGTGAAAGTGATTCTCTCAATCTTACTTTCAATACGGCAAACTCTTGCCTGACTAAATGTTAAAGGGCCACCGTCAGCTTCAAGTCAGGCTTATGTCAGAACATACTGTCGCAAGCAACACATAAGACACTATATAACCACAAGAGAGTAGATTGAAAATAATACTGTTTTCTCTCTCTTTTGTTCAGTTTATTGTGTACATTTGATACCAACTGACCAGTTTCAGGGTTTTCCCTACATAGTCGTTAACTCATTTTCATGTGTTGTTTCTGTGGATCTTTCACATAGTAATAGTAAAGCAGGAGGTGGGAAATAGGAGACTGACTATTAAACAGAAAAATGGCAGGGGAACTCAGGCACAGATGTAAATTATACAACCACTTTAAATCTAGTCAAATTCAGAAAAGTACAGAAGACAGTGGCCCTTTAACCTACATTATATCTAAGATGCTTCTAAAAATATTTTAGTGATGGACTTTTCTTTGTAATTAGATTCAGTGATTTAGAAACTCTGTACTATAGTTCCCTTCAACAATGCAAAGCCTCTGCCTTCATGAGCAAATCTCCACCTTCAAATTAAAAGAAGGTTTACTAAGTTCAAAAACAGAGTAGAGGGACCCAAACTGATGGCAAAAAACACTTGCTCTGATGCCTAAAGCCTCATATTAAAGACAGACTTACATATAGAGATAACCCGTATCCAGTATTTACTCCCATTGAACCTTTTACCTTTCCTAGGACATGTACGTGAAACTTGCTCTTTTAATTAATGTATAAGTTTACTGAGAGTTTTAGAATACTGAGACTCTTGTTCCTCCCACAGTATACATCTGTAATCACCTTTCTCCTGAAGTGTATACTGGTAGCTGTAGGGTCTTGTGAGTTATAAGAAAAACTTTGGATTCCAGTTGAGAAATCAAATTGGCTCATTTCCTCACTCAGACTGCTGTCAACCATATACGATGCAGAAGGCAAATACTGAGGTTCATCTAAACAAGAAAAATAATGTACTGATAATCACAACACTAATTTGAGTGAAAGCTGTCTTCAGTGACTACTCAAGGAAAATAAAATTTGGTTGCTTAACCAAGGAAGTATTCTAATGAAAGTTAGACCAAGTACAGTGTCTGTCTTTATTTGCATCTGGAACAATATTGAGCACATCAGTGGTACTTTTATAAAGGTGGTCTCTCGTCCAGGTTTCACTGTAAGGCACAGGCCTGTTAATAAATATGATGAATTGGTCTCTTTCTTTGCATAATTCCTCCACTGACATAACAAATTTTCTACGCATTTAATATCTATTAGCAATTCAATTTCTTGCACCTCAATGTCATTAGAAAGGCATGGAATGGACCGCTGTCCCAGAAAACCGGAACACACTGGCGTGGGAAAACGTTCTGAAACCGTTTAGCAAACATGTCAAAACGCAAAAATGCAGTCTCAGTTAGCAATTTTTATATGGCTCTGTTTGCTTGGGGCTGTTGAGAAAGAGGAAGGAAATTATCCTTTATATGGTCCCATTCTAGTTACTGAAAAAATAGCTTCAGGGGGTCATGCAGTCAGAAGTTGGGCACGCACTGCCACCTGCAGAATCAGAATTTAGACATGGTTACCAGCTTTTCTAGATGCATCTCTACTAAAATAAGCACATTCCATATAAGTGCAATGGTGCATTGTACATTTAAGTGGGGGGAGCTGAGGAGGGAGTGACAAATTTTTAATCATTGTAAATTTATGTCATACCTGAGTCCCTATTTATGGTATCCCTGGCTTCCTTCCTAATAGTAATATACCTTTTCTTCCTTTCCATAGGCACCTAGAACACCAACAAAAATATGAGCTTTAAAATTAGTTAAATTTGCTTTTAAAAAAATAACTAGTTGATAAAAAATAAGAGTTCTATTTTGATATCTTTACAAAAAGATTTAGAGAATTATATTTATTACCTAGCAAACTCTATAGAACTTTTATTTATAACTTAACTTTTTTAAACAATGTGGGGAAAAAAAGTATTTCAGCTATTTAAAAATGAACAGGAGTTCCAACTTACAAATGCTAATAATCAGTGTTCTAGAATTTATCACATCAGCTGAACTAATGACACTAGAAATAATTTATCTTTGGAATAAATCTGCCAAAACAATATATTAAATGTGTACATCCCAGTTGTGCTTTTCATTCCTTGGATTTGGGATTTTACTATGCGAACTACATAACAGTCAAAAGGGTCATAGGTCTCCACTTGTATTTGTCATGGTTTCAAACAGCACCATTTCTTTCTATGTATAATTATGTAACACACACACACAGAGCGTGCACTCTGCAATGATTGAGTAGAATTAAAAGCAATGAACATTTTCACTGTATTACAACAAAACACAGAACTATGACTCACCTCAACTTCAACAGGGAACAAATACTGGTGCTCCAGATCTAGCAAGTTTTCAAATATAAACAAGTTCTGTGAACCAAAGCATATTTGGAAATTTAAAAATTAACTTACTGTAAACAATAGCTGGGGCACCAGCAATATTTTATTCAAAAGACAGTCTATTTCAAATTACCATACAAAATAAGGGACAGTCCGTTCCATTACACTCATTTATGAGAAATTACCATTATGCAGACATCTAAGAACAAGTTAAGTGACTAGTTACTTTAAAAGAGTACACAAAGCCCTGTAACATTCTCTTATTCAATAATATTTCAAAATGTTGGAGGGCTTTTGTAATATTTAAGCACTTTCCATAACTAAATAGTGATTGAGATAGAGTAGAGAGGTTGAATGTACTGTTACTGCATCCCCACTCAACCATATGAAAAACCTCCATCAGTGATTCAATTGCCGTGCAGGATCAAAGGAAGCCACCTACATAGAATCATAGGACTGGAGGGGATCTCAAGAGATCTTCTAGTTCAATCTCCTGCACTCAAAGCAGGACTAAGTATTATCTAGACTAGACAGGTGTTTGTCTAACCTGCTCTTAAAAACCTCCAGTGATGGAGATTCCACATCATCCCTAGACAATTTGTTCCAGTGCTTACCTATCATGACAGTTAGGAAGTTTTCCTAATGTCCAACCTAAACTTCCCTTGCTGCAATTCAAGCCCATTGCTTCTTGTCCAATCCTCAGAGACTAACAAGAACAATTTTTCAATCTCATCAGTTTCTTACATAACAATTTGCATTATATAGGTTCAATTCTTGGGTTCAAAGTGCAAGCTTTCAGTTAGTGTCCAAAATAAACTGTACGGACCCTGCAGACCTTTGACATGACAGTAGCCTCCTCATTAAATCTCACCTTTTCTGGTTTTTCTATGAAAAGAAAACCTTGGTAGAATTTACTTTCAGTGAAGACACAACTGGTGACAGCAATGGCACAGTTATATGCAGCACAATGGTACTGTCTCCTCTTCTCCAACAGCAGACTCTCACCAGCCATGTTTTCTGTAAATGCATCATAGCATGACCTTAGAACAAAACAGACCAGAAAATAGCGTCAAATTTTTTTTTAGAAGGCCACATAGAATCCAATCCACAGGCCAATGAAATCAACAGAAAGACTTTCATAGGCTTTGCATCCGTGTCATAGCACAGCCTACTGATGCATCATCTCAATGCACCATGTCAAATATTAATTTGCCTTTAAGTCTTCTCATAGAAATATTTTATTAAAATTGACTCAGCAGCACTACTGAAGCCAAACATTAGCTGGTATTTCTATAGTGATAGCAGTGCTAGGGATCTAATACTTTAAAATGTTCTCTGTCTGATTTCAACTTGTCAGAGACAAGCTCTCAACCCACATAGGAGACTTTTCTCTGATCTAGGAAATTATGTGCAAACAGGCCAGGCTGGCTACATTATAGATCAGCAAAATTATACAAAAGATCTAGAATCTCTCAGTGATAAGCGACAGTAAAAGATAAGGAAATCCACTGAGTCATTTTAAAAGATGCAGAGTCTCACACTTTTCATTAAAAACAAACCAAACAAAACTCCCAACCGTCACAAACACACCCATGAAAAAAGTGGTACCTACTCTGACAGAAAAGTACTCCAGTTTCTATATTTGGACATCCTCACATCCAGGCATAAATTCAATTCAACACCTTATACTGTGGTTTAAACCAAAACTCAGGTTTTCAAATTAAATTTTTCCTTGGATATGAACTTTTGGTTTAAACTGAATATTTATAAAAAAATATCTGGCACTCAGACAAATGGGTAGCAAACAAGTTTATGAAACAATGAGAAAGCCTTACTTTATTAGTGCCTTGGTAAGTTCATTTCCTTCTACATTTGTGGATCCCTGGTAAGCTTGGTTAATTCTAGAATCCTTGGAGTAAATATCGTCTTTTGAGAGACGGGAGTACATCACTTCCAGAATCTTATAATACCCCATTTTCTTGGTGACTTGTGTATCAAAAGCAGATTCATTTGACTAAAAACAAAACATGTACAGAGGAAAAGATCACCTAGCCTTTGTCCTTGCAATGTATCTCCAAAAGCTACTCAGTAGAAACTAGAGTAAACTCGCTTTCCATATCCTAAAACTAAAATTCCATATCAAAAGTCTCACTGTATGATGGTAAAAATAAACATCCAGCCACTAACTACTTTTCATGAGAATAAAATTAAATTGTAAATTTAAAAATTGACATTTTATGAGTGAATCTTAAATATTTCTTTGAAGATTCCATAACCATATTTATAGAGTGCATGAAATATTAAACAATTATCATCCAAAACATAGCTCTAAGGTTTTGAAAAAAATGCAGTACCAGTACACAGTAGTGAAGGAACAAAAATGCAGAAATAGAAGATTAGGAAACAGAAGAACTAGGTTCTATTTCATTTGTACCACAGATATCTCATACAACCCTGGACAAGTCACAACCTCCGTGCCCATATCCCCATCTGTAAAATGGGGAGAACAGTACTTCCTTACCTGACAGGGGTGTTGGGAGTCTTACTTAAAGATTTGTAAAGCACTCAGATCTTTGGTTGAAATATATTACGTAAGTACAAACATTATTTAAAATATTTATCAGACAATATGTCTAGGATATTAATCATCATTAGTGCTCAAAACCCCACAGCTTTAGATTTTATGGCAATCCCACTGCAGCAAAAAGAAAACCCTGAAATATAACCTGCATCTGTAGCTTTTTATATCAGAGAGAAGACAGCCCATAGCCTAGGATTATAACAGGATTAAAAGAGAACTGGATCAATTAATTGAGGCTAAGTCCATTAATGACTATTAGCCAGGATGGGTATGGAATGGTGTCCGTAGCCCTGGTCTACACTACGACTTTACGACTAGGTCGAATTTAGCAGCCTTAAATCAATGTAAACCTGCACCCGTCCACACGATGAAGCCCTTTATTTCGACTTAAAGAGCTCTTAAAATCAATTTCCTTACTCCACCCCTGAAAAGTGGATTAGCGCTTAAATCGGTCTTGCCGGCTCGAATTTGGGGTACCGTGGACACAATTCAACGGTACTGGCCTCCGGGAGCTATTCCAGAGTGCTCCATTGTGACTGCTCTGGACAGCACTCTCAACTCAGATGCACAATTGTTTGCCATTGCTCTGACGCAGGGAGGGGCAACTGACGACACGGCTTACAGAGTTGGCTTCAGGGAGCTAAAATCAACAAAGGGGGTGGCTTTACATCAAGGAGTATTTCAGGCAGGACTTCACGGAGGGTTCCAATAAGAAATGGTGCACCTAAGTTATTGTTCTTATTGGAACAAGGAGGTTAGTCTGGCCTCTGATTGATACATGGCTAGATTTACCTCGCTGCACCTTCCCTGTGAGTGACTACAGTGTGACCTAGAGGAATGAGTCCCCTAGATAGGGGAGGGGGTGAAGCAAATGAGTACAATACAAATCTGGTCTATTTCTTGTTTTGATCCACTCCATCTATCTTTTACATCTTTGGCTGGCAGCAGACGGTACAGAAGGACTGCATGCCATCCACATCTCATGGCTGCCCGGCAGAAGATGATGCAATATGACTGCTAGCCATCCTCATCTCTTGCCTGCCCGGCAGAAGATGGTACAATACGACTGCTAGCCATCCTCATCTCTTGCTAGCAATCCATATCGCCTGCCTGCTCACCATAAGACAGTTCAATAGGACTGACTGCAGGACTAAAGAGAATGACCTGGTTAAGTCACTCCAAATTTAGTCCCTGCGCCCATGTCTGTCCAGGCGCTCCCGGCCGACGTGGCCAGGAGCACCTCGGACATGAAGATGACGGTGCTGTCATATCACACCGTCTGCTGCCACAAGGCAATGGGTTACTGCTACCGTGTAGCAATGCAGTACCGCGTCTGCCAGCACCCAGGAGACATACGGTGACGGTTACCTGAGCGGGCTCCATGCTTGCCGTGGTATGGCGTCTGCACAGGTAACTCAGGAAAAAAGGCGCGAAACGATTGTCTGCCCTTGCTTTCACGGAGGGGAGGGAAGGAACGGGGGCCTGACGATAGTAACCCAGAACCACCCGCGACAATGTTTTAGCCCCATCAGGCATTGGGATCTCAACCCAGAATTCCAATGGGCAGCGGAGACTGCAGGAACTGTGAGATAGCCACCCACAGTGCAACGCTCCAGAAGTCGACTCTAGCCTTGGTACTGTGGAAGCACTCCGCCGAGTTAATGCACTTAATGCACTTAGAGCATTTTCTGTGGAGACACACACACTCGAATATATAAAACCGATTTCTAAAAAAACGACTTCTATAAATTCGACCTAATTCCGTAGTATAGACATACCCCTAGTCTCTGTTTGTCAGATGGTGGAGATGGATGGCAGGAGAGAGATCACTTGATCATTACCTGTTAGGTTCACTCCCTCTGGGGCACCTGGCATTGGCCACTGTCGGTAGACAGGATATTGGGCTGGATGGACCTTTGGTTTGACCCAGTATGGCCGTTCTTATAGAAATACAGGCTTAGAACTCTGTTTTTTCATATTGCAATGATCTTTTATATTTATGTATTTAATTTTTTAAAATAGAACAGTGATAGGAGAATATAAAATAGAAGCCAGAGGTGAAATCCTGTCTGCAAAGAAGTCAATGGGAGTTTCCCCCGAGGATGGTCAGCACTTTGATATTTTGAAATAAAAACAGTAAGGATTTTTAATTGTAACAAAATATATATATTACTGACCACAGGAAGTACTAACATTTTTCTAATAGTCAAAATAAGACTTGGCGCCATCACCATCATTTCATGTTAATATGCAAGTTTATATAATTTAAGAGTACAGTAAAACAATATATCTTCTAGACAGACGCACACACCCCAGTTAAGGTTAGGACAGGATTTTGCCTTTGACAGGACCTTAAGCCTCTCTGGATATACACAGATGGCATTTCTTCTCTTTTCATAAGCAACATATAAGTTAATATATATTAACTTCACAGTAATAACATGTTCAGGCCAGATCCAACACACATTCAAGTCAATGGAAAGACTCCCAGTGACATTAAGATGTTAATTTGTGCTCTATAATGTACTCAAAATTGGAAAAAATTATCTTTATTTGAATGTTGTATTTATAGTTAAGAAAATATAATCTGTAACATATCATGGAACAATACTGGCATTTTAGAGGATTTCTTACAACCTTAAAGAAAAATGAAGCTCACCTTTGTAAATCTGGTTTTCAGTGTATCCATGGCTTCTAATACAATCTTGCTAAAGAATTCTTTCAGTGCATCCAAGCTGCAGTGCAACAAGAGGGTGAGGAAAGAGCGATCCACGAAGGCTTGTCGAGTGGCATTTGAAAGAAGGGCTTCGCTCTGGAACATTTTGTGCACGGTGTCTAACAGCACAACTTGTTTTTCACAGCTACTCCTAAGCAGGATGAGAATTTTAGGTGAACCACTCCTTTACCAAATTTCCATTTAAATTTTCAACTCCACATTTACTTTTTGATTCTCTTGAGCAGTCATATCAATTTGGGTTGTCATCTCAGCGGATCTCACATGGTAAGCAAGGTCATCAGCACTGGGGTAGAAGATCTACAATACCCAGGTGTTGCAGGAAGCAGTTTTTGTCATTTGGTAAGTGGCATTCTGCTCTTTGGCTACATCTACACTGCATGTCACTGTTGGCAGCATGTAGGGTACACGTAGCTATATTCCTCATTAAAAAGGCTGCGTCCACACTGCGGTGTGTAGCTACATGCGTCAATGAAAGGCTCTGGCAGGGTGAGAAAACAGGAAAAGGCTTCAGCACCTTCCCATTGCCTCACCCTGCCCAGAATCTATCCCTGTGGTGGACAAAGGCTGGAAAAATAGCACTGCAGATTGGGGAAGCTCTGCTTTGGCTGTAGAGAGAGTCACAGAGTATATACCCAGGTACATACCAGGTACATCCAAGCCTGTCTTTAATTGCCTAAGCAGTGCCTCACTATCTACACCGCTATTTGTACCCACACTGTGTGGGGGGAGGAAGGGGAGCTGTGTATGTACTCTATATGACACCATAAGAAGTGTGGAGTGTAGGTGTACTTTTTGAGTCTTCGTTAATCCAGCAACACAGCATGCCATTTGAAGGCATTGGGTTAGTGGAGGTGCTATCTGATGGTTTATAAATGAGAGGTCCAACTCTAGACCAATTGTGGTCATGAAACATTCTACAGCACTCTACAGAACAGTATTAGGCCCAGCATCTTAGCTCATTTTCAAGATTGGATAATTACGTTCTGTCTACATGATCCCCCCCGTATTGTCAATATATGCCATGCTTTTCTTCACTTCCTATGAAACAATAGCGCAGTGCTGCTGTGTGCTGTTAAATGGAGGCCATATTTCACCCCAAAAGACAGCTGCATTTCAGTGGTAGATGACAATTCTTGTCCACATGTAATTTTTCAAGTGTTTTGAGAGCTTTCAGGACAAAGACCATTAAATAAATTCAAAATAGTACTTGCACACATGAGCACTTGAAACACCAAACCATTAAAACCCTATATCTAGGAAACCAATACCCAATAGCCTAGATATAAGAAGCTTGTTACATAGAAACATAGAAGATTGGGGTTGAAAGAGACCTCAGGAGGTCATCTAGTCCAACCCCCCAAAGCAGGACCAACCCCAACTAAATCATCCCAAACAGGGCTTTGTCAAGCCGGGTCTTAAAAACCTCTAAGGATGGAGATTCCACCGCAATATACAATTCTTAGAAATATTTAACAGGATTTATATTCTCCTGTCCAGTTTTGCTTAATTTTCACAAGCAGCCTGCAAGTAAGCAATGGCATTAGCATCAATCACAAGTGTAAAGAGGGCTAAAATACTGGAGTCTGATCCCTGGGAATGAGGGTTAGCTGCCCAAACATACTTTGGTGACCTAACTATGCAAAAGCACAGTATCAGATTTTTCAAGATACGCATAGCTATCAGTATTGAACATCTAGGTGTTTAGAATCTGGTTCTCTGTGTATATTAAAAACTCAATTGTATCTTTAATAATGTGTACAGAACATCACCTAGAAATGTAGTAATAAGCAAATAGCAAATAAAAAATAAAATCGAGGCCATTCAGGCACCCACCAAATCGTTCACAAAGACAGAAACTAGAACTCTTTGAAAAGGACAGCTTTTCAAGAGTCAGCTGGGTTGTAGCCATGCTTCGTTCAGTCTCTTGCTTTCTGGACAACTGAAGAGACATACTTGATCTCCAAAGAGGAAGGAAAAGAGAAGGACTGGATTACTGCTCAGCATCTACTGGCATGGTAAATTTGGGCTTGTCAGTGATGTAGTTTTGCCACATATTGGCTGTTATCCTGGATAATTACATAAAACTAAACATACAAAACTGAAATCTGGACATAAATGAAGACTTCAAGTCAGGAAACCTTAATGCTCTCAATGAGGATATAATCTTAAAACACACTTTTCTGAATACCATTTTTTTTTGTAAATGATTCTGTCTTACTGTCCTGGTAATATTCATTCCCATAAATGTGCACAAAGTAATTATTAGTTGTCTTCATGGTAGTTACTTATGGAAAAGGTTAACTCCATTAAATATACAATTGGAAGATCAACTGAACATCCCCGGGTGCATGTTTTCCAAGATTATTATCTTGATTTGAATTTTTTTTTTTTTTTTTGAAGAGACTGAGCTGTCAAGGCTTTGCAAACTTCTCCAGACACATGAAGTGTCATCTGGAAATCAGAACCACATTTACTTGTTTTTTACGGGAAATATTGGTCAAAATGTTTTGGGAGAATTTCAGGAGGAGATGGTATTGCTCAAGAGAGATCAGGAAGAAACTGACAAGTTTCTTCAAAAGTACAGCTGGAAATATAATGCTCATAACCATAACGATCTGCATAACAGGACTTGATTACTGTCGAGCACCTATTGTCAAGGTAAAGCTTCACAGAAAAACAAAAAATGACAGCCCAAGCTCACCTTCTGGAAATTCTTTTGAAACTGGTTTGAAACAAGTGCTCCATAAAGTGTCTGTGGTCCCTACAGAGGATTTCTGTCATCAATTGTAACAACATTGGACTCTGAGATAATTCTAGTGCATCTAGAAACTGGAAAAAAGAATACAAGAGTTGCCCATACTGGATCAAACCAATGGTCCGTCGGATCTGGTATCCTATCATGCTGCTGGACCATGCTCAAGAGAATATTTTTATTTCATACACTTTCATTTGCCAGGAAAGAGAATCTTCCACACACACAAAAAATAAATCACCAGATATAAAGAAAGCCTCTTCCTTTGAGGAGTAGGGGGATGTGGCTGCTGTCAGAGAGCCCTCTTAATTCAAGAGAATTCTGTATGTTTCCTGCACTTTGGGGTTGGGCCATGGATGGAACTACTACACTGGGGACAGCAATTTGCTCCACTTTATGGATAGATGGACAAAATGCTCACTACCATGTGTGGAAGAACTCTGAAAAGAGACTGTGCCCCTCCATTGATCCTTTCCGCACTGCACCTCCCCTATAAAAGGATGTGGTTCAACAGTCACAGTCTAGACCATGGAGAATACAATTTAGCTCTGCCCTAACACAGACACAACATATTCTTAAAGAAAATCTGATAAATGTATTACCTTAAATATGACTTTTCTTCAGATTGAATTACCATACACCCTTATCCTTTAAATTTAAGCCTTACTCCTGAGAGTCATCCCACAGAGGTCAATAGGACTACTTGTATGAATAAGGATTGTTCACAAGGGTAAAGGTCTGCAGAACTGGACCTTGTATTTATATTCCTAATTTCTGATGCTTGGAATCATCAACTACCAGAAATAAATTAAGATAAACTGGTGAACTACATTAGGATTTAGAGGAAACAATCCTGTCATCTCAAAGATGACAAACATACTGATAAATTACATGGTTTCTGCATAGAAATTCACTTATGTTTTTAATTATACACTTTAAACATACGCAAGTACTGACCTTCTTAGTGCAGTCCACATAGTTATTGTACCTCAAGGTTCCCTTGGGAAACTCATCAGACTTCATGGGGAAATTGAAAGCCACAAGTTGGTCAAGAGCATCCTTAAGCTCACTAAGCCTTTCTCCAGTCAGATTAGTGAAGAATGGAAGAATAATCACTGCTTGGCTCTGAAGTAAATAGAGGTTATTTCAAATTAGAAAAACTTTTTCATCCTCCAGCTATGTATCAGATTGAAAAAACTACAAGTTACTCCTCAGTAGCAGAGTTAGATAAGTGCAGAGCTCAGGTGGTTGGTAATTAGTTAATATGTAGCCTTCCATCTTTTAAGCTGCTGGTCCAAAATCAAGCCCTGGTCAGAAATGACCAAAAATTATCCTCCAATGGATATTTCATGGTTGATGTACACAACGAATAAGTCTCAGTCCATTTTCTACTTAACAAGTGTCTACTAGCACAGAAAAACACCACTACTAATGCACTAACTGACACCCTTCTTGGTAGCTACAGCAAAAAGTCCAAGTTCAATTGAATATGAACAAACAGGCAATCACCAGAGTAGTCTGCCTAATTCATGGCAGACTCACATTAGCAGGGCAGTAAGCTATGTTCCTTCTAAGCTGCGCAGCTGGCAGGTGCACAGCTACGGGGGCCTGGAGAGGGGAAAGTTGGGGCATGCAGAGCTGCTGGCGGGGAGAGGTGCCTCTCCCCCGGAGCTGCCGCCGGCGGTGAGAGAGGGCTGGGGGAACTCCTCTTTCCCCACTGCAGCTCTGGGGCAACCTGCACCCCAAATCCCTCATCCCCAGCCCACCCCCCACGCTCGAGCCCTCACCCCTGCACCCCAACCTCTGCTCCAGCCCTGAGACCCCTCCCGCACCCTGAACCTCTCAGCCCCACCCCAGAGCCCTCACCCCCAGCCAAAGTGCTCAACCCCCTCTGCCCCATTCTGCACCCCAAACTCCTCATCCCCGGCCCCACCCCAGACCCCTGACCCCCACACCCCAACCTTCTGCCCCAGCCCTGAGCCCCCTCCCACACTCCGAACTCCTCAGCCCCACCACACACCACTTCCATATTGGTGCACATAACAAAATTCATTCCGCGCATGGATGTAAAAAATTAGAGGGAACATTGGCAGTAACCATACTGACAGGTTTCAGAGTAACAGCCGTGTTAGTCTGTATTCGCAAAAAGTAACCATACTGTGTTTCTTCTGTAGGCAGAGAACTTCAGTTGTCAGGGCTCTCAGTCCAGCATCTTTTGTACCCCATACTAACACAGTGTGGTTCTTTGTCCCCACTTTAGTGTCTAGACTACATATAGAAGTTTATGAGTTTGGTATTTAGCTCAAGCAATAGGAATCTAATGCTTCTATATACAAAGGTCCCAGGTTCAATCCCTACAGATAGTGCTCAAAAGTGAAATGACATCCCTGATCAAGCTATATTCCTCTTACGTTTTTAAGTGAGTTTATAACTACATCTATATCTCCATATTATTGACTTTTCCTAAAACTACATGATCAAAAAGAGAAGGAAAAAGAAGGAAGATTGAGAAAAATGTAAAAATAAAAAAATAAAAATGACATTAACTTGTGATTTTTAGCTTGCTGATCTATGGGAGGGTAAGAAAGAAAAGGAAATTTGTTACATTATTATGAAAAGCAAGAGAAAGGTACCCTTAGTGACGTAACCCAATTAAAACTGGTTTTTAATCCATGAGTAGAGCTAGCATTCAAACTCGGGGGAAAACAAAATACAACTTACCTTTAGATTTAGACCTAAATTGCAATCAGTAAGTAGGCTGGTATATGTACTAAAAACAGCAGAGAAAGCCTCATGATTTGTATTAAAAGACACTGAGGAGTCAATCTGGAGAGAGAAAAAACAATTAAAACATATAAAAATATTTAATATATAAAAAGAATCTCTGTGTTAAACACAGTTTCCATGATTTTTGTTCAGAGTTTCATAATTCATCAGTCATTTCTGGAATTTATTTCAGCAGACATGCATATGATGAGGGTTTAGGTTTTACATGTGTTCTTAGCATGGATCTAAAAGTTCCCATCCATCACAATGTTGGGAATCACATGTTGTGACCTTTTCTGGCCAATGAAAAACAGTATTAAGCTCCTTCCCAAAGCTAGATCTCCTATGATTACTGCACTATTACCAGCTAAGCCATTAGGATAATCCACTTCGTATATTTTCAAACACACCTTCCAGTAATAAACCTCAAGCCACAGAATGAATATAAAGAAAAGAATAGGGGAGGTCATTCTGATTCTTTTCCTAGATATTTTGCATGGGTTTACAAGTTGTCAAAAAAGCTCTGTCTTCAAGATGTGAGCTGAGGAAGAATGTCTCAAATAAGTGAGGGAATGGAGAGGCAAAGAAGTTGAAGTTCTTCCAAACAGAATAGTTTTCTGAAATGATTTGGTCTGGGGACAACCACTCCAAAAACAACTGTCTGGCTGCCAACGAGACAGGCAGTACCTCATCAGAGGTTGCTTGCTTCCCAAAGATGACTCCTTCCATTGGCAACTCTGGTTATGAAGGAGATGGGGAGCTATAACATCAGACACAGGAGTAAAAATGGGAAGGTGAAATCAAAAGTTCTGTCTGCCAAAACCTTTTTTAAAAAAAAAAAAACCTTTGTATTCATTATTCAGAGAACACTGAAATTCTCCAACTAGCAATAAAAGTAAAAACAAAACAACTAAAATAAACCTTCAAAATCTAATACTGCCACTTTTCCAAGATGCAGCATGCTCTTACAGATTGCTGTTAAAGTGGCTTTAACTTTACCAAACACAATATATACCTGTAAAAGCGGCAAAGAGTCCTGTGGCACCTTATAGACTAACAGACGTATTGGAGCATGAGCTTTCGTGGGTGAATACCCATTTCGTCAGATGCATGTAGTGGAAATTTCCAGAGGAAGGTATAAATATGCAAGCAAGAAACAGGCTAGGGATACTGAGGTTAGTTCAATCAGGGGGGATGAGACCCTCTTCTAGCAGTTGAGGTGTGAACACCAAGGGAGGAGAACTGCTTTTGTAGTTGGCGAGCCGTTCACAGTCTTTGTTTAATCCTGAGCTGATAGTGTCAAATTTGCAAATGAACTGAAGCTCAGCAGTTTCTCTTTGAAGTCTGGTCCTGAAGTTTTTTTGCTGCAGGATGGCTACCTTTAAATCTGCTATTGTGTGTCCAGGAAGATTGAAGTGTTCTCCTACAGGTTTTTGTATATTGCCATTCCTAATATCTGATTTGTGTCCATTTATCCTTTTACGTAGGGACTGTCCAGTTTGGCCGATGTACATCGCAGAGGGACATTGCTGGCACACGATGGTGTATATTCCATTGGTGGATGTGCAGGTGAATGAACCGGTGATGGTGTGGCTGATCTGGTTAGGACCTGTAATGGTGTCGCTGGTGTAGATATGTGGGCAGAGTTGGCACCGAGGTTTGTTGCCTGGATTGGTTCCTGAGTTAGAGTTACTATGGTGCGGTGTGTAGTTGCTGGTGAGAATACGCTTCACGTTGGCAGGCTGTCTGTGGGCAAGGACTGGCCTACCTCCCAAGGCCTGTGAAAGTGAGGGACTGTTGTCCAGGATGGGTTGTAGATCACTGATGATGGTTTTCGGTATAGGGTGGTGTTAACGTGACCGTCACTTATTTGCACCATGGTGTCTAGGAAGTGGACCTCCCGTGTAGATTGATCCAGGCTGAGGCTGATGGTGGGGTGGAAGCTGTTGAAATCATGGTTGAATTCTTCCAGGGTTTCCTTCCCGCAGGTCCAGATGATGATGAAGTCATCATTGTAAGGTAGGCAGAGAAGGGGCGTGAGTGGACGAGAGCTGAGGAGGCCTTGTTCCAGGTCAGACATAAAAATGTTGGCATATTGTGGGGCCATGCGGGTGCCCATAGCGGTGCCACTGGTCTGGAGGTATATATTGTCACCAAATTTGAAATAATTGTGGGTGAAGATAAAGTTACAGAGCTCAGCAACCAGTTGTGCTGTGGCATCATCAGGGCTACTGTTCCTGACAGCTTGTATTCCATCTGTGTGTGGGATGTTTGTGTAGAAAGCCTCTACGTCCATGGTGGCTAGGATGGCGTTTTCTGGAAGGTCACCAATGCATTGTAGTTTTCTCAGGAAATCAGTGGTGTCACGGAGATAGCTGGGAGTGCTGGTGGTGTGGGGTCTGAGTAGAGAGTCCACAATATCTGGACACTCCTTCAGTGAGTACCAATGCCTGAGATGATGGGGCGTCCAAGGTTTCCGGATTTGTGGATCTTGGGCAGTAGATAGAATAACCCCTGTCGGGGCTCTAAGGGTATGTTGATTAGTTCTATGGGCTGAAGCGTATTCTCACCAGCAATATTAGGAATGGCAATATACAAAAACCTGTAGGAGAACACTTCAATCTTCCTGGACACACAATAGCAGATTTAAAGGTAGCCATCCTGCAGCAAAAAAACTTCAGGACCAGACTTCAAAGAGAAACTGCTGAGCTTCAGTTCATTTGCAAATTTGACACTATCAGCTCAGGATTAAACAAAGACTGTGAACGGCTCGCCAACTACAAAAGCAGTTTCTCCTCCCTTGGTGTTCACACCTCAACTGCTAGAAGAGGGTCTCATCCCCCCTGATTGAACTAACCTCGGTATCCCTAGCCTGTTTCTTGCTTGCATATTTATACCTGCCTCTGGAAATTTCAACTACATACATCCGACGAAGTGGGTATTCACCCACAAAAGCTCATGCTCCAATACGTCTGTTAGTCTATAAGGTGCCACAGAACTCTTTGCCGCTTTTACAGATCCAGACTAACACGGCTACCCCTCTGAATATATACCTGCAGAACTTTAGCCAACAGTGTCAAAACAGCCATTTTGCTCTCTGGAGCAGAATCTTTGGCCCACCAGCTGTCAAGTCTCATCCAGTTTCTCAGTACTGCAGTCACCAACTTCATTCCCTGCTGCTTGCGTACAGCACGCTCTCTAAAGCTTTGATCTAACATACCATTCAGGATGGTACCCACCTGAAATGAAAACAAAATAAAAATTCCATGTATTCCATATGGTGGTAACATTTAATTCAATGTAATCATGATATTTGGTCATTGGGATAGATCATTACAAACAATAAGCATCACTAGTTTAGGAGACTTTGACAGCCAATTTGCACTATTTTTAATGGGAACTGAGTCCAAATTCTCTAGGTGATTTTGAAAATCCGAGCCTAAAATATTAATCAAGTGAGGATTAGTTTCATGCATCACGTAGTAGTGCTAATATTAATTTTCCATAAGGACATACTAGCATTAACGATCAAAAGCAAACACTTCAGATTGCTCTCATATTCATTCCTGTTTTATTCCACATATGGTGCAGCAGTTCTGTTTGTTAAAGTTTGTGTGAACATGGGAAAAGGGAGTATATTTGAGTGAGACAGATACAGTAACCTAATAAACTCCAATTCTTATTTTAAAATAGTCTCTAGAATGGACCTAAGATACAAATGAAGTAACATTTAAAAATAAAATCGAAACACATTTCTGTTGACAAGTACACAGAGAAGCCAAGAATAAAGGTGTATCATACATGGTAACAGTCAAGCATTTTTTGCTCTTCCCTCTCAGTTTTGCAATCCAAGACAGAGAGTGTAACAGGATGAGATCACAATTTTAATAAACAGAGAATTCTTCTAAATTATGTGATCAGAGTATAAAACAAAATCACTAAGTACTATACTTGAACTTTGCATCCTACTGTGCAAGGATTACTTGCACTTTTGACTATATAATCATCATATTTGGATTCCACCAGATTTAGAATATTACAGTTAAACTATGGGTATTTTTCTTCCCAAATCTTCAAAAGCGAGGACAAAAGACTGTAAAAGAAAAATCTCACTAACCTGAAAAAGAAATCTCCAAGTTCTAACAAAGGAGGAGGGAATGTGGTTTTGGAAAATAATTGACCATACCTCCCTGACCTGTAGCGCATGAACCAGCCACAAGAAGTTTTCAAAAACAGAAGTAGTAGAGAATTTAAAAAGCAGGTGTTATAGAGAATATCCACTGCCAGCTACAACTATGTGAATATGAATATTTAGGAATCTACTAGATAGGAGAGATCCAGTTTTCAGACTAACAGCTGTTATGGCTCTGCACACACAGCACATTGGAGAATCATCAATATGCAAGTGCCAGCCTTTTAAAAAAAAATCACTTCTTTGCTGCTTACATCAGCTTTAATGACAGTGGAAACAATTTAAAGTGATACCACCAGCTTGATTATTTTTAGAACTGTCTGAGATAAAACCTTTTAAATGTAATGTCCAGACTACTTTTTAAAATTCCTTTGATTAATTTTTAAGTGGGGTGTCTTCTTCCTTGCTGAATTTTTCTGCAAGAGAGTGTGTGTGGGCTCAAAAGCAACACTGGCAAACATGCTTGACTCCTCTGCTCTGATACCTCTCTGCTGAGCTCTTTAGCAGCAATGTTGAAATAAGGCCTCCCACCTTCTAAATTCTTCCGAGGGACCTATAGAGGAGTCCCAAAAAAGAAGAATCACCTGTCCTCTTGATCCCAGGCAGAGGCTGCTGCTCCTCAGGTTTCAGTCACTGCATTCCCTGGACCCCTGCCTGGGCCAAGAAGACAGATCCCCACCTCCCATGGGCTTCTGCTGTCCCTAGCCCTTACCAGGCATCTTGAGCCCAATCTTAGAAACATCAGCTCGGCTGCTGTGTTACCAGTAAACCCTCTTTAATTGGCAGACTTTCTTTAATGGGGCCTGGGGAAGAGGAAGCATGTGAGAGTGCAGTGCATGGGAATTATGCCATCTTGCTATGGTGCATGAGGTATGCAGAACCAATGAGTATCAACACAACCCAAAAAAACAAACAAACCTCCACAACAAAGTGAAACACTGAAAAAAGAACATTTAACAACCCCCCCCCCCCAATCTTTCATTTACAGTTATTGTAGATGTTTCTTGTAACTAGAGAGGGTATGACATTTTCAACTGACTGTGTCCTTTTGAAAAAAAGGTCCAGTACCATTTTGGGGCTGTCCACAGATGATTTCATAAGTTGAAGTATGGCCACATCCAGGTCTTTCAGCAGTTCTCGATTAATGGTTTCTGAGAACAAACTGTAGAAATATTCTCCATGGGAGAAGCTGATCAGACTCCTCTGTGATGTTCCTGATAGTGGCACAGACAGGATCATTGTGTTCAACAGGAGACTTACCAGCTCCTCACACTGTGGGAATTGGCACAAGAAGAGAGGTCAGTCCAGAGGTACTGAAATCACTAAGTGTCACTAGCCTTCTACAAAATCAAGAGAAGCTCTTTTAAAGCTACCTTCTCAAATAGTTGTACGTATACTTATAACACAAAAACAAATATTAAAACTTAAGGAAAAAAGCACAAACCCTCTCCCCCCCCAGAACATTATCAGAATATTTCCCCAACTAAAGAATCCATGATTTGCCTTTGACGCTAGCACTCAACAATGGCCAAACTCTGGCTTCTGGATTCGAAGTGTTGAGGTAACTTTATAAATACAGCATGCTGCATACATACATAATTTTCTGTCCCAAAAAATACATGTTACAGAGAAATGGACCAGTTTCTTCTACAATGTTGCTGAAGACAGCACAGATAAGATTAACTACCAGAACAGGAAACATGCCAGAACCCAGAACTACAGAAATGGACTTGGAGACAGTACATCAGAAGAGGTGATCCTCCTACCTGGCTACCAAAAGCAAAGGCCAGCTGCAAGAGTCCATCAGCCAGTCGCTTGCTGCTGATGTCCAATGATGGAAGAGATTTCCTCTCATCTCCTGGTGCAATGCTTTTATAAACAACTGAAAGAAGCTTAGAGCCAACTGTGAAATGGAGCCCCGAACCCTAGAGGATGTGGAGAGGGGGGTGGAGAGGGACAACTTCTACTGTAAGTCTGCATAAATGCAGGAGAAAAATACAATTTAAACATTAAATTGCTCTGCCTAGCTGCCAAAAATAAATAAATTAAACCTCCGTAAAACTGTTCTGTGACAGGAGCACCACAGGGGTTCTGGGAAAAAATCTCTGTTTTTTCAAGCTTGTTGACCTGACAATTGTCCCTGCACCTAGACAGTCCTATTCATGCTCCTGGAAACCACACTTGAATAAACATTTGGTTTCAGAATGAGCTGATACCCATTTGGGGATCATTACTCACTAACCCAAAATTTGGACTCAAGACTTCAAGGGATGCTGAACCTCTTCCTTTAAGGGATTTTGAGGGACTTTAAGGGATTCTGAACAGTTGATGAGCAATACTAGTATGGACATTCAGAAAATCTTATGAGAATGTAGATGCCCTGAAGGAGGCACCATATAATCCGTGGGTACCACTGACACCAGTCAACATGCTGTCCTACTATTGCAGGTTTTTATCTGAACATATAGGGTGAAATCTTGGTCTTGGAGAAATTAACGGCAAAAATTCCATAAAATTTAACATTTACATTGTTACATGATAAATGTGGCATCCTTCACCAAATAGCAGAGTCTTTGTCAATCCTGAATGGCTGCTACCTATCTTCCTTCTTTTTTCCTTTACCTATAGTGACAGAGACTGGCTGAGACATGAATTCCAGAACCTTGGTATCAGGAAGCCCAAGGAATACCTAGGAGGTTCCATAAAGGTTTAAGTTTGATCTGTACAACTTCCCTCTATCCTACTTTCCTGTGACTCAAAAGTCTAAACAAGGCCCCTCAGGCTGCATCTGTTCAGCCAATGGAGCATCCTACTGGAAGGAAAGAGGCTCTCCTTCTATTCCAGAAGCTGAATAACCCACCTCTTCACAATTTGAACTCTGGTCTCTTGCAAAACAACATATGTAGTACTAATAGGATGACCTATACTGATTATTTTTTTGGACAAAGGATTTGCTCTTTAAAGGCCAGGCCTGCCAACACTCATGAATAAAGGAAACCAATTTTTATTTGCAACTATGTCCAAAATCTTTATTTTAATAACAATACATCCAAATAACGTATCCCCTATACCACACTTATACGTGCTTCTCTGACACCTTTTCCCATTTGTCTTAATATTCTTCTCAGAATATTAATATATTGTAATATATTGTATATTTCTCTTCTGAACACTGCTCCATCAGAGGGGCTGATGCTTTTCTGTCTCGTTCTGATAGCATTTTAAATCTTTTCCTTCTTCTACCGACTACTTCACAACTGAATCATAACCAATGATATATTCTTATCTGACATTTTGTAAGTTTACATGCTAGTTTTCAAAATGTAAAAAGTTTGTTTGCATAGTCAAAACCACAAAAATCACTCTTTCCCCTGGACTTCTTTTAACGATAAATCAAGTTTTTTTACTTTTGTCAAAAATTAAGCACATCTTCCCCTTCTTTTTTCCCCACCATTACTGTCTGCAATCTAATCTTCTCTTTGGAATTAAATGTCTACCACTCCATTTGAAGTGCAGATATTTTCTTGAAATAACCTCCATTTTGAACATTAAGGTACACACATGTGGCCAGATTTTTAGCTACACTACCAAATTTACCACCCAATTGTACGGAACCATAGATAAAGGGATTTTTCACGGCTCTCTTCTATTGTTTTCATGCCCCAGTGTTTGGTATTTATTGAGTGTAATGTAAATCATTTATTTAGGGGTGGTAGAGTCTGAGCACCAGCAATTCGAGAGTTCAGATCCTAGTTTCAACACCAACTCTCCAGTGTTACCTTGGACAAGTTACTTAATCTCTCTGCCAGAGTATTCTCATCTATAAAAGGATATTATTTATTGACCTACTTCACTAGGAAATTATGAGAATTAGCTAAGGCCTATTCTGCCATTGGTTACTTCACAAGCAACTCCCCATGACTTCATGGCCTTTCACATTAGAAAAGCTCTTGAATATGAAAAATCTTAACTGTTATTTTCTGAATCAATGTTTACCTGTGATTGAAGTGTGGAATGAAGCAGGCCAGCCTTATGGAGCTGCCTGCATGCAGACAAGATGGAACTAAGTCTAATATGATCAAAACGAGCATCTGGATTATACAGCTCAACAGAGCAAAGCTCCTCGATGCTGACAAAGGAAAGGAAAAATAAATAAAAACATAGATTGCCTGTGGGTGTATCAATATAACATGAGAAAAATACACCATCCTATAACTGTGCAATGGAAGCTTCATTCACTTTGCATCTCTCACTATGTACTGCATTCGTTTTTATTTTAAATTAGCCATTTATGGCTATCAGAGAGCTCTTACCTTTGTGATGTTATTCTTTTCTTTATACTTAGCTCCAAGGATTCTTTATAGGGAGATTTCATCAAAGCTTTTATGAGCCTCACAGAAACATCTGGGAGATTTTTCATGACTTGTACATCAGCTGTATTAAAGCCTATGTTTGCTGGATCACACACTATTCTCACAAGAAGTTCTATCAGATTTGCATTAAGCAATTCCTTCTCAAGTAACTGGAACGAATAAAAGATTAAAATGAAGCTGAAGACATTTTATTCTTAATCCTATTCGATGACCTATTCTGCTTTCCATAATTTTTCCTGTGCCTGAAATAAGCAGAATATGGCTATTCAATTGTTAATCTTAATCTCTTTCTCTCCAAAATGGCTCATTTTCAATATATTGTTAATTACTCTGATTTACAGAAGTTAAGTGGCCATTTTTAAAGATGAGGGTGCACAATATCACACCTTATTTCCACATACATGTGCTCATTTTAGTGTTCAAATAATGTGCCAATACTACAGACTTCTACACACATGAAGACTGCTAGTTATGCATCTGAACAAATTATGCAACTGCCAGTTATGCACCTGTATGCACCCGGAAATTGACTTAGCAGTGCCCTTTTTAAAATTCATAAGGAACTGTAGATATTAAAACTTCCATTTATATTACGTTAAATACAGAAAGAGACTTGCATGTTCATTCTTCAAAAAGGAATTTAACAGGAAAAATGCAGAGCACAGTCATTTCTATAGCCATTGTCTCTCTCACAGTATCTGTACTATGATCACTTAGAAAAATTCCCAGATTCAAGAACATAAGATACTCATGCTGATGGCGATTCAAGCAACCTGACTGGCAAATATACATGGTATTAATTTCTCCTAATTAGAACTGCATCACTCATTGCAAAATAATCCATGAAGTGAGGGTTTCCTTCACCTTACTGAAGCAGTAATGTCCAAAGAGCAGGACACTTCCTGGGGCTTAATAACCAGCTAGGATTAATGGCCCAAGGTATTGCAAAGGATGATCCACTTCTCCTAGCTAGTCATGAGTCCCCCACCCTCCCTCAAATCAACAATGCATAACTTTAAATAACAACTGCAACAACTGCAGAGGTCACCTTCTACAGATCAATAGGTTCAACACCTACCTTCCAGAAATCCTGTTGGCAGGTCTCCAGGATCATGCTGACAAACGCCATGATTCGGACTACGATCGTGCATTTGCTGTAATTATACTCTTCTCTTTCTTGTGGGCTGAACATAGTGCCTTTTGACCCAATGTCAAAGCACCGCTCTGCTGCAGATATATCATGCAAGACAATAGTTTCAAGGAAGAACTCCACAGCTCTCAGGAATGAAGACCTCATCTTTGTACCTAGAAAGAATTACACCAAATCTAAATATATAGTGACCCCATAAATCTGAAAATACATTTTATGCTCAGCACAAAGAGAAAGACTAACATAATGCAATGACAATGAAAATATGGGGGGGGGGAGAAAAGTCAAAATCTTTCCCCACCAGTGAAAGAACGAGATTTTTTTCTTCAAACCATATTTCAATTACATTGTTAGTATTAAGTTTTGGACATGAGGGATAGGTTTTCAGACAACTATACATTCTTAATGGATGTGTGTACTAGGTATCTGCATACATGTCAAATCTAAGTCCACATCTTTGAAAATCTGGCCCTCTAATATCTGCATTTAGTAAGAATCTTATTGTACACTTTAATGAAGCTAGGTATCTTGCCCTGACACACACACAGACCAGTATTTTACAAATGGTTATCTAATTCCACCATTGCATTTTACTACTATGGAAACATGCTGTTCAGAAATGTATGAATAAATTTAAAAAAACTTTTATTGGATGCAGACCCAATGGCCTAACGGCTACACAAGGTATTGGTATTCATGTCATCAGAATACAAGTACTGAGCTCCCTTGGTTCGGTGGGGCTGAAGCATGAGAAAAGCAACAAACTCAAATGACTGGGCTGGCAGTGGAGAGTGAAGGAGGCGCCTCACTTTGATAATTGGTAATCGTCTTTAAGTAAGTGAAGGAGAGTGGTGACGGACTTTAGAAGGAATCATGCACAGATCTTCTCATTGGAGGTAGGGTTGCTGCACTGCAGGGCCTTTGAAGTTGGGACACAATTAAACAACGTGAGGGGAAAATAAATCCATGAGGAAAAGAAATTTAAATTAGTGTTTTTATAATTGCAATGAAACATTTCTATAAAACACAAAGTAAATAAGGTATTATACCAGCCCACTATTACAAAAAAAATCCACGTGGCAAGGCAATTGTTGCTGAAACTGATTGTGAACCTGTAAATCAAATCTATTCTTGAAACAAGTGTTAAGCCCAAGCTAGGAACCCCTCAGAGTGAGTTTATAACATGGATAATACTGACCCAGCTGCTGCCAGGATTTACCTACCTAGTATTTCGTATGGTTTGATCATTCCCTGCTCAATGAATGTATTGTAGCAGTCCAGAGCCGCTAAAAACATATCCATCCATTGCACAACTGCTCGCAAACTAAAGGGCTCCTGCACGTCACACAGTGTTGGCTGAGAAAGGATTCCAGAGAGATTGTCACAATCATTACCTCCCCCTTCAAATTTGTTGATGAGGAAAGAGATTCCTTGTTTTTTTAGAATATCACCTAGCCACAAAGATGGGGACTGGTTTCCTGATAAAGAAGCATACAGAAATCAATGTTCTTTAGGTAAATACACAGCTGGCATTCTGCAAGATATTATGGACACGGATCAACACTCAAAAACCTATTCCATTAGTTGCTCTTATTTTCTGGAAGAGGAGACAGCCAATACAGCGGTCAGATTCCCTTGGCCACGCTGCATATGTCAACTGCAAGGAAGAGGGTGGATTAGGAACCACTCCTCTTGCTCTGCATTAGCTGAGGATCCCCTCACAGCTAGCTACAATAGTTTTCCTGCACCTAAAGGTGGTCACTCCAGGTCAGAGTTGAGGCACACTGGCTGGAGGAAGTTTGCATGGTAAAAAAAAAAAATGCTGTTTTTATACTGAATGAAATACTTGCAGCTACTTGCACAGAAAATGAGAGCAGAAATGCACAATTATGTGAAGCAGGAGACTAGAGGTATATGTGACCATGGTACCTGGTAATAAAGGAACAAACTCATAGAAGAGCTCCATGGATTTATGCCGGCACTCTGTCTGGGGTCGCCCACATTGCACCAAGAGCCACATGACAAGGTCCAACAGACACACTGACTTAGCATTTGGAAATCCTCTGCACAAAAATAAGGAATACAAATCAACAATCTTTACTGATATTTGCCAAAGACTTTTCTTTGTTTCAAGGAAAAGCCACAACAGCATCATGTTAATGAAGCCATACTGCTCTATTTGCAAAGATAAATATCCAATGAAGAATTATGGATGCTCTTTCCATTACCTCAGGGGTGGCCAACCTGAGCCAAGGGGCATTTCAGGAGAAAGTTTTCACACACAAGGGGATGCAGTTACGCATTAATGGAAGTCCAGACCCACCACCCTAAATTTTTACAAGAGCCATATGTAACGAACTAAGATATAGTATTTGGAAAGGCAAAATCTCAAACAACTAACCTTGGTATCCGCCGTTTTTCTGCCTTATTTAGAGAAGATGCTTTGTGCTTAATTATGCGCTTTAGATGATCAATGGCATCACAACATTGTTGAACTGTACCTGTTATCAAAGAAAAGGGAAGTGCTCATCTATGAATAAATGCCAATAGTTGGGCCCAGTTAAAGAATGGAAAATTCCTGACCCAATAATTTCCTTTCTGCTAGCTGAGTCTCTCAAAATTCTATTATGTCTGGCATGCTCCCCTCCACTCTGGAGTTTCTGGAGATGGTTTAAAGTTACAGCACATCTCAGGCTGGACATGCTCCCTTCTCCCACTTGCTGCCAGATAAGTCATTTCAAAGCTGCAGAAAATTCATGGAAAGCAAATTAACAACAGTAACCTCAATGCCAACTCGATAACTATTTATAGCAGACAAACAGCCTACGTGCTGATGATCTAGATGAAAAGCTTACCCTCAACAGTGAAGCCATCCAGGGTGGGTAGAACTGTGGGAGATGCTGCTAGCAGAAACAAAATTACTGTATAAGAAATTTTCCATTCTGCAGCCCAGCTTTTCCCACAATTCTGTTACATCTGGAGCAGTGAGCAGAAGTAGGGAGGAAAAAGATAAACAGAATGAGGTAGGAAGGGAATCCCCCTTATTGACAGTTGCCCAATAGGCAATACTATTACTGGGCCACCACCTGCTGCACTTTCATCCAGGAAGCAGCTTCTGCAGACAAAAGGAAGTCCACTTTATATAGTGTCTGATCAGGTGTTGGCCAAAAGACCAGATAGCTGCACTCCATATCTCTGAAGTGGAAGCCCTTGCCCATCTGGACCACAAGGATGTCCTGATCTCGTGAAGCGTGCCTCAATTCCTTCCAGAACAGGGATGCCAGATGACTTGTAGGCTTCAACAATGCACAGTCTGATCCATCTGGCAATATATAGCTTGGAAACTCAGAGTCCTTGGTCACTTCGGGTGGCTTCTGTACACTTGAGGCAAATCTTCAGTGCTCTTCTGACGTCTAAGGTGTGCCACAGTTTTTCAGGAGGGCACTAATTTAAGTTGTTGACTTTTTGTCTACTGAGCCAGCCTGCCTTCTAGTTCATCTCTCCTTCACATGGATTGCTTTTAGGAAGGGAGAAAGCATTCTGCTCGTCTCATTACTACCATCACTTGTGTGTGTAGCACTGGGCTTCTTGTCCCTCCCAGGTTGTTTCTGTATGTGACTGTGGTAGTGTTCTCTGATTGAATCAGAAAGTGAATCCCCTCTAGGGGGCTCTGGAACCTTTGTAGGGCGAGTTTGACCAGTCTGAGCTCCAGGAGACTGATGCAGTGGTCACTTTCCCCTGGGCTCCAGATTCCTTGTGTGGTTTTGGGTCCCAAATGTGTTTCCCAACCCTTCAGATTGATATTCGTTGCAAGAATCAGAGGGTATGGAAGGCACATGGGGGAGGGCCTTTGCAGACACTCCCTGAGGCTGTCCACTATGTTAGGAAACAGAGCATCTGATCTATCATGCACCCCAGGGAGTAGTCTCACACTTTCATGAGGAAGACCTGGAGTATTTGGATGTATGACCTTGCCCTTGGAGTGATCCCTGTGCATGAGATCAAGACGACAGGTAGCTGAAGACACTGAGCTACAGCTGGCCTTTTGCACTCTCATAGTAGTCTCTGGAAACTGAATATAGGGGAAAAACCTCCTTAGGCAATGAAGGTACTTTATTACACTACATTTCAGACCTTTAAGTGCACGTTTTCACGTTTATTTTCTTGTAACCCATTCTAACTTTATTCCTTTTACCTAGCATCACTTAACTTATGTCCTATTGTGAATAAATGTGTCTTATTTTTACTATAAACCAATTCAATGCTGTGTTTAAAAGGAAGATTGTACTCATGTCAGTTAAGCTAATAAGCTATGATGTGCTTTTGAGTCTTTAGAGGAACAGACCCGAACATTTCTCTGAAGTGACCAGGAGGGGGGCTGGGCATCACAGAGCACATAGTTTTGGGAAAATCAGGGACTGGGAGTATGTTGGTCACCTTGCTGGTTGTAACCCAGTTTGCTGGAAACCACAGTGGGGCTGTAGACAGTCTGCTGGGGTCAGAGCTGCTGAACCAGGGCTGTCTAGTACACAGACATTCAGGTTGTGACCTGCATGCTGGTATGCTTGTTGTGAGCATCCCAGGCTGGGAGCTACAGCAGGAAAGCAATATGAGGCAATCCAGAATTATAGAGCAACCACTCACTAGTCTGGACTGCCCCCGACACCCATCACACCTTCCTCTGATATTTCTGAGAAGAGCAGGAACAAAAAGAGTGTCTCGGCCTGAAAGCAGGTTTGTATCCCTTCTGAGAGCACCCAGTGGAAGGAGAAGGGATTACTTAGATTTTACAGCATTTTCTGCTGCCATCTTACATAACTTTTCTCCAAAGAAGAGAGATCTTGTGATAATTGGAATATTCACCTTCAGCTGAGCCTGGGAAAGCTGCCTTACACTGGATCCTTCTGGACTTAGACCAGCGCTCACACGGTTGCTCTGGCTAAAATGGGGCAGAGGAGCTCAGCCTGGAGACACTCCAGTGGAGCTTCAGGTGGCTGTGACTATCACGCTGCTCAGACCCTGAACCAAAAAGGAAGAGAGGAGGCTTGGAAGAAGAGAAAACTGCCAGTCACTGCCCAAAATGGCTGAATAACTAATAAACTGAAAGGACGGAGTAAAATGAACCACCACTTGACTGCTGATGCAGAGGCAGAAGATCTGGCCACAAGCAGGAGAAAGGGACGTGGCCAGCATGAGCAGTGCTGAGAGTTCAAACCACCTATAGAAACTGCAGAGTGAATGAAAGCAGCCCAGACATAACAGAATTGTGGGAGACTCCAGGCTGTAGAAATGTGTATTTCTATTATGGGATTTCCATGAGGATTACATGCAGGATCATGCCTAATAATAATCGGGCTTTGCATTTCTATGATAATTTGCTCAAGGTCACCGAGCAAGCCTGTGAAACAGCTGGGAGTCATAGAAATCATAGAAACGTAGGACTGGAAGTGATCTCAAGAGGTCATCTAGTCCACATGCACACAATCACAGGATTAAGTATACATAGGCCATTCCTGCAGCTGTTTATCTAATCTGTTTTTAAAAACCTCGAAGGATGGAGATTCCACAACCTCCCAAGGTAACCTGCTCCAGTGCTCAACTATCCTCACAGTTTGAAAGCCTCCCCTAATATCCAACTTAAATCTCCCTTGCTGCAAACTAAGCTGATCACATTTGTAATAAGTAGGACAAGAAGTATACATATGTGAAGACTTATGCCCCCCACTCTTCTCTTTTCTAGATTAAACATTATCCTCAGGAGGAATTCTGCACCTAAAAATTCCGTGCACAATATTTTAAAATTCTGCAAAATTCTTTATATTTTATTTTGTCAAAACAACATATTATAATCACATCAGTTTCAATTAGTCTGGTAATTTATTTCAAAATACCTGTCAGCAACTGTGTATTTAACAATACAGACAACAAACACGATTACCCCAGGAGTAGAGAGTTAAAGAAACCCCTACAACAACCCAGTTGCTGTTTCTCTGTCCCCTGCCCTCCCAGACCCCAGCCACCTGCACACATACCCTGAGCTTCAGGGCCAGACACCTATACCCTCTCCCTCCAGACCTCAGCTGTGCCTCCCCCCAACCAGCCCAGACACCCACACTCCCAGCACCCAACCACAGGGCCCCCCGCAAGCCCATACATTCGCACCCCCTTCCCTCCCAAAGCCCAAGGATGCAAAGGGAGAAACAGCCTAATACTGGGTCCTGGGCTTGTACAGAGTTTCCTGCATGCCACCTGCTTACTTCAGGATGTGCTGGGAAAAGACCATTACTTTTCCGTAACTGGTGTTCTTCGAGATGTGTTGCTCATGTCTATTCCACAATAGGTATGCATGATTGCCATGTGCACCAGTGCCGGAAGTTTTTCCCCTAGCAGTACCCGCAGGGGGGAGCACCACCCCCCCCCCACGACCCCTTGAGCGGCACCTGTCTGGCGCAGTATAAGGGGGCTGTGCTCCCCCCCTCAGTTTCTTCTTGCCAGACCACTCTGACAGAGGGGAAGAAGGGTGGAATAGACATGAGCAACACATCTCGAAGAACGCTAGTTACAGAAAAGGCAAATGTCCTTTCTTCAAGTGATTGCCCATGTGTATTCCACAATAGGCCATTCCAAGCTATATCTGTTGGAGGTGGGTAGGAGTTCACAAGTTCTCGGGAGGGAGTACCACCCTGCCAAACCCGGCATCATCCCTGGCCTGGGAGACGATTGCATAGTGCGAGGTGAACGTGTGCACCGAAGACCACGTGGCGGCCCCTACAAATGTCCTGGATGGGGACGTGGGCCACAAAGGCAGCGGACGAGGCTTGCGCCCGAGTCGAATATGCCCTCACAATGGGCAGCAGGGGAACCCACGCCAGCTCATAACAGGAACAGATGCACAAAGTAATCTGGTTAGAAAGCTACTGAGTGGAAATCGGCTGACCCTTCGCACGCTCAGCTGAGACGATGAACAGTTGCAAAGACTTTCTGAACGGCTTGGTCCGCTCAAGGTAGAAAGCCAGAGCTCACCTCATGTCGACCGTGTAGAGACGGCGTTCCTCACTAGTCGTATGCAGCTTGGGGCAGAGGACTGGCAGAAAAATGTCCTGACCCATGTGGTAGGTGGAGACCACCTTCAGGAGGAACGCGGCATGTTGGCGGAGCTGGAGCTTGTTGTCAGGGTTCCCTCCCCACTCTGAACTCTAGGGTACAGATGTGGGGACCTGCATGAAAGACCCCCTAAGCTTATTTCCACTAGCTTAGGTTAAAAACTTCACCAAAGGCACAAATTCCTTTTGTCCTTGGACAGTATGCTTCCACCACCAAGTGATTTAAACAAACATTCAAGGAGGGCCACTTGGAGCCCTATCTCCCTCAAAATATCCTCCCAAGCCCTTACACCCCCTTTCCTGGGAAGGCTTGAGAATAATATCCTAACCAATTGGTTACAAAGTGAGCACAGACCCAACCCCTTGGGTCTATAGGGCACTGAAAAAAAAAAATCAATCAGGTTCTTAAAAGAAGAATTTTATTTAAAGAAAAGGTAAAAGAATCACCTCTGTAAAATCAGGATGGAAAATAACTTTACAGGGTAACAAAAGATTCACAGAGGAGCTACCTCTAGGCTTAGTTTCAAAGTTACAAAAAACAGGAATAAACCTCCCTCTAGCAAAGGGAAAATTCACAAGCTAAAAACAAAAGATAATCTAACGCGCCTTGCCTTATTTACTTACTCTTTTTGCAATACTGAGACTCATTTTAGGATGATTTTAGGAGGAGTTTTCTGACCTGATGCTTCTCTGCTTTCTCAGAGAACACACACACAAAGAGCACAAACAAAGCCTTCCCTCACCCCCCCAATTTGAAAGTATCTTCTTTCCCCATTGGTCCCTTTGGTCAGGTGCCAACCAGGTTATTTGAGCTTCTTAACCCATTACAGGTAAGGAAGAATTCTAGGTTACCCTTAGCTGTATGGTTACGACACTTGTCCTTATGAAAAACTGTATACGGCGGTTCAGAGGTTAGGACCCTGAGCTCCGAGACCCGCCTGGCCAACATGATAGCTACCAGAAAGGTCACCTTCCACGAGAGGCGAGACCAGGAACAGATGGCAAGTGGTTCAAACGGGGCCCCCGTGAGACGAGCCAGCACCAGGTTTAGGTCCGACTGGAACCAGGGGCTTGGAATATGGCTAGAGACGGTCCAAACCCTTAAGGAACCGGCTGGTCATAGCATGGGAAAACACTGTGTGCCCTTGCATCGGGGGATGAAAGGCTGACATGGCTGCCAAGCGTACCCTGACTGACGAGGGGGCCAGTCCCTGGGCCCTCAGGTGGAGGAGGTAATCAAGGATAAACTGGATCAGGGCAGTTGTCGGGGAAACACCCTGGCCTGACGCCCACCTCAAAAACCGAGACCACTTCGCCACATAGGAGCGACGAGTGGAGGGCCGTCTACTTTCGAGGAGGACGCAATGAACCTGTTCCGAGCATGTCCTTTCCTCACCACCTAGCCACTGAGCAGTCACGCCGTGAGGCGAAGCATTACTAGGTTGAGATGGAGGAGGCAGCCCTTGTCCTGAGAGAGCAGGTCTGGGTGGAGCGGCAACTGCCATGGCGGAGCTACCACCAGCCCTGAGAGGGTCCCGTACCAGTGCTGCCTGGGCCACGCCAGGGCAACGAGGAGGACCCTGGCTTTGTCCGTCTTTATTTTCTCCAGGGTCCTGCTGATCAGAGGGAATGGGGGAAAGGCGTAAAGAAGCTGGCCTGACCAGGACAAGGTAAAGGCATCAGAGATAGTGCCCCTCCCTAGACCCCCTCAGAGCAGAACCGGGGGTATCGTCAGTTCTGCCGGGTTGCAAATAAGTCCATCTGGGGAGTATCCCACCTTCGGAAGAGCTGTTGAGCCACTTCTGGGTGTAGAGACCACTTGTGCTGAGAGGAAAAATCCCTGCTCAAGCGATCCACCCTCACATTCCAGGCGCCCGGCAGGTGGAAGGCTTTTAGGTAGATGTTGTGGGCTACACAGAAGTCCCACAGACTGAGAGCTTCATGGAAGCGGATTGGGCCCTGTCTTGCCTGTTGATATAGAACATCGAGGCCCTGTTGTCCGTGAGGACCCTGACCACCTTACCCTCCAGGTGTGAGCGGAAAGCCATAAACGCCAGTTGCACCACCCTGAGTTCCTTGACATTTATATGAAGGGGTAGGTCTTGTAGAGACCATAGGTCTTGGGTTTGAAAGTTCTTCACGTGGGCCCCCCAACCCAGGTCCGACGCATCAGACACCAGCTCCAACAACAGGGCCTTGCCCCTGAACAGGAACCCTTGGAGCATGTTGTTTGGGGTGGTCCACCACCGCAGGGAGGTGATCACCGAGTTCGGCATGGTGAGGACTTTGTCCATTCTGTCCATGGCCTGGGAGAACTGCAATGCCAGCCAGAGCTGGAGGGGCCTCATTCTGAGTCTGGCGTGACGGACCGCATATGTGCACGCAGACACGTGACCCAGCAATTGCAGGCAAGCCCTGGCTGTCGTCACCGGGAACCTTGTGACCGAGTCGATGAGCCCTTTCAGGGTCTCGAACCTGTCTGGTGGGAGAGAGGCCCTGGCCAACGTTGCGTCCAGTAGCACCCCAACAAACTCTTATGCGTTGTACCGTGACTAACATGGACTTGCCGTTGTTTATCAACAGGCCCAGGGCAGTACATGTGGACAGGAGGAGCACCACATGATCCCTCACCTGTGATTAGAAGGTGCCTTTGACTAGCCAGTCATCCAGATATGGGAATATTTGGACCCCCTGGCATCTGAGGTAGGCCGCTACTACCGCCATACACTTTGTGAAGACCCTGGGGGCAGTGGACAGACCAAACAGTAGGACTGTGACTTGGTAGTGACTCTGTCCCACCACGAAACAGAGGAAGTGTCTGCGTCCCTTGAATATGTGGATGTGGAAGTACGCTTCCTGTAGATTGAGGGCAGCGTACCAGTCCCCAGGATCCAGGAAGGGGATGATGGAGGGCAGGGAAATTATGCGGAACTTGAATTTCACCATGTAGTGGTTCAGGCCTCACAGGTCCATGATGGGCCTGAGCCTGAGCCCCTTTTGGCCTTCGGGATAAGGAAATACCAGGAGTAATACCCCTTGCCCAGGAACTCCTTGGGCACCGTCTCTATAGCTCCTAGGTCCAGGAGCCACCCCACCTCCTGCTTGAGCAGAGCCTCATGAGAGGGGTCCCCCAGGATGGACGGGGGCGGAGGGCAGTTGGACGGCGAGGAGGTAAATTGAAGGGTGTAACCTCGGGAGATGGTGTTGAGGACCCATCGGTCCGAGGTGAGCCGTGACCATTCCAGGAGGAAAGCACACAACCAATTGGAGAAAGGGAGCTTTATTGGGGGTAGGTCCCTGCTGAGAACTGGCGGGGTACCCCGAGCATCCCATCAAAAAAGACTTTTGCCCGCCTGCTTGACCTCAGAAGACCCAGGCTGTGGGGGGCAGGCCGGGATTGTCGTTGCAGGCATTTTTTATAGTCCTGCTGCTTTTTGTGGGCGGCCTCATACTTCGGGAGAGCAGCCTGGGCGGGAGCCTGCTGCAGCTTGAACTTGGGTTTTGCTGGAGGAGGGACATAGAGGCCCAAGGTCTGGAGAGTCAGGCGGGAGTCTTTCATGCCAGGCAGCCTTGTGTCCGTTTCCCCAGCAAACGGAGCCTTCTAGTCGAAGGGGAGATCCTGCACTGATGACTGCACTTCACTAGAGAGCCCAGATAGCAAAAGCCATGACACTCCTCTCATGGACACCACTGAGGCCATGCACGGTGCGGCCGTGTCCGCTGCATCCGAAGCAGCCTGCAGGGATGCCCTTGCGGCCGCCGCCCTTCCTCCGTGAACGCCTTAAGCTCCTTATTGCACTCCCGGAGGGAGTCCTTCAAACTTAGGGAGGGATTCCCAGATCCTGATGGTTTGCTACTCATTTGTCGTAGCTGAAAGCTTGATGACAAATAAACTTTTCTCCTGAAAGTATTCGGGCTCCGAGAGTCTTTGTTCTTGGGGGGTCGGGGCTGGTTGCCCAATTCAACCACCAAGGAGTTGGGTGCCAGGTGGGTATACAAATACCCGTGTCCCTTCGTGGTTACAAAGTACTTGCGCACTGCCTTTTTAGAGATGGGAGCCATTGAGGCTGGTGTTTGCCACAGGGAATTTGAAATTCTTGCCACCCCTTCATGGAGCAGCAAGGCCACCCTGCCTGGTGCTGAAGGGGACAGCACAATGAACAGGGAGTCTGAGGGCTCTTCCATCTCCTCAGCCTGGAGGTGGAGGCTCTCTGCCACACTTTTTAGGAGGTCTTGGTGGGCCCGGTAGTCCTCCTGCGGGACGAAGGGGGGCAGGGCCACAATCAGCTCCTCCAGACAGGGCAAGGACGGTGCGGTGCTTTGGGTGTCGTCCGGCACCAAAGGATCCACTACCCGGTCGGACTCCGGCACAATACCAAGGACACAGGTCCCACCGACCTTTTTTCTGGTAGTCTAAAGATGGATGCTGATGGTGCTTCCGAGGCCCCAGCCGCCGAGTGAGCCCCCACCAGGGGCTGCGCTGGAGGCAACGGTGCCCACTGGTACCACTGGGCCGGCCATGACGCTTAGTGCCATTGCGCTTGCTGAGGCACCGGCGGGGCCTGTAGACAGGTGGCTGTGAGGGGAGGCCGGACTGGCATATGATCCACTGCTGCCTCTGGACCGGGAGTATCGGTGGTGTAGGGATCTATGCTAGCCACGGGACCGTGATCTCGACACGGAGGAGCGGCACCGACGGTAGTAGCTGCTCCGTGAACAGCCTCGACGGGCAGACCTGCGTCAGCAAGACGCCGGTGATCGACGCCCGGGGCTACAGTGCCTTGGCAGAGACTTGGAATGGGAGTCCAAGCGGGACCGGCGTCAATCATGCCACGACCGACTGCGGTATCTCCTGCGAGATGAGGACCATTGGCAATGTCCACCATGGTCCCGTCAATATTCGATTCGCGAAGACAAGCGGTCCCAGGAGTCCCGGTTGGACGGCACCCATCCGGACAGTCGGGCCAGCGTCAAGGGCGATCCACATGGACTGAGCCCTGAACGGTCACTGGGCGGTGAGCAGTGTCAGGAACGTTCCCTCGACCAAGACCGGTACCAGGCCGGTGATGACTGCGGTGATCCCAGTGGTGGCTTGCCTCTGGAGCGTGGGGCTGACATCACCTCCACCTAGCAGCTGAACGAGGAGGATGTCGCGGCTTCCGGGGAGCCCCCCAGATAACCATCGCCCAGAGCCAGCCTCACCCCGTCCCGTACCACAACCCCCTCCCACACCCAAAAAGCTCTGCTGCTGCTGGGGAGGAAGGCACGGAGCCAGGTAGGGAGCCTGCCGGCCCCGCCAAAATGCTCTCCCGCCCCTCCCAGCACCAGGGGGGTCCTGGGGTGCCACCCATGCCCACCCAGCACCAGCGAGAGTCCTATGCCACGTGCCACCACCCACAACTCCCCAGCACCAGCAGGGGTCCCGAGCTGTGTGCTGCCATCTGCACTCCCACAAGCAGCCGGATTGCCCTCCCCAGCACCCGTGGAGCCCCCAAGCAGTCCCCCCCAAAGTTTTATTCACTGGTATTTTTAGTAAAAGTCATGGACTGGTGACAGGCCGTGAAAATTTGTTTACTGCCAGTGACCTGTCCGTGACTTTTACTAAAAATACCTGTGACTAAAACGTAGCCTTAACTATAACCACCAGATCATTTTCTGCAGTACTGCCACCTAGCTTGTTATTCCCCATTTTATATTTGTATATTTTATATTTCCTCCCTAAGTTTAGTACTTTGTACTTTTTTTTAATTAAATTTCATTTTACTGATTTCAGACCAATTCTCCCATTTGTCAAGTTTGGTTTGAATTCCAATCCTGTCCTCCAAAGTGCTTGCAACCCTTCCCAACTAAGTGTCATCCATAAATTTTAAAAGCGTACTCTATACTCCATCATCCAAGTCGCTAATGACAGTGTTGAATAGTACCAGACCCAAGACATAACACTACAGGATTCCACTTGATAGGTCCTTCCAGTATGACAGCAAACAATTGATAACTACTATTAGTATGTTCTCTCAACCAGTTGTGTAACCCCCTTACAGTTATTTCATCTAGGCCACATTTCCTTAGTTTACACATGAGTATCTCATATAGGACAGTGACAAAAGCCTTACTGAAGTCCAGATATATTACATCTACTATAAAACCCCCAGTCACTACATATCCTAACTCCCAGGCCTCTGCCACAAAATCATCTTTCCTACCCCCTGTATATATCATTTAGAGATAATTTCTTTGGCATATATGACTAACTCACACAGAGAAGGAGCTCATTCTTTTCCATATGAATGCTCCCGTGGCCACTCCCAGTAAAATATCACATCCAAAATATTTTTCTTTGAAAGAAATAATGAAAGATTTGTAAACAAGGTTTTGGTTTTACATTTTAACCATTATTAGTTGACAAAGGGCTATTGGAAAAAAGGCAAGTAAATATAATAATATAGGTTATTATTTAATATTGGGGAAGAGGTCATGAATTCTTCACACAACTCCCATTCCCAGAACCAAATGGGGGAGCATAAGAGGGCTAGTGGCTGAGGGTACTGCTAAGTAGGTGGAGCCCTCTCCATCAATGCAGAAAAATACATTTTTTGAACCCCATATTTGTTACAAAATAGCCTTTAAACTCTAAAAACCATTGGGCTCCATTTTTACTTTGTGTAACTGTGGGACCAGGATACTTAGGTCAGAAGCATCACTCAGTTTTTTGAAGTTTTGCTGTAAAACATCTGTAAAACTCTGATTTATTTTACATACAGATATAAAAATCCCACACATTTAAGAAATTGGCACAGAAATGCCAGTAAATCAGAAACCCAATTTAATGAGGAGCCCTGAGAATGGAAAATAATTGATCCTCTGGAAAGAAGGGAACTGCACTGTAGTTTACCTACAACTTCAATGTCATGGCTTGGCTTAGTTAAGATTGTTTCATTAGCCATCTAAAAGGATGAGAGACCGGATGGTTTATTCATTCCATTTCACAATAAATCAGTTTCAACTCACCTAGTGACTTCTCATCTGTATGGGTCAAGGCCAGACTTTCCAAATACACAACCAATGCTTCAAACACAAATTGCTCTACGAGAGAATTTTCTTCCCTATAAAATGAGGAAGAGAGTAAATATGCTAAAAAGCATGCATAGGAGTAACAATAGGCAAGTGAATATGAAACTCAAATATGAAATTTAGAAATAAGTTAAACAACACATTTCAAATGAACAAAGAAATATCCTATGCTTCTTAACACAGACTGCAAGAGTATTTTAGACCATTATCAGCAAAAGAGAAAATTACCTAGCCATCATTAAAAGTGGTACTTTATTTAAAAAGAAAAACTGTTAACTTATTTTTATCTGGCTTTGGGACGAAAATTCGCCACCTCAGCCTCACTGCTCTCCACCCCACATAGAACCCAAATATTTAGGCTCTCTGTGGGTAAAGTCAATTTCCCTCACAGTATATAGTCTTAAGAGGTCTATTGATAGAGCTTCTTTACATATTAATAGTCAGCATCAACCAACCTCAGTGTAAGTGGATAAAAACCTGGGTTCTCTTCTCAAAATGTCTCTCTCCTCTAGTATATTAACATTGCTTATTTTAGTCTAGCTTAGCTACCGTTCAAGTTTTCAGCTCACCTAAATTCTCTATAGATGTTGTTAAAAGCAAGCGCAGCTCCCAGCCTCTTCAAAGCATTAGGGTGAAGAGCAAGGCTGTACAGTCGCTTGAAGAGCGACTTGGTGTTCACTGGACTTTTCTCCTGCTGTTGCGGCGTTGTCTGCTTAATGGACCATTTCATAAATTCTCTAACACACTGACCACAGAAGTCTCTCAAAGAGCTGTCAACAGGATCCACTATCCCATCCTGAAATTAAGGGCAGACTGTTTCATTACAAGAAGTAGAAGCTTCAAGGCTAGCATTGCTGTGGTTTTCTACTTCATACAAAAGCAGGTTTCTCCCTCCCCATTATAGGCCTACTTTCACTTTAGTGCCCAGATGAAAGGAGTCAACACCTGCAATATGTGAGAGAGAGAATAATGTAATATATAAGGTGAAGAACTGGACAGAATAAATGTCTGGGGAAAAAACTCCAACAATCTTCCAGGGTAGAGGGAAAAAATCTATGCCATTTGTTAGACTCTGTCTTATATTAAGGTTTATTTATTTATTAAGAAGTGCTCAGATTCTAAGGTAACAGGAATCTGATAAGAACCTAGAAAAATTAGATTAGACAGTCAGAACTAGGTTCTAAACTTGGTGCTATCAGAGGCTTGCTGTATCATTTTGGGCAAGTTAACTTCCAAGCCTCGGTCTTCCCATCTATAAGAAGAGGACAATATTTATCATAGCCGTCTCATAGGGGAGGTGAGATCTATTCAATTAATGTTTGTGAAGAGCTTTGAGAACCTCAGCTATAAGTGCTAAATATCATGTATTATTCCAGTGGACAAATATAAGAATAAGCATAGAGAAAAAATAATTCACAGTATAAATGGCTCAAAAAAAAAAAAAAGTTTGCACGGGGGAGGGGGGAATTCGTGTATGTGAGTAAGCTTTTAGATTAAAAATAAAATTCCCTACTGAAGTCATCCAGACACAATACCATTTGCTCAGTAAAAACTGACTTCCTGCATTAAGACAGTACTTCACAGATCATCTACAAAGGGAAGGGATGTTGGTCCCCTTTTTTTATCTTTACAATATATAAAGGCAGCTGGAATTGTTTGTTTGTTTGGGGACGAAAATAACTAAGTTTTTTTTCTGCTTGTAGTTTCTATTTGAAATTCAGAGTCTTGTCTACTCATTTTCCCCCTGGAAGTTTATGAACAACTGGAGAACTAATACAATGACATCACAGTATTAATGAAGCGTATCTTAAGAGCCGAGTGGAAAAAGGATATTTAACCAGACTATTTCTGGGTAGTATTTTTTTTTAATACCTATTTCAGCTGAATACCAAAGAAATGGGAGAAAGTTCTTTTGGTTAAAAATTCCATTCACCTGACCACTGTGATAACCTTAATTGATCAGTATGGTGCAAAAAGTAGTTAAACTTTTGCCTGAATAATAGCTGCAGAAAACTTTCAAACAGGCCATACAAAATGGTATTTTAGTACTTTCTTGTACACGCTGATCACAAAAAGGATGGCTAGGATCTTTCCAAGATTAACAATATGCTTGCTAATTTTTAAGATACTTGACTTATTTAGAGATTGTCAAGTGAAAAAAAAAGATGAAGGATTCACAGGAGTATAAAGCCCAACATAAAAGTAAATAATAATGAATAAAGATGGCCTGTGGAGGAAAGTAATAAATTGGGTTTCTTCTTTACATGAGAGGAAAGTCTGTAAAATGTGTATATTTGTTGTTAGAGTTCCTTTAGCAGATCATACTTTACTTTTTAAAAGACGTCACACACGAATAATAAATAAAAACAACAACAACAACAATAATAATAAAAAGAGAAACCAACTTCCTACCAGAATAGCTTCCAGCAATGCTACTGTGTCCTGACTTTCAAATTTTTTGTTGTTGGTGAACCAGTGAATCAATTCAATGACTAGAAGCTCATACAACTGCCTTGTTACCTGAAGAGATGAAAACCACCACCCAATAGGTTAAAATATATATTTACATTCTAGCTTGTTTTCATGTGACAATGAAAAAAAATGTATTTATTTATTTTTTAAAAAAGGAGGAGTCCGTAAAGTGAATGAGTGAAAAGCCAATAATTTCATAATTATAGGTCCACATATCCAACAGCAAGGATTAAAAGCAGCATTTGACTTGGAATCATCTAGACTCTGTTTTCCCTTTTCAGGTCCTCAAAGCCAAGAGCTCACCAAGCTCACTCTCACTCACATCGTACATCACAACCGCAACCTTCTGGTTGACACTGGTGCATACAAGCAGACTTTGAAAGGAAGGCAGGTAGGTAGAGCAGTATATTTGGTTTTTAAACCATACTCAGTTTGGGGTTTTTTTTAGCATCTTTTTACCCTTACTATTTAATATGTTGTATTTTAACACTTACTTGAAGGTAAATTACCACCAAATATTGAGATCTTGATAGAAAAGAGCATTTAAAGAACTTAAATGTGCCAAATTCAACTTTGATGTAATTAATGTATTTCCTTCAAGGTTGAATTTAGCCCAATGTCTGCAAAGAGGGTTTTACTTCAATTGGTGTAGTCATTTCCTACATATTTTTCAAAATGCAAAGTCTATTTGATCTCAAAAAGAAAAGGAGTACTTGTGGCACCTTAGAGACTAACCAATTTATTTGAGCATGAGCTTTCGTGAGCTACAGCTCACTTCATCAGATGCATACCGTGGAAACTGCAGCAGACTTTATATACACACAGAGAATATGAAACAATACCTCCTCCCACCCCACTGTCCTGCTGGTAATAGCTTATCTAAAGTGATCAACAGGTGGGCCATTTCCAGCACAAATCCAGGTTTTCTCACCCTCCACCCCCCCCCACAAATTCACTCTCCTGCTGGTGCTAGCCCATCCAAAGTGACAACTCTTTACATAATCAAGTCGGGCTATTTCCTGCATAGATCCAGGTTTTCTCACATCCCCCCCACCCCCATACACACACAAACTCACTCTCCTGCTGGTAATAGCTCATCTAAACTGACCACTCTCCAAGTTTAAATCCAAGTTAAACCAGAACATCTGGGTGGGGGGTAGGAAAAAACAAGAGGAAACAGGCTACCTTGCATAATGACTTAGCCACTCCCAGTCTCTATTTAAGCCTAAATTAATAGTATCCAATTTGCAAATGAATTCCAATTCAGCAGTTTCTCGCTGGAGTCTGGATTTGAAGTTTTTTTGTTTTAAGATAGCGACCTTCATGTCTGTGATTGCGTGACCAGAGAGATTGAAGTGTTCTCCGACTGGTTTATGAATGTTATAATTCTTGACCTCTGATTTGTGTCCATTTATTCTTTTACGTAGAGACTGTCCAGTTTGACCAATGTACATGGCAGAGGGGCATTGCTGGCACATGATGGCATATATCACATTGGTGGATGTGCAGGTGAACGAGCCTCTGATAGTGTGGCTGATGTTATTAGGCCCTGTGATGGTGTCCCCTGAATAGATATGTGGGCACAATTGGCAACGGGCTTTGTTGCAAGGATAAGTTCCTGGGTTAGTGAGTATACTCACCAACAACCACATACCACACAACAGAATCACTAACCCAGGAACTTATCCTTGCAACAAAGCCCGTTGCCAATTGTGCCCACATATCTATTCAGGGGACACCATCACAGGGCCTAATAACATCAGCCACACTATCAGAGGCTTGGTCTCCTGCACATCCACCAATGTGATATATGCCATCATGTGCCAGCAATGCCCCTCTGCCATGTACATTGGTCAAACTGGACAGTCTCTACGTAAAAGAATAAATGGACACAAATCAGAGGTCAAGAATTATAACATTCATAAACCAGTCGGAGAACACTTCAATCTCTCTGGTCACGCAATCACAGACATGAAGGTCGCTATCTTAAAACAAAAAAACTTCAAATCCAGACTCCAGCGAGAAACTGCTGAATTGGAATTCATTTGCAAATTGGATACTATTAATTTAGGCTTAAATAGAGACTGGGAGTGGCTAAGTCATTATGCAAGGTAGCCTGTTTCCTCTTGTTTTTTCCTACCCCCCCCCCCCACCCAGATGTTCTGGTTTAACTTGGATTTAAACTTGGAGAGCGGTCAGTTTAGATGAGCTATTACCAGCAGGAGAGTGAGTTTGTGTGTGTATGGGGGTGGGGGGGATGTGAGAAAACCTGGATCTATGCAGGAAATAGCCCGACTTGATTATGTAAAGAGTTGTCACTTTGGATGGGCTAGCACCAGCAGGAGAGTGAATTTGTGGGGGGGGGTGGAGGGTGAGAAAACCTGGATTTGTGCTGGAAATGGCCCACCTGTTGATCACTTTAGATAAGCTATTACCAGCAGGACAGTGGGGTGGGAGGAGGTATTGTTTCATATTCTCTGTGTGTATATAAAGTCTGCTGCAGTTTCCACAGTATACATCTGATGAAGTGAGCTGTAGCTCACGAAAGCTCATGCTCAAATAAATTGGTTAGTCTCTAAGGTGCCACAAGTACTCCTTTTCTTTTTGCAAATACAGACTAACACGGCTGTTCCTCTGAAACCTGTATTTGATCTCAGTCTCACATAGACTGAGGACGCCATATGGGCCCCATGCACACTAACTTCAGACTTGCACAGCTGTAATTGGGCACATCACCACTGACTTCAGTGGAGCTGTACCCACACTTACACCAGCAAATAGTTAGACTTGATATCTAAATCTTTTTATTTTGGTGCACTGGAAGAGAAACTCAGCTGGTGGGTCTTAAGACATAATTCTTTTATAGGATGAAACATTTCAGAATTTGAAAAACCTTATATGTTCAGTAATTTTAAACTGTGAGACTCAGCTTCCCATCTGTAAAATGAGGATGATAATACCTTCCTACAAGGGATGGGAGGGTTAATATGCTTTGAGATCTTTGTCTGGAAGGTGTTATAGAAGCACACAGAATTATGTACATCATCATCTCCAGATACCAAATATCACAAATTGTGCCTCATGTATTTTTTCTCTGGAGCATCGCAGCTGTACATTAACTGTATATTTGGAATGATTAATTCCCCCCTCCCAAAATTAACTTATTTTGCTACAGAAATCAAGAACTCATACTTTGGAAAACTCTTGGAATGAATCAGAGAAGACTGTTCTTTAAATGATACTCTTGTGAATTAACCTGGATTGAAGTCCATCACTGGACTTTTCTAGGAGGCTTTTGTCTTCCACTTTGGAAGCTTGGGGGATAAGGATCTCAGTACACAAAAAGTATTTATTTAAAAAAAAAAAAAAAAGGCAGCAACATGTGCCATAATATTTTATATCATGTAGTAAATGTATTCCAAAATTTTGACGCTTTTAACCAAGCTATAAAGGAATTTTCTAAGATATAACAGTACAAAGTGTGAGTTTCAGTGGGAGGCACAAACAAATAAATGTATTTACCTGGTCTACATCGCAGGCAAGCCGAAGCAGTACAGGAAATATTCGTTTATACAGCTGATACATGGGTGGGGAACCTGGATGTCCATCTGGCATTTGAGATGCCTTCCCCAACATGTACATAACTATGCTATGCAAGAGCTCACATGCTGCAACCTGCAATAAAAGTTTGATCAGCCTTTTTTGTTATGTACCAGTTACTTATACAAGAAAGGAATGGGGTCGGGGGAAATTCTTATCACTAATGCATGTTAATGAACTGGTTTTGATCTATACTGTATCCTCATCCTAGCAACAAATATTGCACTAAGAAGTACTTCAATACTGTGCTCACTAAGTAATTCAGATACTAATACAGTTTTTCATAGCAAGTTATTGCCTCCCATTTCATTGTGCACAATTGGGGTTTTTGTTTTTTATGTTTTTGTAAAAGATACGCTCTAGGAATTATTTTGGGGAAGTTCTATGGCCTGTGTGTTATACAGCAGGTCAGGCTAAATTGTCACAATGGTCCCTTCTGGCCGTGGAATCTATGACCTGGAGAAAACACATTATTGAAAACCATTCATAGCCTTTCATTGCTATTGCCACTACTGGCCTCGTCTTTCTTTGGAAACCATGATCCCAACCCAGCAAAGAACTTAAGCATGTCCTTAAATACTTTCCTGCACAAGTGCCAATGGATAAGGAAAATACAAGCTTGCTTACTATGCCAGGGAAGGGAGGCCACATAACACACAAAAAAAGCTCTCTCTAAACCCTCATTTTCACTACAAGTCTAACCGTGGAAGCACATGGCTGTACAGTACAGTTCAAAGGATCTATGTTCTATAACTTTTTAGTTTATAGCGTGGAGAGCAACATGATTATAGAGCTGCATCAAGGAACCATGTTACAGTCTAGGATTTAGTCAAAAACAGAACAGTCTTCAGAAAGGAAGTAGATCTTTTACAAGCATTAGCTGACAATTATTTAATAATGAAAACAAACACAAAAATGGCAATACTTTAGTTTGCCTGTCGCTAGCAGATAGAGCTAATTCAGTCACACGAGGCAAGAACAAATCCAGGTAGATGACTGGCTTCATGTCTGCAAAGGGTACAGCAAAGCTCAGGCGCTTCTCAGTGTCCCAGGACACAAATTTCTTCATCATCTCTTCTGCAGAAGCAGCTAGTATATTAGGAAGAGAGCAAAACAAAAATAAGCTTTATGCTATGCAACTAACCAGATAATAAAAATCAAAACACAAGTCATAAAGCACTGAGATTTTCAGGCATTTTGATAGAGTTGTTTGACTAACCCCGCCAACTTCAAACAAGGGGTGCATCAAAGTACCTAGCTAATCAAGGTAATTGTCAGAATAATGGTGGTCTCACTTTCACAGAAAAACAGCTTCACTGTCACTTGGAGAAAGAGTAATTGCTGCCAACTTGTCACAAGAAAGCATTACTATCCAACTCCAACAGAGGTAATTTCAGAGTAGTTTATAAATTTGGAACATATTGGAACATGCTTGTTTCAGAACACTTCTCTCAAAAGTCCAATATGGATTTTTTTGGTCTGCTTCTGTTACAAGCAACACTTAGAGGTGGGATTCTACAAATTGGATCCAGGCAGGAAGACCCTTGGAAATGCACAGAAACTCACTAATTTCAAACAGGACTCAGTGTGAGTATAGGGTCTAAACAAGTGGATCCAGTGACAAGATATGACCCTAAAATGTCTAAAATTAAAAGAGAAAATGATAGTTAACCTGGGGAGTGGAAGGGGTAAATGGGAGGCGGCAAAAACTGAGTCCGACTTCACTTTGTACAGTCAGTTTCAGACTTTTCCATTAATAGTCATCAAAGGGACCAATCCCGTGTATAAAGTGAAGTATATGTGTAAGGCTTTGCATGATTGTGGGCTAAGTGACCTTTCCGGGTATGTCTACACTGCAAGCTGAGAGGTGTAATTCCCAGCTCAGATAGACAAAAATGCACTAGCTCTGCTCAAGCTAATGTATTAAAAATAGCAACATGGCCATGGTGGCTTGAGCTAGCCACCAAGTACAACCCTGACTGAGGTCCTAGATACATACTCAGGTGGCTAGCCCAAGCCACCACCTGTACTGCCGCAACCACGCTGCTATTTTTAGCATGCTAGCTTGAGCGGAGATAATGCATGTATGTCTACTCAAGCTGGGAATGGCACTCCCAGCTGCAGTGCAGACACACACTTATCATTCCATAATAGGTTTTACTTTCTTCTTGTGAACTGGAAAGCTTAACAAAATAGAACCAGCCTACTAAAATAGTGTTTTATTTGGTAAGGTCACCTTATTTCATAAAAGGATAACATTTATGAACCTGCACTTAAAGTCAGTTGTAAACGAGAGAGAGCATAAAAAAGTGTTTAATATTTTTCGACACTCACCTGTAACTAAATTTCGATTGATCTGCCCTCCCAAAGATCCAAGAAGCCGAACCACTCTAGTTCTTACAGCTTCCAAGGACAGGTCTTCTTCCTGGATAATTCAGAACTTCATTAGAAAAGTGAAGAGACAGTGGGGCTACACACGCATGTGTGTAACTTTACAAATATAAGTGGATACAGGATTAGGGTCTTAATTAGTAAATTCCTGTCCACAAAGTTAAAACAGTTGGAGGTAGGGGTGGAATTCTTGCCTCAGTAAGAGGCAGAAGCACTGGAAAACATTTTATATATATTTTTATCTGGCTCCATATGCAGTTCCTCTCCCTAGTAAGATTGATTCTGAAGGTATCAAAACAGTCACCATATTTTGTGACACTTCAGTGGCAATTTCTGCAGGAAAGGTAAAATAATTTTGTGGCACATTTGTCTCTGTTCTGCACAGGAATATCACATGACTACAGAATACCATGTTGGGTGCAGAATTTCACAAAATCAAAACACTTAAGGTAAAGATTTTTTAAAAATAGGGGTTTAAAGTAAGGCTCCTAAATCCATATTTAGGCATATGCTTGATTTTCAGAAGTGCTGAGTATCCAGCAGCCAACAATGATGTAAATTAGTTTAATGTATAAACTAGCTGGCTTTGTTCATAAACTACTGGATCTGACACTGTCTGCACAAATAGAAAGACAAAGCGGATGAGGGAATATCTTTTATTGGACCAACTTCTGTTGGTGAGCGACCAGCTTTTGAGCGACAGAGAATAGTAAAACATATTACCTCATTCACCTTGTCTCTCTAATACCCTGGGACTGACATGGGTACAACACTGCATACACAACTAGGATTAGCTATTGTTTACCTGCTTAAAACTGTCTCCCTTCCAGGTAGTTTATAAATTAAAATTACCCAAATTAAATTACATATAAATTAAACTATGCCACTGTTTTCTAAAGAGAGAGAGAAGCCCCTGGGTTGGATGAGTGATATGCCTGACTTTCATGAGTTTCAATTACGTTTTGGATGGGATACAAAAATTTCCACAAAGTACCATTCAGAACCACTATAAAACCAGATTCTGATTTTAGTGTGGCTTGAATACCAGTCAGGAAAATATCAGATACTTCTTCTGAGCAAGGCCTCATGTACTCTGCAGCAAACAGGATGTAAATCAGCAGCAGTCTGGTGGATGTTCTGGAAATTCTGAAGTAGTTTTTATTATATAGGGCTTTTTAAAAATTTTACTGAAATACATATAAAGTTAAGCACCACAATCAATTAACTAATCCCTGCATTATTCATGTGATATTCAATTCCAATTATTTCATACTGTTGCACATTTTCAATATACCACAGATTATCAGGTTTGTGTTTCAGAGTTAATACCTCATTGAGATGAGTGGGACACTTCACCTCTCAGTGCTACTGTTCCTGGTTATCCGCAGATTTAGGAAGACAATTCTGCATCAATCTGTACCCAAGATTTACTCTGCAATTGTACGGGCCAGAAACAGATTTTCAAAAATAAAAGCTTAAACTCTTGAGCCCAATTCTGTGGCAAGAAGTGATTTCCACAATCAAGGGATCCACAGGGCCCTGTTCACAAGCCTATATGTGCAGCATCTGATTTTGGAAGGCATCTACAACATCAGTTTATTCAACATGTCAGTCAGGCCTCATATTATATACAAGAAAAAAATACATGAAACGTCACTAAGAAAAATGAGAGAATTCATGGTTACATGCTGTTACTGCCAGCAAATAAATGATTCACTCTGATTTAAGATATAAACAGTGTATTTTCACATCTACTTCTGAAAAGATATAATACTTTTTGGTTTTGAAAGCTGAGCAGAACAGAAGTGTTAATGTCAGTTTCAATAGAGAAAGAAGGATTTACCAATGAAAGGGTCTTTGCTTTTTTCAGACGTTGTATCACAACTTTGTTAAATCCTTTCTGGGCTGCACGAGAAAGCTTCCTCACTTCCCAATTATTCTGGGATTCATCTGATCAAAAAGAAGCAGCTTATTAATGCCCATATACTATAATGTATACTGCCCATATACTCAAATCCACTGAATTTATTCTCTTAAAAGTGATTTTGCAAAAAATTAAGTTCCTTTTCAGATATCTGACATGGAAAAACTCTTCATGTTATGGAACCGACTTTAAGCTGACTCAAAGGAAACTTAACACCAGAAAAGAGACAAGAGGACTATTGTCATCAACCATTGGGAGCATGGGTGAACTGAAGACAGGACTTGCTTGAACTTGTGAGGTGCACAGAGAAGGGCAATAGCCATTCTCTAACAGAAAGCTTTCCCCCCCACCAGGCAATTTACAGGGTGGCACAAGATTGGCCATGAAGAGGCTCTGCTAATTTTTCAGAAATTATTATTACACAACAGCTAATTGAGGTGTCAGTAGAGGTAAAATTTCACTATCCAATATGGGCCTTTTACTTGAGCATTGAAAAAGCCAGTTATTATAGCTGGAAGTGAAGACCAGTAACTGGGGTTATTGCCCACTCATGGGTACACAGAACTCCCACTAACATTACAAAACTTACCCCAATAAACTAGGGGTAATACAACAGTTATTGTCCTGTTAGCTACTGCTGAAAACAATATGAAGGATGGCGCAAATATACTGATACCATTTGCTATTGTTGGGATTCTACTTGCAGCAGTCACTGATCTCTCAGTTTAATAAAAAAAAGCAGCACAATTCTTGTTTGTAGAAGAATCTCCTAATATTCCACATGCAAGAGCTTCTACAATAAGCTGCAAGTATCCTACATCCGCACCCTCATGCTCTACTGAATTTTTTATTATATTATACTTGAATATATTAAAGCTTGCAAATGCCCCCAACTCTGTATTTCTATACCATCAATGTTTTCTACTACATACCTGCCAATCCAGTGGTTTTCAAATAGCCATCGAAGAGAGGAAGGACATCCTTGTAGTAAGGCTGCATTATATGTTTGGGAATGCGAGCTGACCAGTCTTCCAGGGCATCCAGCCCCACATCAGCCATTGGGGTATAGCTGAGGCCCAGCTTAAATGCACTCTACATATTAAGCCAACAAAGCTATTAAATATTTTGGGAATCAATACTAAGATTTAAAGAAAAGATACCTTTATGAGTAAATTATAACACTATAAATTATAATGTCCTTTTATATCTTTAGTTCCTTAAGAGCTGACATGCTAATGTACCAAACATTTATTTTACTATATTACAACATTGGAACTCCTTTGCATGATCACAACCTTCAGGTGGAGCTGCAAACATCACGTTTTAGCCATACAAATTTACCAGCTCACACAAAAGGGTCAATGACCCAACTTTTTATCAATGATGATGCTAGTGCAAAAGTGAAAGAGATTTCTTACCTGTCCGTCAAAAAAAAAAAATCATATACAATTACAAAATTTTGCAAGAGTGATTTTAAAAACAAAAGCCAACAAAGAATGTTAATTATACATCACACTGACCCACCTGCAATGCAGGAATGTATGCTTTGATATCAAGCATGATGATGTCATGTGGTAAGGAGAGTACAAAGGTTAGACATGATGCTAACAACTCGTCTTTGTACTGTTTCATTTTTGCTGTTACCTAAAATTCAGAAATGTAACAATAATAATTGAGCAGATCATTTGTTTAGCTGGTAAATAAAACCTTAAAGGATCTTGAAAGTGTTGGCTTTATCACTATATGTTGCTATATAATTCATATACCACAGGAATCTCGTTTAGTGACTAGAACATAATGGGTAGGATAACAGAAATTCACAGCAGCTCAGAAAATACCTTGAGGGTAAAAGTTGTACTTAAGAGTTGGTATTTTAGGTACTGTAGAATCAACCAAAACGTTTAAACCCCACTGGAAGAGAGGGTTTTGTGAGGTTTCATGGTTTTGGTATGATTTTAGTTCAAAGTGTAAATTAAAAATCTAGTTCTAATGAGGGGCTGTTCTGACATCACACGTTTAAGTGTTTTTTCTTTTTAAATACTTCACTCACATCCCATATTATAAAAAAGTCATCATCATATCATATCAACAGTAATAGGATGATTTGTCTTATCTTGAAGAACAAATAAGTTCTATGAACTTGAACTTATCTCCTGACTACAATCAGTTTAAGGACAGTGCTTGCTCTTAATATTGTTAAACTTTGTTCTCCTGAACAAAACTCTAGGGCCAAAGATTAGATTTTAACTATGGAATTTTCTTCCTCCATTGGTCCGACAAAGCCTAACTTACTGCATACATAAGCATACTACAAAGCCTATGTATTCACATTGTTTTCTCTCAGGCCGTGCACTGAGTCTCATTTTTGAACACCAGAGTACATTTTAACTGACATTATTTCAACTTACATTTGTTTTGTAATATGCATTTTTAAATATAGTTTGTGACAGATCCATTCTATAAACTGAAACAATAAATCTGGGTATAGGATCTGAATGCCACATAGAGAATAACTCATTATCATGCAATATAGAATGCACAACTGAGAAGTAACTGTATAGTTGTAGATCAGGAACTGCACATCCTTTGATTTGCCGAGATGATTCCACTGCAGTATGGTAGAATTTACCATCCATATTTAAAAAGAGAACTGACAATTGTTCCCCTTGAATTGATTATTTTCATTTAACAATGGAAGATGTGTTGCTATTTATTTTATACTAAGCAGCATTTCTTTCCCTGAAGTTCATTCTTGGCACTAATCATTTACTATGGGGGGATGGACTAAAAGGCATGATAATAGTTATATTTGTTTAATGAATCAACTTTACATTTAAGTTGAGTAAGGGATGTAAATGTCTTTCTCCCAAGTCAGAATCACTTCTAGTCATTTTGGAACTTTACTTAAAGAAAGAAAGGAGCATATTGTATAGTTTTATACTGCACTATTGGGTTATCTGACACAATCACTTCAGCTTACTGGAATGACCTTTTTCGGTCTGAAACATACCAGTCAGGGAGCAGGTGTTGATCCTACCAGAGACTCTTAAGGTGTTTTTGGTGACTAAGGGCTTGTCTACACTGGCAATTAACAGCACTGCAACTTTCTCGCTCAGGGGTGTGAAAAAACACCCGAGTGCAACAAGTTGCAGCGCTGTAAAGCACCAGTGTAAACAGCGCTCACAGTGCTGGGAGCTACGCCCCCCGTTGAGGTAGGTTTTTTTAAAGAGCGCTGGGAGTTGCCAGTGAAGACTAGCCCTTATGCAGGCAGGTGGTTTATTTCTCCACCCAAATATAAGAGATTTAGGGTGTTGGCTGAGCAGCCAAGTCAGAAGAAGGCTTGAGCTGAATTTGATCTTATTGTTTGTTTCTATGTTAATGAAACCAAACCTTAGAAATGCAGCAAGTTTGGACTACAGAGTATTTGGACTGTGCTTGCAAGCAGGCAGGGAAAGGCACTTGCGCATGGTCATATTTATTTAAAGTAAGTATCTCTTATAACCCAAAATGCTGGGATAATGCTGTATTATGATGGAGACAAAAATCAAAAAGATACTATTGTTAAAAATGCTGTACTGGAAATAACACTGTTTATATTGATATAGTAATAAAAGCCTAACAAAGAAAATGGTTTACCTCTTTTCCAAATTTTGCAAATAGTGCAAAGCAAGAGCTCTTCTCAGGGTCATCAGGGCATTTTTGGTAACTCTTTGGACTTATACCCTGCCAAACAGAAAACTATCATCACTGCTATGAATAATAAAAAAATATATACACAAAAGGTACGTGTTCTGACAGACATCAAGTCTTGTTCCGCAAGTTAGGCTCAAAACAAAAAGCTACAGGATAAGAATAGGTTATTGCCTGAATACTAACAGATCTGCTAAAGTGAAAGCTTAAAATGTACGTTCATTCACTTTTCTCAGCAAAAGTCACCATTACATACTACCAAAAAGCACTGAAGACAGTCATCCTCTCTGCTTTGAGGTACAGAGGCAACTAAATGTATGCAAGTACTAGCCAAAGTGATCAATATGCATGTGGATGGAGGAGTTTAAGCAGCAGCATCACTTCCTCTCCCCAGCCCTCACCCCAGGCCAAAGAGAAAACAAGAAAGATTCTCTCCATGAACAGTGTGCATATATGGCTCTGCAGGTTTATAAAGGTGCGGCTAGAAAGAGAGTGGGGTAGGAAAAGGCAGCTGCTCACCATAGCATCATCCCCTCATGCTAACCTGCATAAATGTCTACACAATTTCTGTGGAAATCAATGGCAACCTTCTTAGTTTGAACTTTTGTGAAAAACTGGTCCTTCCCTTCTACAGTTCTTGGAGCGGTAGGCACAGCCAGGCTCTTTGTAGGAACCATGCTCCTATTTTTGGTAGGAGAAGGTATGCAGTGCAGAAGGACAGCAGAAGGTGGTTCAACATCTGTGATTTTCCCTCCCTCACAGCTCTAAGAATATCCATTGAATTGAAGGACCTCCTTTGCCCAAAAGCTTCCTTGCACATGAATCCTCCTCCCACAACAGGATACAAACTCAGAGAATGAAAGAGTAATTTATTGAATTGGTAATTCTGCTTCTCTGAATTTATTGGACCATTTTCCTAGCTTGTATAAATCAGCCTCCTTCCATTGGAGCCAATGGATCTATGACAATTTATATCAGCTGAGAATCTGGCCAGTCACCTTAAACGTCAAACACCTTAAGTGCTAGGTGAGTTCTATTAATCTCACACTAAGAAGCTAAGATCCAGCAGAAAGGAATCCCGTATGGATGATATATTTTAAAAAGCTGAGTTTTCAGCCTAATTTCAGCTTTCCAATAGGTTTTTTTTTGCAAAAAGGCATAATTTGCACCCAAATTTTTAAATAAAATAACGAACAATAACTAATAAATATTTTCAGTTGTGCAAAAGTATATTTCAACTTGCATAGTCATTAAAATACAAAATGGGATGCTCCAAGTGAGAGTACTCACCTCAAAATATTTTATTTTCTTGGCAATTTTCATTGCAACAGAGAGCAATTTGTAGAATCCACTAATAAGAGGTAACCGTGTTGACTGTGTAATAAGCTCATAACCAAAGGAATACATCCATGGTTCAAAAAATTCAACATGCTTCTCTGGCAGAATTTCTCTGTAAAATAAATGCACAGGGAACATTCAAACAAAATAAATTGAAATGAGTTTTTCTTATACCAGCCTGAAAGTGAAAAACATCAGAACTGCCATAATGCAACAGACCAACTATCAGTATTGAAAAGAAATCAGTTACAGGAAACTAAAGAGGAAAGAGTAAAATTCCCAGACTGCCCCTAATTACACATTATATAGGGCACATAGAGAATTTCTTCCTGACCCCTCCAGTGATCACCCTTATAAAGAATATAATACAATACTGATCCTAAACACTTACAGATTACAATAACACTATTGTAGAGTTTGGGGCCTTCAATAGTGTAGTACATTTTAAAGGAGATCTTATGATCTAAAGCATGAGAGCTGAAAGTCCTCATAATTATTATATCCTACAATAGCTAGTGTAATTATATATGGTATTTTATTACAGGCAAGCATGTCTGAGAATAAAATGAAGGTGAATGACTAACTTATCAACCATCTTATAAGAATGCTAGAATGGTGACAAAAACCTCTAATATTGAATTGTAAGTTTCTAAAGTTTAAGCATCTGAAACTAAAGCACTTAGAATATATGAATGACATAGCATTAAAGTGCAGCAGTCACACAGTTAATTCCTCACTCAATTTGAAGGGCATCATGTATCTTGGAGTTTGCTGCAAATCTTCTATACAGTTTCAGTGTATACTAATATTTTCACCCACAACCTAAATGTTCAAAATATGCTTACTGGCTTCCAACTAGTGTTCTGGACATTGTGCACTTTAAACAGACATCAAATATGCCCAGAAACCTACACACTCCCGCTGCATGAAACCAGGAAATGATCACACTCAATACTAATAGTTCACATTTCTATAGCATCTTACTATCCCAGCACCTACTCCAGAATTCCCAAATTATAGAACTTGCAGTACCTGCAGAATTCTACTAGGTTAACAAATGCTATAAAATCTTTAGGCTTAGTTGGCTGAAGGTTTGAAGCTGGATCAGAAGTAGGAACAACCAAAGCAGTGCCAGATTCATTTTCATCCTAGGGTGGGGGAAAGAAAAAAAAAAGGGTAATATGTGCTTATGTGCTTCAACAGAGCGGGCATTACAGATTGGAACAATACTTACCCACTGTTATCAGTCAGCAGCAAGGCAGGAAAAAGAATATACTCACTAGTTTGCTACACGTTAATCTATCTTTTTAAAAATAGACATATGTAATTCATTGGACTTGTAATAACTGAAAATACTCACTAAGAAAAACAAAAATAATGAGATCACAGGATGCCAAGGAGGGAATTTTGTCCGTCTTGAAGACAGCCATAATGGCAGTTTGGAAATAGCTTCCAGAAATAAAATTTAATACATTTTGACTATTATGAATTTTAACTCAAGGAGACTTCAAGGGTTACACTGTATGGAAAGAAAGGCAAAAGACTGGGATTTGGGGTTTTCATCACAATAATTATTGTAAAATATCAGGCCTCACCTGTTCACTAACATTCAGTTTCTGAACTGTCAGGTCCAACTTCTCAATAATCTTCAATACTGATTTTATAAGTTCATCATACAACAAACGGTTCAGAGAAAGCAGTGGTGAATTTGCGATCAGAAACGTTTCATCTGCGAAAACTGAATCCTTTGTGGGAGAAAAAGGGATAAACTTCAAAACAATGGTAAGAGCTACTCTGAAATTTATATTCTTCCTTATTTTTAAACCTGTAAAGTTTTGAGGGATTGTGGTGCAGAGGGTTAGTACAGAAGCCTTTCACCCCAGGAGGCCAAATTCACCTTTGTTAAATTAATGTGATCGTCGCACCCTCAGCCCACATTCAGAGCCCATATCATTAAATCACTATACTGCAGCATGATTGGCTGCCTGCCTGGAAGAAATCTAGGGTTGGCATAGCAGGGATAAGAACAGGACAGGATTAGGATTCTTTGGCAGAACCAAGCAAGGCAGCCTGCACAATATATGGCTGTATGAGGCCAGGTGTTAGCCAGTGACGTTAGTTACTTGCTTTTAAGAGCAATAAACTTTATTCAAATAATAATCTTGGATTAATTGAATAAATGTAACAAAAAAAATCAAGGAGTTCAACTTTTTCTTGTTGGGTCTCAACGTTAAGTGGGCTTTTACCTTCATTGTATCACAGTTCAATAGGCTTCTAAAAAGATCCAGATAGTCCTTGTACGTAGGTACTTTCCATTTCCCAGTTCTGACCTCTCCAGCTGCTGTGGACTCTTCCAATTTAGAAACTTCTTTTCCAAAAATCTCCTACAGGGCAGTGCAATAGATCAATATGTTAATATTTTTTAAATAACTGTACAATACATTGCATGTGAAACTACCTACAAGAGCCTCGGCTACATATTTTCCTTAGAAAGAGAAGAAGTCTCAATAAAGGCTAAGATAAGTAACTGGAAGTCACTTTTAGATCAGAAGACTGAAACAGACTGCTTCCTGGTTTTACCATGCTGGAGATAGAGTACAACTAGCTGCTTATAAAATTCTCCTGTGTATGCGCTGGACCTCTATTTCATTTTCTCTTCAGGTAATCTGTTAGTTTAAAGAGATTCTAATTCAATGCAGTGTAAGAGATTAATTGTTACATTTTAAAATTCCTTCACTAGGCAAGTGTTCTATCACAGGGTGGCTGTCCCGCCTCTAAGAGGAAATGGGCCCTCAGCCTCACCTGTGAGAAGATCAGCTCACCTCCCCAGGTGGGTAACAATGAGTGAGATCATGAGGTCATGTGATCAGGAGAAGGAAGGAAAGTACAGACTCCTAGGGGTAAGTCCTTGGAAAGGGGAGCTCAAGTGGGAACATAACACTCCAGCTAGGCCTAGACTAGAAGTGCCAGGCATGACAGAAGCCTGGGATGCTGCAGCTGGCCTGAGAGAGCAGCTGTAGGAGAGTGCTGCAGGCAGTAAAAAAGGCTCTATTTGATTACAACCCAGCTCTGGGAGCTCCTGACACAAGGAGAGAGGAGAGTATTAGAACTCTGAAGGGAAGACAGACCCTTGGGAGGAAGGCCTGTGCCCAGCTTGGGACTGGGGCAAAGACTCTGGCCTTGTCTAAACAAACACTTAGTTCGCCACAAGCTGGGGTGTAAATCTACCTTGCATTAGCCTTCCACTGACTACCTCTCTGTGCAGACCCTACTGCCACACACTAAAAATGCCCTAGAGCACTTTAATCTACACCCCATTTTGAAACAGGAGCAGACAGTTAGTACACAGCAGGTGAGTATGCAACAGCTTGGCACCAACTAAATGTTCATATAGACAAGTTCTCTGTGGTTTGAGTTTGGTTTTGCAACACACTGTGCAGGTTTTAATAAATTGGACTCCAGAAGGGGAATGCATTGAATATTTGGATTGTGTAGACTTTAAGGGCTACGTAGCAGAAGGGGAAACTGAGGCAGGTCACAATAGAGCCACCCAAGCCACAAAGGGGTGCCTGAAAAGTGGTTGGCCCCTGTTACATGCTCAGTTAGATTTATCCTTTAGTCCATGTTAGTAAACATCACAGAAACTCCAAAGTCTGACTGATTAGTTACGATCTAGTTTGAGATGACCAATCTAAGCAACAAAGAGTTTAAGAGGTACAGGGCACCCTTTCTTGCTATCTTTTGAAGTGTTATCATTATATGAAAAAAATGAAGTTACTCACCTTCTCGTAACTGTTGTTCTTCAAGATGTGTTGTTCATGTCCATTCCAATCAGGTGCATGCACGCATGTGCATGGTAGCCAGAAAAATTTTTCCCATAGCAGCCTCCACTGGGTCAGCCTTGGGGCCCTCTGGAGTTGCGCCTTCATGACGCTCAATACAGAGCCCTGCCACCCCCTCAGTTCCTTCTTGTTGGCTACTCCAACAGAGGGGTAGGAGGGTGGGTATTGGAATGGACATAAACACCACATCTCGAAGAACAGTTAGGAGAAGGTGAGTAACCATTTTTTCCTCTTTGCTGCTTGTTCATGTCCACTCCAATCAGGTGACTCACAAGGCCAAGTTCAGGAGGTGGGGTCAGAGTTGTCCACTGATTGGAGCACTGCTCTTTCAAAGGTCGCATCATCTCTGGCCTGCTGGGTGATTACATACTGCATGGTGAAAGTGTGTATGGAGGACCATGTCACTGCTCTGCAGATTTCCTGGGTGGGAACCTGTGCCAGGAAAGCCGTTGAAGAGGCCTGAGCCCTGCTGGAGTATATAGTGATCAGAAGAGTTGGCACCTTCGCCAGGTTCTAGCACTCATGGATGCAGGATGTGATCCATGACGATATTCGCTGAGAAGAGACAGGAAGACCTTTCACCCTGTCCGCCACGAATAATTGGACCGACTTTCAGAACGGCTTTGTTCTCCCAACGTAGAAGGCTAGCGCTCTACGGACATCCAATGAGCGAAGCCTTTGCTCCCTGCCGCTCGAGTGAAGCTTAGGATGGAATACTGGGAGGAAGATGTCCTGGTTGATGTGAAACTGGGAGACAACCTTCGGGAGGAAAAGTCGTGTGGGGTCCGAGCTGAACCTTGTCCTTAGAGAACACAGCATAAGGGGGATCTGATGTCAGGGCTTTGAACTCAGACACCCTTCTGGCTGAGGTTATTGCTACCAGAAGCGCGCGAGGGAGAGAGAGAGAGTGTCTGTGTGTGTCTGTGTGTAAAGAGAGAGAGAGAGAATGTCACCAAAGGTTCAAAGGGTGGACCCAGGAGTCTGGAAAGGACCAGACTGAGATCCAAAGCTCGGACCGGCTATCAGACCTGCGGGTACAGTCTGTCGAGACCTTTAAGGAAGCTACTAACCATAGGGTTAGCAAAGAGCGAGCGGCCCTCTGCTCCGGGGTGAAAGGCAGAGATGGCAGCCAAACGAACCCTTACTGATGACAGACAGTCCCTGCTGCTTGAGATGGAGGAAATAGTCCAACATAAGTGCCACAGAGGCAAGCGTTGGGGATGAACGGTGCTGCGCCAACCAGACTGAAAATCTCTTCCACTTGGCAAGGTAGGTAGCCCTGGTGGAAGGCTTCCTACTGCCAAGAAGGACTTGTCTAACTGGGGTCTGAGCAAGAAAGCTCCATCAGGTTCAGCCATGGAGCTTCCATGCCATGAGGCGTAGCAATTCGAGGTTCAGGTGTTGAAGACTGTCGTGATCCTAAGTTACTAAGTCCGGGAAGAGCAGCAAGCTGACTGAAGCTTCCATGGACATTTGCAGGAGTGATGCGTGCCAGTGCTGGAGCTCTCAATATCACTGAAGTTCGTTCCCTCTGAATCTTGAGGAGCACCTTGTGAACGAGCAGAATGGGCAGAAACGTGTATAGGAGATGGTCTCCCCATGTAAGGAGGAATGCATCAGCGATAGAACCAGCACTGTGATTCAGAAAGAAGCAAAGCTGCTGGCACTTCCTGTTGCGTCAGGTGGCGAACAGGTCTATCTGGGGAAAGCCCCATTGATGGATGATTGAGTTTGCCACATCTGGGCGAAGGGACCACTTGTGGCCACAGAACGACCTGCTGAGATAGTCCACCAACTCATTCTGTACTCTGGGGAGGTATGATGCTTGCAGATGTATCGAGTGCTCATCACAGAAGTCCCACAACAGGAGGGCTTCCTGGCACAGGGGAGAGGAACGTGCACCCCCATTTGTTGATATAGAACATCACTGTGGTGTTGTCTGTCATAACTGAGATGCATCTCCCTGTCAAGTGAGCTTGGAAAGTCTGGCACGCCAGGCGTATTGCTCTCAGCTCTCTGACATGGATGTGGAGAGCGAGTTCCACCCGATACCAGAGGCCTTGTGTTCCGAGTTCTCCCAGACGTGCTCCCCAACCCAGAGCTGACGCATCCATCACTAGCGAGAGGGACAGCTGAGGGCTGGTGAAGGGGACCCCTGCACGTACTATCCGTGGGTCGAGCCACCACCAGGGGGAGTCGAGAGCCAGGCGAGGCAGGGTTACAATCCTGTCCAAGCTGTCCTGGACTTGCCGACACACTAATGCTAGCCACAATTGAAGAGGTCGAAGTCTCAGTCTGGCACGCTGTACTACATACGTACAAGCCACCATGTGTCCCAAGAGTTTCAGGCAATTCCTTTCTGTGGTGGTGGGGAACTACCTGAGACCTCGTATGATGTCGCTGAGGGAATGAAACCTTGCTTCCAGGAAGTATGCCCTGGCTTGTATCGAGTCCACTACTGCCCCTATAAACTCTACCCTCTGAACTGGGGACAGCGTTTATTTTCCCTCGTTCAGAAGGCGGCCCAGTTCGTCAAATGTCGCTCTTATGAAGTTGACTTGTGCCTCCACTTGAGACCTGGAGCGGCCCTTGATGAACCAGTCATTGAGGTACGGGAACACCTGTATCTGCTGTCTGCACAGGAACACAGCCATGACTGCCATGCACTAGATAAAAACACGAGGCACCACTGATAGGCCGAACGGGAGGACTGTGAACTGACAGTGGGTCCTGTTCACCACAAACCTGAGGTATTTTCTGTGGGACAGAGTTATTGTTATGTGAAAGTACGCGTCTTTCAAGTCGAGAGAGGCTTACTAATCTCCTGGATCCAATGAAGGGATGATGGAGGCCAAAGAGACCATGCAGAATTTGAGCTTCTTTACGAATTTGTTGAGTTCTCAGAGGTCTAGTATGGGCCTAAGTCAGCCCTTGGCTTTCGGTATTAGGAAATACCAAGAATAGAAACCCTTGCTCTTCTGCTCCTGAGGAACCTCTTCCCCTGCCCCTAGCGAAAGGACTGAGTGCACCTACTGTATAAGGAGTTGCTTGTGAGAGGGGTCCCTGAAGAGGGATGGGGAAGGGTAGGTGGAAGGGTAGGAGGGCACGGAATTGGATGGGGTATCCCCCCTCTACCTTGCGGAGCACCCAGCGGTCCAAAGTGATACAGGACCATGCAGAGCAGAAAGGGGACAGTCAGGAGGAAAAGGTAAGGCAGCATAGGTCCAGTTTTTGTTCTGGTGTGCCATCCTTGACCGCACCTTCAAAAGACTGGTTTGGGGCTGGAGGTGGTTAGGGTTGGCCAGAGCCCTGGCCTGAGGATGGGTGAGGCCTTTTTCTGCCGTTCCTATTCCTCTTCCGGGAGCTGTCCTGTCAGTTCTATTGGTAGAACTGCGGAGGAGGTTGAGGTCTGAAATGCTTCTGCTGCATGGCAGGAGTGTGTAGGCCCAAGGATTTGAGCATGGCTCTAGAGTCTTTTACGCTGTGTAGCCTTTTATCGGTCTTCTCCAAAAACAGAGTCACACCCTCAAAGGGGAGGTCCTGTATGGTCCACTGGACCTCGTATGGGAGACCAGAGACCTGGAGCCCCTTCCCATGGCCACCCCATAGCCATGACTCTCGTAGCTACATCAGCACTGTCCACTAGAGCTTGGACGGAAGCTTGGGAAATTAGCTTGCCCTCCTCAAACAAGGCTGAAAATTCAGCACGGGGGTCTAGGAGAGCAACTCTGAAAATTTTTCCATTGCCACAGAGGTATTAAAAGAGTACTGACTGACAGTGGCCTATTGATTGGAAATGTGGAGCCGCAATCCACCCGTGAAATAGACCTTCCTCCTGAAAAGGTAGAGTTTTTTAGCCTCCCTGTTTTGGGGGGAGGGGCCTTGAAAACCTTGCTGCTTGCACTGATTAGCAGCATCCACAACAAGGGAATCAGGTTGCAGGTGGGAATAAAGATGTTCATAACCAGCACAAATTATTGCTGGTAGGTGGCAATGAGGCTGGGTTCTGTCACAGGGTTTCGGTGGTGTCCACAATAGTTTTTATGAGCAGTAGGGCAATATGGGAAGGTCCAGAGGCTGCAAGGATATCCACGATGGGATCAGAGTCCTCTACTACCTCCTCTGCCTTGATGCCCAAACCCTGAGCAACCTGGTGCAGCAATTGCTGCAACACCCGATTGTCTTCGAGCGCCGGGGCTATGGCGGTGCCAGTCAGTGCCTCATGTCCTAGAGGGTGAGAACTATATAGAAAAACAGAGATAAAGGCACTTGCTAAGCAAGGGCTATGGGATGTTCAAACTAACCGTCACTGGCAGTAAGAAGGAACTGAGGGGGTGGCGGGTCGGCAGGGGTCTCTATTGAGCGCCATGAAGACGCGACTCCAGGGGGCTCCCAGGCCGACCCAACAGAGGCTGCTACAGGAAAACTCCTCCAGCTACCGTGAATGCGCACACACCTGATTGGAATAGACATGAACAAGCACTCGAAGAACAGCAGCAGCTTACAGGGCTTTTCATTCATTAAGTAGTATGCAAAACTAGCACAAAAAAGACTTTATTTGTTTTTAAAGCTACCAGTTTATTTGCATCTTTTTGGTAACAAACATCATAGATCGCCAAAGAACAATCAGCTGACTCCCAAAAGGTTATTCGTACTTTACAGATCTGATAACTATATACAGTAGTCTCTGCCTTTTGCACTGTATAATCAAAAAAAAAACACTTCCAGTAAAGAGTCTCAACAATTAACTTACCCTTGAGAAGGTGATTGGCTTGGAGCAGACTCTGACTAACCCTTGATGCACTGAAATAAAAAAAAATTATCTGAACAGATTTCAAAGGTACATCATCCAAATGATTCACTAAAAGAAAGAGGTGTATAACTTTATTTCTGGCATTCTGATAGAATTTGGGTTTTAAAAATACGGGGAGAGGAAGTTTATCAATTGGCAAGCACAACCAGAAGTGGACTCTAAATTTAAGGATCTCCCACAGGAAAACTTTTTTGAACTGCCTCCACATCACATTTTGTCAGCACTGCCTCATCCCCTCTCCAGGTCTGATGCTGGTTGTACTCAGAATTGAGCACCTGATCTAATGCCCATTGCAGTAAATAAGAAAAATCCCAATGGACTTCACTGAGCAGGGAGTCAGGACTTGTGTTAGAGTATGATACGGTGGGTGATCAGTTATTAAACAGAAAATTAATAAATCCCAATGTAATAAGAAAAACCCTTAATTTTATATTAATTGCAAGGCGTGCTGGGAAATCTTGGAAATTTTATAAACATTGAGAGACACTGTTCTGTTCACAGGATTGTATCTTAACAACATCACAAATTTAGAATTTTATTTTATGCCATTAATATATTCCATAAAGCAAAGAGTTCATCATCATGTATTTCTGATAGATTCTACAATAACATCAACCACAAGAGTGCTCCCAGGCCTAAACAGATGTACACATTTTTTAATATAAAGTTTAAGAATTTTGCAAATGGGAAACAGGGACTTTTTATTTTTGTTGGTAGACTCCCCCTCAACCCAATGTATCTGAACAAGAACAGTAACAGCTACCTCTGTTTTTTTAAAACACTATTGTTTCATTTACCCTTTTGTGTAAGTCATCGTCACGTTCTCATACAAGGTTGTTACTCACCTGTAGAGGGAACTGGTAGAGGATGTTCAAGGGTAATGTAATCTGCACCCCAAACCCTCTACTGGCCTGGAGAGTGGGAGTCCTCAGGTTGCTCCCAAAATGGCCATTATCATTGAGACCATCTCAGATAAATACTCCACAAACTTATCTTCAACTGGTTTATCATTGTAGATGGAAAAATCAGGAGTCAGAAACACATACTCACCCACTGTGCTGATGAAACTCCAGAGAACTGGTCCCTTTCCTGCCAGGGCTAGGAAAACTTTTACTATGGATTTGCAACAAGCCGACTGCATTTTTACACTGTACTGTGGAAAACTATCTATCTGCACCACAATTAGACGTTCAAGAACTGGAGTGTACACTTCAGGAATCTAGACAAAATAAGAGCAGGAAAAAAAAGTGTCCAGTAAAAGCAACGATTATAACTTCATTAAACACTCAGGAAATTATGCAAATCTTCTCAAATAAGAGGCAATTCCCAACAAAAGGTAAAAGAAGAGAAATGTTACACAATTATCTACTATCTTTTATTTACTGGTAAAAGAAAGACTTAGCAAACCACTATATGTGGACAGAGTTTAAAACATCAAGACAGACAGGAGTTAGTGAAGGCTTCTTGGGGCCACATTATGTCCCAGGAACAGAAAGGCAGTTTCTGAATGAAGGCAAGTGTTAGCAGAAATAATCATATTCATTTCTTATTATTATGAATTTAAAATGAGAGCTTTATTCACACAAAAGCAACCACAAACCAGAAGCCTAATCTGTTTTTATGCATCTGAAGCCAGGGCATTCAAGTACAGCTCATCTTACTCCCAACCTATGGCCAATGATCAGGAAGCCCTCATTCAAAACACACACTCCAGATACATAAAGGAATCCATGTAGACTCACTTGCCCGTCTCAGTGTGGCACTTTAAGTGTCAGACTTATCAGTGTGGGAGCAGATAAAGACAGTAGGCTTATACAAACACAGCTGATACAAAGCTGTGCTGTATTGCCGGAGAAACATTTCTCTTTCCATTGTTGTGTGAAAGACGGATTGAAACAAGAAAGTGATTGGGTATATAGGGGGTAAGCGGTACATAGGGGAAACTGACTATATAAAGTGCTGTTGTATGCACAAAAACAAACTGAAAAAAACCCCAGTGACCTTAGTTTAACCTTAGTTTTAAAAGAAATGTAGAAGTGTGGCTATTAAGTTGATTATGTCCCTCTAACACAGATATCACCATGCCTGCCATTGCAACACAAGTGACCTAATAAGGGAGGGTGTGCCACATCCAGAGACTGTTTTTTTTTTAATTTCACTCCTGACTACTGTGCTTGTCCTATAATGCACCAATTGCCATAGTATTTACTGTTTTACCTAGTCTGTGTGTTATCCTTTCCTTTATTCAACAGACCTCTCATTAATTTTCTTAATATAGCACTATTCATCCCGCCTTCTAGGAGCAAAAGGTCAGCGTGTACATGCTGAGCAGCAAGTCACCATGCACTCCCATATTGGAGTCTCTTCTATTGTAGTTCAGTGCATCCTTAACAGATCCATATATGGCTCTAAAGGTACAAAATAATTGACTGATGTTTTAAATATTCCACTTACTGTATCTATGTGGAATATAACACTTGCAATTGACTGAAGGAAACTGGGTAGCTGATACACATGTTCATCTGCTGTCTCCGCCTCAGTGAGATACATTTGTTTACAGCGCTGAAGAAGCTCAACGTACATGAAGTCAACATCCTTAGAATTTATAGCTTTACAAGGCTTTAATGAGAGAAAGTAAAGTATCACTTCAATAATTAGTATTTACGTTAAGCACAAGAACGTGGCAATACTAGAAAAAAACAAAAACAAAAAACCAAAAAAGCTGGGTTCAGATAAAAACTTTTTTTGAAACTTTACAGGAACCTGATACATTTGAATACTTTTTTTCATGTTGTTCAACAGTTAAGTGCTAGTAAACAAAGTGACCTTGCTTTATAATTTATTGCAACTATATTAATAATCTGATTTTGAGCTTGCAGTTACAATACTTTTCCAACCCAACTTGAGAAGCTAAGAATTTAGGTGGTCTTTTAGGAACGGAAATGTGGCCACTATCTATCCTCTTCTTGCAACTTTTCAATACAACTGCCTTGAAAGGATAAGTTGGGGACATTGAAGAGGTCTACAGCTATTACTTCCAGAGCTCTGACAGGCTGAGAATGTTGTAGAGACAATGGCTCTTAGCTCTCCACAGGGGAACATGGTAGCAACATGTTACTCATAGCAAGCCACACTGGCCAATCAGGAGAAGCACTGTTGGGACTCCAGAGTAAACCCTGTCCAGCACTCTCAGTTAAGAGAGAGGAAGGAAAAAGGAGAATTATATAGTGGTAAAAAGGTTTTATTTTCAGCCCATAGATGCAACTCCTCCAACTTTTAATAGTTGCCAAGGCAGTAGATTTCGTATCCAAGCACAACAAGATAAGTCTAAGTTGAATTAATGTGGCCAAAATTCTGACAGCGGAAAGGGTGTTTCTAACTTCTAAAGTCACATATTAAGGAGAAAAAGCTATAATGCTCTAGAGTCCAATTCTGCAAGTCTTCCAAGTGAATTCAGTGGTAGTTCACTGAGCCTTTAGTGATTATTATAAGTCAAAATGCAGAAGTCTGACTCGTGGATTTCTTTTATAATTCAGAAACAACTAGGGTTGGGGGGAAGCATTCCCTGCATAACAGACTCTGCCAATCAAAACAAACATGTAAGATGAATGGCTTCCAAATCATAACATAAAACCCATCCAATGTTTTGTCAGAGTAAGTTTGCCATACCGCAGCAAAAAGCCCATATCCACGAATGGCAATGGACAACTCCTTATTGCTCGAATCCATTTTTTTGATGATACCATAGAACTGCTCCATGAAGAACTGCAGCTTGCTCTTGTGCATTTCTGCATCTTTAGCCACCATTAGAGAAATCTGCAGATTTACACAAACAATCAATTATGGATTTCCAGAAACTAATTTCACTTTGGTTATTTTCTAAAGTAAAAAAGACAACCTTAAGAAAATATATACCACCATATCTATGTAACAGTCCCCGCACTCCACTTGTGTTTTGAGAAATCTAACTCCTTGATGAAGTCTTGGAGTTCTTATGTAAATTAGCAGTACCTGTCTAAGGAACGAATCTAGGGCTGAATGACCACCTTTCTTCAGCTCTGCATTTGTATGGCCACACCACTTGGACAGTACTTCAAACAGCGAGATATAGTTGTCCAGAAGGCAGGTGCCAAACTGAGCAGCATGCTCGCTGAACAAGTGTAATCCAACTGTAATTCAAAACCACAATTTTCAGTAAAACTCAGATTTGTGTTCCAAGTTTCTGACAACTTAACATGCTCTAGAAGTTTACATTAGGCCAACAGGAAGTCTCATATCTCCTGACTAAATTGTATTACTGATCATTAAAACATCTATATTCACACATTTAACTCTACATATGAGCTCAAAACTGAAAACAATCTTCCTGCTTTTATCCTAGTATAGATACAGCTAAGGGAGGCAGCAGCCCCTTTCAGTGGTCTGTATATTACTGCTGGTGGAGGGAGGGGCTCCAGATATTATGAATGAGAACTTTACTTCATTTAGGCCAGTGAGTCTCAGCCTTTTCCATGCCAGGAGACATGCCAGAGTCCCCTCTTCCATTGAGCTGGGATGTAGGTAGGAACAATGCCACCCCCCAACCCCGCACCTTACATTTAGCAACATAGGAAATACAGAGTGGTCATAACCCCCCAGTGAGGAGTTGCAGCCCTCAGACTGAGAATCCATGATCTAGTCAACCTACACCACCTTTACGAGAGGGTCACACACTTTTTTGCTTCTGTAGCATTGCACACACCAAAGGTTCTCTAGATCCCTCCATTCCCTCATAGCTGCCTGTATGCTACCTTCCATCCCCCTCTATTTCAGAATCTCCCTGCAAACCTCCCCACCTCCTCCCTTCATTCCATATCAGTTTCACCCAACCTCCCCCAGGCCAGGGGCTCTATCTGCTCCTCATTTCCCATATTTTCCCCATGCCAGGGGCTCTGTGTGCCCTCCACTGTCCCCTTCTCCACAGCATTTTAAAAACTGTATTGGGAGGATGGGCAGAGCTGAGATGAGAATATTGTTATATGGAAGGCTTAGCTAACCTGTTGCTCAGACTCTATATGTTCCCCATTTTCCCCTTTCAGTTTTTCTGATTTTCACCAAAATCAATAGAGTTCTGGCCACTGACGCTGTGACATACCAGGGTACAATCCAGACTAATGAGTAACTGTCACCCCTGCCCTCTAACCTGCGGTATCCTCTACACTGCTTTGTTGCTGTAGCCTCCAGTATGGACTGCTGACAAACAGCCTCCAGCATGCAATTCACTTACCAGCCTGGGTTATATTGCAGGGTGACCCCAACACACCCCCGTCTTAGACTTTCCCCCAGAACTGTATGTCCTGTGTCCACAATTTACACATTATCGTAATAATCTTTGTACAAAGTATGCCTTGTGAGGTATCATTTGCAAACTCGTAATTTGCTCATCAACAGTATCCTGATAAAATGTGTTGCATTTTCCCCTGTATAACGGTATTAACACATGTTCCAAACCACAGCAGAAACTGGCAAACAGGTCTGTATCAAACAAAGGAACATGTGCTCTGCTTCACTTGCATTTAAGCAGTAAACAGAGTCATCAAGCAGGAAGGGTGGACAAAGAAACCTCAGACAAGTGAGGAAATGCAGTAGTGAACAGCCTTTCCTACACATACTCTCTATTCCCTGAATCTCAGGTGGAAACGTTCTCCAAGAGGAGGACAGATACTATAAAAATGAGGGACAGACAGCCCAAAGCACTCTTCCTCTCTCTGTTCATCAATTCACTACACCAAAAGGAACAAAGGAAGCAGCCACAGAACTGGAGAAGAGGTCCTGGCCTAAGAAGTTTGGACAGTAAAACTGCTGAGTGTGTGTAGTGAGAGAAACATTGCTTGAATCTCATACAGTTGGTTAAGTTAGGCACTTGTAGTGTTTTAATTTTATTTTCTTGTAACCATATCTGATTTTTACACCTCATTACTTGTACCTCACTTAAAATCTCTCTCTGTCTGTAGTTAATAAACTTGTTTTATTGTTCAATTAAAACACAATGGATTAGATTAAAGTGTCTGGGAAAACTCCATTTGGGGTGGCAAGTTATCTGGAGGCTGTTTGTGAGCAATCCAAATGGGAGGATACACCAGCAAAGCATTGTAAACGACACCCCAGGTTAGAAGGCAGGCATGGCGTAGCTACTCATTAATCTGGATTTTATCCTGGGTATGCACAGATGCCTAGAACATTCCCTGAAATTTTGGAACACATTGGATATGGCATTCAAAGTTGTCACATTACAGAAAGAGAAATGCCATTAAGTTAAGTGTTGGATGCAGTGTTGTTGCTGAGTATTAGAATTTGCTTTGCTCAGCCAACTACTCTATTTTTAACTTCTTAGATCACAAAAGCACACTCTTCTCTCACTCCACTCTTCTAGCCTAGAATGCAAAATATGCTGTATTCTTTGAAGGGAATAAGCAGAGGAGGAAACATGTCTCCTCCAAGATATGCTTGGTATCCATAGAACTGCAAACAGTTATAAGATAAAATCTTACCTAGAGGTACTGCATATCGCTTTAGGTCAACCTGTAAAAACAAAAGGTTCACCATAAATGACTTGCTCTTCAGCACTAATGTATGTAGAAGAATGCACACTCGGAAGATATTCATCAAACATTCTACCTGTGGACTGATCGCCTTCACTGCAAAATCAAAAATCTCCTTTGAAGTGTGGGGATCTGTAGGATAACAATAATGAAACATTTCACTAAGGGCACCTCTGAGAGAGTCAAAACGGCAAGATAATTTTATCTTGTTATGGATGTGAAGAGACAATATTTAAAGGTCTTCAAAATACCACACTCTTAAAGGAAGGGAAACTCTCCCTGAGGATGCTAAAAAAATTTTTTTACATATACTTCTCCGTTTGACTTTCTGAAAAACCACTCTTTAAACAACATGGGTATGCTAGTGTAAATGTGCCTGTATATAATTATGAATAAGAATGTTCAAACTTTCACCTGGGGTTGTACAGCTGGCCAGTCCCTCCTGGATAAACAGCACTTCAGCTTCCCACCCTATGCAACCACTCTGACCACACTCTCTTACGTACTGGAGTACCCCGGGGTGCTGGGGCATGAAGGCCTTGCATGAGCAGGCCTTCTGCCAATGGGGGGGAATTTCACTCAGAATGCACAACTGCTTGCATCCATTCTTATCTATAAAAGAGTGAATCTTGAGACCAGATGAACAGATGCTCCATCAGGTGCACAACAGTTAAAATGTCTATATATATAAAAATAAAAGAAAAATAAAAAGTACTGCACCTTCATCCATGGATTTAGTAAAGTTATACATAAGCGCAGTCAGTCCTTTCAGACACCCTGCTACTACTGGTAGTTTGGGCTCTCTTGTTGCTGAGGTCATCTGAAAATAAAAGTTTTAAAGAAAATATTATGCTTAAATTAGAAGAGTAAGATAGAAACAAACAAGTAAGGACCTTGGTAAGGCATAGCTGTGTTGTCAACCTTCTGAAACAAACAGTGCAATGAAGTTCTGCAGCTTAATAGAGTCTAAATAAGAAACTGGCCTCTAATGGAAATCACATCCTCTACCTAGGACACTATGGCTGATGACGATCATGCTCTTCCCTCTCCCCTCCCCACATTACTCAGCTAATGGCCACTAGGTCTCCTCTCCACCTGTAATCTACCCAAGACCTTGTAACCAGAGAAAACAAAACTTGACAGCTATTAACAATAAAATTGTTCAAACTGTGTTTTATAATTATCTGGTTAAATGAAGTATCCAACCATCTTGGGATGAATGGTAATTCAACACCCACCAGAGAAAACTGATTGACAGAGTCCTACAAGAGGTTCCAATCATACCTGTGTTCTGAGCTCACCCAAGAAAGCTCGGAATAATTTCTCAGAATTGTCAATCATGTCAATAGGCTGGACTTCTCCCAATACTCCAAGGAGCTCATATAATTTTTCCAGTACTAAAAAATATCAATATATGCGTCACTTACTTTGAGATCTCTGTGGCATATGATACAGTAGTTAGACACCATTATTATAAAGTCAGTGTGTTTGTCCACCCACCTATTTAGGCAGTTAAGGCTAGTGGTATCTTGGCATGATGACTGGCAAACGAAAGAGTAAAACAATGCTTTAATACATACATATTCTTCCATGCTTGGATTTGAAATTAATCACCAGCTCATATAGTGAAGATTAATTTATTCAAACCACTAGTTTTAAATACTAAATTATAGGGCTCAATCCTATGAGGTACCACACACCCTCAACTCAGACTGAAATCAATGGGATTTGAGAAAACAGGGTGCTCAGCACCTTGACATTCTAAGTCCCTAATCAAGGAGTTGAGTTCAGCAGTGAAAGTTTAAAAATGCAACATTAATATAAATATAGCCTAAGTCTCCTGTCACGAGCTCTGTGTGGGCACACCCTCACTGATGTCCATGGAATGTTGCTGACATGGAGCTGGACCATACAAGGTCAGAGCTCATTGCAGGATCAGGGCCTAATGAAGCAGAAAACCCATACCTAGCTCTACCATATGTGACAGTCAATATTTCTGAGGACACTTACTTATTCTAGAGGAGATGATGATGATATTGCTTTATTGGTCTTACAAAAGCATATTGACAGCTGATCAGTATTTAGAGCCAGTATACTAAATAGTAACATTTCATGATTTTCCTATTCACTAATGTCAAATGCATTTATACATAATTTCCCAACTCCCAACCGAGCAGTCTTACTACTAGTATGTAACTTACATTTATTCATTAAAGACTATTTTTGAAGTTTTGTTTTTATTTTAAGTCCTAGCTTCTCCTATTTTACCCACATTACTGTTGGAAAAAATCCATAAAGATATTAATACAGTAGAACCTGAGAGTTATGAACACCTTGGGAATGGAAGTTGGTTGTAACTCTGAACAAAACATTATGGCTGTTCTTTCAAAAGTTTACAACTGAACATTGACCTAATACAGCTTTGAAACTCTACTATGCAGAAGAAAATTTCTGCTCTTAACCATTTGAATTTAAATGAAACAAGCACAGACACGGTTTCCTTACTTTGTCAAAAAAAATTTAAGCTTTCCCTTTATTTTTTTTTAAAATAGTTTACATTTAATACAGTACTTTACTGTATTTGCTTTCGGGGTAGGGGGTCTCTACTGTTGCCCGATTGTGTGCTTCTGGTTCCAAATGACATAGGCGGTTGACCAGTCAGTTTGTAACTCTGGTAGTCATAACTCTGAGGTTCTACTATACTAAAAGATAATAAATAAAATAAGTAATAATGTTGCTAGAAAAGCTAAGGCTCACCTGTGTCAGGCACTTTACTTCTTGCAGCAAGTTCCCCATAAAATTTGTTAAAGATCTCTCCAACTTTCAATTCTTCCATTAGAAAGGAAGACCGTAAATTTTGAAGCAACTGGAAATATATACAAGATACCCACAAATGAGGAAAAACAATTTTTTTTTTTTTCCCACTTGGACCCAGGTAAATAAGGCCCCCAAGTCAGAAAGATACTTAAGTACATACCTAACTTTAAGCACAAGTAGTCCCACTGGTTTAGCGGGTTAAGTTAAAGATGATTGATACGTATTCTGATCGTATAAGATGTAGGTAAAGACAAGCTACCATTTCTATACAATAAATATTGGTTTTGTTGTGTTTTCCTCATGCAAATCATGTGCTCATCCTATTGTATATGTAGTTCACCTATTTTTCTACTTCCTATGTTCCTTGTACATATTTTGGCTGTAATTTGAGGTCAAAAGGGCACCATCAATTTAAAATGTAATCAGTTTAAAAAATGAGTTATAATTAGTTTTAGGATATGACACCTGTTAATGTCTGCAGTTTCATAAGCATGTTTACCTAGTTTTAAAGTGTTTCTCTCCCTGTTGCTGTAAGGCCCACTCAAATCACAGAAGAATTAACTTCAAAAGGACTACTCCCATATGTAAAGTTAAGCACATGCATAAGTGTTTGCAGATCAGGGCATAATGCACTACACAGGAAAAACAGTAAAAATTATTATATACAAAATGTTATCATATGCACTAAGAAAACTAAAAAAAAATATAAAACAAGTTTGCCCCTCAAATATGTTTCAGTTGTATTATCCTAGTTGTTATCTGTAACAGATTAATATTTTCATACAGAAGTGTGATTTTTAAATTGACAGTGTTGCTTTAAAGAACAGCACTTAAATTGGGAATAAAGATGCACTCTGTGATCACCCTCAAAATCCAAGATGTCTTCCAACACAAATTAAGGGATGGCACCTTTAATAAAGCAATTTGGTCAAAAGAGATTAGGACTGATTTGTGGGCAGAGAAATACCTTTTTAATACCCCTCCTACAGAATTAAACCACCAAACCTCCCTTGTTATGGTAGATTTTTGAGTTTGCCACATTCAACAGCAGCCATGGTATAACTCAAAAGTCTCTAGGCTTAGAAATAATGAACTATAAAGTATGTTTTACCTTAATGAGAAGCTCCAGGGCTGGGATTTTACATTTTGCAGCCTTTTCTTTTGTGTAAACGCTAATACAAGTTAGCTAGGTTGGAAAAAAATAGACCATAATAATCATTAACAGGACGGAAGATTTAAAAATATTTAAATAATTTAAGATATTTCTTTAAAATACCTTTCCCCAATGATTTTAGGTATTTTACAACATTTAAAATGTACAAAGCCCAAGAATAAAAATACACAACTTCTTATACAAAGCCAATGCAGACTAGAATAAATATTCACCCAGAAAATAGCAACACTAACCCATCACTTGACTACCTTATATCCCTCAACCAAACCCAAAAGAAAAGATTGGTTTTGCAGTGTGTCCTAAAAATGAGCAAATCCAAGTTTTGGTAAATCTAGACTGAAGCAAGTTCTAGAATAAAAGAACCCCATGCAGCAAATCTGCCACTAGCCCCCTTTCCTTTTAAGCAGGGGGCTATTACCACGAGCTCAAAAAGTACAGTGGCACAAACATCTCCAGTTAAATTGATACTACTGAGCAGTTTAGACTCTTAGAGTAGTCTACACTGCAATTAGACATCTGCCGCTGGCCTGTGCCAGTTGACTTGGGCTCGCGGGACTCAGGCTAAGGTGCTGTTTAATTGTGTTGGAGACATTCCGGCTTGGGCTGCAGCCCAAGCACTGGGATCCTTCCACCTCACAGGGTCCTAAATGTCTACACTGCTGTTAAACAGCCGTTAGTCTGAGGCCCACAAGCCCATGTCAGCTAGCATGGACCAGCCATGGGTTTTTAACTGCACCGTAGACATACTCTAAGGGACACATTTTCAGAAATAATGAGCACTCATAGTACCCAGGTACACAACTCCTGTGAAAAAACAGGCCTTAAAAAAGTCACTTCAAAGGTTACGAACTGGAGCAGAAGGATTCAAAATATTTAAATCAAATATTTCACTGGTACAAAATTATCAAAAAACCCCCAAACCCAGCAACTACCATTTTTTGAGAGAGAGAAAAATATATGCTAACCCTGCTGGCTCCAAGATACTTGAACAAATACTACCAAAGTATACTAACACTTTTAATGACACCAGTGCATTAATATGTAAACCAAAACTGCTCTTCTGTTTTAGCTCTATTAGAAACATTTGGGGGGGGGGGAGGAGGGTGAATTGAATAAAGGAAAGCCATGAACCTGGTACTAGTCATATTTTTATATATCTTTCAAGCTTTCGTGTTCAAATTAAAAACACTGAAGAACTGTTAAAAGTATTTGACAGAGATTTTTAAAAATAAGTTTTCCTTCACTTACCTTAATATCATGAGCATAAGGATGAACGTGCTGACCAATCTTTTCCAGAAAGGCACAGAGAAATTTTAAAGCTTCTTCCCTGCACTCTCGAAACTGAAAAAACAAGTTCCTTTTTAGAAAAAAAAGCCTGTATGCTCTCACTTAGCAACGAAAAATATTACAACAGTTCTTTAAAAAAAAAAAAAATCACAACTAAGTTTATCAACTTACTTCTTCAATCCTGAGAGACTTGCGGACAAACACAAGTAATCCATTATCTTTGGAAAATACCAGTGAAGTTTGCAATGCTGTAGGACGAACAAGAAAAGCATCAAACTATTTGCTTTGTTATTTACAGTATTTCCAAACAAGTGGCTCCTAGAACCTGATTATTTAGATAATATTGGGCATTATTCAGGATGTCCACTTTTAAAGAATGTCCTTGTGCCAAAATGCAACTAATTATTTTCAGTGCTAAATAAGAACATGATTTTGCAGTCCTTACATAAGTATTCCCACTGAAGCCAAAAGGGCCAGTCACATGAATTAGGTCTGCAAGATTGAACCCTAAATTCTGTTTGTAAAATGTTCAGTTCACATATGCTCAAACCTCATGTTCAGTCCCCACTCTGCTTGGTACAGAACCAGGGATGAGACAAAGGTGGCTTTACGCCACCTTTGTATCTTCCAATCCTGGGGCCAAAACCAGTACAGCAACATCAGGTCTGCAATGACCCCAAAGCATAACCTGTCAATTATGTTTTAATCAATGAGTATGAGGAGAGGTCATCCTGGACTAAGACATAATCTATATTAACATTTGAAGCCGTGTTAACTCCTGTCCGGAGAGACGTTTAAATAAACTTCTTGCCAAAAAGGTGCTAACCTGATTCCAAACACCAGAGTAGACAGGACCAAAAAGGTCATGTCAACAAGTCTTAATTATCATCTAGTAAAACTATGAGGAGTTTAGACAGGAACATAGTATTTTACATGTCAGATCAAACCAGTGGTCCATCAAAGTCCACTATCCCAATTCTAATGGTGGACAACACCCAATGCTTCAGAAAAATATTAAACCTCTTCCACAGTCAAGTGTTATTAATCCTAAAATTATTCTGCCCTTTTAAAAATCCAGATACAGAATTTAATCCCATAGCCCCTTGTGGCAGCGAATTCCACACAATAGCTATATGCTGCGTGAAATAGTATTTCCTTTCATTTCTTCTAAATACACCTGCCACTAATGAATCTCTTGAAGAACTTCTTATAGTTCAAAAGTTTGTCTCTTGCACCAACAGAAGTTGGTCCAATAAAAGCCATTACCTCACCCACTTTCTGTGTCTCGTATTCTGGCTACAACAATGTGTCTCCTATAGGACTACAACAACACTGCAAACAACTAATTAATTTGTTTCACTTCTAAAACTAACAGCTGTTATTTAAAAAAACAGCAATTAGATAAATCAGACTGCTTAAAACTTCCTCTTAACAGTTCAGGAGGTAACAAATATGATCCTCAGTTAAGAGTAGAGTGAACTGAGAAGCATGAATACACAGTAGAGGAAGTGAAGCTGTAAGTTTCCAACACCTACAGCAACACTGCCAGTTGTAGACGTGGCAGTTGGGGCACAATCTTAGGGCCAGATTCTGCCATCCTGACTTATGAGTAGTACTTTTCTCCATGGGTACAGTCAGTGAACCCAAACTGCCACATAAGGTATTCCACAATGTAAGAGTGACAGGAGTTTGCCTTTTTAAGTGAGTCTCAACACAACTTATATGTAACAAATCTGATACTTTTTGTGATCCACACTCCTAATCCCTGTCTTAATAAGGCGGCACTTTTCTGATCCCTAGTGCACCGATGCTGCCAGCCTTTTATTCCACTGCTCCAGACAGTGGCAGCATGCTCACAGTTGAATGGAAAATGTCAGGAACCACTGCCCTGATTTCCACTGCTTTACACCTTGTGTATTCATTTACACCTGTGCAAAGAAAGTACAAAGTGAAGGATGAAATGTTATGAACTCAGAATGGCAGCATTCTGTACTCATTTTGCATCAATGTAAATGACTACACAAGGTGCAAAACAGTGGAGAATCAGGTTCCACTGAAGTGTCATCGCTGAACTTTAAACACAGAAACATAGCACAAAAGACAACAAGGGACCTCCTGGGTCATCGAGTCCAGTCGTCTGCTTTTGCAGGCAATCCCCTCATATAATCACATTCACAAACATAGCAAGCTCCATCTTAAACTAGTTCGGTTGTTTGCCCTCGCCGTTCTTATTGGTAGGCTAACCCAAAAATCTTACTCCCCTAATGGTTAGAAACCTTCTTCTAACTTCCACCCTAAACTTATTCATAGCCAGTGTATCCCCATTTGTTGTTATGCACACACTGTCCTTTAGCTTAGGTAGCTCTTCTCCCACCCTTGCGTTAACCCCTACCTTCTGTATTTGTAGAGAGCAAGCAAATTCCCACTTAGACTTTGTTTTGCTAGGCTTGAGAGAGCTTGGCTTGTTTGTCTCCTCTCCTAAAACAGTTCTCCATTTACCTAACCCAACTAGTAGCTCATCTCTACACCTGTTCCAGTTTAAATTCATCTTCACTGAACATGGGTGACCAGAATTGTACATGATATTCCAGATGAGGTCTTACAGTGCCTTGTTTGATGGTATTAATAGTTCTCCAGCTCTACTAGAAATGCCTCACCTGATATATCTCAGGATCCAAATAGCCTTTTTCACAGCCATATTACATTAGTCATCCCATGATCAACTTACACACCCAGGTCTTTATCCTCCTCTGTCATTTCCAACTGATAAGCCCCCAAGTTAGAGAAAAAATTCCTGTCCTCCAGGCTATCCTATTCTTCTCATATAATATTCCAATTCTCCTTTGTATTGACAATGCCTCCTGACTTGTCATCAGCAAATTTCATTTGTACACTACTACTTTTTGTGCCATGGTCATTAATGAAAATATTAAATAAAATCAGTCCTAAGACAGACCCTTGAGGAACGCCACTAGTAACCTTCCTCCATCCCATCGTTCTCCTTTCAACACAACAAGCTGCTGTTTCTCCTTTAGCTACTCCTTATGCATTTTACAGTTCCTGTACTAATCACCATTTTCCCCAACTTCACTAATAATTTTCCATGTTGTATCATGTCAAATGCTTTAATGAAGCTTAGATAGATTAGGTCTACCGCATTTCCCTCATCTGAAACAATCAGTTATCAGTTTAAAGTTGATATTCCAAGCAGATGAATGGTGTTCATCCCTCTGAGTCAGTTTCAAGCTGTCTGCATACTCAGGCAGACATCACCGCTTTGACTACACTTGCCTTACTTTTGGAAGGTTTCCTCTCTAGCCATAAGAATTAGAAACTTACTTTTTAAAAATGAAATTTTAGAGAGTTTGGAGACTCTAAATGTCTGATGCAAGCCACAAATATATCATGCGGGCTAGATTCTATCTGACATCTGTGATCTAAACCTTTACTGTGGATGAAATCATCCACTTACACAGCTTTCACTGCCATCTTTCCTGATGATTTGCTAGTCTCTCTCTCCAATCCTGTCTTCGTTTACCCAATCCCACATTTCATGCCGTCTCTCTTACCGCTCCTCAGCACACCATCAACTTCAGGAGTTTCATTCACATTGAGTTTATCTTTTCTACCCAAGTCTCTCCACTCTCACTCGCTGTTAACATCACCATCCTCCATGTCACTCAGACTTGTAACCTGGGTGCCACCTTTAACTCCTCCCTTTATCTTGTTCCAAATATCCAGACTATGACCAAATCCTGCTATTTATTCTTTCATAACATCTCACAGATATAGTCTTTACTTCCTGCCCACACAACTATAAGTTTCATTCAAGATTTATACTCTCCCACCCTCACTATGAACATTTCTTCCTCTCTAGCTCCCCTCCATGTACAAAATGCATCTCCCAGAGCTAGGACTGGGGCTCAATATGGTAGGGCTCTCAAGGTTAGGGTTATGGTCCATGAGATATTGTTATGATTCAGTAAAAGAAGTCTTTTCATATTAGAATTAGGGTTCACTTGGGTAGAGATCTCTGATGTGGTGTTAGGGTTCAATAGGGTAGGGAATCACAGGCTATGGTTATCATACAATAAGCTATGGTTTCCTGGTCCAGGTTTAGGGTTTAATAGGACAGAGGTCCCCAGGCTAGGGTTCAATAGGGTAGAGCTCCACAAAGTAGGGTTAATGTTCAGTAGGCTAAAACTCCTGGGACTAGGGTTAGGGTTCAATGGGCTAGAGCAGTGATTCTGCATGTACCCCCTGGGGTATGCAGAGGTCTTCCGGGGGTACATCAACTCATCTAGATATTTGTCTAGTTTTACAACAGACTACATAAAAAGCAATAGCAAAGTGAGTACAAACTAAAATTTCATATAATGACTTGTTTATACTGCTCTATGTACACTATACACTGAAATGTAAGTACAATATTTATACTCCAATTGATTTTATAATTATATGGTGAAAATGAGAAAGTTAGCAATTTTTCAGTAATATTTTTATGTCTGGTTTTGTAAGCAAGTAGTTTTTAAAGTGAGGGGTAATTTGGGGGTACACAAATCAGAGTCCTGAAAGGGGTACAGTAGTCTGGAAAGGTTGAGAGCCACTGGGCTAGAGCTCCCCAAACTAGGGTTAGGGTTCAATAGGCCAGAGCTAGAGTTAGAGTTCAGTAGACTAGAGCTCCCTGAGCTAGGGTTATGGTTACCATGGGTAAGAGTAGACCTCACTGGGCTAATTTTAGGCCTTTGGACAGTAGTACTTCACAGGCAAGAGTCCATCAGGCTACGTGCACTAGGATTAGGCCTGGGACTGGTAGGGCTCCCCATGTCTGGGTTACAAAGGGTAGGGCACCATGGGGTCAGGTTATGCGAGGAACCAGTAAGAGTCCCTGCGCTAGGATTAGGGTTATCAAAGGTACGTCTCCCTATGGTCAGATAGGCCTTGGAAGAGTAGGACAACCAGAGTAGGGTTAGGTTTAGTAAGTGTAGGCATCTTCAGGCTCAGGTGAGGGTTACCAATGGTAGTGGTCCCCAGGCTACATTAAGGGCTAGGGCCAGTATGGCACCAGTTGCTAGGGTTAGGCTCGGGGACGGTAGGGCTCCCTGTGTGAAGGTTAGACCTGGGGCCCACAGGGCTCCCTGGGGTAGGGCTAGGCCTGGGGCAGGTTGAGCTACCCTTGCTACGGTGAGGGTTACAAAGGGTAGGGTCTCTCCAAACTAGGATTAGGGTTACTAACAGTAAGGCTCTCCAGGTGAGAGGTAGGCCTGGTGTCAGGAGGGATCCCCAGGCTAGGGTGAGGGCTCCCAAGGCTAGGGCTTCCTGGGATCAGTTTAGACATATGGCTGCTAGGGCTCCCCAACCTAAATCAGGGTTAGTAAGGTTATGGCACTGAGGGCTAGGGTAGGGCTCCCAGGGCTAACGTCAGGCATACTACAGGGAGGACTCCCCAGACTAAGATTAAGGTTTCTAAGGATAGACCTCTCCAAGCTAGTTTTATGCCTTTGATTGGTAGGGTTCCCTGGGTTAGGGTTAGGCCTGTGGCCCACAGGCCTCCCAAAGCTAGAGTTAGGCAGGTAGGATTCCACAGACTAGGGGTAGGCCTTCGGCTGGTAGGACTTCCTGGACTACAGTTAGGTTTACCAAGGACAGAACTTCCTGGGGGCTGGTTAGGCCTGGGACCAGTAGGAGTCCATAGGCTGGAGTTGCCAAGAGCATGGCTCCCTGTAGTCAGGAAGGCCTGGGCAACGTATGACTCCCCAGGTAGGGTAAGGCCCCTCTGGCCTAGTGTTAGGCCTGTGGCTGGTAGGGATCCCCAGGTTAGGGTTACGGTTACTACAGATAGGGCTCCCTGGACTAGGGTTAGATTTGATACTGGTAGGGCTCTCTGCGGTAAGGGTAGTCCTGGATCTTGCAAGACTCCTAAGGCTAAGGTCAGGCCTGGGGCCAGTAGGGCTGGCCGAGTTAGGGTTAGGATTACCAAGGATAGGGCTTCTTGGGGCCAGGTTAGGGCTGGAGCCAGTAGAACTCCCTGGTACCAAGGACATGGCTCCCTATGGTCAGGTAGACCTGGATACAGTAGGACTCCCCCAGGTAGGGTTTGTGTTAGTAACGGTAGGATTCGTCAGATTCGGGTTAGGCCTGCAGTTAGTAGGATTCCCCAAGTTAGTATCAGGGTTACTAAGGATAGGCATCCCCGGGGCTAGGGTTAGGCTTTGGGGTCGGTAGGCCTCCCCGGGGCTAGAGTTTCAAAGAGTAGGCATCTTCTGGGCTAGCTTTAGGCCCGGAGTCAGTAGGGCTCCTTAGGCTAGCTTTAGGCCTGGGATCAGTGTAGCTCCCTGAGCTAGGGTAAGAGTTACCCCAGTTTAGGGTTAGGCCCACACCTTGTAGAGCTCCCAAGCTAAGATTAGAGTTGCTGAGGGTAAGGCTCCCCCGTCTAGGGTTCAGGTTGCTTCTGGGAGAGGTCCCCCGGTGAGGGTTAGGCCTGGGACTGCTGGGCTCCCCCATACTAGGACTAGGTTTACAAAGCATAGGGCTCCAAGGGCTAGGGTTGGGCCTGGGTCTCTGTGGGAAGAGAAAGGGTAACTAAGGGTAGTTCTCACCAAGATAGGTTTAGACTCCCCATATTAGGAGTAGAGTTTCTAAGGGTCAGGCTCTTTGGGTGAGGGTTAGATCTGCGGTCAGTAGGATTCTTGGAGTAGGGTTAGGGGTACCAAGGATATGGCTCCCTGTGGTCATGTAGGCCTAAGGATGCTAGGATGCCCCAGCTAGAGTTTGTGTTAGTAAGGCCAGACATTGTTGGATTAAGACCTCCCTAGGCTGGTGTCATGGTTACTAAAGGTAGGGCTTCCCAGACTGGGGTGAGGGTTCATAGGGGTAGGCGTCTCTGGGCTACGTTTTGGCCTGGGGCCAGTAGGGCTCCTTGAGCTAAGGGTAGGGTTACTAAGGGTATGTTCCTCTGAGCTAGGTTTAGGCCTGGGGTCAGTAGGCATTCCTGGATCTTGAAAGGCTCTTAGGGTTCCCAAGTACAGGGCTATACCGTCAAGTTCATGGTGATGGTAGGGCTCGCCAGGCTAGGGTTAGGCCTGAGGCTGGAAAGCTCAGCAGGCTATGGTTACAGTTACCAAAGGTAGGGCTCTCTGGGATCAGATTAGGCCTGGAGACATTAGTACTCCCCACGTACACTTTGCATTAGTAAGGGTAGGCATCCCCAGGCTAGGAATAGACCTTGGACCAGTAGGCTTCCCTGGTCTAGGGATAGGATTACAAAGGATGCGCGTCCCCAGGATAGATTTCGATCTTTAGGCTAGTATAGCTCATTAGAGTATACCTCCCGGAACTAGGGTTAGAGTTTAAAAAAGCAGAGATACCCGAGATCACATTTGGGTTCAAAGGGCTATGGCTCCCTGGGCTAGTATTAGGGTTAAGGCTCCCCAGCTAGGGATAGGGCTGGAGCTGCAAAGGCTCCCTGTCTAGAGTTAGGGCTCAATAGACTAGGGCTCCCCAGGTTAGGGTTCAATAGAGTACAGCTCTCGGGATTAGGGTTCAATAGAGCAGCACTCCCAAAGCTAGAGCTCCCCAGACTAGGGTTAGAGTTCAATACCTAGAGCTCCTGGGACCAGGGTTAGGCTTCAGCAGAGTACGCTTCCTGGATTAGAGTTACTGTTTAATAGGGTAGAGATCCCTGAGATTGTGTTAGAGCTCAATAGGCTACGGCTCTCCCGGTTAGGGTTCAATAGGCTACAGTTCCTCAGGTTATAGGATTAGGGTTCAATAGCAAAAGGCTCTCCAGGCTAGGGTTAAGGTTCAGTAGACTAGGGTTCCCTAGGCTAGAGTTCAGATTCAATAGGCTAGGGCTTCCCAGGATAGGGCTAGGTCTGGGATTGCAAGGGCTCCCCAGGATACAGTTGGGGTTTAAAAGGGTAGAGCTCCCTGGGATAAAGATAGGTTTCAACGGGCTAGGACTCCCTGAGCTAGTGTTTAAAAGGTTAGGGCTCCCAGCACTAGAGTTAAGGGTTATTAAGGCAGGGCTGCAAGCATCCACCAAAAAACTGCTAGAGTTCAATAGGGTACAGGGTCTCCAGGCTAAGATTACTGTTCAAAAAGATAGAGCTCCTTAATCTAGGATTAAATACCATCGAGCTCCTGGGGCTAGGGTTCAATAGGATAGGAGCCCCCGACCCAGTAAGGTCCTGGGGCTCTCCAGGCTATGGTTAGCATTCCACAGGGTAGGGCTTCCCTCCCGGACTAGGATTAGAACGGTGGCTGGTAGGGCTGCACAGAATAGTTTTAAACAGTCTTATATAGAATATTGTCATGACAAGGACAGCAAGTTTTATTAAAAAACAAAAATCACAGAGCTATCTAAAGCTAGTCAATGACTTCTGAGTGGTCAGTGTTCAGTTTGCAAACACCGGGGAGCTCAAGAGGAAAAGAACAACCGTGCAGCATGCTCCACAGCACCAAATGCATAGTGAGCTGCAAAAGATGCCCCAGGCATGGTCAGCCTTGGCACAGCAAACCAACCACACCTGAACCTGCTCAGCTGGCTCCTGAGACGGCATGGTAACCCAAAACCCTCACCAACTGGCCTGGTGATGGGGGAGTTCCTGGTACCGACAGCGGAGCAGCTCGCTCGCATTCCGCGTCCCTCCCTCACAACCGTGAGCTAATGCTGGCGGAGCAGCTGGGTGCAGAGCGTGCAGCACTGTGCAGTCAGGACAGAAAAGCTCGTCTCTCTCCCCCACAAAAATTATCACTGCTCACCCACCTAGTCTCTCAAGGTTTAACACAGGAAGCTCCCTGGGGGCTACTGAGAGCGGAAGGTCAGGTTTGGGGCGGCAGGCGCTCTGGAGAGCGTTTCGCAGGCTAACTGGGCGAGGACAACGAGGACTGAGGAAGGGGTTCCCTGCCCCCATGCACAGGCCGGGACCTATTGCTTCGGTCCACAGGGCACCCCAGAACCCCTTTGCAGGGTCCTACTGCGTTAGGACGGGCACAGTGACCAAGGAACGAGAGGGGCTCACTGCCATGACCCCCCCTCCCCCAAGGGGGCCAGCCGTGGGCGGGGTTCCCCTGTCCCCGCCGGCCAGGCGCCTGACAGCTCTTCCCAGGCACGGGCTGAGCGCGCCCGGGCAGCGGGGCTGCACCGCCCACGGGCCTGCTGGTTACCGCCGCCCAGGTCACACGCACCGCGGGCGCCGTCGCCGGTGCTGGTCACGCACGCCTCCCCCACGCTGCGGATGAGGTGGTAGCCGCGCAGGGCGGCAGTGCCGGGGTCCGGGTCCTGCAGCGCGCAGGACAGCTGGTGCAGGAAGCCCTGAATGCCGCCGCCGCCGCCGCCGCGGCCGAACACGGGCAGAGCCGCAGCCATGGCGACCCCGGCGCCGGGCGCAACCAACTCCCAACAGGGCCTTCCAGAACAAGACCAATTCCGCCGGCGGGGTAGGACCTTCCCCAGATAGGAGTTTCGCTAGGCGGAACCAATCGCACAGACGCACGCGCCTGGGTGAGGACACTTCCCCAGGCAGAGCCGAGTAACCCAGCCCGGCGCAGGAGGGAGCTTGATTGATTCAGTCTGAGAGAGGAGGAGGAGGAAAGGAAAGGTTGGACTAAACCATTGCGGCCGCGGGGGTGTCCGTTACCGCGCCTCCGGTCGGAGACACAGGAACACGAACGAGGAAGCTGTTTTCATGCGATGTTACTGCTGCAGATGTAAAACTCCGTCTCGTGTAAATCAGGTAGCTATGAGTACAATCCCTCACCCCCGCGATGGGAATGGACCGTTCTAGTCTCCCAACCTGCGTCGAGGGGCTTTCAATAGCTGAGCCGCGAAACTTGGGCGATACCATGTCTCACTAGAGAGAGAGGGGGGACCCGTCTGTGAATCTGATGTAGGCTCTACGTGGGTGAATTCCCTGTATTGTGAGATAATCGGGCTCCTGTCAGAGTCTGCTCTGTCCCTGCAGAGAGGCTCACAGAACCCCTAAGGCGCGATCGTCCGTACCCAGAACCGAGATGGGTGGTTCCGACCCCCTTTCTGGGCCGAGTTAGGCTCGGCCGTGCGGCTATTGGCGGGAAAACCCGCGCGAGCCCACCCACGTGACCGGTTTGGCGCGGAATTTTCTCGGGGTTCACGGGCTGGCCGAAGGTGCTTGGGGAAGAAAAGCGGGGTATGAGCGCGAGACGCCCCCATCTCTCCCCACGCCCCCCCCCCCCCCGCGAATATGTGCGCGCGAAGGGGATCGAGGGACGGGCGGGGGGCTCGCGGCGCTGAAGAGGGCGGCTCCGTGCTGTGCCGTTAATTCGCTGTAACTTGTTGGTCTCGGAACCCGGCTCGGAGCAGGTGCCGGGGGGCGGCGCAGAGCAGGGCTGCCTGCTCCCGGTGCAGGGCGCGGGGCCGGCGGGCTCGCGGGAGAGGGGGTTCGGTGCGGGCTCCGGGGAGGGGGGGTCGCTCTGCCTCAGTTTCTCTCTCTCCACCCGCGCAGGGAGCAGCAGCTGCCGGTGAAGCAGCGTCATGTCCTCGCCGGCCTCCACACCGAGCCGCCGCGGCAGCAAGCGCGGGCGGGGCAGCAACCCGCCGACTCGTAAGTGCAGTTTTTCCCCGCCGGGTGGAGGTGCGTCGGGATTGGGTCGGGGCAGCTGACTGCGGCCGCAGCCCTGCAAACTCCACTAGGAGATGAGCGTCCGGCCGGGAAGGCCTCGGCAGGCCAAGCAATGCCCGGAGTGGGGAATGTGGGCAGCCCCCCCGCTCTCTGTTTGGTGCTTAGCAAGGGTATGTGCACCGTGCAGAGACTATACAGTACTGGTGTAGCTACTGCTGCTGTAACCCCGTAGCATGAGCACTGCCTACCCTGAGAGAGTTAGGGGTTTTCTGGGCCTGTAGGAACTCCACCTCCCCAAGTGACAGTATCTGCCCACCTACCAACATCTACAGCCAGGGTTGGGTCTTCCAAGGTATACTCAGGAGTGTGGCTTTTTCACATATTTGACGGCAGTAACTAGGTTCACTTACATTTTAAGTGTAGTCTAGGCCTAAACTGATGCCAAAGAACAGATGGAGTCTAGCTCACTCTCACCTGTGTTTGGTCTGCAGGGCTAATGCCTTAAGAACAGTAAAAGCAGCTTTTTGTTATTAAAGCAAAAATTTAAAAATCTGGATGTGCAGGAAGCAATAAATTATTGGTTTAGATCCTTTTCAGAGGAACATGACAACTTAAGTAAACTAACTTTTTGTTAGTCTCTGGGCTAAACTAGTTTTTTCTGCATGGCATTGTCAGCACTGCAAAGGCTTTTCCCACACAGCTATGTGGGAAGAAGTGTGCTTCTATCCGCATAGGTAATGTCAGTACAGTAGTAAGCTCAACTCACTCTGGGGCATTGTTTCCCATTTCAGTGACACCCTTCTGTTAGCAAAGCTGTTGCTACTACTATGGGTTTTTGCTGGCATAGCTGTGTCAGGTAGAGGTATGTTTTTTCACATCTGTCAGTGCCATAGCTATGTTGACAAAACTTTGTCGTACGGACCTGGCTTTAGTCTTCAACAATGCATTGGTGCAAGAGGCTGCTTTGTAAAAGTGAAAGGGAGGCAAGTTTACAAGTGTTACAGGTGTGATCTGTGAAACTTATCACTGCACTTGAAAAGCGTTGATACTCATTGGTATGTAGGTCTCTTCTGCCTCTCTCTGCCTCAGTTTCCACAGCTGGAAAACAGGGATATTGATACTGCTCTCAAAGCACTTTACAAAGGAGTCTACTCATGAAAAGCACTATGTGAGCTAGGTTTTCATAACACTAGTAGTAGCAGTTTTGATTTCTTAAGCATTTAGAAGATAATTAATTATTTTAAACTGTCTTAAGCTACTTTCCACTTTTGGAATCTCACAAATACTCTTCATTTTCATTTCAGCAAAATATTGCACTTTGCTTTTTAATTTTATATCAGCTAAGTTCTCTGCTATTCTATCATATGATCTATTTTGTGATTTGGTCTTTTAACATTAATCTGTGTAGAACATTGCAGCTAACATCTGAAATAGCTACTTAACCAGCTTTCATCTTCTTGCAGCACACACTGAAGATGCTCAGTCTCCTCCTTCACAAAAACGTAGAACAGATGACTCCACATCTACAGGAGATCTACAGCCAATGCCTACTTCCCCAGCAGTTGACATGCAAAGCCCAAATGCGCAAGATGTTCTGTTTTCCAGCCCACCTCAGTTTCGGGAATCAGGTATTGCTGTCAGTAGTAGGAGCAAAATGCTGATATCTGTGTACTGTTGGCTGTTAAATGGCCTATACTGAAAGATTTAATGTAGGCTTTTACATAGCTGTCAATTTAAAAACAAAAAATGAATTAACAGGATTGTTTTCAATTACAGGTTAGTTGGTGGCTTGCTTTTACGTTAGTTAATTGATTTTAGCGCATAAAACATGCACCCAGTAGGCCTTAGTGTGACTTGTTGTTAAGCTCTACAGTGTTTTAAAATACTGTTGGTGTTTAAAATAAACTATTTTAGCAAAGTGTGTTCCTTCTGGCTTGGAGAAATATACATTTTAATCCATACAGTACATTCTATGGCTAGTACAGCCTTGTAAAATACAGTTATAAAATTAACAAGACTTACAAACTTTGCTAGTCTGCCATCACACTGACCGATGACAAACACTAACTTGTTTACTTCATTAGGGCAAAGTGTATTCATTAATATTTTGAAGTATAATTAAACATTTTCTTTGTAGCAATTCCACTTGATTTTGATATTAGTTCACCTCTGACCTATGGCACTCCCAGCTCTAGAGTGGAGGGCACTCCAAGGAGTGGTGTGCGAGGAACTCCAGTCAGGCAGAGGCCAGATCTTGGATCCGCCCGCAAAGCCAGGCAGGTGGACTTGCATTCTGATGTGGTAGGTAGATGTTTCAGATTTTGCTGGTAACTTTTTTTCTAAAATGTATTTATATTATCCATATTGATGGCTTTTTCCTTCCCACAGCCAGCAGAGGATGCATTGGCAAGTGAACAAACTCTTGGACAAAAACTTGTGATATGGGGAACAGATGTTAATGTAGCTTCATGCAAAGAAAAGTTCCAGGTAGGTGAACAAGTGTGGATACCTCCATTTTCATGAAAAGCTTATTTGTCTTCTCTATGTGCAGTATTTGATTCTAGCAAATATTAGAATTGAGTTATGTTTAGGATCAATCTGAGGGTGTTTGAAGAATACTGATGTTTTCATACAGTGTTTTTAAGAGGAGAAAAAGTAAAATTGTTGTCTGGAGTTTCTTTTCTCTAATTTCCACCATAGAGCTCATCATTCTGGATTCCATCCCTTGGGCTCCAATGAAACTGCTCTTCCCAGAGTCTCTAATGACCATTTACTAGCTAAAGCTCAGAACCAGTACTCTATGCTCATTTTCCTTGACCTGTCAGCTGCCTTCAGCACAATCAGCCATGCTCTTCTTGAAGTCTCTTCCTCCTTTGGCTTCCATCCTTTGCCTATTCTTTATTCTACCTCTTTAATCGCCTCCTCAGCAAGTCTTTTAGATGATCCTCCTCATCCACCCTCAACATTCTGTAGAAGTTCCAAATGGTTCTGTCCTGAGTTCCCTTCTCTTCTCCCTCTCCACCTTATCTCTGGGTAATCTCATCTGCAAACACAAATTCAGCTATCCCTTCTATGTGGGAAACTCAGCTGTACCTCTCTGCTTCAGTACCAGTATAGGTCTGTAGTGTAGACCTGGCCAAAAACTCTCCTCTTGATTACCGCAACAGCGTTTTCTCTGGCCTTAACCAATCAAATCTTGCCCTGCTTAGGCCAGTTCAGAATGTTGCCAAAAATATTTTCCTAGTATGTTGTTTTGAGCAGATCACCCCTCTCTTTTCGTCTCTTCACTGGCTCCCCCTTCTCTGCTGCATTGAGCACAAGCTACTTGGTCTTCACTTTCAAGGTCTGTCATGGCTTATTCCCACCTTACCCATCAACTCTTATTAACTATTGAGAAAGTCTCCTTTCTTTTCCAGTTGGACCGCTTCTATTGTCCATTTGTTAAATTTTCAAATAAGTATCTTTGTGCTTTTTCCCATGCTGCCCCTTACACTTAGGAGGAGTTCCCTGTAAATATCTATAAAGTTCCCTTATTATCCTTCTCTAAAGCTCTCCTTTTCTGTGATGCCTACAAAAACCTTTACAACAGCTAGGCTGCTGGTGTGCTAAGGCCACTGCCTGTCATACTGACCAGTACTGTGACCCTGTTTCTTTTTATGTCCCTGTCTGTATCCATCTGTTGTCTCTTGTCTTCTACTTGGATGGTAAGCTTTTTGGGAAAGCTCTTTTTATTCTGTTAGTAAGCGCTGTACAATGTTGGGATTTTGGTCCAGGAGTAAGGTTTGTAGGCATTAGGATGTAATAGAGTAAAATCCCCAGTAAAATTTCATATACTTTTTTAGTAGTAATATGCTTAGCATGTTATCCTGTTCCCAAAAGTGTTTTTAACTTGTATTTGTAAAATTTTAAAAAATTAGTTTGATTAAAAAGGGATAATAGCTTAATAAGGCTTTTTCAAAGTAATTGGTATGCTTTACTATGTGAAATTTGAAATATATTGTTGGAATTAAGAAACTTGTAGTGTGTATGAGAGAAATATCCTGTAGGGGGATGCATTAGGGGTATCCTTACCCTTTGGGAGTTTTTGATTACCTGCAATATAGAGAGAATTTTTGAAGGTAATTTGAGCCATGAAAATGTCATCCAGGGTAGGAATGGTGTAGCAGTGAAATCACAGCTCTGTCCCTTTGGGCACTCTTAAATATAACTTTTTTTATCTTATTCTCAATATTCAGAGATTTCTTCAGCGTTTTATTGATCCATTGGCTAAAGAGGAAGAGAACGTTGGCTTGGATCTTAATGAACCACTCTATATGCAGCGACTTGAGGAGGTAGTACTGTAATACAGCTAAAACTAACTTGTTTTTCAGACTTAAATGCTGGTGATTTAATGTGGTGTTTTTAAACATCTTGCAGATCAATATGGTTGGGGAACCATTTCTAAACGTAAACTGTGACCATCTGAGGTCTTTTGACACAAATCTATACAGACAGCTGATCTGCTATCCACAGGTAACATCAGGCCTTTTTTAAAGGTTTTCTTCCAGTTGAGTTCTGTTTTTTTTAAATTGCATTATTTAAGCATAAATTAGTATGTAACTGTTTTAGATTATCACTCAATGAGGAAGCAGTATTTATAGCTACATACCCCAGTGCTTAAGTACTTCTATAAATATTTAGAAAGATAATATTACATTTGTAAAAAGAAAAGGAGTACTTGTGGCACCTTAGAGACTAACAAATTTATTTGAGCATAAGCTTTCGTGATGCATTCGATGAAGTGAGCTGTAGCTCACGAAAGCTTATGCTCAAATAAATTTGTTAGTCTCTAAGGTGCCACAAGTACTCCTTTTCTTTTTGCAAATACAGACTAACACGGCTGCTACTCTGAAATATAACATTTGTGTATACAAACTTCAGCATAAAATATATTTTGTTACATAAAGGTCTTAAAATATTTACCAGACACTTCATAACCACAGACAGATACTAGAGAGCTCAGGGAGGGTGCTCTCCAAAGCAAATTCCCATGGGAAGCTCTGAACGCCTCCCCATTCCGCTCACCAAATTTGTTGACAAGGGGGATTTTGCTGGAATTCCTCCCAGTTTGTAGTCCATGGATCCTGCTCAGTGCTCCAGCTTATTTCTCTCTGCCAGGTAGGTGTGTGGAGGAAGCAGGCAGCTTCAAAAGACCATAAGTTCAAGGCTGAATCCCAGAATGACAAAGTAGTGGTCACTGGATCTTTATCAGTCTTTCTGTGCCTGTCTTAAATCTGTTCTATACCTAGCTACAACTGCAACCATGGCGCTGCCTTCACAATTCTTTTCCTTGCCTTTCTTTTGAGTCCCTCCTCTGCCTGCGAATAGCTCCAGAGTCGGATTCTGCTGCTGCTCACAGCTTTTCTATGTAGCAACAGAATGAAACTGTGGCTCAGTTTTACTGGTGCCCACAGGATTCTGAAGACAAGTTTGCTGCCAGTTTTCACTCTGTTGTAGGTTGAGAAAGTTGTTACTCTGAGCAGCAGAACAATGGAGCTTTCTGCACATTCAGACATTTCACCGTATCCTTGTCTTTGCAACCATAAGAGCTAGCAACCTACTTCTTTAGAGGAAAGTTTAGATTCTAATCTTTCTTAAATAAGAAACCTTACTCTCCAAAGCCTAGTGGGGGTTTTTAGCCTAGTGTGTGCATTCTGTATTAATGCTAAATATTAAGGAAGATGACTAAAAGTCACAGGCTGTATTTAGTGAAATTGTCTCATGGTAATGCAATACATATGTTCCATAATGATGTATGTATATTTGGCATACTCTTCGTGGCCCCTTTTTTGCTGTCCTTTTATGCGTATGTTACACCTTTCAAAAAGTAATGTAGGGTATCATTAAAATTCTATCTAAACCCAAAAAGGTAGGGCAATTGCACTACAGCTAAGAATCCAAAGGCCAGATCAGGAGTGCACTGCTCTTTCAGTACAAAGGGGACAAAAAGCTAGTTTAAACAGCCAACTGGCAATTCCCTCTCTATAGGGGAATGCTTACAGAACTGTGGTCATTCCTATCTCTTAGCACCAAATGGGGTCACAAAGTTGAATATTTTGGGAGTAAAAAGTGTTAACTACTTAATGCCAGGCTTTCTTACACATGCATCTATTCCTTTTAAACAGGAAGTTATCCCAACATTTGACATGGCTGCTAATGAGATCTTTTTTGATCGTTACCCTGACTCAATATTAGAACACCAGATTCAAGTCAGACCATATAATGCATTGAAGACCAGGAATATGAGGAGTCTGAACCCTGAAGGTAAGATGTTTTAATTGCCATGTAAAAAAAGAAACTTGAGGATGCATGAAATTTGTTCAACAACTAGGAAAACACAGATTAAAAAAGATAAATGATGAGACTTCAGGTCCATCTAGGCCAGTATTTTCAGACTCACATAGTCACTATACGTGTTGCAGAGGAAAGTGCAAAAAACACTGTAATGGACAACTGTTGAATAACCTGCCCACAAAAGAATTTTTTTCCAAACTTCTATTGGTAAATGACTGTCTTATACCTGGAAATGTAAGGGTTTATAATATCCCTTGTGTCAAAATTCTGAGGTAACTGTGGCTTATTTTTATTCATATAGATTTTATTTTCTTTGTGTCTCAGACAAAATATTCTCTACCTCATGTGTGGGCACTGTAAATCTCCATTTAGTTGTAAAAATAAAATCTAGGGTGAACTTTTGAGACAGGCAAATGAAAAGCATGAGCCAATCACATGTATCCCTTTCTATGCTGTAGACATTGACCAACTTATCACCATCAGTGGTATGGTGATCAGAAGCTCCCAGTTGATTCCTGAGATGCAAGAAGCATTCTTCAAGTGCCAGGTTTGTGCCTTCACCACAAGAGTAGAAATTGACCGCGGCCGGATTGCTGAACCGTCAACGTGCAAGAACTGTAGCACAACACACAGTATGGCACTAATACACAATCGGTCCATGTTTTCAGACAAACAGATGGTATGTTGCTTCGTTTTGGTGTTGTAAAATAGAAAAGTTTTGCTTGCTTAATAGTTGCCTTTTTCTTTAAAAAGTAACTTAACCATATTAAAATGTCTGTTTCTTAGGACTTACTATATTGAACTTCAAAACAATTCATAGCTCTTTAAGTAACCATATGAAGCAATACAGGGTTGCAATAATACTTAATATTTAGAGGGGGGGAAAGAAATGAAAGGATTATCCATCCTCCATTTGGAAGGGGAGTTGAGTGGTTTTTTGTGCCAAAAGTTAGTCAAGCCAATTAGTGTTTTTTTGTTCACTTACCGAATAAATGTTGCCATACGGAGACTGTTCTAATGTCCTATGACATATGTGGGATAGGTTAGCCCTGTCTGTAAATCTTGCTTGTTATACTTCTGCCAATGTGAGATAGTAATCACTAGATGCACTCTCTCATTTCTACAACTAGATTGCATAATTCTGATTGGGTATTCCTACTGGGGAATTCTAATTTAGTAGTGGTTTTCTACCATGTTGTGAAATCTTTGAAAGTTTTGTGTTTTAGTGTACTCTAATATGTAACAGTATCCATTCGAAGATGCCCGACTTCTTTAGTTGTTGTAAAATCCTTTCTTACAAATGAGTTAAATTTGTTAGGTTTCTACTGTTTAGAAATAGTAACCTTAATATCTCTTTTGTCAGATCAAACTACAGGAGTCTCCTGAAGATATGCCAGCTGGCCAGACACCTCATACTGTGGTGCTGTTTGCTCACAACGACCTTGTTGATAAGGTTCAGCCAGGCGACAGAGTTAATGTTACAGGTAAAATGCAGTTTCTTAACTTCATCTGGCTAATACACGTGCCTTTCTTTTCATTGGACCAAGTGGTCTATTCTGGAATAGTGTCTGTTGAATATTAATTGAGTACATCATAATTGATATTTCCACTTCAGTTTTCAGTCACCATCTGATTTATATAGTGATATCTTAGTTTTGGTGCAAAATACCGTTAGAGTTCTGAATATTTCCCCCTTTCTTAAATCAGCAATAGTGTAACTACAGCTGCCAATAGGTACTATCTGTGTAGACGGACGGGTGCGAGTGTTTTTGCCATATGTTTGTATGATACAATTTCTAAAAATTAATGATTACAGCTCTTTAACCTATACTTCAAAGGAAAGAAGCATTTTTATCATGAAACAGCTTTTGAAAAGCTTACATGTACTGACAGATTTTGATTTCTTGAACAGATGAGGAAGCATGTTGAAATGATTTAAATTAACTCAATTTAAATTAGGCTGAGGCTTTTTGAAACTAATTTAAAAATTGTACTTTTGAAACATTAGGTTAGAATTTATAATGAATTAACTATAAGTGCTTTTTTTTAATGTCACTAGTCTAATTTAAATTTTACAAAACTGCTGTAGACCAAACACTGAAAATTATGATCCTGATAGTGCAGTCACCTAACCAGATAACTAACTTTGCTCATGTGAACAGTACCATGGACTTAAATAGTACTACTCATGTTTAAATTTACATGTGCTTGTTCGCAGTGGTCAGACTAAAATAGTTTTTAATAAACTTTTCTCTTACTAGCATAAAATCATTGCTGCTTCAGAACAAGATTGCTTCAGTTTTAATACTGAAAAGTTATTTAGACCTTCAGTGCACAAACAATATTGTCAACTTTTTATATGTGCAAGCCAACATTTGTTTTATTTTTATTTTTTTTACAAGAGCTGGCTAAATTTAGGCTCTTTTAGGATTTTCTAATGCACTTTAGGTCATGATCCTGCAAACACTTAAGGTCATAACTTTACTATCATGAGTAGCCCGTCTGAAATAATGGGACATGGTAGTAAAGGTAAACACATGCTTAAGTGTTTGTAGGATCAGGGCCTCAATAGTAGGGGCATAAGTAACATTGATATCAGGAGGAGCATAACCTGGTCAAAGCATTTCAACTTTTGGAAAGCTTTCTAGAGAATTGCTCCTCCATGATGTGGCTAATTCTGTAGAAGCAATCTGAAAATTGAAGTGAAAAGTAAAAATGTAGATAAGTCGTTTAAACCTCCAGCATTTGAGCTGAGCTTATTTGAATTCATATCTGCATTGTAATTCTGTGTGGGATTTTTTTAGGTATCTACAGAGCAGTTCCTATTCGAGTTAATCCAAGAGTGAGCAATGTAAAATCGGTCTATAAAACCCACATTGACGTCATTCATTACCGTAAAACCGATTCAAAACGTTTGCATGGTGTTGATGAAGAAACTGAGCAGAAAATGTTTGCAGAGGAACGTGTGGAAATGCTGAAAGAGCTCTCCAGAAAACCAGATATTTATGAAAGACTTTCTTTGGCTCTGGCTCCAAGCATTTATGAACATGAAGATATCAAAAAGGTAAACAAAATTTTACAAGTCTACCGGAACACCTGACTAGATAGTATAAATCCACATCTCCATTTAAAATATACACTTTTTTTGGAAATGATACTCTATATGGAGTCTTTCAAATACAGAAAAATAAGAGGCCTTTGTGTATTTGAATACATCCCGAATAAAATTTGAGTTTTATTTACAGTAAGTTTCAGTTATCAGAGGGCCTCGGGAATCGGAAATCTTTAGATAATGGGACAGGGGTTCAGGTAATAGGGAAGGAAGCCTTTAGCTTCACTCTCCTCTTCTATTGGCTGGCTTTAAGGAAACTGGCCAGCCAGTAATTCTGCTTTCTTTGGCCATCTCTCTACTCTCCAACAGGATCCAGATAACTGAGAAATGCAGTCACAACTAACAAACCTTGGGAAACATTATAGACCGTCCACTGAGTGGGGCTCTAAATCTTTGATTATTATAGTGGGGCAGTAACACTCTCAGGTTGAGAGTAGCTTACTGTTTAAAAGCTTACTGGTTTGTATGTGCACTCGTGCCCTGGGGTAGCCAAAAAAAAATGCTCATGTAAGTAGCCTTTTATCAGCTGCCCCAAATAAGTCCATCTATTCTTCAGTACTATTTGTGGTGTTGTAGATAATTGTGCCCATTCAAGGATTTCTTCATTTTACTTTGAATATTCTACACAGGCACCTGCATGGAAAGCTATTCAGTTTGCTTTGGATGGACTTATGTTTCCAGTTCTCTGCTCTAAGCATCCTCCTCTTGGACGTTGCTTCTAAAATTAAGTTGGGTGTTTTTGCTATTGAATATAACACATTTGGCATTGATCTCAGCTAGGGTCTGGCACACATTGCCCCTTTGGGGAAACAGTATTTTGAACTATTCAGGATAAAAATTGAATCTATAATGTGGCTTGAGCCCATGCTGGCAAGCCAGAGAAAAGTCATTTGTGTATGTCCAGCGAGAATGGAGCTGTTCCAAGCTAGCGTGTTCTGCAGCTACCCTGATGTCAGAGTAACTGGATGGCTCAGGTGACATGCTGTGGCCACTGAACCCGAGCAGCGCCCGGGTACTATGCATTCAATTCCTGCCCTCAGTAGCTTTTTGAGAACATGTGTTTTTCACTTTAATTATTCTCGCATTCTGAAGGAGCTCCTTTTTGGAAGGCTTGCTCTCAGGGAAAAGCTGCTAGTTTGAGCCACCATCTCAAAGTGCTCTAAAATCCATATGCATAGTCCAGTTGTGCTGAAAATTAATGTCATCAGGACCAGAGCCACAGTTAGTAGTGCAAGTTGGGAGTCATTTGATCTAGAGGTTCCTTGGATACAGCCCTCTAGTAAGGAGTTGATTTTTAATTTTTCAATTGCTCTAAAACCCACGTGCATGGAAATGCTGTAAGAGGGACTGAGGTTAAAGTTTATAGTGGAAATTTAGGGACATTTGGTCAAAAGCTTCGTGATATACAGGCCCGCCTAAAATGAGCAGGCTGTAACTTTTTTTTTCCAGATTTGTGCAACTTTTTTAATGTAAAGCTAAGGCGAATCTAAGGCTTTGACCTTCATGAAACAGCAGGGACTGCTCCTGAGATCAGCTGTTCAATGGTACCAAGGACAAGTTTAGAAATAGTTCAAAGTTTACAGCACTCAAAGTTTTAGCATCTCTGGTTACAGAAAGTTTATACCTGTAAGAGCAACTGTTTCCTTAAACATATTGGTGAACGACACTCAGAGTAACATACTGCCATGGTGGTTTAAAGTAACCAGATTTGCACTTTCAACAAAAGGGCAATAAATTCAAATCCTTTCCCATGGAATTTTGCATTTTGTGCACATTAGTGTTGTCAACCTGCCTTTTGCTCGATGGCTGGAGCCACAATGGGAATCAGTGTAACAGTTTATATACTAGCTAACATATAATGGTAAACCTGAAATAAGACGGAAGCTGTAGCTGTATGAAAATCATTGTTGTTCTGTTAGTGGGGAGGGGGAGCGTATGGTATTTTATTTTGACTTGTGCATCATCAACCAAATTAAAGTAAGTTCCAGCTACCTAGTTTGAGTCACAGCTGAGTGTGCCAAATTCAGGGTAGACATAACCCAAAACTGGTGGTTTATTCTATGATTAGAGATCACCAAGCCAGTAAGAAAAGTGAGCTCTTGTATCACTACACTAGTTCAGAGAGCCACACAACAGTCCCCTAGGCCCTCCAGCCCTTGGTTATTACAATTGGACTTAGGGATGAAAGGTTGTTAAACCAAAACCACCACATTTAAAGTTTTCCCCGTTCCAAAGAACCAGCCACACACCCCAGGTCAATATATAGGTCAGATCTTACCCAAAAACTATGCTTGTAGCCAATCCTTTAGTAACTCAAAACTAAAGGTTTATTAATGTAAAAAAGGAAGAGTTATTAAACAGTTAAAATGAATCTTTTTTCTTTCTGAGCCTCCTTCCCCCTCCCCCCGCCCCCCCAACATGCTATAAAAACTCCATGGCCCACTTGTGCCACAATAACTGGTCTTCGGCATATAAAAGCCAGGGCTGGCGTTAGTGGTTAGCAAGCAGGGCAGTTGCCTGGGGCCCATGCAGCAATGTTACTCAGGCTTCAGCCCAGCTGATGGGACTCAGGACCCTAGGCTTCAGCCCCATGCAGTGGGGCTACGGTGTTCTGCCCTGGGTCCCAGTGAGTCTAATACTGGCCCTGCTTGGAGGCCCCCCTGAAACGTGCTCGAGGCCCCTTATGGGGGCCCTGGACCGCTGGTTGAAAACTACTGTTTACAGTTGATTTCAGAGTTTGTAAATCAAGATATTAGCAGTGATGTTAAATCTGTCAGTTTGCATTAAGTCTCTCTGGATCACTTAAAAGGATTGGGGGTCATCAGTCCTTTTATTCAAAGCTTCCCTTGCTTAGAAATCATAGCCCAGATATGTGGAGCAGGAATGAAGACCAAGATTGATGTCATGCCTTGCTGAGTCATGAGGCATTCATTGCCTAGGTGCTGCCTTAAGGGATCTCAGAAGGGGTCTCTAGAAGAGCTGATTCTCCTTAATGGGCCATCAAGCAGGCTGGCTAGCCTTGATGTAAATCTGTCTAGGGGACATAACACAGACATAACCCAAAACTGGTGGTTTATTCTATGATTAGAGATCACCAAGCCAGTAAGAAAAGTGAGCTCTTGTATCACTACACTAGTTCAGAGAGCCACACAACAGTCCCCTAGGCCCTCCAGCCCTTGGTTATTACAATTGGACTTAGGGATGAAAGGTTGTTAAACCAAAACCACCACATTTAAAGTTTTCCCCGTTCCAAAGAACCAGCCACACACCCCAGGGTCCTGAGTCCCATCAGCTGGGCTGAAGCCTGAGTAACATTGCTGCATGGGCCCCAGGCAACTGCCCTGCTTGCTAACCACTAACGCCAGCCCTGGCTTTTATATGCCGAAGACCAGTTATTGTGGCACAAGTGGGCCATGGAGTTTTTATAGCATGTTGGGGGGGCGGGGGGAGGGGGAAGGAGGCTCAGAAAGAAAAAAGATTCATTTTAACTGTTTAATAACTCTTCCTTTTTTACATTAATAAACACAGACATTGTATTTTTTTACATTATTTTTACATTAATAAACCCAGAAACACAACAGGTTTGAGATACAGACACACAGCTAAGTTTCATAACTTCATATACAACGATGATACATGCATACAAACAGGATAATCGTACTTAGCAGACTATAACTTTTCCAATGATACCTTACATGACACATTACAGACTAACACAGCTGTTACTCTGAATTCGCAAAAAGAAAAGGAGTACTTGTGGCACCTTAGAGACTAACCAATTTATTTGAGCATGAGCTTTCGTGAGCTACAGCTCACTTCATCTCTAAGGTGCCACAAGTACTCCTTTTCTTTTTACATGACACAGGTACAAGATTTATCACAATTGCGCAACAGGGGTCAGACATGGTCACCTTTCTTTTATACAGCATCACACCAACTGTAGAGTCTTCATTGATAAGAGATCCAGAAAGAACCTAGCTCAGTGTTTAAATTCAAAATTGACTTTGCAAAGCCGGTGGTTTAATTTAAAAAGTAATCTAAGCAGATATGACCTGGAAATCATTGAAGTGATAAAGCTAGAACTCCAGACCCTTTCTAGTGATACTTGACAGAAAACAGTACTCCAGCTTCACATTGTCTGAAATTATTAACAGAACACATTTTCATTTGACATTTCAGTTCACTCAATCAGAGATTGGCTCATGTAATTATCAAGAACTTTGGTGTCTGATTTGGAAAAATTCTTATTTTTATAGGGCATTCTGCTTCAGCTGTTTGGGGGATCAAGAAAAGATTTCAGTCATACCGGAAGAGGAAATTTTCGTGCTGAGATCAACATTCTTCTGTGTGGTGATCCTGGCACTAGTAAATCACAGCTGCTTCAGTATGTCTATAACCTGGTTCCTAGAGGCCAGTACACATCTGGGAAGGGCTCTAGCGCAGTTGGCCTCACTGCGTATGTAATGAAGGACCCAGAGACAAGGCAGCTAGTTCTGCAGACAGGTGCTCTGGTTCTCAGTGATAATGGCATTTGCTGCATTGATGAATTTGATAAAATGAATGAAAGCACAAGATCAGTACTGCATGAAGTAATGGAACAACAGACTCTTTCTATTGCCAAGGTAAGACCCTAGCTCAGCATTGTACCCAGGTTAATATCTGTTAGATGATTAAATGAGATAATTTAAAAGGTAACATAGAAATTGGAGATAAGACTATTGACAGAACTGGGTCACTTAAAACCTCAGAGTTAAATGACAGTATAGATGTTGGAGCTGTATTTCAGTGACAACATTCAGCATGGCTGCACACTGCATGTAATACCCCTTCCAGATAACCTTGCTCCATTTTGTACCCAAGCTTTTGTAATGAGGTTGTTTCTCTTGATCTAGAGAACCCTTTTTATAAAGCATTTTTGGTGAACCCAGCAAGAGTTAATTCTTTAAAGTCTTTCTTGTTAGAAGAAGCAAGTCTTGGGGCTCTTAACATAGCTGCTGGAATCTTCCTTCCGCTAGGAAAGGTTGTTTGCTCTCAAATGCGTTTCCTTTTGACAGGCTGGAATTATTTGCCAACTGAATGCTCGCACCTCTGTCCTAGCAGCTGCTAACCCTATAGAGTCGCAGTGGAATCCAAAGAAAACTACTATTGAAAACATCCAACTTCCTCATACGTTGTTATCCAGGTATTACAATTAGACTTATGTTTCCATGATGCATGCTTGGTTGGTTTTTTACAAAACAACTTTCTACCCCTCTCTGTGTGTGTATATATATAGTGTGTGCAGGAACATGTTGATTAGGGGTGACATTTGCAATGTAGAAAGGGAAAGGTTTTTTTCTAAATTTACTTTAAAAGTAATGTTGTTAACTAATACTCTAGCAGAGGACTGTAAATGGCTGACCAGTTTCTAGCATATAGTGCTTGGTATTGAATAATGGGATTCGGCAGTGTCTCTAGGGTTTTGTTGTGTCCATTGTTCTGTTTGCTTCAAGATTTTGTCACTGCGCAGGCACTGGCATTTTCAAATCTCGAGTATTTTACATTTAGTTCTAAGGACATGTATCTACTCTGGAGGTGGAGTGTAATTTCCAGCTCAAGTAGATATACCTGCTGTAATGGTCATCAAGCCACAGTGCTAAAAATAGAAGTGTAGCCACATCAGTGCAAGCAGTGGGACAGGATAGGTGCTCCAGGCATGATCCCATCTGAAACTCTTCAGTGCGTACACAGGCAGCTAGCCACTTCTGCCAGGGCAGCAACACTTCCTTTTTTTAATCGCACTAACTCAGAGCTAACCTGGGTATGTCTACCCAAGCTGGAAGTTACACCTCAGCTCCAGTGTAGACATACCTGAGTTGCCTTTTCTTCCTGTCAAGCTGTATTAGTAGCTGGAGTAAGTGTTTCATGAACAATGATAGAGGCATCACATCTTCAGAAGAGCATAAAAATTAGTCTTTCAGCCATTGCATGCTTTACAAATTAGGAAGCCAAATATAGTATACAAGTGTATGGTTTGTATTCTTATGTCAAGTGTCACCCTATTTTCTGTTTTTTATAGGCTTGAGCCTATTGATGATAAATTAAGATTTTTAACCTCTCAAAATATGTACCATACCTCATACCATGAGGCACCTAGAACTCTTTTAGGCAGTGTAGAAAATAAGTAACTATGGATGATTATGAGCATCTAATTCCATTGATTTAATAAACTGCTGGTAGTTGTCATCTTTTGAAATCTGACTAAAAGTATGCCCAGCACATCCTTCTCGGAATACAGTTGCACCCAGGAATTATTCAATACATTAAGTAGACAAACTTCAAATACATTCCCCCTCAAGATCAAACTGGAAGCATATGTAGACTCTATCACCTCATCAGGCAGAAGCTTCAATAAATGGAAGTTTACACTATGCGTGGAAGGTTCCAGCCTTCAGATGTTCTTCGGTGAATGATGGGAGAAAATTCCATAGTTGGAAGCCTTCTGGAAACATCTTGCCTTCAAATACTCAGCTCTGTCGACTGAAAGCAAAATCACATTTTTACCGTCTTTTTTACTTCCTGAGAGTATCCAGTACTCGTGATGTAACAAATAAAATGTCAGATTTTAGATTGCAGACAGCTTCCACTTTACACAGCTTTACACCGAGTAGTGTAAATGGTGGAAAAAGTTTATGCACTAAGTATTGAAACTTTATTCCATGCAGATTTGATCTGATCTTTCTAATGTTGGACCCGCGTGATGAAGCATACGACAGACGTCTTGCTCACCACTTGGTTGCACTGTACTACCAAAGTGAAGAGCAGGTGGAAGAAGAGTACATGGACATGGCAGTATTGAGGGATTACATTGCGTATGCTCGTAGCTATGTTAATCCTAGACTAAGTGAAGAAGCAAGTCAGGCCCTTATTGAGGTAAAAAGTTGTGGATGTGAAATTTAAAGTACATGATTTAAAAAGAAGGGGGGGGGGGAACCTTCCTGTGGGATAAGATGTACCAGAACTGTGTACACCGGTTTCCTTTATTAGGCTCTTGAAATCTTTTTAAAATCTATATTCTGTATTTACTATTCTCCTTCCTTTTAATCCTGCATAGAAGTCATTCTGTGCAAACCAGTCTGTCCCTGAGCAGGTTTCCCATACTCCTACAGAACCATCACATAATTTCAGTAGAACTTGAACTTTCTCATGCTTTTTTATAGATATACCTGTACAGATAGTAGTGATAGGCTTTAGCATTCCACATATTCTTCTGTGCTTTGAGACCAGATTTAACATTAATAACTGTCTCAGTTTCATGGTAACTGCACCCGTATTTCCCCCTGGATTCACTCTGGAAATGCCCAGTCAAGTCTCCAGCCATCACCTGTCTCCGGATAGGGACCCTTCTGACAGGGGATATTAAGGCTGCACAGCTCCCTGCCATCCACTGTGATCCCCAAAGATACTGTGTAAGGTTGCAGGAATAATCTGCCCAGTTTATTACGGCTTTGTTCCAGGATCAAGCACAAGGAGAGACATACTAGCTGTGGTAGATGTCAGTCATGGCAAGGGAAATAGTGAAGATGTATATGGCACTTATGTTTAAGGGGCTACATGCTATTTGGATTTTTTTCTTCCCCCCCCAGGCTGATAATCCTCTGAAAGGAGGAGTCTGGATACATCCTACATAGTACATCTGTGAATTACTCATACATAAAACATTCCCCCCTTCCTTCTCCTTCAGGCTTATGTGGACATGAGAAAGATTGGCAGTGGTAGAGGAATGGTTTCTGCATATCCCAGACAGCTTGAGTCTTTGATCCGTCTGGCAGAAGCTCATGCTAAAGTACGTTTTTCTGACAAGGTTGAAACAATTGATGTCGAAGAAGCAAAACGACTCCATCGGGAAGCTCTGAAACAGTCTGCTACTGATCCAAGAACTGGCATTGTGGACATATCCATTCTCACTACAGGTTTGTGCTCACATAAGGATAAATTAGTATCTAATGGGTCTGGCTTTAGAAAACTATATATGCTATTTCAGTTTGGTGATATCCTCAGTGATTGGTTTGTGGATTTGTAAATGCTTCAGATTGGACATTGAGCAATCCAGGTAATAAATGTCAAACCTGGATGTAATTTCAAAGTCAGTATATTCATTTTACAATGAAATCTGATTTTGAATTGAAACAATGTTTGAAATCTGCAAAACTTTCCCCAAACGTGGCTAATACCTGAAGTGAACAGTTGATACAGCAGCCTATATTGTTAGCCCTCTTTCAGCTACAAAGAATTCAGTTCCTAATGTTGACATTGTCATATTTAAAGCAGAAATAAGTCAACATTATATCCTTTGTAACTTTTTCTGTACTTTTTTCCAAGGGATAAGTGCCACGGCCCGTAAACGTAAGGAGGAGCTGGCTCAAGCCTTGAAGAAGCTTATCCAGTCAAAGGGCAAAACACCAGCTCTAAAATACCAACAGCTTTTTGATGATCTCCGTGCACAGTCTGACGCAGTAAGTTTCTGCTTTCTTTGTATACTACTCTGAGTTAAAAAAAAGTTTCCATCTCCTGGGGGGATCTTCTGTGTACTCAGCATGGTCCTCAGTACCGATTATAGTTGTATCTCAGTTGACTAGGAAAACTAAATGGAAATCTCGAGTAACAGTGGAGAGGTTATTTTACCTCTGTATTTGGCACTCGTGTAACTGCTGCTGGAATACTTGTCCAGTTCTGGTGCCCACAGTTCAAGAAGGATGTTGATAAATTAAAGGGGGTTCAGAGAGGACCCCTAAAAATGATTAAAGGATTCAAAAACATGCCTTAAAGTGATACTCAGAGTTCAGTCTATGTAGCTTAACAAAGAGAAGGCTAAGGGGTAAGTTGACTGTAGTCTAAGTATCTACTTGGGGAATAAATATTAAGCATGGGCTCTTCAATCTCACAGAGAAAGATATAATACGATCTAATGGAAGTTGAACAATTTTTAAATCAAGGTTGGATGTTTTTCTAAAAGATACACTCTAGAAATTGTACGTATGCCGTTTGTTATACAGGTAATCAGCGTTTACAGTGGACCCTTCTGGCCTTGGAATCTATGAATCTATTTACTTGCTGTCCACCTGACACATCAGCAGGCATAAGATTAGCTTGCTAGTCAGTTGGTCATTAGGTGTTCCTGATTAACTAGCTTAATTCTGGTTTCAGTTAGTGTTTCTTTCATAGATATAAGTTCCATCTGTGGAATAGAAGAGATCTTGACTATTTACATCCTTGTCTGACTGACAAAAAAAAGCTGATTATTCTTGTCAGCTATAGGTGTCTATTCTGGTTTGCACATCAACAAAATGATTGCAGAATCTCTTATTACCACTGAGGATGCACAAGCCAGAAAGAACCCACTTTAACTGTTGCATTCCAGGATGAATTTTACAGTTTGAAAAGACAAAACTTTTACCTAAAACCTGGCAAACTTGACATGGAAGTTGGTGAGACAAGCAGAATCCCATGATTTTTCTTTGGGGCTTTGTAACATAGCCTTTTGTATATTTTCTCAAACATTTCTCTTTTCTCTAAGGCTGTCACTAAAGAAATGTTTGAAGAAGCACTTCGTGCCTTGGCTGATGATGACTTCTTGACTGTTACTGGAAAGACTGTTAGGTTGCTGTAATGAAATGATAACTTAACAGCAGAGTTTTACTGTTTTTTTCAAGTACTTCCCTTGATCTGCATCACGTTTAAGAATATTATTCTCCGTGGCAAAACTCATGATGGTGACCTGTTGGTGAACACCACTGTCAGCACTGTAAATAACTAGATTCTCTGAAGGACTGCAAAAAGCTGCAATTGAACAGCGATATTTGTTTGGATAAAATGGGTTACTTATATTTCAGTGTGATGTGTATTTTCAGTCAAGTGCTTGGTAGAACAAGCTTACAAATTTTATGTATTTTAAAGCCCAAATGTCAAAATTCATCTTGAACCACTGCTTTTTGACATAATATGCACTGATTTAAGTTGCATTTATGCTTTAATATTTTTACTACAGCGAGATTAGTGCTTGTGACTTTTCGAAATTAAAATCCATTGGCATTATAATTTTTCCTTTGTATGCATTACAAAAAATTAAGCTAAATCTTGAACACTTCAGCAGCCTTCATTTTGTTTTCCAGGAGTTTAAAAGAACAAAGTAACCATTTTTCCTTTTCCCTCAGATTACTGCTCTCTCTTCCTCCCATCAGCGTTTAATTGCTGTTAAGATGTCTTTCTGCTTTGAACTTTTACCATAACAAGCTACAATGAAGTCCAAGTTTCACATTAGGTCATTTTCCTATAGTAACCCCTATTACTGTAAGATTTATAAATTCATAAAACATAATTCAGACTGTCTCTCCGGTCATTTTCTCTCGTCCATTGCAGTGGGAATTTAAATCAGAGGATGCAGCATGTAGGCATAACACTAATATTACAGACATTTTATAGATGTGGAAAAGTGGCCTTTAGCTATTTAATTATACTCATCTGCTCTCAGAGCACAAGGTCAGTTCTCACACTGTTTCAGATTATGCACAGCTTCCCTACATGTAAGTGAGATCAAGAGTATTTGAACATGACAAAAAAGTTTCTCTAGAAAACTGAAAACAAGCTAAAGATGAATAAAGTTCAATACATTAGAAACTGATCATTTAATCCTACTGTATTGAATTAGTCAACATTCAGTACAGTAAAAAAAGTAAGCAAAGTATTCAAGTGTTCTGCAGTACTAAGTTATTGGAAAGGGGGTAAATAGCAAGGAGGACAGAACTTGTAAATGACAACTGTTAGTCAGCAGTAGCACTTAAGCTAGGCACACAAAAACTAATGCTGATATATGCCTGGGAATGTATGTTAGAAGGAATAATGTGAAATATTTATACAGGCTGCTGGGTTCTAAATTAAATCACTAAGAAGGAAGTTGTGGGTGTCTTTAGTTCAGTGAAAAATTCTGGTCTCTGTGGAGCAGCAGTCAAACTGAACAAGGGGGTAGGCTGCATAAGGAATGGAATAGAAAATACTACCAAAAATGGCAATTCCTTGAAGTCATGGTACACCACATTTGGAATACTGAGTTCAGTTCTGGTTCACCCTGACAAATAATACAGCATACCTAGAGAGGATTCAGAAATGAGTGTTACTAACTTAGAGTACATTATGGCAGAGGCTAAGAGCTTACTAGGATAAGACACTAATAGGAATAAAAGATTTTAAAAGAGGCGGGGGGGCGCCTAAAGCCCTTATACTTTATTCTTCAGACCACAAACCAACCTGTGATTCATAAGTGTTAGGAAGAAACATTGATTATTTCAAGTTGTCCATAACATGTTTTCTTGCTTTTTTCCTTTAAGCATCTGGTACTGATCTTGATCAGAGAGGATGTAGAACTAAAATTGATGACTGTCCAATTGCAATTCTTAGTACACAATAATTGGTGACACCCTTACATGTGAACACAAACAGATGGGTCAGAACCTTTCAAGTCCCACATTAGTAACTAGGTCAATAAAATTATAGAAACATTTTAGAATTGTATTTGAAAGCTGTTCTTTAGCGAAGGTTCTGATTATAGAATTGGATCCTCCTCTGTATGAACTAATGCTTTCCCATCACAAACATCAATCTTAAAATATACAGTAGAAAAGGAAAAACTGGGAAGAGAAAGGCATAAATATCTCCACAAATGCTTGCTCAAACAGATTGAGAATTTCTGTTCATGTGAAAACAAGGAGTCTTTCTGGCACCTTAGAGACTAACCAATGTATTTGGGGATAAGCTTTCGTGGGCCAAATAAATTGGTTAGTCTCTAAGGTGCCAGAAAGACTCCTTGTTTTTGCTAATACAGGCTAACACAGCTAACGCTCTGAAACCTGTTCACGTGAAGTCTCCATAAAGGAATAGTGTTATGTTTTCAATTAATCCAATATTCACTCCAATTTATTAAGATGTCTTTATGCTACCTTCCATGTGGGTAGCTAGCTGTAAATGGGGAATGGAATGCAATGCACAGCAGTGAGAGAGCAGTCTCTTTTGTGTCCAAGATAATAAGCAAGAAACCCTTATTCAGGCTCCTTTATGTATAAAGTAGTAAGGGTATAAGACAAATGTTAAAGATACTTTCCACATGCCCATTAAAGGACGTAGCATTGACAATTACATTGCCTTAATACTAAAGGGAGAAAAGCTGCAGTTAAAGTGGAATGGGACAGCACAAACTTCCACTCTCCTGGAGTGGAATGCTTTCACAAAAGGGGATAAATGGGGAACTAATGCAAATAAGCATCATATCATAAGATTAGTTCAGAAAAGTCAGGAGGGATGGAATAACAAAGCAGTTTAGGTGAAAAAATATCACTTCAGTTCATTGCTAGTTTCTAATTTTGATGCCTGTAGTATTCCTTCCACTGTATACCTATATTAGATCTAGAATGGCACTCACTTCCTCCTGCACTACTGAAGTCAATGGTAGTTTTGTTACTGACTTCACTAGTAACAGGATTAGATCTTAAGTGAGAGCCCAGTGCCTTGCTCCCCATATCCCCCATAACAAAACTAATATAAAGATTAAGATCCCAGGCCAACCATCTCCTCAAAGTCCCCAAATGCATGGCTGTGGAAATCATGGGGGATTCCACATTAACTTCTCAGAAAGCCCTGTGACACTTAAGGTTAGTGCTGAAAAGAGGCACTGCATACAAAGTAGCTGTGCAGGGAGATTTGACCATACATTTCGCAGTATTTTTGCTTTCTTATCTTGTCAGGTAGTCAGTCAAAACAGGTGTTTTCATAATCCCACAGCTGCCATGGTGGCTGGTAATTCAAGGGGTTTGCCACCTGTATACAGCAGCATAGATTAAAAAAACATTTTGCAGATGTTTCTGACTTTGCAAGAGTAAAGACCACATAGATAAGTCATCCTAAAATAGATCTAGTTCATAACACATTGTAAGTGGTTTACTTATGATTAAAGAAATAATGTATTCACCTACAGAACAAACTGCTGTAAATATGGAGGTGCTCACCAGCTCTCATTAAGGATTATCACTTTACAGAATGTATGGTGTAAGATATAACTATACCACAGCCAGTTGCTAACTTGATTCACCTAACACACAAAAGGAATGGTTAATTACACACAGATTGTAAGATTGTTTTATCAACCCCTGCATTTTCCTTCAGTAGATGTTTGTATGGCCAGCACAATGTAGCCCCTTATGTTGTTTGGGGTCTCTGAGCTCTACTGCGACACAAATCACTAGTAGGAGGTTATTTCTGGTACTATGCACAATGTTTCAGGAAAAGTTAGGCCAGTACTAAAAATCTGTGACAGGATCCCACTTATTTAATGATGCTGTGCTAATACTGTTCTAAAAAACACTGTCTCTGGCCAGACTATATTTCCACAGATGCTATTCTACTAGAACCAACTATGATTCACCTGGCTCTGAGATGTGCCACATCAAAGTGATCCAGTCACATCTCACAAACTGCCCATGGTTATTCGTAAGTAACAGATGGTTGAGAAATGTCCAAACAAAAAATATATGCTGTATAATACAGAGAAACTTTCTTAATATAAGGCATTGGGGAATTTTACAACCATTTTAAAGCTTTGCTGTCAGGGAGGGTCACACTTGTGGATATCTTAATACATCTGTAACCTACTTTGTGAACAATGTCACATCTTTAGAGTAAATTCCTTGAATCATCAGTGCGTAACAGAACTAAGGTCAATCAAACTACTAGTGCAATTTGCATCAGTGTAACCACCTCAGTGCAAGCTCCTGACCAAAGACACGCTGTACAGTTTACTCACAGGAATTACCATCCTGGATCAAAGACAATGGTCCATCTCATCAAGAATCCTGTTACCACTCATGGCCAGCACCAGATGCTTCATACGTGGTGCAAGAGAACCTGCCGTAAAGAGTTAACCTGTGCACAGGGAAAGTTTCTGCTAACCCTCCTGTTGATACCAGCTAGCACTGAGGCATGAGGGTTTATAATAGTTACAAAACAAAGAGTTTGGAAAGGATATAACTTGGATATTCTTGTTTATGTAAACATCTAATCTCTGTAATGGGTGCATTCATCTCTCGCAAGCACCCTGGTTGACTGTGTGCATGCCTGCAGTTTTTCCTCTTCTCACAGAACCCCCCCTCCCCCATTGGCCACTGTACTTGTCAGGTTGGTCTTTGATGACTCAGCCCTTCGGCCAAGTCATTCTCTGTCCATGTGCAAAACAAACTCCCCCTTCCAGGGTACATAATCCAGAAAGTTCTGCAGCCCTCCCTGGGCTCAGTCTTCTAAAACAGCCCATCACAGCACCCTCAGTTGGGCATGTCCTTCTCTGTAGCTTTTCCTGGGCTCAGTCCTGCAAAGGTTCCTGCTCTCAGTGGAGCAGCACCCCCAAGGCCTCCTCCCTGGAGACTCTTTGCCTTCATTTGAGTCCTCAGTGTCCCCAGCTGAGCCACTCCTCTTGAACTCAGTTGGCTGACCATAGCTCCCCACTGACTCAGTCCTGGTAGTGCAACCCCTTTCCCTGGTGTGCCACACTTCTAATTCCCTTCCTAAAACCATAGCCACTTCCACCCAGGGGCTGGTGGAGGGGGGACCCAATCCTGCTCACTGCTCCAGGTCCCAACCCAGTGACTCTAAGTACAGCAGCCTTGAGCTGCATCCCTTTACTAATTGCTGCTCTGCATTTCCCTGGGCCACTTCCCCATAGCCTATCTTAGTTGAATCCAGGCAACCAGCCAGCTGGTCCTTCCTCACTCCCCTGGTCCCTGCCAGTAACTACATACTTAGTCCCAGTAGCCAGTCAGGAGCCATGCTCAGGCTTCCAGCCAGCCAGCCGCTCCCATTTTCCCCACTCCCTGCCAGCAGCAGACTGAATTCACTCTAGGCCTGCAGCTCCTTTTATACCAAGCTGACAGGCCCTGATTGACTTCTCCCTGCAGCCTCTTTGCTGATTGGTTGCATCCCACGCAGCCACTCCAGGCAGCTTGGAGGACCTCTCTACTGCCCTTTTTGCGGCAGAATATGGCAGGGCTGTGAGGCCTCCAGTAGGGGGCCTCAGGGCCTAGTCCACCCCCCCCCCACACACACACTCTCTCTCTCTCATAACTTAGATGCCCCAGCATTCCTGGGGTAGGTAGCAAGTAGCCAGACTTCCAAAGAAAATGGAATTGATTATCATATTGAGTTACATGTCAGACATATCCACCTTAATTGGAAATTACTTGGGAGTATATTTCTCTACCTATTTGGAGTGCTATAAAGGATACATGTTTGAGAAGTGCAGAAGCTATTGTCAGAAACCTCCAAGGGAAGCCTGTTAACAAATAAAATGTATCATTCTCATGGTTTTCTTTCTTAGAGTTTTATCCTGCTGCCCACCACCATAGTATCTAAGTGCCATCCACATAAAAACCCATAGCAAAGACCCTTAGGATCTGTTAGAAAACTGTGTAATAAATGATGTTAGTCAAATATATATAGTAAATAGTGTTGGAGAAATGAATATTATATATAGTTTTATAAGAAAATATAAAGGAACTTTTGATTTTTGTAGGTCTCTCTGTTGACGCAGCATTTCAGAACTTAGCTGAAACGGTTTCACAGTTGTGTAAATCATGAAATCTCATTTGTGTGTCTCATCTATACATTCCTTGGTCTGTGCTAACAGTAGGGTGAAGCAGAGTTTCATAAGGGAACTGTAAGCTCCAGCTGCTCGCATCCCTCCTATCAAGACAAGCTAATAAATAAAAACCCAAGGCCACAAAAACAGACTAGTAAGAAAAAAAACACCTCAGTGGAGCCAGTGTGGTTGACAGCACAGACTAGATGTCACAAATAGACAAAGGTAAGTTTTAGCAGGATAAACAAAAATGTATTAGTTTAGGTTAGTTATCGTGATTTATGCATGAAAACATTTTCATTAAGGGATTAGAATAGATACGTACACAGATGAGGTAATTTAATAAACTCAGTCTGCAAAGTAATGGAATAGGAGATAAAAAATAGGTGATTGACAACAAGAGATTCGAAAAGACATGGACCAAACTCAGAGACAAGAAATTTGAAAAAAATCACCCTGACCCCAGAAGAGGTAACTTGATTAGTTATCTTTCTCACCATGTATATATAATTCATAGGTGGTAACAGCATTGTCTTAAAATGTACAACATAAAGGCTAAAAGAAACTGTTTAAGTCTAAATGGAAGTGGAACTTCTTTTTCATCCAATAGGAATTAATGGAGTCTCTGGCACATGTTCCTTTTCAGGATAAAAAGTTTGGGCTGAAGTTTTTGTCTGATTAACAAAATCGAAATAATTTCCTTTTTTTGTTTGTTTCTTTTTGAGTGCACCCACAGGAGCAGCTTTTCCATTGACAGTGAGCAGTGCACCATAGGGAGCTATCCCACTGTGCAGCTGGCCACAGGGTGTTTTGGGAAGGGTTTGCAATGCCTCATGGGGGCAGGTTCAGCATCACATGATGCACATTTCTTAATCCCATCATTCCATGGGCATCCTACTAGCCGCTTTTCAACTGCCTGGTAACCTGCTAGCCAGCGATCTGTGTCAGAAAGCATGGTTCCTGCACTGCTCTTCATAGAATCACAGGGTTGGAAGGGACATCAGGAGGTCATCTACGCCAACCTCCTTCAGTCTTGGGCTGTGCGTTTTGAACACAAGGCTACAAGAGGAGCTCAACGAGGAGGCTATTCACTACTACCCTGACACCTCTTGGCCTTGTAGAAGCAGCACGTCTGTAGCTATGCACTAAAGGCAACTATTTGCCTCCCTTGCCTTCTTCTATTACTGTTGCAGCTCTTTTTTACATGGCACAGATGCATGTCCCTAACGTAGCCCTTCTTCTCCATACCCAAGCAAGTTCCTGTGGCTGGAGTGGAGCCGTTACTGCCATCTCCTCTCCTCACAGACCCAGGAGTTCCACCACTTCCTGTGTACTCCAGGTAGGAGCGAGTTTGCTGTGTGGAGCCGGTCTGCTCATCTGGGCAGTTGCTATATGAGCTCTCCACACCAAGCAGACAGGAAAAGCAAGTTCAAAACTTCCGGGGGCTTTTAACAGGGGAGAGGTTTTCACCTGTCTACCTGGATGCAGGGCAGCAGAGTGCAAAACGGTGACCAGAGTGGCCATGGTGGGAACTGTGGGATACCTCGTGGAGGCCACTTAAGGCAACGTAAGCAACGCAGTGTTTACACTGACACTGTGTTCGCTCTAACTACGTCAACCTAAGCTCCACGCCTCTCATCGAGGCAGTTTTATTATGTCAGCACAGAAAGCAAATTAAAATGACAGGACGAGCATTGCAATGTGTTCATCTCTATAGTTAGGTCAACGTACACTGCCTTATGTGGACAAAACTGTGTAGTGTAGACATGGTCTTAGTGATGCAAGTAAAGTCAGATGCTGCATTCAAAAAGAGATCAGGTATGACTGTCTTTATCACTGTCTGATCTTCCATTCATGTTCGACTTGGGTGGGTAAACTACTACTGAAAAGTCTCTGGCTGTAAGTGAATCTTGGACCATGTCTACACGATACAGTTTTGTGTAGTGTGGATGCGCTCCGCTGACACAAGAAGCATAGTGTGGACATGCAACAGCAGTTTAATTACAGTGGTGGCTGTACATTGATGTGACTTAAGTCGACTTAACTTTGTAGTGTAGACAGCCTTAGAATATAAAATCTTAACAAAAATTCTCTGTAGTTTTACACAGTGACGGATAAAACAAGCATGTAAATGAAGTTACCATTCCTGAAATGGTCACTTTTCAAAAGGTGAGAGTGCTGAGAACTAGGATACTGTGAAATACATTTAAACAGGAGCAGATTAGCAGGACTAAAGTTGTAGGGGGTTAACATCCCCAAGTTGTTTGATGAAACTGTGGAGTTTCTAGGCCAAATAAAAACTCAAAAGCTAACTCTTTAGTTTAGCAGAATGTAATTGAAATGGTCTGATCTATCACAATATTAGTGATAGTGTCTAGATGCATAAATTTATTTTTCTTGAGCTGGCACAAACAATTTTACAGGAGCATGTTACAACGTATAAAAATCAGACAGTCAAAGAGAAATCGGAGTACAGTGTAGATACAAATCCTTCACATCCAGACTGAAACAAATTCAGAACAGCTTTTCATTGCTCCTGTTAATGATTTAGTCTTAATTTAGGGTATATACCAAAGATATGTATTTGTTCCTGGAAGAAATATAGAAATTCTGCTTGTTGCATGTGACTATGTCATTATCCAAAAAGAAAGTTTTAGCTTTGAATAAAGCTAATATTGAATGTGTTTATAGCGTTTTACTGATTTTCAGTTTTAGAATAAATAATCTCGTCAAAATGCATACTGGAGAACGTGAGCATCAATCCCACTTCCTCAACAGACACACTAAGAAAACATGCTACCCTGTGAGCTAATTCCCCTTTTCTCAAAAGTATTCCAAAGCAGTTTGTAAACAGAAAACTGTGTGCTAATCCAGTGTATGATATTCTACTCTAACAGTTCATATTTCAACTGTACATAACTTCAGTGTTATTGCTGTTGTGTTGGTCTTTCTACTCACAACAGAAAAAAATGTACTGTTTATCTAGCTTCCAACAGTAGACAGTAAAAGTTTTTAATATGTTGCAAAATACCTTGTTCGCCTCAGTAGGCTCAGTCCTTTTTAGCCTTGGAGACTCAGGTTTGGGGCAAGGCAAATCCTTATAGGTGGCACAGGCTCCTGCTACTCCTCTCCTCAGTCAGTCCCTTGTGCTTGTTTTCCTTTCCTTCCGGGGAGCGAGTGCAGCCTCCCTACTGGGAAGGTCTGGTGTCTTGCTGCAAACAGCCTACTGGCAACTTCCCTGCTCCCCTCACTCTCCCCCTCCTACCACCCAGAGAAGGGTTTGAAAAGGTCCCAAGTAGTTGGAGTCAGCTGAACCTAATTGGTTCCCTAGCAACCCCTTTTCCAGCGGAACCTTATTGCCCCTTGGTTCTCTCTCCTCAGTGGATAGGGAGGGGCTTTTCAATTCCCTGGGACTAATTACTACCCCCCTTTTGTAGCTGTTTGTCCTGAGTTTACCACAAATATTATTTACTTATTTATTTACAACTGCAGTATTTAGTATTTCATTTTGGAATTAAGCGATGGGGGAAAAATGAGAACAGCAGAAAAGAAGGTTTTTGGGATATGTGTAATCGTTTAAAGAGTTCCGATTACGTTTTAGAGTTATTTTTATTAAATAATCAATGGGACAAATCATTTTGTATTAATTGATTTCCCAATAATAAAAATCAAGTAATTAATTGTGTTTTAATAGCTTTGTTTGTGTATGAGACTTCTTCAGATAAATAAATATTAATTGCATTTTCTTCTGTTTGTTGTACATACAAGTCTTGAAAAATAAGAAATGCAAATTAAAACAAAAAACATCACATACAAGAATACCGAAGAGTAAAGAAAAAAAGTTTTGTAATTAATTGCTATTTGTTCCCTTCCCTGACACAGCCAAAAAAAATGTTCATGGAGAATGCGGGCATCGATCCCGCTACCTCTCACATGCTAAGCGAGCGCTCTACCATTTGAGCTAATTCCCCAGCTGTATGAGCCATGGAGTAGGTTATTCATAAAATGTTTTCAAGCAGTTGTCCTCAAATACTGCAAGCTCTCCAATCAGAGAATAAAATAGTGTCTGATGATTCACCATCTAGCACTAGCAAGGACTCCCAGATACTTACTCAGCCTACTCAGAAAGTACAGTTCTTTCAAAGACTACAATGTTTCTGTCACCTCTGAGAGGCTGTGTCATCAAGCTGACCAACTGTGATCTTCACCTGCTCTCATCCTTTTGTCTCTTCAATTCCTTTTTCCACATTCAAAATGGAGTGTTCTATTGTTTAAAAGGTTTCAGAGTAACAGCCGTGTTAGTCTGTATTTGCAAAAAGAAAAGGAGTACTTGTGGCACCTTAGAGACTAACCAATTTATTTGAGCATGAGCTTTCGTGAGCTACAGCTCACTTCATCGGATGCATACCGTGGAAACTGCAGCAGACTTTATATATACACAGAGAATATGAAACAATACCTCCTCCCACCCCACTGTCCTGCTGGTAATAGCTTATCTAAAGTGATCAACAGGTGGGCCATTTCCAGCACAAATCCAGGTTTTCTCACCCTCCACCCCCCCACACAAATTCACTCTCCTGCTGGTGCTAGCCCATCCAAAGTGACAACTCTTTACATAATCAAGACGGGCTATTTCCTGCATAAATCCAGGTTTTCTGGATGGGGGTGGGGGGGATGTGAGAAAACCTGGATTTATGCAGGAAATAGCCCGACTTGATTATGTAAAGAGTTGTCACTTTGGATGGGCTAGCACCAGCAGGAGAGTGAATTTGTGTGGGGGGGTGGAGGGTGAGAAAACCTGGATTTGTGCTGGAAATGGCCCACCTGATGATCACTTTAGATAAGCTATTACCAGCAGGACAGTGGGGTGGGAGGAGGTATTGTTTCATATTCTCTGTGTATATATAAAGTCTGCTGCAGTTTCCACGGTATGCATCCGATGAAGTGAGCTGTAGCTCACGAAAGCTCATGCTCAAATAAATTGGTTAGTCTCTAAGGTGCCACAAGTACTCCTTTTCTTATTGTTTAAAAGCAAGCACATCTGATTACTCTCATTGCAGGCTATATTTTGACCCTAGAAATCTTCACAGCATTGCTTTAACTGGTTTCTTGAGCACTGAGGTTTACCAACATGCATCTTATTCTCAGAATAAAACACAATGTAACAGTTAGCGTCACTGGGTTAATATTCTTTGATCAATAGAAAAATCTGCAACCACTCTCAGTCAGTCTCCCCAGCCACTACTATCACAAGACCACAGGAGGGGCTCTCTTTTTGGGAATTAACATCTCAATTACAGTGGTTGCACAAGAAAAGTTTCTTCTATTTTTGAAAAGACATGCCAGTTTGAAAGACATTCTATATTATTTAAGATAGAGAATACTACGAGCACACAGTTAATGGATTGACTAAATGTAATTGTAAATGAGATATCATCATTGAGCAGGTCCCTGGCCCCACACCCAGGGCCCTGCCCCGCCTCTTCCCACCCCTGCTCCACCCCCGCTCTGCATCTTCCCGCTCAGTTCCGCCCCCTCCCTCAAGCACACCGTGTCCCAGCCTCCTGCACGCCACAAAACAACCATTCACAGCAGGCAGGAGGCGCAGGGACGGAAGGGGAGGCACTGATCCGCTGGGCCCGCCAGCAGGCGGGAGGCGCTGGGGAGAGTTAGGGGGAGCAAATAGTGGGGCTGCTGGTGGGTGTTGGGCATCCACCATTTTTTCCCCTTGGGTGCTCCAGCTCCACCCCACCCACGGAGTCAGCGCCTATGGACCAGGTATGTTTCCAGTGCGGTCCCACAATGATCAATTCTTGGACCTACACTATTTAAAATTTTTATCAGTAACCTGGAAGAAAACAAAATCATCACTGAAAGTTTGCAGATGAGACAAAAACTATAAAAATAAAAAAATAATGAAAATAATGAAGAGGTAAATTGGGCACAAACAAACAATATGCATTTTAATACGGCGAAATGTAAATGTATTCTTCGAGGAACAAAGAATGTAGGCCATACTTACAGGATGGGAGATTCTATACTGGGAAGCAGAGACTCTGAAAAGGATTGGAGATTGTGGTGGATAATCAGCTGAACGAGGTCTCAGTATTAGATATGAAAATGCTCACATTCCATGACAATTGAACACATAGTTTACAGAAGAGTAAAATAATGTTAAATAATGCTAATCTGTTCCACCTCATAGTTAGCTGTAACATTGAGTACCTTTCCCAGAACTGAAGAACTTGAAAGCTTGTCTCTTTCACCAAAAGAAGCTGACACAGTAAGAGATTACCTCACTCTTTTTGCCTCTTTGATATAATGTTAAAGGTGTTTTTATGGACACCAATTTCTCTTGGAATTGCCACACGCCTCCTGGTCACCTTGCTTTTTCCATGCTATAAGAACAGACACATGACACAACCCTCTGCCCTAACCATATTTGCAAATCGGATGACCTGATTAAAAAAATCATACCTGACATAGCTTTTACAAAAATAATATTTATACCTACTATAACTCAACCTATTATGCCTCAACTCAGCTGAATGGCATTATCCTTTGTACTGGTTTCAAAGTGTGAACATTCTTTCAGTACTTATAAAAGAAAATAATGTGTGCTGTCAAAATTATGTTTATCTTCCATAACCAGTTAAAAAATATAATTCAAGCATATTGTGCACACCCCTTTCTTAAAATGTGGTGGATTAATTTAATATGTACATGTATTTTGATCCCTTATAAAAATGTTAAGAGCAGGATGCATCTAGATTTTAAAAAGAAAATAAGGACAAGTGTTTAGAGGGGTGAAATATCAGAGACAAAAATCACAAGCAACAAGTGGCAACTCTTGCTGTCCTTTTATTTAATTTTTTCAGCTGTCAAGAATTACCTCTCTCGTGTGCATGCACCAGTGATAATCTTCAAGAAAAGAGAATATTACAAAACCAATCTTTCCACAAAACAAAACCCCCAAAAAACCACTTTATAAAATTAGAAAGCCTCAAGAAGTAACTTAAAATATGCATATTCTTCAGAACTGAAAAAATGGGTCCTTTTGAAATAAATATTCTCTGATTTAAAAAAAAGGTACTGGAGAATGTGGGCATCGATCCCACTACCTCTCGCATGCTAAGCGAGCGCTCTACCATTTGAGCTAATTCCCCTTCCTAGGGGAAAAAAATCAGGTCTCTCTCAGTCACTGTTTTCTACACCTCATTACCAGAATGACTCAGCAGAAATGACACTGCAATGTGATCAGCCACCATAAATTCTGAGTTTCAAGCACAAGTTATTTCAGAATGAAACATTCTGCTTTGCAGCCAAGAGTAAGAAAACATAGTTCAGATTGTTAGCTGACTGGTAGTGGGACTAAAACCCATATTCTTTACCACAACAGACTCCAATGAGACTGCAGAAATTGTTTATTTTAGGACAAGTCCTGAGATCTTTACAAGCAAGCAAAAACAAACTGCTTTGGATTTTATTAATCTGAGTTTTGCTTCAGTAAAATATGAGTCAAGAGCTCAGCATCTGACTGTTTACAAATTATCCAACTGAGCGGTAACTGGATCACACGCCTTTTCAAAGAGGTCTGCGTATCCAAACAAGCTGTAGACTCATCTGCACAACTGAACAGTTATGACACTTAAGCTGTTTCATGTTGCTTGGACTTAGAAATACAATAAATGGACTGAACTATTTGTATTATGTCTTCATGGGATTTAAAACGATACAAAATTATACATCAACATTTCAAAAGCTACAGGCAAGTAAAAAGCAAAAAGATTTACAAAAGCTAAATCCTGAACTGTTCCACGTCTATTCCCCTTAGAGATGTTGTGGCTTCTTGTATATCTATGTTTTCCTTTAGATGAAACAAATTCCTCTCATATATTACATTCATCATTCATATATTCTCATATATTACATATCATTCATCTTCTAATTGAATTCTTTGAGTTCTTTGGAAGTAATTTCTGTCATATCAACATACCAATCTCTTAAAATTAGGACTCGAAAGGTTCTCCAAGCCTGAAGTATCAGTCTCTTGCATAACCCAAGATAATTGCAATTCATCTTGAAAAGATTTTTGTAGTCCTATTTACTGATAAAACCTCATATAGCAAATATTTCATTTCATATTGGACTCCTGGACACTTGTTTAAATGTGTTCTACTTGGACAGTGAAGGGTTCTGGTAATATGGGAAACAGGATGGTAATTTGTTATATTATTTGGCAATATATTAGTACTAGAAATTCCTGGTCAAATATTACCAATGTTTACTTCTGGGGCAATTCTAAGCCAAAAAGTTAAAAATTCTGCACATATTTTAAAATTCTGCATATTTTATTTCGCAAAATAACACTATATAATCATACCAGTTTCAACTATTTTGGTAATTTATTTCAAAATACCTGTCAGCAATTATGTCTGTAACAATACAGACAAAAAAATCCCCCCAGCAGAAGAGAGTTAAAGAAACCCATATGACAACTCAGTGCCTGTTTCTCTGCTTCTTCCCCCTCAGAGCCCAGCCAGGGAGCCAGATACTACACCGCTCCCCCCAGAGCCCAGCTGCAGGGCGCCCCCAAGTCCAGACACTCGCCCCCACCTCTCGCAGCCAAGCTGCGCACCCCTCCCCAGATCAGACACTCGCACCCGCTTGCCTCCAGAGCCCAGCTGCGGGGTGACCCCCCAGCCCAGACACTCACACCCGTTCCCCCAGAGCCCAGCCACAGGGTGCTCCCAAGGCCCAGACACTTGCACCCTTCCCCCAAAACCCCAGCTGCGCCGCGCCACCCCCCCACCGCCCAGACACACACACACCCTTTCCCCAGTGCCCAGCTGCAGGAGTAAGTATTATAGAAATATACTGAATCATAAAGTAGCGGATGAGTCAGAATTAAATTTGTAACATATGCCTTTCTTGTACAGTTGTGCTTGGATAGTTTTTGGCTAGAGTTTCAGAGTATTCGTTATTGAAAATGAAGAAAGAATTCATACATTCAGAACTGGGTGAGATTGCACGTGCAGTTCTGCTCACTGACTTGGTGTTCCAGCTCTCTGAAAAAAAAAAAAAAAAAGAGTCAGAGGTCAGTTTCAGAAAGGAGGATTTCCCTCCCTTTTGCTTACAATTATAAGGCATGACTATTCTCACATTGGTGTAAAAAGAATAACTCTTTACAACAATTTTGTTACTTCAGATTCTAATCACATACTGATGTATCTTAGATCATTAGCCTTTCTTTGCCATCAGGATAAATGGGACACTAAAAGAGGCTGTGATGGGATGAAGCAAGGATGGAAGGGGTGTGTATTGTGGGATGGGGTCCTGGATTTTTACTTACTTCACATTCATAGTTTGTATAGGAATGGGAACTTTGCCAGCCTACTGTGCTTTGACGCTGTAACACATGTGACGCTGATGTCCACAAAAATCAAATTTCCGGCTCCTTCTCTGCTTCACTCCTCTACCTCCTTGTTGTCAGTGCCATCTATCCTCTTTGTTTACACATTTGGGATTGTCCAGGCTAAACCTAAAGCACTTGGACAGGTATTTGCTAATTCAAAGTATCTATTATTAATTATTTATAGAAAAACTACGGTGTGTGTTCACTTAACATGTACAATGAGAAAGAAGTAGCTGGAGAGCCAAATAGCTGTGAGTTTGTTTAACCCTTCCCCCTCCCAAAAAGGGAAACTTGGGAATTTTGTTTCTGTCCTGAATAAAGGAGGAATGCAGATGTGGGAAAGAGTTTAGGGTGATTTTATTTGTTTGCTTTGACCCAGAAGAAAGAGGGAATTAAGGAGTTTTGCTTAATCCTGAGAAAAAAGAATCGATGAACTCCACTGTTTCTCTGACCCTGGAAAGGGGGTACTTTAGGACTATATTTATTACATGCCCGAAAGAAAACACTTCTTGTTTCAGTTTCCTTTCTTGATTTGACTGAGATTCTTTATGGCAGAAGGACTACTCACATGTAGGGACATTCCATATATTCCCCCTCTTTTCCCACTGCCTCTCCAATATTCAGAATACTACCAGTGAGCACATTAACTGAACTCCAGTCTTTGCAGGATAGCTGGGTTAGAGCCTGAATATGTATATTTTCCCCTGATAAGTGGGATTACCTTTGTTCTTTTGTAATACTCTGAAATTACCCCTCGGACACTGATTTAAAATAGATTCTGTAGAACCAAATACTTAAATAAAACTCAACTCCTCCACTTTCCATGAAACATAAAATTCATGGGACGACATAGTAGATTTTAACTCTTTTCTGTATGGGGGAGGGAGCCTTACACGCTAACTCAGATCTTTGCCATGATCAAAGAAACAGACGTTAAAGATGGAGGCCTATTAAACACCTAATCCTGCACTCATTGAGGTTGATGGATTGTACCCTACCGACAGTATATTCTTCAGAGCTTTGACCAGCCTAGTTTTGCCACCAAGACAGCTGCGAAATTTTACAGTAGTTTTCCCAGAGAGAAGTCCCTATTCTCACCTGTCTGTCCTCAGAATTAGGGTTGGACTCCTTATTGCTCTTTTTCCCCAGTATAGGTCTGTGTCTCAGAGGTTTCAGTCTCACTCTCCTGTCCTGACAAGTTCGCAACGACCGAGGTATTGTGGCATAAGGGCTATCAGACACTAGCAAAAGGAAAAAAATATGAAAGGAATTAGCAAGGGACAAAGGTTTGACTGGAAATCTGAAATGCACATGTAATATATAGGTGCATGTGTCCCATTGTGAGATGGTTATGAATATAACCATCCACAGAAAGGGAAATTTAGGTTAGACATTAAGGCCTGGTCTGCACTGGTGGGGGGGATTGATCTAAGTTACGCAACTTCAGCTAAGTGAATAATGTAGCTGAAGTCAACGTACTTAGACCTACTCACCGCAGTGTCTAGGGTGAGTCGACTGCTGCTGCTCCCCCGTCGACTCTGCCTGCGCCTCTTGTGGCGCTGGAGTACAGGAATCAACGGGAAAGCGCTCGGGGCTCGATTTATTGTGTCTAGACTCAACGGGATAAATCGATCCCCGCTGGATCAATCACTGCCCGCCGATCCCGCGGATAGTGTAGACATACCCTAAGAAAAACATCTTATCTCTAAGTGTAGTTAAGCACTGGAACAAATTACGTAAATTGTGGAATCCCTGTCATTGGAGGTTTTTAGGAGCAGGTTAGCCAAACATCTGAAAGGGATGGTCTAGATCAGTGCTACTCAAAGTAGTGGTCTGCGCACCGGTGCCGGTCCACAAGCCATCGGCTGTCGATCTGCGTGCACATCGGAAAAAAAATTGCCGGTCCCCCATATCAGATAGCTTGAGAAGCACTGGTCTAGATAATACTTAGTTCTGCCTCAGTGCAGGGAACTGAACTAGATGTGCCTTCCAGTCTGACATTTTTATGATATTAAGGTGGCAATGGGATTGGAGGGATCAGGACAGACTGCAAACCTAATTCTGGCCCTCCAATAAGAGCACCACATCCCTCACCACTTGCTCTGTAACATGCTTCACAGCATCAGAGCTCCTTTGTTCCAGTGCAGTTCCATCTCAATCATTTTACAGTTTAAACAACACAAAAATCCACGCCTTTCTCCTTTTCTTGTTACACATCCACAGTAAGAAGCATTGCACCCAACCCTCTCTCTATTACATTTTTCTACACTCTGCCATGCACTGGAATTTGGAACCCTCCGAATCTTGTTGCCAGAGAATCTGGCACACTTTAGAGTCTGAACGACATATAAAGCACCCAATGATTTAACTGAGAAGAGCCCAGCAGAGACACAAGGCCCAAGTTCATACTTAAGATAATATGGTAATACAGTAATAGTTTTAGATTTAATGCATATCCACTTCCCTCCCTGCCACCCAGTACAATAATAAAATGAATATAAATCAAGGGAAACCAACTTGGGAAAAATGTCAGGAGGAAAAAGAAGGGGATGGAAATCTCTGGAGGTGGCATGAAAGCCCAGGGGTGAGCTGGAAGACCACTGGGTAGTCAGGGAACAGGAGGAAAAGTCACAAGCAGGCACCCTCGTAGTGATAAGCACTCTAAACTTGACCTCACTTTTCCATCTGCCAAATCCAGTATCACCAACTTCAAGAGAGCAAAATTCATGAGTGAGAACCCCCAAAATCATGAGATTGGCCTGAAAAATCATGACTATAAAAAAATCCATGATATTGTGTTTTTTAGGTCATTCTCTTCATTTTTGAACCCCCCCCCCATCCCCAGGGTGTGTGCATGTGACAATTAGTGTTGCCCGCTCTCCCGCATGTACTAGATAACATGATTTTGGCCCGTGCTGCAGGTGCTCTCACCCCCACATCTGCCTGTCTTCTACCCAGCAATTAATCCTGTCCTCCAGTCCATCAGTTATGTTCCCCACCCAACCTCCCTCAATTCAGTCCCCAGCTACCATCATCACTACCCCATCAGTTCTATCCCCGCTACCCCATCAAACCTCACTGCCCATAGCTCACCCTTTCATCACTCACTCCATCTGCTCAGAACCCACCATCAATACCGTCCCCCACCCCATCAGATCCCACCATACTCACTTCGGCCCCCCTGCAGCCCCCAGGCCATAGTTCAGCCCTCCCAGCCTCACCTCTGCTCCTCTTAGGGTTCTTCACCCTCCCCAGGCTTCGGGGAGCTGCAGTGGGGTCCCCTCTCCCACATCCCAGGCTGACAACCAGAGCCCCGCTGCACAAAATCCTGAGATTTAAGAGTTCTATTGTGAGATCATGAGTAAGGCTTAATTTTGCTTAGAAATCGCATCTCTCATGATAAATTCATGAGAGATGGCATGTCTGCAAATCCTCCTGCAATGACAAGCACTTCCAAATCCCCTTTCCCTTGCGGCCAGAACTGACAAGTACTCCAACTTCCAAACCTTACATACTCCTTCCTCCCATTCTCAATTTGACCTACTTTTTCCACACCCTGCAGCTGTGCCCCTAGAAGAAAGGTGTTCTCATTTTCCATATCAAAACATGGTCAGCTAAGGAGAGAAGCAAATTAAAGTGATTATGCACAGTGAGAAAATAATCGTTCTTACAGCTGGCAGTATCACTCAGGCTGTGTAGCGATTTCAACAGTTGGCTGGTGGGAAGCCCTATTAGCCGAGAAGCCTGGCAAAAATAAGTAAGACCATTGCACTTTCTATTCGGTGAGGTCTTCGGGTAGTCAGTGGGACTCTTCTGCTGAAAGCTCCTCCAGAAGTTTCTTTGCTTTATCACATAATAACTAGGAAAATAAAACTCAGTTACTATACCCTGAGGATGAAACCATCAACGCACCATGGACCAAGAGCAATTTTTTCAAAAGTGCCAGAACGACTTGGGCTTCTAAGTCTAATTTCTAAAAGTCACTTAGGTTCCTTTGGCTATTGGCACCCAACTATATAAATGGGAAACATCCAGATCTGCCACAGACTGTCTGCACAATAAAATACTGGATCTTGTGTTAACGATTTCATAGCAATTAACCAGCAATTCCCTTCCTGAGTATTAAATATTTCTGTATACCCTCATAGATCATGAATTGTGACCATTACTAAGATGCAGTGATAAATAAATGTGAACAGATTTTTTCCCCCTTAATTCTCCCCCCTTGATTTGTTTCAGGCGTTTTTTGTATGAAAACAATAGAAAGATTATATTAAAAATATCTGTGTTGAGGAGATCAGCAGAGGGCCAGAATAAAATGGCTGCCTACAGGCTGAGCTTTGAGGGGATAGCAAAGGAATCTGTCTCCACTGACCCCCAAAACCTACTAAATTCCACAAAAGAAACGCACAGAGTTGCAAGGATGGATTTGCCAAGAAAATCAAAAAATTCAAAAAGATACCTCACTGAAAAGAGTGTTTTTGGCTCACAGCTTGGAGAGACCTCTCAGACTCCACATGAAGACTTTGCAGCCAAATCAGACAGAAATGCCAGGGCTAAGAAAACTCAAATGGGAACCAAAACAGACGTTCTGGAGATGATCTCTGAGTTTAAGGCCATGAGAGATGATCTGATGAACAACTTCTTGCAGTAAAGAAGGAAGTTGAAAACTTGGAAGAGCAAGTCACTGTGCTAGAGACTGGCCTCAGAGAAGCAAGTGAGAGAAAAACAGAGCTGCAGAGCCACAAGGCACTGATGGAATACACAGAGAAAGCGAAATGCAGCTTAAATTAGTTGATATAGAAAACAGATAGAGAAGGAACAACATCAGAAATATAGGGGCTGCCTGAAACCACTGAAGGAGGAAGCCCAATCTGGTATGTAAAAAACTTTTAATTGTGGAGTTGTTACATCTGAGCTGTCTGGAAGAGGTAAAAGTGGAGACAGAACATATGGCACTGCTCCCCCTGCCTGGGCCTCATAGATTCATACACTTCAAGGCCAGAAGCAACCATCATAATCATTTAGTCTTACCTCCAGCACATCGCAAGCATCAGAGCCTCACCCATCCACTCCTGCAAGAGGCTCATATCTTCTGGCTCAGTTACTGAAGTACTCAAATCTTCATTTAAATATTTCAGGTTACAGAGAATCCACAATTTACTCTAGTTCAAACCAGCAAGTGACTCAGGCCCTATGCTCGTAATAAAAAACCTATACACCTAATTGTGAAATTTTACAGTTAGGTATATAATTGATTTAGTTGATCTTGGTCCTGCTTTGAGCAGGGGGCTGGGACTGTATCACCTCCTGAGATCTCTTCCAACCCTAATCTTCTATGAATCTATGATTCATGATTATTAGCAGAAAAAAATAAAATATTAAAAAAGCCAGAGAGCATTCAGAGCTCATGCTCCAAGGCCACAAGCTGCAATTTTTCCATGATCTCTCCGCCCTAACTTTAAAAAAAGAGGAGAGAGCTGGGGAAAATGACAGCATCACTTAAGAGGGCAGAATTCTGCTACAAATGGGAATTCCCATTTAAACTCTTATTCAGCTTCCAAAATTAGCATTTTACACTAAAAGTGGCAAAAAGAGTCCTGTGGCACCTTATAGACTAACAGACGTATTGGAGCATGAGCTTTCATGGGTGAATACCCACTTCATCGGATGCATGTAGTGGAAATTTCCAGAGGCAGGTATAAATATGCAAGCTAGAATCAGTGATAATGAGGTTAGTTCAATCAGGGAGGATGAGGCCCTCTTCTAGCAGTTGAGGTATGAACACCAAGGGAAGAGAAACTGCTTTTGTAGTTGGCTAGCCATTCATAGTCTTAAGGATTAAACAAAGACTGAATGGCAGACATCCGGAATGAACAACTGAACAGTAACTATGCTAATGTTTTAAAGCAAATAGTATGAAGGTTGCTTTAATCGAGGTGATCAGTAAAGCGTTCTTCTGTATTTAATATGTGGAGGAAATAAAGGACTATAAGGGGGGGAATACCAAGGATGGAGGAAATAGAGAGGGGGTGGGGAGGAACCATTAGGGGTACTGCGTAAATCCTTCTCGTAACTCAAATGATCAGATAGGAATTTATCCATAAGGGCGAGGGTCAAGGTCCTTTAGGTGAAGATTGTACCTCCATTGGATTGCAAGAGAAGTAGTCCAAGTGTTCATGACAGGGTAGTACAAGGGTTTAGGGTTCAGAAAAGCACAGTTATCTGGGGGCTGTTTTACATGTTATGCTGGTATTTTATTTATGAAATTAGAGTAAAGGTAATGCAGGAGAGGAGAGAGGATTAATATGAGAAATAGATATGAAACTTTATGAACAAAAAACATGTCATCAAGCAACTGAAGAATCACAATAATTTCTAGTTTTTCAGGACACTAGTTACTCTCAATGGTTCTTCCTTTTAAAAATGATATCTTCGAATGTCAAAGGGCTAAATAATGTCATTAAAAAACAAAGTCCTGGTAGAACTGAAAAAACCCTCAGATTATTCTACTTCAAGACACTCCTGTTTAGGAGTGGCAAATAATGGGCAGGAAAGGTTACTGATTTCAACAGACTTTTTGCTTCAGCTTAAAAATAAAAAATATATATATATATATTTGCATACATGGCTGATGAATGCACTGATGCAAACGGGCATCAAGTATTACGTCATTGTGTACGTTATCTTGATGTCAGTAGGCCAGCAGATGCATTTCTAGATGTCCAAGTTATAGAAGATACATCGGTTGCGTCTGTGACAACCCACATCTTGAAGTGTTAAATGCTTGTCAATTGGACCCCAAACGGATGGCTGCTTGTGCATTTGATGGAGCTGCAGACTTCTCTGAAAGACATGGTGGAGTACAAGCTTTGCTCAGAGAAAAGTATAACCCTAATCTTTCCTATACACACTACAGAGGCCATCTTCTCCAACTAGTGCTAGTTCGAGCTGTAGACTCTTCAAAAGACATTTTAAAAGCTATAAATGTAATGTCTTCATTATATTCTTTTTTCAGCAAGAGTCCAGAAAGACTGAATATCCTGGAAAATACAGAAGATACACTGGGACTGAAGTTCAAATTAGTCCAACTTGAGAAAACCCTCTGGCTTTCTCATGCCTTGGCTGTTGTCTTAAAATTACTCCAGCTGTTATTACTGGCTTTGGAAAGTATCTACCAAGATGGGATGGATCTAAGCAGCGAGGCTGGTGGACTACTTTTGCTACTATGTTCAGAAAAGACTATTGCCATTCTCTCTCTTCTAAGTCTACTGTTGAAACCACTTGGGTCATTAAACAATGCCATCCAGGCATCTGCTACAACCATAGTAGATCTTTGTCCAGCAATAGATCAATCAGAGAGCTATCCATTGAAAAAGTACTGGAAGAAGCAAAGACTTCAGTCCAGAAGTTGACTAATGAAGGCATTTATATTGAATCCTTAAGTGAAGAGGACAAGAAGTGTTTGTTAAGACAACTGAAAAAGTACACAGACTTGATTCTTAAAAATCTACAACAGCGACCTCTAGGGTCTACTCAACCTCTATGTAGCTTTTACAGATCCCTGTCTTATAAAACACCGACAGTTGAGTAGAGTAAGGCACTACCAGCAATGGGCAGCAATGGGACTGCCATGTGCTCAGGACAGAATACAGAATTTGAACACACAGTGGAATGTCATACAACAAATGAATGAAGATTTGACTTCAGCTTCTTTTTTTATCATCACTAGTGGCTCAACACGATCTTTGTGCTATGTTTCCTGCGATGAAAGAAGTAGAAATTCATCTCTTGCTACTCCCAGTCACAACAGCTACAGTTGCACATTCTTTTTCATCACTGAATAGAATTTTGTGTTCTGAAAGAAGTCGACTTCTGCCTGATCATGTGAATGAACTAACGAGCATATCAATTGAAGGCCTGGAAGTACCAGACACACGAGAAGCCACGAAAGATGAATGCATTGCATTCAAGAAGTTCATTAACAGAATTGTGCAAAATTATAAGAAACCAAGAAGGATGGAGATGTAATACTTCATAGAAGCCTTGAGTAGCGAACTTTAATTTGTGTGATGATTTTAAAACAGGAGTTAAATCTAATAAAATGGTCATGAAACATTTTTCAGTTTTTAATATGGTGCCATACAGTCCACCTTCACTCTCACCCCACATCAGCCCTGACCACCCCACCCCCCCCCAAGTAAATTCAAACACACACCCCCCCATTTCAATTCCTGGGAAAAACAGTGGGCAGATCTGATCAAACAGACTAGGGAGATAGGGAAGCAGGTAGGTACATCATTGGCGTTCTCGGTGCCAACAATTCAGTCTCCCAGATTGCTGGAGAGAATTGCACCCAGGGGAAGAGATTACATATTTTATTCACACCTCAGTTATACACTAGAACAGAGTTAATATTAATCTCTAAATCCTTAATGAAGCTGGCAAGAGCTACAGAAATTGGCAGCATTAAGATCATGTACCAGTGGAAATAACATCTGATCACTTGAATGGGTCCCAAAAGGTCACTTTTTTGAAAAATGAACTGCTTGCTTCTCCAAGATCAAGTTGCAGCAATTAAATGGGACAATGTTCAAAATTTTCAAATAAATGCCACAGACAATATAAAAAGAGGCCGTCTCTAGGTGGCAGGGAAAGCAGTATTTAGGCCTTCAGTTGATAAGCAGAGTCTTTCAATTGAAAAAAAAGAAAGGAGCTCAAGAACAAATAGAACTAGAACAGGAGATAAAAAGCTTACAAGACATTCATAAAAACACAGGTTAAAAAAACCCTATCAACCATTAACTAATATTAGGAGAAAACTGAACATATTGATAACAAATTCCACTGAAAAAACCCATAAGTATGCAAAGCACAAATTTTATGAAAAAGGAAATAAAGAGTAATAGACTATTGGCTGAAAAGCTTAAAGGGTTTCAAGAGCAATGTTTTATTCCACCAATTAAAAACAATCAGCTAAAAACAGTTACAAACTAATAAAATATGTGCTACATTTGCTTTTTTTTATAAAAATTTCTATACCTCAGTTACTCCGAGCTCTGAACTTATTTAAACATATCTGGAAGTAGAAGCTTGCCAAAGATAAGCAAAATTGATAAAGAAACTTCAGATAATGAAATAACAGAAGAAGAAATCCTACAGGCAATAGCAAGTATGAAAAATGGTACAACTCCAGGTCCTGATAGCTTTCTAGATGAATTTCACAAGGTTTAGGAGGTATTAGTGAGTTCCTTGAGAGGTACCTTCAACACTATTCTATTAGGGGAGGAACTTCCACAACCTATTAAAGAAGCTACTGAGGCTGTTGTCCATAAAAATGGAGAAGACCTCGTATAAGCTCATATCGCTGTTGAACCATGACAAAGATTTTAGCAAAACTATTTCCTAGGCAAATGCAGTCCATGCTCTTGGCTTATATAAATCCAGATCAAACTGGATTAATTAAGGATAGACAAATGTCAGACAATATTCAGAGAGTACTTGAAATCATCCATAATGCCAGATAAAAAAAATCAATATCTTTTGTTATCACTAAGGCTAAGATTTTGTCACAAATATTTTAGTAAAAGTCATGGACGGGTCATGGGCAATAAACAAAAATTTAGATGCCCCTGACCAGTCCCTGACTTTTACTAAAAATATCTCTGACAAAATGGGGAGGCGGGTTCAGCTCAGCACCCACTGCTGCTGGGGATCCTGGGTCCTTTACCGCTGCAATGAGTGAGAGCTCCGGGGTCCCCACCACAGGGCAGCTGAGCAGCTCTGGAGGGTGAGTGACAGCTGAGCAGCTCTGGAGGGCCCTCGCCACCCACAGCAGCATGGAGCTCGGGGTGGTTCCCCGCCACCTGGGGCAAGTGGGAGCTCCAGGATCCCTGCCACCCATGAGTTCCCCCGCCACTGGAGAGTCCCCATGCTGTTCCCTCTCTACCCCATGGAGAACAGAAAATGTCACGGAGGTCAATGGATTCCATGACTTCCATGACATAATTGTAACTTAGTTATCACCAGGCACAGAGAAAGTCTTTGATAGAGTAAAATGGACCTTTCTGTTTAAACTTCCTTCCCATGGACTTTGGCCCTCAGTTCATTAAATGCAGTTTACTCCAGCCCAAAAGCAGCTATTACACAGACAGACTAGGCAGGCATATCCAATGTTTTCTCTGCTGTTTGCACTGGCCATGGAGCCTTTTCTGCAGAGGATAAGGAACAACAAATCCATTGTAGGAATAAAATGTGCAGGTACACATCAGAAAAATCAGTATTTTAGTACTGCTTATCTTAGTAACTGTTGTTCTTTGAGATTTGTTGTGCACATATACATTCCACTAACAGTGTATATGCACCCAGTGCACTCAAGTCAGAGACTTCTGCCAGCAGTACCGCTAGGCAGCGCATGTACCCCGCTCTCCTCGTGCTCTTACATGAGGATATAAAAGGGGTATGTCCCCAGCCTCTCCCTCTGTTTTCGCACCGCTGTTCGTAGTATCCAAAGTGTCAGGAAGTGGGGAGGATTGTGGAATGTACATGTGCACAACACATCTCAAAGAACAACAGTTACTGTAAGGTAAGTAACCAGTATTTCTCCTCTCAGAGACTGTGCACATATACATATTAGGGCTGTAAAGCGATTAAAAAAAATTAATCATGCTTAAACACACTGTTAAATAATAATAGAAATACCATTTATTTAAATATTTTTGATGTTTTTTACATTTTCAAATATATTGATTTAAATTACAACACAAAATACAAAGTGTACAGTGCGCACTTAATCTTATTACAAATATTTGCACTGTAGAAAACAAAAGAAATCGTATTTTTCAATACACCTAATACAAGTACTGTAATGCAATCTCTTTATCATGAAAGTTAAACGTACAAATGTAGAATTATGTACAAAAAATAACTGAGACAAAAAAAAACAATGTAAAACTTTAGAGCCTACAAGTCCACTCAGTCCTACTTCTTGTTCAGCCAATTGCTCAGACAAACAAGCTTGGTTTCAATTTGCAGAAGGTAACTGTGACATTCTGTACCTCGGGGTAACACCCCCAGTGTTCATCCTTATATGACTGTATAGTATCTAATGCAAAGGTGTCTTCGGAAGGCCCATGATGTACTGAGCATTGTTGTTATGGTAATGTTATAGTAATCGTTGTTATAGTAATGTTATAGGCTGTAATTTCATGTATATATTTATGAGGCTGAAAATGTGTCCTCATGGCTTAAAGCAAGTCCAGGCAAAAACTTTCCAGAACCAGAGGGGCAGTTCACACCTCATCAGGGCGCGTATGGGACAAACCCAGCACAGTCTCACAGGAATAAAGAACACTGGCCTTGGCAACAACAAAGGATCTGCTGGACTCTCAAGTGAATCACCCCCCTTCCTTTGGTCAGTTTGGGACTGCGATGAGATAATGCTCATCTGACTCTGAAGGGGGGTGAGAGCCCAGAGGGAAGAAAGAACATGATAAAAGGGAGAGACTTTGCTATGCTCTTCCTCTCTCTTCCACCTACATCTACAGACACCACACCAAGCGAAAGAAGCACTAATCAAAGGGGAGAGCCTGACTGAAGGGCAACCAGCCAGCCTGTGGTGAGAAGCATCAAAGCCCTGGTCTATACTATGGGGTTAGGTCGAATTTAACTGCGTTAGGTCGATTTAAAAATGAACGTGTCTACACAACCAACCCCATTCCATCGACCTAAAGGGCTCTTAAAATCAACAGCTGTACTCCTCCCTGGCAAGGGGAGTAGTGTTAAACTCGATCCTGCTAGGTCAAATTTGGGGTAGTGCAGACGCAAGTCAACGGTATTGGCCTCCAGGAGCTATCCCAGAGTGCTCCAATGTGACCACTCTGGACAGCACTTTCAACTCCGATGCACTAGCCAGGTACACAGGAAAAGCCACGGGAAATTTTGAATTTCGTTTCCTGTTTGGTCAGTGTGGCGAGCTCAGCAGGACAGGTGACCATGCAGTCCCCCCAGAATCGCAAACGAGCTCCAGAATGGACCGAAAGGGAGACACTGGATCTGATTGCTGTATGGGGAGAAGAAACCATGCAGGCAGAACTCCGATCAAAAAGAAGAAATGCTAATATATATATATATATGCCAAAATCGCACAGGGCATGATGGACAGAAGCTACAACAGGGACACAGAGCAGTGCCACGTGAAAGTCAAGGAGCTCAGGCAAGCCTACCAAAAGACAAAGGAGGCAAACAGTCACTCCGGGTCAGAGTCCCATACATGCTGCTTCTATGATCAGCTGCATGCCATTCTAGGGGGGGACCCCACCACTACCTCACCAGTGTCCATGGGGGGCAGGGGGAGTCTCACGTAACAGGGAGGAGGATTTTGTGGATGAAGAAGAGCAGGAGGAGGAAGAGGAGGAGAAGAATGAGCAGCAGGCAAGCAGTGAATCCGTTCTCCCCAGCAGCCAGGACCTTTTCATCACCTCCCTTTTCATCACCTTTTCAATACCCTCCCAAGGCAGGATCCCCGACCCTGAAGCCGGAGAAGGCACCTCTGGTGAGTGCTCATTTGTAACTACAGTACAGGGTTTAAAAGCAATAGTGTTTAATGTTTGATTTGTCCTGAAGAATTGGGATGCATTCACGGCCAGTACAGCTACTGGAAAAGTCTGTTAACGTGTCTGGGGATGGAGCAGGAATCCTCCAGGGACATCTCCATGAAGCTCACCTGGAGGTACTCTGAAAGCCCTTGCAGAAGGTTTCTGGGAGGGCTGCCTTATTTCGTCCTCCACAGTAGGACACTTTACCACGCCAAGCCAGTAGCAAGTAGTCTGGAATCATTGCAGCACAAAGCATGGCAGTGAATGGTCCTAGGTTTTGGTCGCATTCAAGCAACATTCGGTCTTTATCTTTCTGTGTTAGCCTCCGGAGAGTGATATCATTCATGGTCACCTGGTTGAAATGGGGGAATTTTTGTAAGGGAACAGTAAAAGGACCCCATTCATGCTGGGTTGTTTGCATTTGGCTGAAAGGGATCATCCCAGAGAATAGCCACGCGGAGTGGGAGGGGTAAAGGGATCATCCCAGAGAATAGCCACGTGGAGTGGGAGGGGTAAAGGGATCATCCCAGAGAATAGCCACACGGTGGGGTGGGGGGAGGTGTGTGCTGTACATCCACCCGAAAACCACAGCCCCTCCTTTTAAATGTGAAACCCAACCGGCATTGCTTGCTATGGGAAAGGATGGCGCTGCAGTTTGAAACCATTCCCACGTGTTATGAAGGCATAAGAAGCCAACCCCATGTACCAAAAGGCTTACCATGGCTGCCTGGAAACCAAATTCTGTTGTCCAGCCGTTTGTGATGCGTCACCATACCGGCAGGCGCTCAATATGAAAGGCAAAATGCGACCTTGTACCTAAAGCAAATGTGCTGTCTGCTGTGAATTGCTTGATTCACTGGGACAAGGAGTCTGAGGGCAGAGCATGGGATTAGAGCAGAGGTGGGCAAACTACGGCCCGCGGCACCGTCCTGCCTGGCCCCTGAGCTCCTGGCCTGGGAGGCTCACCCTCGGCTCCTCCCCCACTGTTCCCCCTCCCACGCAGCCATGCTGCCGCGCTGAGCGGCATAGTAAGGGGGTGGTGGTGGCGGCGCACACAGCAGTGAAAAACTTGGGTAGGAGGTTCTGGGGGGCAGTCAGGGGACAGGGAGTGGTTAGGGGCGGGAGGTTCCGGGGAGAAGTCAGGGGACAGGGGGCGGTTGGATGAGGCAGAGGTTCTGGGGAGTTGGATAGGGTGTGGGAGTCCCAGGGGCCTGTCAGGGGGCAAGGGTGTGGATAGGTCGGGGCAGTCAGGGATAAGGAGCAGGGGGGTTGGATGGGTCAGGCTTCTGAGGGGGACAGTCAGGGTGCAGGAAGTGGGAGGGGGCAAATAGGGGGCAGGGGACAGGCTTTTTTGGGGGCACAGGGACAGGCTTTTTTTCCCTACCCGGCCCTCCATACAGTTTTGCACCCCGATGTGGCCCTCAGGCCAAAAAGTTTGACCACCCTTGGATTAAAGGCTGGCACGGGGGCAGGGATTGGGACTGTGACTGGGCAAGGAGACTAGATCTGGGAGCAGGGTTGGGGTGAAGGTCGGTTAAGAATGGCTGCATAAGGAGACTGGGAGTGTCGGGAGACTGGGACTTGAATGAGGAGCCAGTGGTGGGGTAGAGACAGGAATGGGACAGAGAAGGTTGGAGTGAGTGGGGCAGAAGAGGTCAAGCTTGAAGGGAGAAGGTAGAAGAGGCTATAATCAACAAAGCACACTTGTCTCCAGAGGCTGGAATAGAACCCAAGTTCCTTGAGTTTCACCATTCCTCTACTGTTAGCAAATACCTGTGAAAGCCACTGGCTAAGTGTCCCATTCCCATCTAGTACTGGTCCACACAGAGGATAACAACCTTACTGTCATCAGCTACTCTGTTAATTCACATGGCAGAGGTCTGTGCAGTGTATCTAAAAGTTCCAACCCTGCTGGTGACCCATGTGGGTGTCAATATGATTCCACATGATGGGATTTCTGATTTTTCAGTTTGCCTTTTTAAAAAACCTGGATGATTACATGCAAAAAGCCACTTTAAAAATTATCACATCTTAATTTAAAAAATTATCAAAGTCAAGAACTCAAAAAGGTAGTAAATGCCAAAATTAAGGTTGCCTATGAAACCCCTGGTGCATATGCATGATGATATAGTCTTTATTTACACAATCACATACTAATTTTTCCAACCTTTTGAGAGGATGAATGAGTTCCCATAATCTTACAGTCCCCACCTTATTTGTTTCAGAAGTTGGAAGGTGTGCAGAGAATGGGGCAGAGGATTGCAGGAAGAGAGAGTACATTTACATGGTTATGATAATTGAATGCCACCCTGGAGAACTGGGTCCCACAGCAACCAGTTAATGGCTCTATGCTACTTAATATTTTTATCAATGATCTGAAAGAAAACAAAATGACTCAAAGATTGGGGGAGAGGTAAATAACGAAGAGGACAGATCAGTTGGTAAATTGGACACAAGCAAACGGTATGCATTTTAATACAGCCAAATGTAAAGTTATACATGTAGGAACAAAGAATATAGACCACAATTACAGGATGGGAGACTATGAAAAAGACCTAAGGCTTATGATGGATAATCAGCTGAACATGAGCTCCCAATGCAATGCTGTAGCCAGAAGGCCTAATGCAACCTTGGAGAACCACCAGAGAAACACAAAATGGACCTAAGATGAACTCTAATCTAAACAGCTACTTTAACAGTATAACCTCAGTACTGCACTTCAATTTTAGCACATCTCTTGGTTTGAAACCCAAGACCTGGGGCAGAAGTGAGCTTGTACTGTTACCAATTGAGTAATCCCGACACTAGTACAAGAAAATAGATGATAGTGCACAGCAAAGGATAATCAGAATGCTTTAAGTTAATACTAACTCTATATTTGTGTACCATTTATTAAGAATAGGTTTGCACTGCCACTCACCTTACAACTTCCCTCTCTGATTTCATCGGCAGAGCTGACATCTCCACTAGCTTTGTGAGAACTTCAAAGAAGAGAGTCTCTACGCTAGAAGGGTCACGTATTATGCTCTCTTTGGGCCGAACTGAGGAGAAAATACAGAAGATCAGTTTAAAGGGCATACCACAGACTATCTCCACCGTAAACATTTCACCCAAAGAGGTATATTAAAACAAAATTTAATATTACCCAGAAGTTTAATTAACATAAACCAAAGAATGTTACACTGCCTGGGTGCCAATTGCCAAAGAAGATGCAAATTCTAGAAGTTTTCCTGAAAGGAAAAAGAAAAATTACTTTGGCAGTCTGGTTGAATTGCTGGCTTGGAAATCTTAGACTTGTCTGATGAACTAAAAAACTGTATGTTTACAGTATTTAAGTTTTCCCTTCCAAGGTCTGAAGAGAAGGTCAGGTCCGGGTGTGACACTGCACCCCATATTCTTCACTGTGATGTGATTATGATAGGATTATGACATAATTATGATGTATTTTATGCAAGGTAAGTCATGTGAGGTGTCACTGGAAAAGTTAATTTGATTCATATGATTATCCTATTTGTATGCATGTATCATTTTTGTATCTGAAGCTATGAATACTGACTACGTACCTGTATTTCAAATGTAGTTACACCTGTTAGCAGGGCCGTCCCTAGGGGGGTGCGGGGCCAGGGACAACCAACAGTCCCAATCCAGCCCAGGCCCCACCCTCACTCCACCCCTTCCCCCAGAGCTCCGCCCTACCTCTTCCTGCCCCTGCTCCACCCCCAATTCCACCCCTTCCCCCAAACCCCCTCCCCTGAGCGACACCAGGAGCAAGCAGAGCGGAGTGGGCTGGGCCCCCCGCTAACTCCCCAGGCTGCCCAGGACCCCACTTCCCAAGGTGCAGGGCCTCCCAAAGCGCAGGGCCTGGGGCGGTTGCCCCGGTCCGTCCTATGGACAGGACAGCTCTGCCTGTAACACCCACCCAAGGTACTTACAGTCTAGACAGTGGGTGGGGAAGGGCCTATTCAGGGTAATGGGCCATTGGGGGAAAAAAAAGAAAAAAAAAAAAAGAGGCCTTAGGACAGGGGTGGCCAACCTGTGGCTCCGGAGCCACGAGGCTCTTCAGAAATTAATATGTGGCTCCTTGTATAGGCACTGATTCTGGAAAGTTGGTGCCTGTAGCTGCAGCCCCAATGTGCCAAGGGGTGCTCACTGCTCAACCCCTGGCTCTGCCAGAGGCTCTGCCCCAACCCCTTCGCACGCCCTTCCCTGAGCCTACTATGCCCTTGCTCCTCCCCACCCCCCTCTAAGCCTCCTGCAGCCCCCGAAACAGCTGATCAGGAGGTGCGGGGAGGTGCTCATTGGTGGGGCTGCTGGTGGGCAGGAGGCGCTGGGAGAGGAGGGGAGCTGATGGGGGCTGCTGACATATTACTGCGGCTCTTTGGCAATGTACACTGGTAAATTCTGGCTCCTTCTCTGGCTCAGGTTGGCCACCCCTGCCTTAGGAGAAGCTTATCTCCCACCTGGGAAGCCTTCCTGAGAACACTACAGACAGCCTCCAAGTAATGGCTGCTATGATGCTACAAGGACATGATGATGACCACATGATGCTGGACTCCATCTTGAGATGTCAGTATTTTTCCCACAGACTGGTCTGGGAACGAAGCTTTGAAAAGAAAAGGGTTCCTGCCATATGCAAAAACTATGTAAGGGAAGGAGTGTCATCATCTGGTGTTCTTCACTCCCCACCCAAGAAGACTCCCGGAAACAGCTGAGGAACAAAGATTGAACTGGGGGAAGTGCTGGACCTAGGCTAAAGGGATTTCTAGCCTGTGAATGAAACACCTGGGGATTCCAAGCTGTAAAGCAAGTGCAGCTTGCCCCTTAAGAATCTGCAGCCTTCCTGTATCATCTCTTAGGGTGAGAAGCTGCATTCATATCCAATCTATTTAGTATATTAAGTTTAGTTTGAGTTTTTTATTTGCTAGGTAATCTGCTTTGATCTGTTTTCTATCACTTCAAATCTATCTTTTGTCATTAATAAACTTGTTTTTGCTTTATCTAAACCAGTGAGTTGGAGTGAAGTGTGTGGGAATCATAACTCAGGGGCAAAGGGTGTTTCATATTCCTCTCCACATTGAGGGAGGGGACGAATTTTATGAGCTTATGCTGTTCCCCGTGCAACACAAGATGGTAGAATTTTGGGTTTAAATTCTGGAGGGGGTGCACATCTGGGGAGCTGGGAGTTGCCTTAACTGTGGCCTTCCAATGCAGGGGCTGGTCAGAGAGTTTGCATGTAACTGCAACTGGGTGTGTCCCTACCTGTATGTATGCTAGTGAAAGTGCAGCCTGGAGGACTCTGCAGCTTGTCACAGCAGTACAGTGGGAGGAGGAGCCCAGGCTGGTGGGTCGAGGGCTCAGTGGTATCCCAGTTCCAGGTAGCACCCCAGGGGGAACTCGTCACACCGGGCTCTAACCTTACAACAGGAAACTAGCCTCACTTCAAAGCACATTATTATGAGAAAAACCCATTTTTGTTATGGAAAAGGTTATTGTTTACAATTCCAAATAATTTATGTGCAGCATTCCTGTATACACATAAGTTCCATTATAGTAATTTCTCTTTTTGCTGTTATTTCTTGAAGCCTGGTTCAATTTCCCTTTCTTATTTTTGTAAATTTGTATGTAGTCCATTACTAGTATTAGACTCAGTAAATAAATATTATATTTTAATCTGTTTTCTCCTGCCTTGTGAAGGCTTCTTTATTTTAAATAACAGTAAAGATACACAGAGAGGGAAAGAGTACCGCGTGACTACCTTTGAAGCATGCTACTCAATATTCAAGGAAGGATCCAATGAGAATACCATTCTTGGTTAAATTGAACACTTAAAATACAGACTAATTTGGTGGCAGCAAAATCCTGGGCAATATATAAGTAGAAAGAAATGCACAAGTATTTCCCCTTAACTTCTTATTTCCATTCTTTTAAGGTTTGGGTGGATGAAGTGTATCCTGCCATAATCTTAACGGACACTAATGTAGTTTTCATTTGATAACCTTCTGGGTTTTTTATATAGTTCTAGTGTTCCTTAAAGCATAGCTTCCCAGTGTCAGGGAGAAGAGTTGTCCCTGCCTGGGGATCAGACAGAAACTACACTGCTGAAGTTGCTCCTTACTATGTTGACTCTTCTGAAGAGTGTGGGAGGCTGTGATATGCCTCAAAATCTTTGCATTTTATCCTCACTTAAAAAGTTACAGAAAGTACATCAAGAGTAATTCTTCACATTTTAGCAAGTGGTGACAAACTGTCGTCTGGAGGGAACTTTCATGAAGTAGTCTGTATCACCACCCACTTCCTCAAACACTCAGATTCTTATGGACTTCTGGAAATTGGATAGTCCGGAGCAACTGCAGCAGCAGGGTGTGTGCCTGCATCATATCAGCAGGTCTGTGTGTTGTGCTCCCCCCTTCTCTCCCATCAGTATGAAGGATGCATCTCAACCTACAAATATGTCAAATGTGGGACATCTGCAAGTGCAATAGACACCATCAGAGTTAATATTGGGGCACCGAAACAGTGACCTCTCAGCTAAAAGACTGACAGGTTTCAGAGTAGCAGCCACATTAGTCTGTATTCGCAAAAAGAAAAAGAGTACTTGTGGCAGCTTAGAGACTAACCAATTTATTTAAGCATAAGCGTTCGTGAGCTACAGCTCACTTCATTGGATGCATTCAGTGGAAAATACAATGAGGAGATTTATATACACACAGAACATGAAAAAAGGGTGTTATCATACACACTGTAAGGAGAGTGATCACTTAAGATGAGCTATTATCAGTGGGGGGGGAGGGGGAGAAAACCTTTTGTAGAGATAATCAAGGTGGGCCATTTCCAGCAGTTAACAGGAACGTCTGAGGAAAAGTGGGAGGTGGGGGGGGGGGAATAAACATGGGGAAATAGTTTTACTTTGTGTAATGACCCATCCACTCCCAGTCTCTATTCAAGCCTAAATTAAAAGACTGAGTCTTTATAGCTCATGCTAAAGAGTCAGACTCTCAAGCTGAGAGCTGTCACACACTCACATCCTCTGCAGACCGGGCACAAAAAGGGGACACTTAACACACACTGACAGGTGAATTATACAAATAAGTGGGTGACAAGTGACTGAAACGTGGAAGTATTTTGGAAATTCACACCAGAATATTCTAGATTATCACAATTTTTAAGTACAAAACTTGTTCTAAAAAGAGGTCTTTTCAGTGTGGGAATCACATGCAACCGTAACATTTCCCCACACAGGTGAGTAACAAGGTCTGAATCCCTTGACCTCCTGACATTAGCTGTTCATAGGTTCTCCTTGACATGCTAGTAGTCTCTCACTATATCTCACTCGTCCTTTCAGATTCTTGGGTTGGAGCTACTAGGAACCACTTGGTCTGGCTCCCAAGAACTTGACACCAAGATGAGCCAGCAGAATAGTTCTCTCTCTCTCTCTCTCTGGGCAGGGCCCTAGAACTCAACGTTCTGTCAAACTTACCTTACAACAATTAAAAGTTTTCAAGCTATGAACTGTATTCTCTGAATCCTAAGCTATATCACTGGATTGTCAAGATGCCAGTTTCCTATTTGACTGCTGACTAAAATTTTATATTATCTTAAAGACAAGTTTTTTTATATTACTGACTTATTAGTATTTAGAATATTCTTTATATTACTCTGAAGATTTCCTTTTATATCAATATCAGTTTCTCTAATCCACAATCTCAATTCTTCTCCTATTAACAATGAGAGTTTTGCCAGTAGAAAAAAGGAAGAAGGATCAGATTTTTTCCTTTCTTTCACTGTACAGTTCTTACCCATAGATTGAGCAAAGCGCTGGTCATCTGTCAGAACGGTTACAAAGTCTGTGAAATTCACCTGCCCATCACCTGCCAGATAAAGGACAGTTCAGCCATGGAGAAAAAAGACACGATAGACTATATAAAGTAATAAAACCATCAATTAGAAAATATCATCATCTATATTAATATGGATTTATTTTAGTTTTCTTCCACCGTTACAATGGATTTTAGCATCTCTAATTCGAATAAAAATCAAATTATTTAACCAGGTGCCTAGTTATAGAGACACAACCAATCTGATATTCCATAAACACAGAAAATAATATCAGCAGACACTCCAGAAAAAATAGAAAAAAGAGCATGGGGAAAGGAAAAATTAAAGCTAAATAGATACAGAATGGGTTCTACTCAGTTTGGGATTACGTTTTAGCATCACATATGCAAACATGGGGCCTGATCCTTTCAAGTGCTCAGCATGTCTCCAGACCAGGCCTATTATTATTATTAATTATTTGAATGACTGTAGTGCCTAGAAGTCTTAGTTATGGACCAGGACCCCATTGTGCCTTGTACAATCACAGAACAAAAAGACAGTCCCTGCCCCTCAAGGGACTTACAATCTACAATCTGTATTCTCACACGCACAAACCCATGCCATCCCAAGTATCTCACACTGACACATGCACACCCCCTGTATTCACATGCTCTGCCACGTTGTCCACAATACTAACCATGCACACACATGCTCCACCAATAAATACGTATTGCTATTCTGAAACCATACCATCAATATCAGCACGATTCAGTGCCTCACAGATTTCTTGATGGGTTACATTAATCCCCACACTGTGCAAAATCAGCTTCAGGCCACGCATCTTAATGCTACCCTCTGTGCTGCTGAAAACCTTGAAGACATCTTTGAATGCTGCAAACATATGTAAAGCACAGCAAGTTAGTCAGATTTTTTGGGTGTCCACTGCAATGAAACAACAAGTTTATGTACTGTACTTTCTGAAACAAATGGCTACTATTAACATTGTCTCTATCTACTCTCTTCAGCCTATCTAGCACCAGCCACCTTTTTGTCCCTTTCCAAAAATCTATTTAGGGTGCAAGGGCCTTCTCCATTATAGTCATCTGGTCCTGCCCTCCTGCATCTATCTGCATAATTGATTCTCCTTCTCACTTTAAACTAAAACTTCTTTCCTTTCTTGACTATATCTCAATTCCTTTCTTACTCTATTTTTTATTTTAAAATATTTTAAAAGCCTTTTATTTTGATTTGTAAAGCAATGTGTGATACACTTGCTCATTTTCATTCCATTACTACTAGTAACAGCCCCTTTAAATCACCAATGCAAAACAATTTTTAAAACCACGAATTTACATGCCTGAAGACTGAGCTGAAGAAGTGACTCAAGGAGGTTCTACATTACCTGCTATTTGCTTTTGAGTCAAGGGTTCTTCACGCGCTCCTGGAATATCCAGAAGACTGACGAGACCAGATAGATTTCTGCTCCTGCTGCAAGGACACATATTTAACAACATGACTTCTCCTCGCTGTCTTCCCATCCATGGGCAGACCTAGCCCTACCCAGCTTATTAGATCTAGTAAGATCACAGTCCAAGATGACAATATTAATTCAGTATGTTAATTAGAACAGTTCTAATTTGGTATCATTATTTTTAAATCTGTCTCTTTGGCACAGAGCTTTCAGGACTTCCATAGTTGTGCTAGAGCCATGAAAGGGACATGGAGTCTTGATGGGGGAACCACATATCCTAGCATTAGTCACAATGTATTTGTGTGGCTGCCCACATATACATAAGCAGAATCTGAATGAGCTCTCCCCCAACATCTAGCAGTGAGCTGTGGAAAAAGACGTCAAACTGATCTCAATTGCACGGACACACTCACCCTGCCTAGGTGCTCAGCATGATGGGATTGCTTGCCCAAATGATCACTTGTGGCTGGTGTTGGGTCCCCAGTCTCCTTGTTATTGGGGCAGGAGTAATAAAGGGTTGTTATCCTTTTTGTGTGAACTGAGGGTAGCAGAATTGTACCTGGCATACCCCAATGAAGCGATTCAGCCTTAACTGAATGGCACTCGCTAGGCAGGGAACATGGGTTCCAAAGCCCAATGAGTTGAGAGAGGGTGGGGACAGGTACTTGTACCTGATAGTGTGGGCCCTGTTTAAGGGTCCTAGACACCATTTGATCCTTCCTCTCTCCACAGCATAATAAAATTTAGACTCATTGGATAGTCTTGTTACACACTGCAGAGCTTAAATCACAGATACCTAGGTCTAAGGCCTTGGCTACACTTGTGAGTTACAGCGTAATAAAGGAGCCCCAGGCGCACTAGCTGACTACCCATCCACACTGGCAAGGCACGTAGAGTGCTCCAACTCTGCGGCTACAGCACTGCTAGTACTCCACCTCGGCAAGTGGAATAACGTTTGCTGCGCCCCGCTGGAGGACCGCGGCGCCAGTGTGAATGAGGTGTTGCATTACTGCATTCTGATTGAACTCCAGAAACATCCCATAATCCCTTTAAGTGGCTAATCTTGTAATTGTTTTGAAATCACTGTATGAACGCAGATATGCCCTTCAAAGCTCCGTTTCTGACAGCTGGCTGCTTATCTGCTCCAGGACAAAGGAACCATTACTGAGGAATGCTGCTTGCTTTGAGTGAGTAAGAGAGAGGCGGGGGGGGGGGGATCTGCTGCCGTCTGAACTCACAAGACAGCATGCTGACACACTCTCAGCCCCCCCTAAAAACCCATTCTCTCTCCCCCCACATACACACAACACACTCCCTGTCACACTCCACCCCACGCCCTGCATTTGAAAAGCATGTTGCAGCCACTTGTATGCTGGGATAGCTATCACAATGCATTGCTCTTTGTGGCGTTGCAAGAGCTGCTAATGTGGCCATACCAGTGTGCTTCCAGCTGAGTGTGTAAACACTCGGCAGCGTTTTCCCTGCTGCAGTCTCCGAAGGATGGTTTAACTCCCAGCGCTCTAAAACTGCAAGTGTAGCCATGCCCTTGGTATTAGACTTACTTTGGGAGAGTGTCTTTATTGCAAGAGACTGCCCAGTGTGCACCAGCAGTGAGGCTCTCCCACTAACAGCCGAAATCACTGAGAGCTGTGTTAAGTGTGTGTATGGGGGGCCCTGATGACATCTTGGTGAGTGTCAGTCGGGCAGCTGGCGGAGAGGCGTGGCAATCGGCCATTGGAGCAACAAGCGAGTGCCCGTGCAGTGCAGCGTGTAAGGTGCCTCCTTAATTCCCCACCCCCGCCTTCCACACAGGGTGGGAGGTGAACTCTGCAGATGAACCTCTGAACTCTGGGGCTGCACTGGCCAAGGACAGCAACTGTGAGTGGGGGACAGAGAAGGGACAGGCACGTTAAAGGGACTTTTGGGTTGCTGGACTTAAGACCCTGAGGGGAAAAGGACACTGCCCAACTTACTTGGGGTGGGTCTTTTGCTCATGGTTTGTGTTTTTGAACCCTAGTTGCGGTGTTTGCCCAAATCAATGCTGAGTTAATTCCCTCCTTTTATTAAAAGGTTTTGCTACACTCAGACTCTGTGCTTGCAAGACGGGAAGTATTGCCTCTTAAAAGAGCCCAGGGGTGGTGTGTAATTGTCCCAGGTCACTGGATGGGGCTCAAGCCGGTTTTGTGTTGTATTGTTGAAAAGGAACCCCTAGATACTGAACCTGGCCCTTGTTGCTGCTGGCTCCACCTGGCAGAAGGGTTTTATATAAAGGATTGGTCCTAAATAATTTAAAACAGAATATATGGCTCACAAATGTTTTCCTACATAGCTGGATAAATGGTAAAAGTATGTCACAACCAGAAACATCAAAATTGGCCAGAGATATATTAAACTCCAAATACCGGATTAAAAAAATACAGAGGAAGCTCATCTGCTAAAACAAGAAATCTATATAGCAGGTCAGGCTTTTTCTACTCACTTCTTTGTTGGTACATTCAACCCAGTATCTATCAAGAGTGACGTTTTCTCTGCATCTCTTATGTCCAGATCTGAGATGTGAACCTCAGTTTCAGTATCCAGTAGGGATGGAAGCTTCTGTTCCCCTAGTATTTCAAGATCTGAGGATTGCACTAGTGCCTCAGTTTTTAAGAATGTCAGAGGCTCTTCCACTGATGTTTCAAGATGTGAAGATTGCTCCTGAATCTCAAAATGTAACAGAGACAAAAATTCTAGTTCCCCTTCTTCCACCAGCTCTTTCTTCTCCTCTTCTTCCTCCTCCTCCTGCCCCCACAGTATGTCAGGATTTGAGCTTTGTGCATGGGCTTCAGTTTTTAATGAGGACAGAGGATCCTTCTCCACTGTTAGTATTTCAAGATTTGGGGTTTGCACATGATCCTCAGTATGTACTGGAAATTTAGGATCCTCCGCCTCCTGAAGAGACAGCACAGCAACAGACACTTGAATCTCCACTTCCTCCTTGACTTGTCTGTCTGCTTTTTCATAGTGCTGTAATAAAGAACAAAAACTCACCAAAATTAAAATTATACTCTTTAGCCAAGAAAACTGCTGTCTCAACACAGTACCCAGTATAAACCTTCATCATGAGCCAAGTAACACTCTCCTTAGGCAGACTGCTCACTCAGCTGCTGCTACTTTATGTGGGCAACAGCTTGCCCCTGGCAAGAGTAAGGCCAAGTAAGGCCAAGAATATCTCAGAGGCAAAGATGTGGTTATGACCTAACGTCACAGGTTGGTACAGAACATCTGCTGACTAATCTTAATATAGCAGACATAGAATGAACCACTTATGGCCCTCCTTACAAAAAGATGCAGAACAATGACAGAAACAAGACTAGATGCAACTAGTATATTTTGTGCATACATTCCACTTACATACAGTTACTACTGCACATAAGCTGTTCAACTGCACTCCTGCAACACAATCTAAAACGACATTTGGAAAAATAGTAGTTCTATTGGAGGTCTGAGAGTCATAGCCAAAGGCATGATAATATATAGAAATTATACAGATATATATAGTTTTAAAATATAAAATTAGACTGTGATGCATTATTAATTATGTGACTTGTGTGCATGGTTCTTTTCCACCAACCAAGATAGGATCCCTGCCCTGAGAAGTTTTACAACAGCCATCACAAATACATCATCAGTACATCTATGATAAATTAAGTACATGAATTCAACTAAAGAGACAGTCACCTAAAAAAAAAAAAATCACATTTGTCTGAATTGTTTTTCAAGTTAACACCAAAGACGAATATACCTAAAAGAGATTAGAAAAAAATATTTTCTTTATTTTTCAGGCTGTTCACTTTGTGAACTTGACGGCTGTGTGTGTGGGGTCAGCAGGTTTCCCTTGTTTGTTCCATTTCAGAGGAGAGAGAGGCATTTCTAAGTATAGAGGAATGTGTGACTAAAATCATAGGAAGATTCAGTGGTAGGTGTAGTATAGGGAACAAGTTTTAACTCATTTTTCTGTATTGACTTGATTTCTGTTAACAATTAAATATTATAGAGAATAATAATATAATGTAACAGCAGTGTCTTCCAGTTTCAACAAACAATACCGAACCATAAAAAGCTTTGATAATATAGACCTCATTCCAATTAGTAAACTGTTTCTCCTTCAAGCCCTTCCACAACTCTGCCCATTATCACTGACCCAAACCCTTTTTCCCTGCTAGAGAAGCCTATCTCACTGCTCCCTTAGTATATTTTCCACACTGTCATCAAGTTATACTCTCCCTCCTCTCAATTCCTTCCTCAGAAATCCCACTTCTCCTCATAGTTCGTAACTGATTACTGATGTCAACAATATTGTCACCAACCCATTCCCTATTTTTGTTTTAAAAAGATACTTTAAGAAAAAACTTTTGCCTGAGTTGCCCTAGTATATTTTGTAATATCAGTCTATTATTCAAGCTGTGTCACAGGGTACGCTTAGTTTTCAGAGGAGCAGCCGTGGTAGCCTGTATCCGCAAAAAGAAAAGGAAGACTTGTGGCACCTTAGAGACTAAATTTGTTAGTCTCTAAGGTGCCACAAGTTCTCCTTTTCTCTTAGCTTTTAAGAGGGTTAAGGAACACCCTAACCTGTGCCAGGTTTAGCCCATCCTCCCATTGAGAAGGAAATGACATCAGGGTGCACAAGACAGGAGATGCGACTAGAAACCAGGCCTGTTGGGAAATATAAGGGCTGCCTAAGTTCAATCCAACCATAGGCACCCATGGAGAAAAAATGGTGGGTGCTGAACACCCACCGGCAGCCCCCCTATCAGCACCTCTTCCTCCCCCCAGGTGCCTCCTGTCCACTTGCAGGCCCAGCCAATCAGCACCTCCCCCTCCCTCCCCACGCCCACCACAGTCAGCTGTTTCACAGCACGCAGGAGGCTCTGGGGGGGAAGAGGGAGAAGCAAGGATGCGGCATACTTGAGCGAGGGGTGGAATGGGGCTGGAAGAGGTGGGGTGGGGGTGGATGGAGACAGGTGGGGGTGGAATGGGGGCAGGGCTTGGGGCAGATCCGGGGGTCAAGAACCCCCCAGCACATTGTAAATTGTGAATCCAACAGATGTTTGGGAAGAGAGCAGTGATAATTCTCCAGAGCTCCTAGACAGAAGGCCTGTTCCAGAGACTTCAGGACACATTACCTTGCTGTATAAGAATCCACAACTCAGAGGACTGCAAAGAAGAGGAACCCCGATAAAGGACTGAGAAGACTTTTGAGCCAAGAGAGAAGACTACATGGTTGCTGAAGCCCATTATAAACTAAAAGGACTGGCTTAGCCAACGAACGAGGGCTGGAAGGTTTTCTGACAATTTTATAGCATTAAATCACATCAAGAAGGGGAGCCATATTACGAAAACACCAATTGTGTTATCCTTGTATACAAATTTTAAGGAGTTCTTTAAAATGTCCCTTCACATTTCAAAAGCATTTATTTTTCATAGCATAATATATACACTTAAAACAAAAAAGAACAAATTGAGAGATCCGAATTAACAGATGCTCAGCTGTCTCCATTGCATAATTTCCCCTTCTCAGGTCCTCACAGAGGACCAGTATTGGGTTTACAATGGCGATGGGCCGACACTGGGAAGGGGCCCATTATGGACCCGTCTAACCTACCCACATGACCGGGTCTGGCCCCTCACGCGGGCCAGTCCAGTGCCTAGGCCTTGCTCCGTAAGTGGCTCCCAGCCAGCAGGTCCTGCTTCGCCTGTAGGGGGCTTGCCACCCAGCAGCCAAGCTCTGCCATGAAGGCTGCCAGTGCAGGGCTGGTGGGTGTTTCTGCCCTGGGTGGGCTCTTGGGAGTCATGTCCCAGGGGTCTGCCCTGCTCCCCAGTGCAGCGCCTAGCAGTCTGCTGCCTGCCACTTGTGGGGCCTCACCCACCTCCCCAGGGCCGAGCTGCCTGGGCCTGGTGCACAGGCTGGTCTGGTCTGGTCTCGGCTGGGGCAAGTGGAAGAGAGGGATGCAGTGCAGGGAGCTTGGCCAGCCCCACCAGGCAACTGGGTCCTGCGGGAGCCTCGCCCAGACAGGCCCCACTCCTGCTTTGGCCTGGCTGATCACACTGCTCTGGAGGGTCCAGAATGAACCCCACTCCGGTACCGGCCACGCTGCCAGCTCAGCCCAGCGGATAGAGTCACCTCCCAGCTGCTGGGGGAAAAGCACAGGAGAGTGGTTTTCTGGGGGGCATGTGAGGGGTGCTGAACAGTGAGGGAGATGTGTGTTTTGGGGCGCTGTGTGTTTTGAGTCTCTGGGATTCTGTGGGGGGGTAGTTGTGGTGGTGGGGCTCTGGGGAGGGTGCTGGGCGGGCGGGGTCGGTCTGTGGACAGGGAGCCCTTGCGGGGGGGCGGGGCTGGGCAGTGCAGTCCCGCCCCCAAGAGGAAGGGGCAAGATGCCAGTGCAGAGCTGTGTGGGCCAATGTTCGTCTGGCAGCTGCTTGTTTGTAAACAATGCCCTCATGCTCAGCTGGATGGAACAGGACTGCCCCCAATGCACCATGCTCCATTTACCCTGTCCAGCCCCTCACTCTGGGGACCAACCTCCCTCCACCGTATCCCCGTGGCATGTCCCATTGCCCCATGGGGGCCCACAAATATGTTTAGACCAGGCCCACAAAAGGTTAATCCGGCCTTTCAGAGGACTAGTGAGCCACACGAGTGTGCACTTTGTCCTCACTCTTGTACTCAGCAGAGTTTACCTGGAGAAGGTAATACAAACTGGGGCTCTATTACCTTTCCTGGAAATTCCACTCCATATCAGGAATCCCTTCCAGGGAAATCACTAGGGATGGGCCCTGTGGCCAAGTCTGCTGCATCAGAGTTGGGGTGAAACCCAACAGAAAGATTACAGAGCAACTATGAAGGAATCCTCAGAGATTTTCTCCCCATGAGCTTCCTCCTGAACTTTTTACCACAGGAAAGAATGATCCAGTCCTCAGTCTATGGGAAGTTCCCTGAGTAAGGAACTGGTAAAACCTCAGGATCTGGCTCTGTGAAGTGATCTGAAAAGCAGATTTGGCTGAATTTTTTTCAAAGGAGTTTTAGGAACTGGGCACCCAAATCTCATTGAAATTCAATGGAAGTTTGGCACTTAACTCCCTTAGGCTTCTTTGAAAATCCCAGTCTTTTTCTACATTGGCTATCTACACAGGACGGGACATAACATCCAAAAACGGCACTTCAGACTTTTTATGTTGTTACCATAGTCACCTTCACTGGGTAGGTTAAAGGCACAAGGCTACTTACTCACAGTGCACTCAACCCATGATTATGGCCCAATAATACACACCATGGCATAGTTTAATTGATTTAAAAATACATATATAGCTAAAGGTAGCACCCACTGCAGCAGGTCCTTCTGGCCATGTGATTTCCTGGTTTGATTCTTCACCTTCCTTCTTCGATTCAGCAGCCCACTCTGGATGAACTTTGTTTGAACAACATCTGCAACATGAGATATAAGAAAGAGATTGGCAGATATCAAACTTTTACCAAAGCAGAGATAGGGCTGGTGCCTTAATAGCAGTTGGAAAACACCACGTTTACGGTGCTGGGAGTTAAGATATCCAACTACAGCATCTTAACAAAGTGCTCTTTGGAGCTATGCATGTGGCTTGATGGAAAAATACCCCAACATAAGTATTAACAAGAAAAGAGTAAAATGAAGCAATTAGGTCTCCAATATAAAAATCCGCATCCACACAGTGAGATTTTGCAACCTCCAAAAGACAATCATTTCTGAATTTCCTTCTTTAATAGCCCAGTGTTAAACTTATTTATTTGAGTCTCTAAGGTGCCACAAGTACTCCTTTTCTTTTTGCGAATACAGACTAACACGGCTGTTACTCTGAAACCAGTGTTAAACTATGCACTGCATAGTTTGGATAACATGAAAGGTAGCATTTAAAAGAAATCAGACATTTGAATCATCTACTAGCCCTGCCTAAAGTAATATAACAGGGGCAGCCAAACTTACTGACCCTCCGAGCTGCATATGACAATTTTCAGAAGTTCAAGAGCTGGGGCATGCCTGCCAGGGCTCGGGGCTTCAGCCCCCCCCAGGAAACACCTGTCAGGACTCGGGGCTTTAGCCTTTTGGGGAGGGGGGTCTCAGGTTTCAGCCTGCCTCCTGCTGAAGCCCTGAGCCCTAGCAGGCATGCCCCCCAAGGTTGAAGCTCTAAGACCCTCCTCCCTGCTGGATGGGGGGGCACATGGGGTCACATGCTCCCCCAGATTTTTGCCAGGATTTGTTGGCCCAGCTTGGTCACATCGAGCCCCCTCCTTGCACGGCAGCTGCTAGAGTTGGCAAGCTGGGAGTTGAGGACAGAGGGAGAGGCAGCTACAAACAGCGTGGAGCTGCAGGGAGAACTGCTGATGGTAAGAGGGGAGGTGTGCCTGGGGGAGGACATGACTCAAGCTGTTGGGGGGTGAACCTTTAACCTGTAACCCCCCATCCCATCATGCACCACTAACCTCTGGCAAAGAGCCCCTAGTCTCACTACCCCACCACAGGGCAGAAATTCCAAGCTTCCCCCACCTAGTCCAGTAGACAGATAATGGGGAGACCAGTGGGGCTCTGCGAGATGCACTTTAACTGTAAAAGAGCCATATGCAGCTCACAAGCTGCGGTTTGGCCACCCCAGTAATGTAATATTTAGCACTTTATAAAGCTTCTAATCTTCAAAACACTTTACAAACTGAAAAATTACACATAGGCGCCAACTGCCTGATTTCCCGGGGAGGGGAGCTCGATCCCTGCTCTGTCCCAGGCCCCGCCATCACTCCACTCCTTCCCCCAAAGCCCCACCCTTGCCCTGTCTCTTCTTGCCCCTGTTCCACCCCCTCCCCTGAGGGTACCCTATCAACAACTGGTGCCTCCCCATACTGGGGGGGCACGATCTAAATTGGAGATCATATGTCCCTGCCCAGCCAACACCTCTGCCCCCACGCCCAGCCCAGGGCCACCACGCTCTCCCCACCGCACATTACTGGGGGGGGGGGGGCGGCTCTGTCCTCCCACTGTGCCTGACCTCCCCCTCCCCCCCAGCACGTTCCTCTGCTCTCCCTGGAGGGAGACAGCCCAGGTGGGGAGCGGGAGGGAGCCGCTTCTAATGTCGGCCCCTCCAGGTCACTGCTCTGCAGCCCAGCAGCTGCCCGAAAGAGCCTGACTGTGGAGGTGGCTTCCACTCCCTGCCTGGGCTCAGCTGCTGAGGACCATGACTGAATGAGCTGAAAACGTGCTGGGGGGGAAGGGGAGCTCTGGCTCACTTGCCCCTGGTCCCCAGAAGCCAAGCCCAGGTGGGGAACGGAAGCTGCCTCCCCAGCCAGGCTCTTTCAGGCAGCTGCCAGTCGCCACACTGCAGAGCAGCATCCCAGCGGACAGAAGGAGCTAGTCCTACCCCTTCCACTCCCCGGCATCTGGGGAAATCCCCTCTGACATCGCCCAGCCCTGACTCACCTCTTCCCGTCCCCTCCCCACACCTCTTCCTGCCTCCCAACTCCTCCCCCTCCCCACAGCGCCTCCTAGAGGCTGCTCAACAGCTGATCCTGGCCCACAGATGGGTGCTGAGCAGCCACTATTTTTTTTTTCGACGCCTATGAAATTACATAAAAACATTCACAACCAAACAGTATTGGCAGTCTTGGTTTTAGGATTTTCAGGGTGCACTGAATTGATGCGTTTAGGCTTGCAGACCCCCATAAATCCACAGTATAGCTTTCCAAAGTTATCATCCTCACTTTCAAAATTCTCCATAACTCCACACCAGCCTATATCAACTCTTATATCCATTCCTACTCTTTTCTCTCTACCTAAATATGCTTTTTTCTACCTGTCCCCTACGCTGAAAATTAATTCCAGTTATAATGAGTAGGGCTCCGTGTATGTCATGGAGGTTGTGGAAGTCACGGATTCCGTGACTTTCCACTACCTCTGTGACTTCTGCAGCGGCCAGTGTGGCTGACCCCGGGGCCAGCTGCTCAGGTGGCCCCAGGGACAGCGACACCGGCCACTGCTGGAGCAGCTCTGCAGCCAGCCGCACTCACTGCTGCTTGGACAGCCCTGGGAAGCTGGCCTGGGGACCGCCTGAGCAGCAGCCAGTGCAGCTGACCCCGGGAACCGTTGGTGCTGCTTGCCCCGGACACTCCCCTTCCCAGTAGCAGCCCCCGACAAGGGTATTTATAGTATAAATCAAGGACAGGTAACGGGCTGTGAATTTTTGTTTATTGTCCATAACCTGTCCGTGACTTTTTACTAAAAATACCCAGGATTAAATCGTAGCTTTTATAGTGACCATATGACATCTTGTGCTTATATTTTGTATTGACCTGTATTTTATCACCTCATTGCTTTAGACTACAAACTCTCCATCTTCATTACTGCATCCTGTCTGTCTGCTACCCACACAGTGTCTTACATACAGAAGTGGCAAATTCTTTAGAAGCAAAAATATGGCTTACCTTAGAACAGATTCATTGTCCTGTGGAGGGCCAACACAGCAGAAGAACAAGCTCCATCTCCCTGTAAATGGAATAGCACAAGATTAAGTGATAGTCAAAATGTCCACAAGATGACAGCCAGGGAATAATGTTTCAGCTTTGTTTGTGTGTGACTGGGCAATAGATGGCTTCCAAAGACACCAAGAGACCCATAATACTATTGCCAACTAAAGCATGGCTTCTTTAGGACAAGGAGTAGGGGCCTTTGGTTTTAGAGCTAAAAGATCACGGCTCTGATTCTGGCTTTCTAGAGGTATGCATGTGGTTTATATCATAATGGTATCTGTTGTCTGCATAGTACGTTTACATTACAAAGGGTTTTTGCCTTTAACTTTATTCATGTCAGGGACTCCAGGAAGATATACATTAAGCATGGAAAAGGTAGAGTCAACCCCTGGGTTTAACTGAGCTCTAAGAATCTAATCACAAACTGGGATTTGCCAACTATTTCCACATGCAGATTGTCAAACAACTCCCCTGACTCCCCATTTATTTCAGGGTCACCTCTAAACTGTTCCCCTTAAAAGTCTTCCATGGACTTGCTTCACTGTAACTCACAGACCTCATCACTTGTGTTCTCTACACTCCTGAACAATAGGAGGGAGTGAATGGAAAGGTGTAGCAGAGTGAAGGGATGTGACTGGGAAGCAGGGGGAAGTGTGCAGGAAGGTGATGGGGTGTAATTGAAGAGACAGAAGGACAAGGTAGTTGAGTGGGCAGGAGGAAGGGGCGATTGAGGATAAAGTGTGAAGGCTAAGAGGTCATAAAATATCAGGGTTCAAAGGGACCTCAGGAGGTCATCTAGTCCAAAGCAGGACCAATCCCCAATTTTTGCCTCAGATCCCTAAATGGCTCCCTCAAGGATTGAACTCACATCCCTGGGTTTAGCAGGCCAATGCTCAAACCACTGAGCTATCTGTCCCCAGGGACTAAGAACAAGGCATTTGGGGATTTCTGAGGAAGACAGGGTGTAGGTGACGGTGTGGTTTTCAAGGCATGTAACTGAAAATGGGGTGTAGGGACAGGAGAACAGCATGTGGGGACAAGGTGACTGAAGACAAGGTGCGGGGGCAGGGGGCAAGAGCACTGGGTGATTCAGGACAAGGTGTGGGGGTAGAGGAAAGCAGTAACTGAGAAAATCGGGGGGGGGGGTGCACGGGGTAATTGAGGAGCACAGGGTAAGGACACGGGAGGGAGGGAGGTCTGGGTGGGGGCAGCGGCCCCTGAATAGCGCAGGGTGTCAGTGCATGGATTACGCAGCAGCACCGGGCGGGGGGCCTGGGGGGGGCAGCAGGAGGGAGCGAGCGCGACAGGGGTGGTGGAAGGCGGGGGAGGTGTCTGTGTGGGGGCGGGAGGGGCTGAGGAGTACGGGGAGGCCACGGGAAGGGAGGGACGGGCGCCTTCCCGCCTCTTTGCCCTGCTCTCTCCCTCACCCTCTAGCGCCCCTGGCCCGCCGCCGCTCTCACCTGCGCTCCCCATGGCGCCTCCGCTCCTAGCCGGCGCCGCATCCCGGAGCCCGCCCCAGCGCCGACCGCGCGCTACGTCAAGAAGAGAAACTGTGACCGAGCTTCGACAAGCGCTGACGTTGCAAAAACCCGCCACGCGCCGGCGGACGCATTTCTGCGCGTGCGCCACCGGCCCGGCACTGACTCCGCCCCCGCCCCTCCCTGCCTGCGGGCACCGCCCAGCTCCGCCCCGGGGCGAAGAGGAGGTGCACAGCAGCACGTGGCAGCGTTTGTCCGTAACCAGCGGGGCGGAGCGCAGCGGGACCGGGGGGAAAGCTGGGGGAGGGGGCTCGCCCTGAGAGAGTAACCGCAGCTCCGCGCGTCTTCTGCCCCTTCTAGCAGCCGGTCGGTCACCCTGGTTGTTCCACGCCCGGAGCTGGTTTAGACCATAGTATGCGGTAATGACCCACATTCTCTCCGGGTGACTGTCACTAACAGCACCAGCGGCAGCAGGTGTACCTGCAAAGATCGGTAACCGTCCAGAATAAAACAGAGGCACTGAATTTGTTCGCTGTGATGGTGGCTTTACTGGCGGCATCGTTTACCTAGGCAATAAAATCAGGTTAGAGGGTGGTTGTTTTTTTAAAGGTTTAAAAGTGTGGAAATTATTAGGAAAGTGTGTCTGGCTGTGCTGTAGCAATTGGCAGTGCTTGGCTGACAGAGTTTTTTGGGGGAAAACAAGCATTTGAAGATCTGGATACTCCAGACATGCTGCTTTGGATTAGATGTTCCAAAGTCTGAAACATGCTATTGATTGTCTAATAAATTAGCTGAGGTACTTGAGATGAACTGTAGCTAGTAACAACTATATGCTTTGTTTTGCTGTTTATTTCTTTCAATAAACTGGTGTTTTGAGGTTTGTTTTAAAGAAGGTGTCTTTGATGGGTAGTAAAGTTAAATACCCCCCCGGTAGTCTGGAGAAGAAAGTGCAAGTTTGTATGTTTGATGTATGTAGTGTGTTGAGATGCAGCGGCCTGTAACAGGTTGTATATATGCTGCTGTGCTCAGCCAGACACGGACTTGCTATTGGAAAAGGGAAAATGTAGATGTTCATTTCTACTTTCCAGTAATCAGTGTTCTAAGGCTCACAAAAAAGCTGTATCCATCATAGGAAGGTGTGTTGGAGGAATTAATAAAAGGGGCAGAAGATAGAGGAATTCTATTCTGTGACACCCTACAGAAACTCAAGGCATGGCTACACTTGCGAGTTAGAGCGCATTAAAGCAGCCCCGGACGCCCTGACTCACGACACGTCCACACTGGCAAGGCACGTAGAGTGCCCGGATTCCACAGCTAGAGCGCTCCTGGTAATCCACCTCGGCGAGTAGAATAATATTTGATGTGCCCCCGCTGGAGCGTCACAGCGCCAGTGTGGACGCCCTAGTCTGTTAATGCGCTCTGATCGGTCTCCAGAAGTGTCCCACAATGCCTGTTCTAGCCACTCTGGTTATCACTTTGAACTCTAGTGCCTTGCCCTCAGATGACCATCTGTCAGACCTGCCCTTTAAATTCTCTGGGAATTTTGAAAATCCCCTTCCTGTTTGCTCAGCCAGGCATGGAATGCTCTCAGCGAATCTTTCCAGGTGACCATGCCTTCATGTGCCAGGCGATCCCCAGTGTGGAGCAATGGCGAGGTGCTGGACCTCATCAGTGTTTGGAGGGAGGAAGCTGTCCAGTCCCAGCTGTGCTCCAGCTATAGGAATTATGATACCTTTGGGCAGATACCAAGAGACATGATGGAAAGGGGCTATGACTGGGACACACAGCAGTGCGGAGTTAAAGTGAAGGAGCTGCAGAATGCCTACCGCAAAGCCCGCAAGGCAAACAGCCGCTCTGGTGGTGCATCCGCAACCTGCCGTTTCTACAAAGAGCTAGACGCGATACTTGGGAGCGACCCTACCTCCACTCCGAGGACCACCATGGACACTTCAGAGCCCAGTTCAACAAGGCAGGGGGAGGAGGAGGAAGAAGACACCCCGGAATCCCTAGACGCATGCAGCCAGGAGCTGTTCTCAAGCCAGGAGGAAGGTAGTCAGTCACGGCAGCCAGTGCTTGGGGAAGGACAAACACCAGAGGAGGTTCCCAGTAAACAGCTTTTATTTTGGGAAGGAAGTTATTCGGTGTGGGCTCTTGAGGCGAGGAGAGTTAGGGCTGCATGCATGCATAGATGAGGAATAGGGTGCTGATGTGCTCTCTCACATCACGGTAGTCAGCCTCAGTGATCTCTTCAAAGGTCTCATCCAGAAGTTGGGCAATGCGCTTACGCAGGTTTCTTGGGAGAGCCACTGTGGTCCTTGTCCCAGTCAGGCTAACATGTCCGCGCCACTATGCTCTGAGGGGCGGGGGGACCATTGCTGCACACAGGCAAGATGCATATGGGCCAGGGCAGAAGCCGCATTGTAGTAGAAGACCCTCCCTTGCTTCCCAGGTCACCCTCAGCAGTGAGATATCTTCCAGGATGAACTCCTGTGGAAAATGTGAGGAGAGTGTTCAGTACAGGGGCCCCCTGCAGCTGTTGGCTCTTCCCAAGGCACAGAAACCCAGAAGACAGTATGGCCATGAAACAATCAATCCCCCTTGACCCTGTACTTACTCACCATTTTGGGATTCCCGTGGGTTATGTGTGCTCGCTTTGGGACGGGCAAATTCTGCTATTGTGTAGAGACTGTGCTTGCCCTTAAGTATGGAGAAATCATTGCTCTGTCTGGTGTGAACAATGCTGCCTCTGTTAAGTGTTGCATTTTGCCTTTACAGATGCAACCTTGAGATCTGAGCTGTCTGTGTTATCATGGGCCGAGAGACTGCAAAGACTCAGGAAGAGGCCACGAAAAAGCAAAGAAGACATGCTGCAAGAAGTGATGCAGCAATCTCCTAAAGAGAATCAAAAAGTGCAGGAGTGGAGGGAGAACAAAAGCAGGATCCGCCAGGAAAACGCAGTGCACCGACAGCAAAGCACGGAGCTCCGGCAGCAAAGCACGGATTGGCTGATAAGCATCATGGAGCGCCAAGCGGACTCGATCCAGACGCTGGAAGCCATACAGGCGGAGTGCTACCATGCCCATCGCCCCCTGCAGCCCTTGTCCCAAAACTCTTTGCCTTGTGTCCCCATGTCATCTCCAACCCACTTTCCCCAACATCCGGGTTCTTATCACCACCAGCTGCCTCCAGTACCTGTAGCTTCACCACCCAGCTCTGAAAACTACGACCCTTACCCACTGCGCTCAGCCCCCCTCACCATGCATTATAACCATCCTGAAGTGCAGCACTCATTGCATAGCACTCCAGACAGGAAGGCTGAATATGATAACAGGACAGATGCAAATCTGTCATAGTACCGTTTTCCACCCCACCCCCCTGCCCTTTCTGTTTCCCAAGCAGTTGTGTTTCTTTTAAATAAATGGGTTTTTTTGGCTTTGAAAACATTCTTTATTATTGTATAAAGTAAAAGATACCTCAGCCCAGGAAAGCAACAGGCATTGCAAGTCAACATAGCGAACACGGATTCCTACTAACATTGGAACCACTGCACTTCACTCCCATGCAGGGCAGCAAACATTACTGATGGCTTTCAGCCTCAAATGGCTCCCTCAAGGTATCCCTAATCCTTGCAGCCCCGCGCTGGGCCCCTCTAATAGCCCTGCTCTCTGGCTGTTCAGATTCAGCCTCCAGGTGTTGAACCTCCAAGTTCCATGCCTCAGTGAATCTTTCACCCTTCCCTTCACAAATGTTATGGCAGGTACAGCACGCGAATATAACCCTGGGGATGTTGTCATAGGCCAGGTCCAGCTTCCCATACAGAGAGCGCCAAAGCAGCCCTTTAAACAGCCAAAAGCACACTCCATGATCATTCTGCACCTGTTGTTGAATTGCTTCTTGCTGCTGTCAAGGCTCCCTGTGTAGGGTTTCATGAGCCAAGGCATTAAAGGGTAAGAGGGGTCTAAACGATCACAGTGGGCATTTTGACTTCCCCTATGGTAATCTTCTGGTCTGGGAAAAAAGTCCCGGCTTGCATCTTCCTGAACAGGACAGTGTTCCGAAAGATGAGTGCGTCATGCACCTTTCCGGGACACCCTGCATTAATGTCAATGAAACGCCCTCGGTGATCCACAAGCGCCTGCAGAACCATAGAGAAATACCTTTTCCAATTAACGTACTTGGAGGCTTGGTGGGCTGGTGCCAGAATTGGAATATGCGTCCCATCTATCGCCCCTCCGCAGTTAGGGGAACCCATTTGTGCAAAGCCAGCCACATCGTCATGCACATTACCCAGAGTCATGGTTCTTCTGAGCAGGATGTGATTAATGGCCCTGCAAACTTGCATCAATATGATTCCAACGGTCGACTTTCCCCCCCCAAAACTAGTTAGCGACCAATCAGAAGCTGTCGAGTTGCCAGCTTCCAGATTGCAAGAGCCACCTGCTGCTCCACCGTCAGGGCAGCTCTCAATCTCGTGTTCTTGCACCACAGGGTTGGGGCGAGCTCCTCACACAGTCCCATGAAAGTGGCTTTTCTCATCCAAAAGTTCTGCAGCCACTGCTCATCATCCCAGACTTGCATGACGATGTGATCCCACCACTCAGTGCTTGTTTCCAGAGCCCAAAAGTGGTGTTCCACGATGGTGAGCATGTCCGTGAATGCCACAAGCAATCTCGTGTCGCATGCGTTACTTGAGTCGATATTGTTGGAGTCCTCATTGACAGTTTGGATCTTAAGGAGTAACTTGACTGCCAAACGTGATGTGCTGGCGAGACTTATCAGCATATTCCTCAGCAGTTCGGGCTCCATTTCTGCAGACTGAAAGGGAAGACAGAGCGCACAGTACAAAAAATGTTGAAAGATGGTGACAAATGTGGACGGAAAAACAGGGATTGCTGGGATGCAAACCGATGCATCATGGGGTGTTGGGACAGGTCCCAGAATGCCCTGCACCCTCCACCCCCTTCCCACAAGCCACAGCACCAGAATGGGAAGAGGTGCTCTGTGGGATCGCTGCCCATAATGCACCTCTCCCAATGCCACTGCAAATGCCTCAAATGTGGCCACGTCAGTGCGCTTGCAGCTGTCAGTGTGGACAGACTGCAGAGCTTTCCCTACTGCGCTTTCCGAAGGCTGGTTTAACTCAAAGCGCTCTACATCTGCAAGTGTAGCCATGCCCATAAGTTGCCAGACAGTCAGTGTGGGCTCTCCAGCCATAAGTTGTTAGGAAGTAGGGATAACAGAGGTGGCATGGGTGTGTTGTTGTTTCAGAGTAGGGAAAAACAGTAGAGAAAAAAATCTGTATGAGAGGGAGAGTTGGTTTGTGAGGTTTTAAAGCCTGTCAGAAAGGGGGTGAATTAAAACTCTAGCCCAATACTGTGACAAACTTTACTTATTTTCCTCCAAAGGGAAATAGGTTCCCTTGTTTTTTTTCTGAATGAAAGGAGTAAGAAAAAAGGTTTATAGCTCTAGAATCAAAGTTCTTGCTTTTCTTCTGTTTTATGAGAAGAAAAGAAATACTCTGTAGATATTCCTTTTGATAAGGTCAAGTTGTTCAAGAGCATGCCCTGAAAACTGGAAGGAACACTGCTTTCCTTGTTATTAAATTTGGAGTGGCTTGCATAATAAAGATTTCAGGGGGGAAAACCATGCACACCCATATCTTTGGCTTCCTTTCAGTAATTACTGATCATTTGGCGAATGTCTTATAATAAAAACTGCAAATAAGTAAATAATAAAGTTACAAAGGGGGGGAAGCATGAGGCTATATTGGTTGTGTATATGCTGGAAAATGTATCACAAGCTGCCAGCTCTGAGTTGCTGTTTTGCTGGAGGGTGAGTGGAAAGTATGGCTGAGCAGGAAACAAAGCAAATGATTGGAATGATTATCAGAAATAGTTGGATAGTACCTACCCCAGGACAGGCCCAACAAAGAAAGTAACAGAACACCACTAGCCGTCACCTTCAGCCCCCAATTTAAAACTCTCCAGTGCATCATCAAGCATCTACAACCTATCCTGAAGGACGATCTCTCACTTTCACAGATCTTGGGAGAGAGGCCAGTCCTCACTTACCAACAGCCCTCCAGCCTGAAGCGAATACTCACCAGCAACCACACAACAAAAACACTAACCCAGGAACCTATCCTCGCAACAAAGCCCATTGCCAACTCTGTTCACATATCTATTGAAGGGACACCATCATAGGACCTAATCACATCAGCCACACCATATGAGGCTCATTCACCTGCACATCTACCAATGTGATATATGCCATCTTGTGCCAACAATGCCTCTCTGCTACGTACATTGGCCAAACCAGACAATCTCTATGCAAAAGAATAAATGGACACAAATCAGACATCAAGAATTATAACCTTCAAAAACCAGTCAGAGAACACTTCAACCTCCCTGGTCACTCAATTTCAGACCTAAAAGTTGCAATTCTCCAACAAAAAAACTTCAAAAACAGACTCCAGTGAGAAACTGCAGAATTGGAATTAATTTTGCAAACTGGACACCATTAAATTAGGCTTGAATAAAGACTGGGAGTGGATGGGTCATTACGCAAAGTAAAAAGTATTTCCCCATGCTAATTTTTCCCCCCTACTGTTACTCACACCTTCCTGTCAACTGTTTGAAATGGGCCATCCTGATTATCAATACAAAGGTGGTTGTTTTTTTTCCCTCCTGCTGATAATAGCCCACCTCAATTAATTGGTCTTGTTACAGTTGGTATGGCAACACCCATTTTTTCATGTTCTCTGTGTATATATATATATCTTCCTACTGTATTTTCCACTGCATGCATCTGATGAAGTGGGTTTTAGCCCACGAAAGCTTATGCCCAAATAAATTTGTTAGTCTCTAAGGTGCCACAAGTACTTCTCATTTTTAAAAAGATTTACAGACCAACTATATTTTAAAAATGGAGGGATATACACTGACTGAAACCTATAACCTAAAATTTAGTACAGCTAAATGGGTAGACTTGATAGTATTTACTTATTAGGTAATATGCTACATATATAAAATCTAATTTCACTTCAGATTTTTCACACATCTGGGGTTAGGCACATATTTGTGCCTGTTTAGTCACATACTACTCATTGAAGGCAATGGGACTCCTTATATGAGTCATCTTACTCCTGTTTGCAAGATCAGGCACTTAGTAATCTGTGGAACATGCTATACAACTGGAAATGTTCACTATAAGTTTATATTTTTTAATGCAAATTTAAAATCTGTGAACACTTTCAGTGCTAGTTAGGTTACCCTTCTGCATCTTCTGGGATTGTTCCCCTCACTGGGCAGTTTTTGAGAGGCAGACAACCAGCGTGAAACTAAGTAAGTACAAATGCATGTCCAAGCCCTGCTGCCTGAGAAAACTTGAAATTATTTCTATAATATGTAGTGTATTACACATTGAATAAATGTCAAGACCTGAGTAGAACACACTGAATCAAATGGAAGAGGGAGCAACAAGCAATCATTTACTGGGAGACAATCTGTGGAGACGCGTGAGGAGAGTATCATATATGGAGTAAATTAGGGGGACAAGGGATCCCCCCGTAGGAGGTTAAAATGGGGAGATACCCCTGTAGCTGCAAGAATGGTCTTCTTTCTTCCCCTGAATGTATTGGGGAACGGTACTGGACCTCCTCCAAAAAGACAACTGGACAACTACAGGTAAAAGGTAGCCTGGTGTGGAGAAGGGTTGTGTAGAGAGGAACAATGGTGTGGCCTTGTGAAGTCTTCCATTGGTTCAGATAAGGATGCAACCATCTGAATGTTTTCATGATTAAGGTTCTGATCTGTAACTCAGGATACTTGAGTTCAGCTCCCAGCTTGACCACAGACTTCTTGGGTAGACTAATTAACATTTCTCTGCCTTAGTTCCCCATCTGTAAAATGGGGCAATAATGCTTCCTTTCTTTCACACTTATATCTCTTTAGGCACTGGTCCTGTATGTGATTTCAATGGGGCTGTGCACAGGTGCAGCAGTGCACCTATATGTGTTCACTCACAGGACTTGGGTCTTGGACTTTAAAATCTCCAGGGCAGAGTCTGCCAGAATGGGACCCTCATCTCTCTTAGGGCCTTTAGGCACTATTGTAATACAAATAACATTATAATGCTTTTTCAACTTTTTTGAGGCTATCACTATTTTGAATTTTTATACAAAATCATATGGGGCAGGAGTCAGGGAGAGAGAAGTGTAATACAGTAGAACCTCAGAGTTACAGACACGTCGGGAATGCATGTTGTCCATAACTCTGAAATGTTTGTAACTCTGAACAAAAAGGAGCTAAGGATCCAGCAGTTCACACTCTGGGCTAGGTTCCAGAGGCAGCTAGGCAACTTCCTTGCAGGCAAGGTTGTCCCACTCCTCACCCAGGGTGGTGGTGGTTGTGGTGGTGAAAACAGCTTGTCCCCCTCCCAGCGGGGGGGCAGGGGGTTCAAAATAGAGCCCCCTCGTCGGCCAGGGGGTGAAAACACTCATGGCTTACAGGAAAGCAGCACAGATCCCAGTGCTGCTCCTGCTCCAGGGGCCTTGAGGCAGCTCACAGTTTTGCCTGGAAATATCAGTATCTTCAACTCCTAGATGTAAGTGGGTGCCCCACGTGTGGGGATGGGGATAGGCAGCCCAGATGTGCTTACCTTTAGGATGCAGTACATGCACAGTACAGTATTTGCTGCTGCTGCTGGGTTTTTTTTGTTTTTGTTTTTTTTTTTGGTCTCTGTTGCTGCCTGATTGGTTACTTTACTTCCGGTTCCACATGGTGTCCAGTTGATCAGTCAGTCCATAACTCTGGTGTTCATATTGCTGAGGTCCTACTTTACAGTTTTGATTCCTTAATAAGAATCTTAGAATCATAGGGGATTGGTCCTGCTTTGAGCAGGGGGTTGGACTAGATGACCTCCTGAGGTCCCTTCTAACCCTGATATTCTATGATTCTATAGAAGGTTAAGGTTGGAAGGGACCTCAGGAGGTCATCTAGTCCAACCCCCTGCTCAAAGCAGGACCAACCCCAACTAAATCATCCCAGCCAGGGCTTTGTCAAGCCGGCCTTAAAAGCCTCTAAGGATGGAGATTCCACCACCTCCACCTTAGGTAATACATAACCTAAAATTCTCCAGAACATGCATGCAATCTTCTGGTAGACAGAGGCCTAAGTGGCTTCCAGAGTCCTGTCTTATTTAGTAAATTGTCCAGGAGGAAGAGGGAAGGGGATGTTAGATGCTGACCATTATGGACAGTATTTTTCAGCAAGATATCTGCTTGAAAAGCTATGTACAGAAATGTCGACTATAAATTGCTCACTTCATTTTAAGTGATCTCCTCAAGCATGTGTGAACCCCTTACACCTAACAATGTCCCACCTTGCATCTAGCTTAGAGCATGGCCACACTTGCAGATGTAGAGCACTGTGAGTTAAACCAGCCCTCGGAGAGCACAGTAGGGAAAGCGCTGCAGTGTGTCCACACTGTCAGATTCAAGTGCACTGGCATGGCCACATTAGCAGCTCTTGCAATGCCACAGAGAGCAGTGCATTGTGGTAGCTATCCCAGCATGCAAGTGGCTGCAATGTGCTTTTCAAATGGAGAGGTGGGGTGGAGTGTGACAGGGAGTGTGTTGTGTGTATGTGGGGGGAGAGTGGGATTTTGGGGGGCTGAGAGCATGTCAGCATGCAGTCTTGTAAGTTTAGACAGCAGCAGACCCCTCTCTCCACCACCTCCCTCTCTCACACTCACAGCAAGCAACATTCCACACTAATGGTTGCTTTGTCCCAGAGCAGATAAGCATGCCGGCTGTCAGAAACAGAGCTTTGAAAGGGCATATTCGCATTCCTACAGCTGATTCCAAAACAATTATAAGAGTGGCCACTTGACTTAAGGGGATTATGGGATGTTTCTTGGAGGCCGATCGCAGTGCAGTAATGCAACACCTCATTCACACTGATCCTGGGGTATTTCAGCTGACGCGCAGCAAGCGTTATGCTTCTCATGGAGGTGGATTACCAGGAGCGCTCCAGCTGCAGAGTCCAGGTGGTCTAAGTGCCTTGCTAGTGTGGACGGGTGGTGAGTTAGGGTGCCTGGGGCTGCTTTAATGCACTCTAACTTGCAAGTGTAGCCAAGCCCTTAGACTCTCTGGTTACCTTCTCCAGACCTGAAGAAGAGATCTTTGAAGCTTGAAAGCTTGTCCTGTCCAACAACAGAAGTTGGTCCAATAAAAGATGTTACCTCACCCACCTTGTCTGTCTTATATCCTGGGACCAACACAGTTACAACAACACTGCAAACAATTATAATGAAAAAACTTGTATAACAAATCTGTTTCACAACATGACTGCAGGATCCTCCTACACCTGGATTGAACACACTGGCAATTTTAGAAAATGTCTTGATTTGAAGGAAATTACGTAAAGTTTTTTATAAGGATTATTTCAAAATGAAAAGATTCTTTTGGTGTTCCTTATGGTAGCTCTAAATATAATTAGATGAACTGAGCAATGCAAGTTAGAATCCATTTCTAATTAATTCCTGTCAAAATTCAAAAGATCCTTGTATCATTAAAATAAGTTTTGCAGAAACAATCGACATCATCATATTTTATACAACACATTTGAAGGGCCTATTGATGTGAATGGCTAAAATACCATTGGTTTCAATAAGAGCCTAGATTCTTGACAGAAATCTAATTAGCTGGTAGGTGGATTATCTGAAGACAGTAGAAAACCATGGAGGAACTAACACAAAAATCACATTAGCTGCTGTATATATCCATCAACAGACCTGCAAATGACTCCATTCTCAAGCACAAAAACTAACCAAGATGAAGGAAATATGAAGACTGTTTCCAGCTTCACTTCTGCCATTGCCAGTATGGCCTCTACAATGTTTTGTCTTTTCTTTCCCCGTCTGTTTTTTCGGGTTTCAGTGTTTACCAAGAGTTTTTCAGAAGCTAATCTGTAGTTACTGCTTCTGGAGAGTCTTCTTCTACATCTGAAGTTTGGATTTTTATCCCAAGCAATTGGAGTGTATTTTTCACTTGTTTAAAGTCTCTTAGCCCTGGTCTACACTAGGAATTTAGGTCAAATTTAGCAGCATTAAATCGATTTAACCCTGCACCCGTCCACATGACGAAGCCCTTTTTTTTGACTTAAAGGGCTCTTAAAATTGATTTCCTTTCTCCACCCTGACAAGGGGATTAGCACTGAAATCGGCCTTGCCGGGTCAAATTTGAGGTACTGTGGACGCAATTAGATGGTATTGGCCTCCGGGAGGTATCCTAGAGTTCTCCATTGTGACCTCTCTGGACAGCGCTCCAAACTCAGATGCACTGGCCAGGTAGACGGAAAAGGCCCGCGAACTTTTGAATTTCATTTCCTGTTTGGCCAGCATGGCAAGCTGCAGGTGAGTGCAGAGCTCATCAGCAGAGGTGACCATGATGGAGTCCCAGAATCACAAAAGAGCTCCGGGATGGACCGAACGGGAGGTACGGGATCTGACTGCTGTATGTGGAGAGGAATCCGTGCTATCAGAACTCTGTTCTAGTTTTTGAAATGCCAAAACATTTCTCAAAATCTCCCAGGGCATGAAGGACAGAGGCCATAACAGGGATCCAAAGCAGTGCCATGTGAAACTTAAGGAGCTGAGGCAAGCCTACCAGAAAACCAGAGAGGCAAACAGCTGCTTCGGGTCAGAGCCCAAAACATGCCGCTTCTATGATGAGCTGCATGCCATTTTAGGGGGTTCAGCCACCACTACCCCAACCTTGTTTTTTGACTCCTTCAATGGAGATGGAGGCAACACGGAAGCAGGTTTTGGGGATGAGGAAGATGATGATGATGATAAGATTGTAGACAGCTCACAGCAAGCAAGCGGAGAAACCAGTTTTCCTGACAGCCAGGAACTGTTTCTCACCCTGGACCTGGAACCAGTACCCCCCGAACCGACCCAAGGCTGCCTCCCGGACCCGCCAGGTGGAGAAGGGACCTCTGGCGAGTGTATCTTTTTAAATAGTATACATGGTTTAAAAGCAAGCTTGTTTAATGATTAATTTGCCCTGGCATTCACGGCCAGTACAGCTACTGGAAAAGTCTGTTAATGTGTCTGGAGATGGAGCAGAAATCCTCCAGGGACATCTCCATAAAGCTCTCCTGGATGTACTCCCAAAGCCTTTGCAAAAGGTTTCTGGGGAGGGCGGCCTTATTCCGTCCACCATGGTAGGACACTTTACCACACCAGGCCAGTAATATGTAGTTGGGAATCATTGCAGAGCAAAGCATTGCAGTGTATGTTTGCTGGCATTCAAACAACATCCGTTATTTATCTCTCTGTGTTATCCTCAGGAGAGTGATATCATTCATGGTCACCTGGTTAAAATAGGGTGCTTTTCTTAAGGGGACATTCAGAGGTGGCCATTCCTGCTGGGCTGTTTGCCTGTGGCTGAACAGAAATGTTCCCCGCTGTTAGCCACGGTGAGGGGTGAGGGGCTAGCCACGTTGTGGGGGGAGGCAAAATGCGACCTTGTAACAAAAGCACATATCCTATGTATGTAATGTTAACAGCAAGGTTTACCATGAAAGAGTGTACCCATTTTTCTATAAAATGTGTCTTTTTAAATACCACTGTCCTTTTTTTTTTCTCCACCAGCTGCATGTGTTTCAAGGATCACAGGATCTTCTCCTTCCCAGAGGCTAGCGAAGATTAGAAGGTGAAAAAAACGCACTCGCGATGAAATGTTCTCTGAGCTCATGCTGTCCTCCCACACTGACAGAGCACAGACGAATGCATGGAGGCAAATAATGTCAGAATGCAGGAAAGCACAAAATGACCGGGAGGAGAGGTGGTGGGCTGATGAGAGTAAGTGGTGGGCTGAAGAGAGGGCTGAAGCTGAAAGGTGGTGGCAGTGTGATGAAAGGAGGCAGGATTCAATGCTGAGGCTGCTGGAGGATCAAACTAATATGCTCCAGCATATGGTTGAGCTGCAGGAAAGGCAGCAGGAGCACAGACCGCCGCTACAGCCCCTGTGTAACCAACCGCCCTCCTCCCCAAGTTCCATAGCCTCCTCACCCAGAGGCCCAAGAACACAGTGGGGGGCCTCCGGCCACCCAGCCACTCCACCCCAGAGGATTGCCCAAGCAACGGAAGTCTGGCATTCAATACGTTTTAAAGTTTTAAACTTTTAAAGTGCTGTGTGGCCTTGTCCTTCCCTCCTCCACCACCCCTCCCTGTGCTTCCCTCCTCCACCACCCCTCCCGGGCTACCTTGACAGTTATCCCCCTATTTGTGTGATGAATTAATAAAGAATGCATGAATGTGAAGCAACAATGACTTTATTGCCTCTGCAAGCAGTGATCGAAGGGAGGAGGGGAGGGTGGTTAGCTTACAGGGAAGTTGAGTGAACCAAGGCCGGGGGCGCTTGCTTGGCCTGCAGTTGAACAGCTCCTGACTACTGTCCAGGCTGCCTGTGTATGGCTTCATGAGCCATGACATTAAGGGGTAGGCTTGGTCCCCAAGGATAATTATAGGCATTTCAACATCCCCAATGGTTATTTTCTGGTCTGGGAATAGAGTCCCTTCCTGCAGCTTTTGAAACAGACCAGAGTTCCTGAAGATGTGAGTGTCATGTACCTTTCCTGGCCATCCCACGTTGATGTTGGTGAAACATCCCTTGTGATCCACCAGTCCTTGCAGCACTATTGAAAAGTACCCCTTGCAGTTTTATGTACTCGCCGGCTTGGTGCTCCGGTGCCAAGATAGGGATATGGGTTCCGTCTATGGCCGCACCACAGTTAGGGAATCCCATTGCACCAAAGCCATCCACTATGACCTCCACATTTCCCAGGGTCGCTACCCTTGATATCAGCAGATCTTTGATTGCATTGGCTACTTGCATCACAGCAGCCCCCACAGTAGATTTGCCCACTCCAAATTGATTCCCAACTGACCGGTAGCTGTCTGGCGTTGCAAGCTTCCACAGGGCTATTGTCACTCGCTTCTCAACTGTGAGAGCTGCTCTCATCTTGGTATTCTTGCGCCGCAGGGCAGGGGAAAGCAACTCACAAAGTTCCATGAAAGTGCCCTTACGCATGTGAAAGTTTCGCAGCCACTGGGAATCGTCTCAGACCTGCAACACTATGCGGTCCCACCAGTCTGTGTTTGTTTGCCGGGCCCAAAATTGGTGTTCCACCGCATGAACCTGCCCCATTAGCACCCACATTGCCAGGGCCTGCACTTTGAGAGAAGTCTGTGTCCATGTCCTCATAACTCTCGTCACCACGCTGATGTTGCCTACTTGCCCGGTTTCACTTTGCCAGGTTCTGGTGCTGCATACACTGCTGGGTAATGCGCATGGTGTTTAATGTGCTCCTAATTGCCAAAGTGATCTGTGCGGGCTCCATGCTTGCCATGGTATGGCGTCTGCACAGAAAAAAGGTGCAGAACGATTGTCTGCCGTTACTCTGACGGAGGGAGGGGCGACTGACTACATGGCTGGCTTACAGGGAATTAAAATCAACAAAGGGGGTGGCTTCATATCAAGGAGAAACAAACACAGCTGTCACACAGAATGGCCCCCTGCTCAACCCACTGAGCTATCCTTCTCCCCCAGTATTTCAAGCAGGACTGAATCTCCATTAAACTTTTCAAGGTGCCCCTGACAGACCTCACCAAAACGATTGTCAGTCATTGATTTCACTGGGGGGGGAGCAAATGAATACAAAACAAATCTGGTCTATTTCTTGTTTTGATCCTCTCCATCTATCTTTTACATCTTTGGCTGGCAACAGACGGTGCAGTAGGACTGCTAGCCATCCTCATCTCCTGGCTGCTCAGCAGAAGACCGTGCAATAGGACTACTAGCCATCCTCATCTCCTGTCTGTTCACCATAGGACGGTACAACCGGACTGCCAGCAGGACTAAAGAGAATGACCTGGTCGAGTCACTCCTATTTTAGTCCCTGCGCCCATGTCTGCCCAGGTGCTCCTATCCAACCTTACCGAGGCAGCCAGGAGCACCTCGGACATGACGACGATGGCTATCAGGCCTATTGCACTGTCTGCTGCCACAAGGCAATGGGTTGCGGCTGTGTAGCAATGGAGTACCACGTATGGCAGCACCCAGGAGACGTATGGTGACGGTGAGCTGAGTGGGCTCCATGCTTGCCGTGGTATGGTGTCTGCACAGGTAACTCAGGAAAAAAGGTGTGAAACGATTGTCTGCCATTGCTTTCATGGAGGGAGGGAGGGCCTGACGACATGTACCCAGAACCACCTGCAACAATGTTTTTGCCCCATTAGGCACTGGGATCTCAACCCAGAATTCCAATGGGCAGCGGAGACTGCGGGAACTGTGGGATAGCTACCCACAGTGCAACACTCCGGAAGTCGACGCTAGTCTTGGTACTGTGGAAGCACTCCACCGAATTAATGTACTTAATGCACTTAGAGCATTTTGTGTGGGGACACACACAATCGACTATATAAAAACGATTTCTAAAAAAAGACTTCTATAAATTCAACCTAATTTCATAGTGTAGACATACCCTTACTGTATAATGCTAATTTTGGAAGCTGGATAAGAGTTTAAATGGGAATCTCCATCTGTAGCAGAATTCTGCCCTCTTGAGTGCTGCTGTCATTTCCCCCAGCTGTCTCCTTTTTTTTTAAAGTTAGGGCAGAGAGATTGTGGAAAAATTGCAGCTTGTGGCCTTTGAGTATGAGCTCTGAGTGCTCTCTGGCTTTTTTCATAATTTATTTTTTTCTACTGATAATCATGAAATTTCACAATTAGGTCTCTAGGTTTATTACTATGAGCATTGGGCCTGGGTCACTTACTGGTTTGAACTAGAGGAAATAGTGGATTCTCTGTAACTTTAAATATTTAAATAAAGATTTGAGGACTTCATTAACTCAGCCAGAGGATATGGGCCTATTGCAGGAGTGGATGTGTGAGGCTCTGTAGCTTGCCATATGCCAGAGGTAAGACTAAATGATCATGATGGTCACTTTTGGTCTTGAAGTGTATGAATCTATGAGGCCCAGACAGTGCCATAAGTGCTGTCTCCACTTTTATGTCTTCCAGACAGCTCAGATGTAACAACTTCACAATTAAAGTTTTTTACATACCAAATTGGGTTTCCTCCTTCAGGATTTTCAGTCAGCTCTTTAATTCTGATGTTCCTCCTTCTCTATTTTCTATATTAGCTAATTTAAGCTGCATCTCTCTCTCTCTCTCTCTCTCTCTCTCTCTCTCTGTGTTCCATCAGTGCTCTGTGGCTCTGCAGCTCTGTTTTTCTCTCACTTGCTTCTCTGAGGCCAGTCTCTAGCACAGTGACTTGCTCTTCCAAGCTTGTAACTTTCTTCTTTACTGCAAGAAGTTGGGTCATCAGATCATCTCTCATGGCCTTAAACTCAGAGATCATCTCCAGAACGTCTATTTTGGTTGCCATTTGAGTTTCCTCAGCCCTGGCATTTCTGTCTGATCTAGCTGCAAAGTCTTCATGTGGAGTCTGAGAGATCTCTCCATGCTGTGAGCCAGAAACACTCTTCTGTGAAGTGGAGGCAGATTCCTTTGCTATCTCCTCAAAGCTCAGGCTTCAGGCAGCCATGTTATTCTGCTCCTCTGCTGATCTTCTCAACACAGATATTTTTAATATAATCTTTCTATTGTTTTCATACAAAAAACGCCTGAAACAAATCAAGGGGGGAGAATTAAGGGGGAAAAATCTGTTCACATTTATTTATCACTACATCTTAGTAATGGTCACAATTCATGATCTATGAGGGTATACAGAAATATTTAAGACTCAGGAAGGGAAAGTAAATTGCTATGAAGTCGTTAACACAAGATCCAGTATTTTATATACACATTTGAAAGAAAATTGTGCACCCTGCCTGTGGCAGATCTGGATGTTTCCCATTTATATAGTTGGGTGCCAATAGCCAAAGGAGCCTAAGTGACTTTTAGAAATTAGACTTAGAAGCCCAAGTCATTTTGGCACTTTTGAAAAAATTGCCCTTGGTCCATGGTGCTTTGATAGTTTCATCCTCAGGGCATAGTAACTGAGTTTTATTTTCCTAGTTATTATGTGATAAAGCAAAGAAACTTCTGGAGGAGCTTTCAGAGGAAGCGTCCCACTGACTACCCAAAAGACCTCACCGAATAGAAAGTGCAATGGTCTTACTTATCTTTGCCAGGCTTCTCGGCTAATAAAGCTTCCCACCAGCCAACTGTTGAATCGCTACACAGCCTGAGTGATACTGCCAGCTGTAAGAACGATTATTTTCTCACTGTGCATAATCACTTTAATTTGCTTCTCTCCTTAGCTGACCATGTTTTGATATGGAAAATGAGAACACCTTTCTTCTAGGGGCACTTGTTGTCATTGGTGCAGGGTGTGGAAAAAGTAGGTCAGATTGAGAATGAGGCTTGCTAATGGGAGGAAGGAGTATGTAAGGTTTAGAAGTTGGAGTACTTGTCAGTGCTGGCTGCAAGGGAAAGGGGATTTGGAAGTGCTTGTCATTGCAGGAGGATTTGCAGACATGCCATCTCTCATGAATTTATCGTGAGAGATGCGATTTCTAAGCAAAATTAAGCCTTGCTCATGATCTCACAATAGAACTCTCAAATCTCAGGATTTTGTGCAGTGGGGCTGTGGCTGTCAGCCCCAGGTGACAGGGCTCTGGCTGTCAGCCTGGGATGTGGGAGAGGGGACCCCACTGCAGCCCCCCAAAGCCTGGAGAGGGTGAAGAACCCTAAGAGGAGGAGAGGTGAGGCTGGGAGGGCTGAACTATGGCCTGGGGGCTGCAGGGGGCTGAAGTGAGTATGGTGGGATCTGATGGGGTGGGGGACGGTATTGATGGTGGGTTCTGAGCAGATGGTGTGAGTGATGAGAGGGTGAGCTATAGGCGGTGAGGTTTGATGGGGTAGCGGGGCTGAACTGATGGGGTAGTGATGATGGGAGCTGGGGACTGAATTGAGGGAGGTTGGGTGGGGAACATAACTGATGGACTGGAGGACAGGATTAATTGCTGGGTAGAAGACAGGCAGATGTGGGGGTGAGAGCACCTGCAGCAGGGGCCAAAGTCATGTTATCCAGTACATGCGGGAGAGCGGGCAACACTAATTGTCACATGCACACACCTTGGAGATGGGAAAGGGGGGTTCAAAAATGAAGAGAATGACCTAAAAAACACAATAAAATGGGTTTTTTACAGTCATGATTTTTCAGGCCAATCTCATGATTTTGGGGGTTCTCACTCATGAATTTTGCTCTCTTGAAGTTGGTGATACTGGATTTGGCAGATGGAAAAGTGAGGTCAAGTTTAGAGTGCTTATCACTACGAGGGTGCCTGCTTGTGACTTTTCCTCCTGTTCCCTGACTACCCAGTGGTCTTCCAGCTCACCCCTGGGCTTTCATGCCACCTCCAGAGATTTCCATCCCCTTCTTTTTCCTCCTGACATTTTTCCCAAGTTGGTTTCCCTTGATTTATATTCATTTTATTATTGTACTGGGTGGCAGGGAGGGAAGTGGATATGCATTAAATCTAAAACTATTACTGTATTACCATATTATCTTAAGTATGAACTTGGGCCTTGTGTCTCTGCTGGGCTCTTCTCAGTTAAATCATTGGGTGCTTTATATGTCGTTCAGACTCTAAAGTGTGCCAGATTCTCTGGCAACAAGATTCGGAGGGTTCCAAATTCCAGTGCATGGCAGAGTGTAGAAAAATGTAATAGAGAGAGGGTTGGGTGCAATGCTTCTTACTGTGGATGTGTAACAAGAAAAGGAGAAAGGCGTGGATTTGTGTGTTGTTTAAACTGTAGCCCCTGCTTGCCTGACAAGAAAAGTAATGATTGAGATGGAACTGCACCGGAACAAAGGAGCTCTGATACTGTGAAGCATGTTACAGAGCAAGTGGTGAGGGATGCGGTGCTCTTATTGGAGGGCCAGAATTAGGTTTGCAGTCTGTCCTGATCCCTCCAATCCCATTGCCACCTTAATATCATAAAAATGTCAGACTGGAAGGCACATCTAGTCCAGTTCCCTGCACTGAAGCAGAACTATGTATTATCTAGAGTGACCATCCCTGTCAGATGTTTGGCTAACCTGCTCTTAAAAACCTCGAATGACAGAGATTCCAAAACCGAGGTAATTTGTTTTTGAATTCTATGTCTCGTGGGAAGTGGAGGAGTTGAGTTTTATTTAAGTATTTGGTTCTACAGAATCTATTTTAAATCAGTGTCCGAGGGGTAATTTCAGAGTATTACAATAGAACAAAGATAACCCCACTTATAAGGAGAAAATATATATTTCTGGGCTCTAACCCAGCTATCCTGCAAAGACTGGAGTTCAGTTAATGTGCTCACTGGTAGTATTCTGAATATTGGAGAGACAGTGGGAAAAGAGGGGGAATATATGGAATGTCCCTACATGTGAGTGGTCCTTCTGCCATAAAGAATCTCAGACAAATCAAGAAAGGAAACTGAAACAAGAAGTTTTTTCTTTTGGGCATGTAATAAATATAGTCCTAAAGATCCCCCTTTCCAGGGTCAGAGAAACAGTGGAGTTCATCGATTCTTTTGTCTCAGGATTAAACAAAACTCCTTAATTCCCTCTTTCTTCTGGGTCAAAGCAAACAAATAAAATCACCCTAAACTCTTTCCCACATCTGCATTCCTCCTTTATTCAGGTCAGAAACAAAATTCCCAAGTTTCCCTTTTTTTTGGGGGGGGGGAAGGGTTAAACAAACAAACTCACAGCTATTTGGTTCTCCAGCTACTTCTTTCTCCTTGTACATGTTAAGTGAACACACACCATAGTTTTTCTATAAATAATTAATAATAGACACTTTGAATTAGCAAATACCTGTCCAAGTGCTTTAGGTTTAGCCTGGACAATCCCAAATGTGTAAACATAGAGGATAGATGGCACTGACAACAAGGAGGTAGAGGAGTGAAGCAGAGAAGGAGCCGGAAATTTGATTTTTGTGGACATCAGCGTCACATGTGTCATGCACAATAGGCTGGCAAAGTTCCCATTCCCATACAAATTCTGAATGTGAAATAAGTAAAAATCCAGGACCCCATCCCACAATACACACCCCTTCCATCCTTGCTTCATCCCATCACAGTCTCTTTTAGTGTCCCATTTATCTTGATGGCAAAGAAAGGCTAATGATCTAAGATACATCAGTATGAGATTAGAATCTGAAGTAACAAAATTGATGTGAAGAGTTATGCTTTTTACACCAATGTGAGAATAGTCATGCCTTATAATTGTAAGCAAAACTGACCTCTGACTCTTTTTTTTCAGAGAGCTGGAACACCAAGTCAATGAGCAGAACTGCACGTGCAATCTCACCCAGTTCTGAATGTATGAATTCTTTCTTCATTTTCAATAATGAATACTCTGAAACGCTAGCCAAAAACTATCCAAGCACAATACTGTACAAGAAAGGCATATGTTACAAATTTAATTCTGACTCATCCACTACTTTATGATTCAGTATATTTCTATAACACTTACTCCTGCAGCTTGGCACTGTGGGGGTAGGGTGTATGAGTGTCTGGGCGGAGGGGGGCAAAGCTGGACTGTCGGGGGAAGGGTGCAAGTGTCTGGGCCTTGGGGGCACCATGCGGCTGGGCTCTGGGGGAAGGAGTGTGAGTGTCCAGGCTGGGGTGCGGGGCGCAGCTGGGCTGCGAGGGGTGAGTGAGAGTGTCTGGACTAGGGGCACCCTGTGGCCTGGCTCTGGGGGGAGGGGTGTATGTATCTGGCTCTCTGGCTGGGCTCTGCGGGGGAGGGATAATATAATTGAAACTGGTATGATTATGTAGTGTTATTTTGAGATATAAAATATGCAGAATTTAAAATATGTGCAGAATTTTTAATTTTTTGGTGCAGAATTCCCCCAGGAGTAAACACTGGTAATACTTGATCAGGAATTTCTAGTACTAATATATTACCAAATAATATGACAAATTACCATCCTGTTTCCCATATTACCAGCACCCTTCATTGTCCAGCAGAACACATTTAACCTGTTTCCCCATGCTTATTTCCTCCCCCCACTGTTACTCTCACCTCCTGGTCAACTGTTGAAAATGGGCCATCCTGATTATCACTACAAAAGGCTTTTTTCTCCTGCTGATAATAGCTCACCTTAACTGATCACTCTCATTATAGTGGGTATGGTAACACCCATTTTTTCATGATCTCTGTGTAGATATATATATCTTCCTACTGTATTTTCCACTGCATGCATCCGATGAAGTGGGTTTTAGCCCATGAAAGCTTATGCTCAAATAAATAAGGTGCCACAAGTACTCCTCATTCTTTTTACATTTAAACAAGTATCCAGGAGTGCAATATGAAAATGAAATGTTTGCTATATGAGGATTCATCAGTAAATAGGACTACAAAAATCTTTTCAAGATGAATTGCAGTTATCTTGGGTTATGCAAGAGACTGATATTTCAGGCTTGGAGAACCTTTTGAGTCCTAATTTTAAGAGATTGGTAAATTGATATGACAGAAATTACTTCCAAAGAACTTTGTTTCATCTAAAGAAAACCATAGATTTACAAAAACCACAACATCTCTAAGGGGAATAGATGTGGAACAGTTCAGGATTTGTTTTTGTAAATCTTTGCTTTTTACTTGCCTGTAGCTTTTGAAATGTTGATGTATAATTTTGTATAATTTTAAATCCCATGAAGACATAATACAAATAGTTCAGTACATTTATTGTATTTCTAAGTCCAAGTGTAATGTGAACACTTGTCCAAAAATCATTACATAAATATGACACCTTTGCTGGCAGTCTCAACAGGGGGACTAAGGATTGAATGGGGTTGGAAGACTTAACTACCCTTTCACTCCAGAGGTGGTCTCAAGGCTAGGGCTGAATCAGATTGGTGGGACAACATGAAGAAGCATGCACTGTCCATGATGTATTTGTTCTTTGGAAAGATAGGGACTTATTCCTTGTATGTACTGTTGCATGTTATTGCACCTTACACAATTGTTATAGTGAAATAAATTATTTGTTACGCCCATTTTTCACTGCTGGCCGGGGTGATATATTTGGAAAGTGTGTATTGAAGTGACTAATAATTTAACTACTTTCCTTGTTTGTTAAATAGCTATAATTCCTTTTCTTTCTGCATTGCATGGAGTATTTTTAATTTAAAAATTAATAAAGTTTTTTTTTAAAAGGGGACCATGAAAAAGTACAGAAAAATAGAAGCAGAGATTAATGGGAATATAGTCTTGAGATTCTCCAATAACCAGTGGCCTCAATTCTTGGGTCCAGACAAGCCCTGGGGAGTGCAGGACCCAAGGGAAAAACGAAGGTACCTTTTGCAGCTCCCAGTTTTGGGACTGGCAGGGAGCTGATATTACCCTTTGTGTAATTTACACCTGACTGCCCACAGCCCCAAAGGGTCACTGAAGTGGGCAGGAAGTCTCCAGGAACAGTACAGCCCTGCCTGTTTTTCAAAGACACACCTACTATATTGGTGGCTGTGGAGGGTATTATAGTGATTTGCTGGCTTGTTGCTACCCAGGGATTACTGTTACGCTAGGGAAAATATCTGTGTAGCCTGTTAATAACTTGTAATTCAAATCTGTTGAGATAATTATATAGGTTTTTTTAAGAGCAACATGAAACAGCTTAAGTGTCATAACTGTTCAGTTGTGCAGATGAGTCTACAGCTTGTTTGGATACGCAGACCTCTTTGAAAAGGCGTGTGATCCAGTTACCGCTCAGTTGGATAATTTGTAAACAGTCAGATGCTGAGCTCTTGACTCATATTTTACTGAAGCAAAACTCAGATTAATAAAATCCAAAGCAGTTTGTTTTTGCTTGCTTGTAAAGATCTCAGGACTTGTCCTAAAATAAACAATTTCTGCAGTCTCATAAAGAATATGCGTTTTAGTCCCACTACCAGTCAGGTAGCAATTTGAGCTATATATTCCTTTACTCTTGGCTGCAAAGCAGAATGTTTCATTCCGAAATAACTTGTGCTGGAAACTCAGGATTTACAGTGGCTGACAAGATTACCGTGTCCTTTCCACTATCATTCTGGCAGTGAAGAGCTAGAAAACAGTGACTCACATACGGCTAGACTTTTTTTTATTGAGAGGGGAATTAGCTCAAATGGTAGAGCGCTCGCTTAGCATGCGAGAGGTAGCGGGATCGATGCCCGCATTCTCCAGGGGGGGGTGGCATTTTTTTAATCAGAGAACAATATGTTTCAAAGTGACCCGTTTTTTCAGTTCTGAAGAATATGCATATTTTAAGTTACTTCTTGAGGCTTTTTAATTTTAGAAAGTGATGGGGGGGGGGGGCTTTGTTTCCTGGGAAGGTCAGTTTGTGATCTGTTTTCTTGAAGATTATCACAGCTGCATGCATAGAAGAGAAAGGTAATTGTTGACAGCTGAAAAAAATGAAACAAAAGGGCTGCAAGAGTTTCCACTTGTTGCTTGTGATTTTTGTCTTTGATATTTCACCCCTCTAAACACTTGTCCTTATTTTCTTTTTAAATTCTAGATGCATCCTGCTCTTAACATTTTTGTATGGGATCAAAATAAGTGTACATATCAAATTAATCCACCACATTTTAAGTAAGGGATGTTCACAATGTGCTTGAATTATATTTTTTAGCTGGTTATGGAAGATAAACATAATTTTGACAGTACACATTATTTTCTTTCGTAAGTATTGAAAGAATGTGCACAATGCAAAGGATAAGGCAATTCAGCAGAGGTTGAGTTTTAGTAGGTATAAATATTATTTTTGTAAAAGCTATGTCAGGGATGATTTTTTCATCAGGTCATCCCATTTGCAAATATGGTTAGAACAGAGGGTTGTGTCATTTTTCTGTTTTTATAGCATGGAAAAAGCAAGGTGACCAGGAGGCGTGTGACAATTCCAAGAGAAATTGGTGCCCATAAAAACACCTTTAACATTATATCAAAGAGGCGAAAAGAGTGAGGTAATCTCTTATTGTGCCAGCTTCTTTTCGTGAAAGAGACAAGCTTTTGATCTTACATAGAGCTGTTCTTCAGTTCTGGGAAAGGTACTCAATGTTACAGCTAACTATGAGGTGGAACAGATTAGCATTATTTTACTCTTCTATAAACTGTGTTCAGTTGTCCTGGAATGTGAGCATTTTTATATCTAATACTGAGACCTCATGTTCAGCTGATTATCCACCACTCTCTCTAATCCTTTTCAGAGTCTCTGCTTTCCAGGATAGAGTCTCCCATCTTGTAAGTATGGCCTACATTCTTTGTTCCTCGAAGAATACATTTACATTTAGCCATATTAAAATACATATTGTTTGTTTGCTCCCAATTTAGAAAATCAGCGCATATTGCTCACAATGCACTGACCTGTCCTCTTCATTATTAACCACTCCCCCAGTTTTTGTCTCATCTGCAAACTTTGGGTGATGATTTTGTTTTCTTCCAGGTCATTGATAAAATTTTAAATAGTGTAGGTCCAAGAACTGAGCCCTGCTGGACCCCACTGGCAACATACTTGCTCAATGAAGATAATCTCATTTACAATTACATTTAGCCAATACATTAACTGTGTGCTCATATTGACAGGTTTCAGCGTAGCAGCCATGTTAGTCTATATTTGCAAAAAGAAAAAGGAGTACTTGTGGCACCTTAGAGACTAACCAATTTATTTGAGCATAAGCTTTCGTGAGCTACAGCCCACTTCATCGGATGCATTCAGGAATGCATCCGATGAAGTGAGCTGTAGCTCACGAAAGCTTATGCTCAAATAAATTGGTTAGTCTCTAAGAATCATAGAATATCAGGGTTGGAAGGGACCTCAGGAGGTCATCTAGTCCAACCCTCTGCTCAAAGCAGGACCAATCCCCAATTAAATCATCCCAGCCAGGGCTTTGTCAAGCCTGACCTTAAAAACTTCTAAGGAAGGAGATTCCACCACCTCCCTAGGCAACACATTCCAGTGTTTCACCACCCTCCTAGTGAAAAAGTTTTTCCTAATATCCAACCTAAACCTCCCCCACTGCAACTTGAGACCATTACTCCTTGTCCTGGCCTCTTCTACCACTGAGAATAGTCTAGAACCATCCTCTCTGGAACCACTTTTCAGGTAGTTGAAAGCAGCTATCAAAGGTGCCACAAGTACTCCTTTTCTTTGTGTGCTCATAGTATTCTCTATCTTAAATGTATAGAATGTCTTTCAAACTGGCATGTTTTTTCAGAAATAGAAGAAACTTTTCTCGTGCAACCACTGTAATTGAGAGGTTTCAGAGTAGCAGTGCATCCGATGAAGTGAGCTGTAGCTCACGGAAGCTTATGCTCAAATAAATTTGTTAGTCTCTACGGTGCCACAAGTCCTCCTTTTCTTTTTGTAATTGAGATGTTAATTCTCAAAAAGAGAGCCCCTCCTGTGGTCTTGCGATAGTAGCGGGTGGGGGGACTGACTGAGAGTGGTTGCAGATTTTGCTGCTATTGATCAAAGAATATTAACCCAGTGACGCTAACTGTTACATTGTGTTTTATTCTGAGAATAAGATGCATGTTGGTAAACCTCAGTGCTGAAGAGACAAGTTAAAGCAATGCTGTGCAGATTTCTAGGGTCAAAATATAGCCTGCAATGAGAGTAATCAGATGTGCTTGCTTTTAAACAATAGAACACTTCATTTTGAATGTGGAAAAAGGAATTGAAGAGACAAAAGGATGAGAGCAGGTGAAGATCACAGTTGGTCAGCTTGATGACACAGCCTCTCAGAGGTGACAGAAACATGCATCCGATGAAGTGAGCTGTAGCTCATGAAAGCTTATGCTCAAATAAATGTGTTAGTCTCTAAGGTGCCACAAGTACTCCTTTTCTTTTTGCGAATACAGACAAATACGGCTGTTACTCTGAAACCTTTGAAAGAACTGTACTTCCTGAGTAGGCTGAGTAAGTATCTGGGAGTCCTTGCTAGTGCTCAATGGTGAATCAGACACCATTTTATTCTCTGATTGAAGACAGCTGCTCAAAAACGTTTTGTGAACAACCTTCTGAATGGCCCATACAGCTGGGGAATTAGCTCAAATGGTAGAGCGCTCGCTTAGCATGTGAGAGGTAGCGGGATCGATGCCCGCATTCTCCATAAACACTTTTTTTGGCTGTGTCAGGGAAGGGAGCAAATAGCAATTAATTACAAAACTTCTTCTCTTTACTCTTCGGTATTCTTGTATGTGATGTTTTTTGTTTTAATTTGCATTTCTTATTTCTCAAGACTTGTATGTGCAATAAACAGAAGAAAATGCAATTAATATTTATTTATCTGAAGAAGTCTCATACACAAACAAAGCTATTAAAACACAATTAATTACTTGACTTTTGTTATTGGGAAATCAATTAATACAAAATGATTTGTCCCATTGATTATTTAATAAAAATAACTCTAAAACGTAATCAGAACACTAAACGATTACACATATCCCAAAAACCTTCTTTTCTGCTGTTCTCATCTTTCCCCCATGGCTTAATTCCAAAATGAAATACTAAACACTGCAGTTGTAAAGAAATAAATGAATAATATTAAAAACCTTTACTGCCTTCTGTTTGGAAGCTAGATAAAAGGTACATTTTTTCTGTTGTGAGTAGAAAGACCAACACAACAGCAATAACACTGAAATTATGTACAGATGAAATATGAACTATTACAGTAGAATATCATATACTGGAGAAGCACACAGTTTTTGTGGTTATCAACTGCTTTGGCATACTTCTGCAAAAAGGGGAATTAGCTCATAGGGTATCCTACTTGCTTAGCATATGGGAAATAGTAGGATTGATACTCATGTTTTCCTGTATGCATTTTGACTGGATTATTTATTCTAAAACTGAAAATCAGTAAAAGAATATAAACACTTTTAACATTAGCTTTATTCAAAGTAAAAACTTTATTTGATAATGACGCAGTCACATGCCACTAGCAGAATTTCTATATTTCTTCCTTCATACTGGGGAGGGGGACAAAAATATAACTGTAAAACAAGAACCAATACACATCTTTGGTATATACCCTAAATGAAGACTAATCATTAACAGGAGCAATGAAAAGCTGTTTTGAATTTGTTTCAGTCCTGATGTGAAGGATTTGTATCTACACTGTACTCTGATTTCTCTTTGAACGTCTGATTTTTATACGTCATAACATGCTCCTGTAAAATTGTTCCAGTGCCAACACAAAAAAAATATTTATGCATATAGACATTATTACAATATGAGTGATTAAACAGCCCATCATGTCCATTAAATTCCGCTAAACTAAATAGTTAGCTTTTGAGTTTTTATTTGGCCAATAAACTCCGGTTTCATCAAACAACTTGGTAAATGCTAACCCTCTACAACCTTTGTCCAGCTCATCTGCTCCTGGTTAAATGTACCAGTTCTCAGCACTGTCACCTTTTGAAAAGTGACCATTTCAGGAATGACAAAGAGTCCGGTGGCACCTTAAAGACTAACAGATTTATTTGGGCATAAGCTTTTGTGGGTAAAAAACCACTTCTTCAGGTGCATTTCAGGAATGTTAACTTCATTTACATGCTTGTTTTATCCCTCACTGTATAAAATACAAAGAATTTTTGTTAAGATTGTAAGGATATGTCTACACGACAAAGTTAAGTAGACTTAAGTTACATCAATGTACAGGCACCACTGTAATTAAATTGCTGTGGTGTGTCCACACTATGCTCCTTCTGTCAGCGGAGTACACAAAACTGTATGCTTTACAATATACAGTACACAAAACTGTATAGTGTAGACATGGTCTAAGATTCACTTACAGCCAGAGATTTTTCAGTATTAGTTTACCCACCCAAATCCAACATGAATGGAAGATCGGACAGTGATAAAGACAGAATCACACATGATCACTTTTTGAATGACGCATCTGACTATACTTGCATCACTAAGGTCATGTGTACACTACACAGTTTTGTCCACATCAGGCAGCTTACGTTGACCCAACAATGGAGATGTACACATTGTAGTGCTCCTCCCACCATTTTAACTCGCTCGCTACACCAACATAATAAACTATTAGAAGTTAGAGCAACACAGTGTCAGTTGTTACCCCAAAATCTCTGTTATGGAATAATAAGGAGGTGACATATAAATAAGAGGTTTGAGTCCTACCAGCATCTATCAACTGGGAGACTTAGAAATCTGTGTGCCTTCCGCCTGTGTTGCATTGAAATAAAGGATAGAGAGAATGTAACCTCAAACAGAAAGAAGATTTACTAAGGGATAGTTGCAACTGGGGGTGGAGGGGTGGAGGGGGGACAGGTCCACTGAGGGGGATCACTACAAATACCCAAGAATAAATTCCAGCAAGGGGCATAGAGCTCAGACCTTAAACGGTCCCTCGGTTAAACTATTAAAGTACCCAAAAAACAATTACTGTCTCTCTTTCACTGTAGAGGGAGGTCACCGGCAGCTGATGGACCATCTCAGAGTCTAAGGAACATCAGAGGATCTGGCTCTCTACCGCCGAAGCAGGAGATCAACAGATCTGGGCTGATGGCAAAGTCTTCACTGGATCCTTTGATAGAATACAGGAATCAGATATCAGGTAAGTATCAAAGTCCTTGGCAGGTATTAGTGACTGAAGTCTTGATCCGATGCCCATGCAAAGAAACTGGACGTGGCTGCCTCAATGGTGGACAGCCCCTGTGTCACCGCAGACAGTTCCTTATATGCTCTATGTGGCACAAATTCCTGAGGCACACTCTGGCAGACACTGCCCCCAACGTGTTCCAGCCAGCTCTCAGTCCCTCAAGTTCTGGCAGGAAACAGAGTTTTGGTGGGAAAATGCCATGAAGAAAGGATACCAAGATGGAGTTCAAACCTTTCCTACAACATGCCCCATCTTGAATTCTTAGACTCCATTTTGAATTGCAGCAACATTTATTATAATACATACCAAAAGTATAACCATACACCAATAACACCTTACACAGGGTAAACTCTGCATTGCTTATGTTCCACTAAGTGGCCTCCAGGAGATATCTCACAATGCCCACCATGGCCACTGTTCTGAACTGCATCCAGATAGACAGGTGAATACCGCTCCCCTCTTAAAGTCCCAGGAAGTTTTGAACTTGCTTTTTCTCTTTGCTTGGTGTGGCAAGCTCACATAGCAATAGCCTGGTGAAACGAATAGTACAGGCATCAAAATTAGAAACTAGTGATGAACGGAAGTGACATTTTCCCACCTGAACTGCTTTGTTGTTCCATTCCTCCTGACTTTTCTGAACTAATCTTATGACACAATGCTTATTTCCATTAATTTAGCATTTATCCCCTTTTGTGAAAGCATTCCATTTCAGGAGAGTGGGAGTTTGTGCTGTCCCATTGTAATTGCCAATGCTATGTCCTCTAATGGGGATGTGGAAAGTAACTTTAACATTTGTCTTACACCCTTTTGTCAAGGTTCCTTCCCCACTCTAAACTCTAGGGTAAGATGTGGGGACCTGCATGAAAGACCCCCTAAGCTTATTCTTACCAGCTTAGGTTAAAAACTTCTGCAAGGTACAAACTTTGCCTTGTCCTTGAACAGAATGCTGCCACCACCAAGCGTTTTAAACAAAGAACAGGGAAAGAGACTTGGAGATGTCTTCCCCCAAACTATCCCCCCAAGCCCTATACCCCCTTTCCTGGGGAAGGCTTGATAAGAATCCTCACCAATTGGTACAGGTGAACACAGACCCAAACACTTGGATCTTAAGAACAATGAAAAATCAATCAGGTTCTTAAAAGAATTTTATTTAAAGAAAAGGTAAAAGAATCACCTCTGTAAAATCAGGATGGTAAATACTTTACAGGGTAATCAGATTCAAAACATAGAGACTCCCTCTAGGCAAAACCTTAAGTTACAAAAAGACACAAAAGCAGGAATATACATTCCCTCCAGCACAGCTTATTTTACAAGCCATTAAACAAAAGAAAATCTAACACATTTTCTAGCTAGATTACTTACTAACTTTTCAGGAGTTGTAAGGCTGCATTCCTGATCTGTTCCCAGCAAAAGCATCACACAGACAGCCCAAACCCTTTGTTCTCCCCTTCTCTAGATTGGAAAGTATCTTGTCCCCTCATTGGTCATTTTGGGTCAGGTGCCAGCAAGGTTACCTTAGCTTCTTAAACGTTTGCAGGTGAAAGGGTTTTGCTTCTGGCCAGGAGGGATTTTATAGTACTGTATACAGAAAGGTGGTTACCCTTCCCTTTATATTTATGACACCTTTTTACTACTTTATGCATAAAGGAGCCTGAATAAGGTTTTCTTGCTTATTATTGATATTAGGAATGTCAGATCTCGGACATACAAGACTGCTCTTTCATTGCTGTGCATTCCATTCTCCATTTACAGCTAGGTTTAATCACCCACATGGAAGGGTAGCATAAAGACATCTTAATAAGTTGGAGTGAACATTGGATTAATTGAAAACATAACACTATTCCTTTATGGAGACTTCACATGAACAGAAATTCTCAATCTGTTAGAGCACCCATTTGTGGAGATACTTATGCCTTTCTCTTCCCAGTTTTCCCCTTTCTACTGTATATTTTAGGATTGATGTTTGTGATGGGAAAGTATTAGTTCATATAGGGAAAGATCCAATCCTATAATCAGAACCTTCACTAAAGAACAGCTTTCAAATACAATTCTAAAATGTTTCTATAATTTTATTGACCTAGTTACTAATGTGGGACTTGAAAGGTTCTGACCCATCTGTTTGTGTTCACATGTAAGGGTGTCACCAATTATTGTGTACTAAGAATAAATTCTTCAAATAGATCTGGTACTTATGTGTACGATCACATAGAAACTTTAAGAGCCACCTCAAAGTAGCATACAGGGATCTGGAAATTTAATCCCCCGCTCCAGAGAATTTCCAATTTGCTTCCTTCACAGAATAGGGACATTTGAGCAAAAGCATAAGAGTCAAACAAGTGGGAAGCTGCTACCTCTTTCTTCTAAAGATATTCTTTATAACAGTAAGGATTGGAGAGGAATTATTTTCAGGATAATACATTGATTATGAATGCTGTGAATATGAAAACATAGGCTGAAGATCAGGAAAAGGTTTCTGACAGCTTGATTAGACTCCAGCTTAATTTCCCAAAGGAAGTACTATAAGCCTTACTTGCTATTTTTGAAACGGGGGACAAAAATATCAGCAAATGGAGAGTGGGGAATGCTGCTGAATTGAAAGGGAGCTGAAGTTCAAAAGTTGGAAAACACCACATGATTAATTAGTGTTTTGTATTTATTTCAGGGAAAGAAACTTGCCTGGCAGAGTTTTTTAGCAACATGTTTCAACATGCATTTTAAATTTGTTGTAGGTAAAATGTAGCTTTAGGTTATAAGCAAATGGAGCCTGCTATTTCTGTATAATTCTTTCTGTTCTTGAAGACTGATCTTTACTTTAGGGATTTCTCCTCCAACAGCAGTAACTGGGCATGTTCTGTTTTAATTCAAGTTTTATCAAAATAGCTTTTCATTATTCCTCCTTCCTGGAGAAACCTAACGGAGGAATTGCCGTTGGACCAGTCATCAATTTAGTTCTACATCCTCTCTGATCAAGACCAGTACCAGATGCTTAAAGGAAAAGAGCAAGAAAACATGTTGTGGACAACTTGTAATAAACATCGAAGTTTCTTCCTAACACTTATGAATCACAGGTTGGTTTGTGGTCTGAAGAATAAAGTATAAGGGCTTTAGGCGCCCCCCTGCCTCTTCTAAAATCTTTTATTCATATTAGTGTCTTATCCTAGTAAGCTCTTAGCCTCTGCCATAATGTATTCTACAAGTTAGTAACACTCATTTCTGAATCCTCTCTAGGTATGCTGTATTATTTGACAGGGTGAACCAGAACTGAACTCAGTATTCCAACTGTGGTGTACCATGACTTCAAGGAGTTGACATTTTTGGTAGTATTTTCTATTCCATTCCTTATGCAGCCTACGCCCTTGTTCAGTTTGACTGCTGCTCCACAGAGACCAGAATTTTTCATTGAACTAAAGACACCCACAACTTCCTGCTTAGTGGTTAATTTAGAACCCAGCAGCCTGTATAAATATTTCACATTATTCCTTCTAACATACATTCCCAGGCATATATCAGCATTAGTTTTTGTGTGCCTAGCTTAAGTGCTACTGCTGACTAACAGTTGTCATTTACAAGTTCTGTCCTCCTTGCTATTTACCCCCTTTCCAATAACTTAGTACTGCAGAACACTCGAATACTTTGCTTACTTTTTTTACTGTACTGAATGTTGACTAATTCAATAGAGTAGGATTAAATGATCAGTTTCTAATGTATTGAACTTTATTCATCTTTAGCTTGTTTTCAGTTTTCTAGAGAAACTTTCTTTTGTCATGTTCAAATACTCTTGATCTCATTTACATGTAGGGAAGCTGTGCATAATCTGAAACAGTGTGAGAACTGACCTTGTGCTCTGAAAGCAGATGAGGAGTATAATTAAATAGCCAAAGGCCACTTTTCCACATCTATAAAATGTCTGTAGTATTAGTGTTATGCCTACATGCTGCATCCTCTGATTTAAATTCCCACTGCAATGGAAGAGAGAAAATGACCGGGAAGATAGTCTGAGCTGTCCTATGAATTATAAATCTTACAGCAATACGAGTTTACTGTAGGAAAATGACCTAATGTGAAACTTGGACTTCATTGTAGCTTGTTATGGTAAAAGTTTAAGTTGAAAGCAGAAAGACATCAACAAAAACAAAATGAAGTCTGTTTGCAGTTGCTGGACACGGGGTTGAAGTGTTCGCCAAGATTTAGCTTCACTTTTTGAAATGCACAGAAAGGCAAATAAGCTATTAATAAAACCAGTGGATTTTAATTTCCAAAAGTCACAAGCACTAATCTCTCTGTAGTAAAAATACTACAGCATAATCTGCACTGATTTAAAGATGCATTTATATCAAAAAGCAGTAGTTCTAGATGAATTTTGACATTTGGGCTTTAAAATGCATAAAAATTGTGAGCTTGTTTTACCAAGCACTTTATTGAAAATACATGAAATGTTAGTAACCCATTTTATTGAAACAAATATAGCGGTGTTTAATTTAACCTTTTTGCAGTCCTTCAGAGAATCTAGTTGTTTACAGTGCCAACAGTGGTGTTCACCAACAGGTCATCATCATGAATTTTGCCACAGAGAATAATATTCTTAAACGTGATACAGGTCTCAAGGGAAATACACGGAAAAAACAGTAACACTCTGCTGTTAAGTTTGCTGTAATGAAATGCTAACAGTCTTTCCAGTAACAGTCAAGAAGTCATCATCAGCCAAGGCACGAAGTGCTTCTTCAAACATTTCTTTAGTGACAGCCTTAAAGAAAAGAGAAAAGTTTGAGAACATATACAAAGGCTATGTTACAAAGCCCCAAAGAAAAATCATGGGATTCTGCTTGTCTCACCAACTTCCATGACAAGTTTGCCAGGTTTTAGGTAAAAGTTTTGTCTTTTTAAGCTGTGAAATTCATCCTGGAATGCAACAGTTAAAGTGGGTTCTTTCTGGCTTGTGCATCCTCAATGATAATAAGAGATTCTGCGATCATGGCTTATGATTTTGTTGATGTGCAAACCAGAATAGACACCTATAGCTGACAAGAATAATCAGCTTATTTTTGTTAGCAGGACAAGCATGTAAGTAATCAAGATCTCTTCTATTCCACAGGTGGAACTTATGTCTATGAAGGAAACACTAACTGAAACCAGAATTAAGCTAGTTAATCAGGAACACCTAATGACCAACTGACTAGCAGGCTCATCTTATACCTATTGATGTGTCAGGTGGACAACAAGTAAATAGATTCCAAGGCCAGAAGGCTCTACTGTAAACACTGATTACCTGTATAACAAACACATACATACAATTTCTAGAGTGTATCTTTTAGAAAAACATCCAACCTTGATTTAAAAATTGTCCAACTTCCATTAGATCATATTATATCTTTCTCTGCTAGATTGAAGAGCCCATACTTAGTATTTATTCCCCAGGTAGATACTTAGACTACAATCAACTTACCCTTAACTTTCTCTTTGTTAAGCTACATAGACTGAGCTTTGAGTATCACTTTAAGGCATGTTTTCAAACCCTTTAATCATTCTCAGGGGTCTTCTCTGAACCCCCTTTAATTTATCAACATCCTTCTTGAACTGTGGGCACCAGAACTGGACAAGTATTCCAGCAGCAGTTACACGAGTGCCAAATACAGAGGTAAAATAACCTCTCCACTGTTACTCGAGATTTCCATTTAGTTTTTCTAGTCAACTGAGATACAACTATAATCGGTACTGAGGACGCTGCTGAGTACACAGAAGATCCCCCAGGAGACGGAAAAGTTTTTAAAAAAAATCAAAGTAGTATACAAAGAAAGCAGAAACGTACTGCGTCAGACTGTGCACGAAGATCATCAAAAAGCTGTTGGTATTTTAGAGCTGGTGTTTTATCCTTTGACTGGATGAGCTTCTTCAAAGCTTGAGCCAGCTCCTCCTTACGTTTACGGGCTGTGGCACTTATCCCTTGGAAAAAAGTACAGAGAATTTACAAAGGATATAATGTTGACTGTCATTTCTGCTTTAAATATGAGAATGTCAACATTAGAAACTGAATTCTTTGTAGCTGAAAGAGGGCTAACAATATAGGCTGCTGTATCAACTGTTCACTTCAGGTATTAGCCATGTTTGGGGAAAGTTTTGCAGATTTCAAGTAAAGTTTTTCAATTAAAAATCGGATTTCATTGTAAAATGAATATACTGACCTTGACATTACATCCAGGTTTGACATTTATTACCTGGATTGCTCAATATCCAATCTGAAGCATTTACAAATCCACAAACCAATCACTGAAGATAACATCACCAAACTGAAATAGCATATAGTTTTCTCAAGCCAGACCCATTAGATACTAATTTATCCTTATGTGAGCACAAACCTGTAGTGAGAATGGATATGTCCACAATGTCAGTTCTTGGATCAGTAGCAGACTGTTTCAGAGCTTCCTGATGGAGTCGTTTTGCTGCTTCAACATCAATTGTTTCAACTTAGTTGGAAAAACGTACTTTAGCATGAGCTTCTGCCAGACGGATCAAAGACTCAAGCTGTCTGGGATACACAGAAACCATTCCTCTACCACTGCCAATCTTTCTCACGTCCACATAAGCCTGAAGGAGAAGGAAGGGGGGAATGTTTTATGTATGAGTAATTCACAGATGTACTATGTAGGATGTATCCAGACTTCATCCTTCAGAGGATTATCAGCCTGGAAAAAAAATTCCAAATATTGTGTATCCCCTTAAATATAAATGCCATATACATCTTCACTATTTCCCTTGCCATGACTGACATCTACCACAGCTAGTAGGTTTCTCCTTGTGCTTGATCCTGTACAAGGCTATAATAAACCAGGCAGATTATTCCTGCACCCTACACAGTATCTTTGGGGATCATTGTATTAAATTGATGAATGTTAAACTCTTCCAGAGAAGTTCCACTCTTCGTGGTGGTTTGCATAGACTGGGTCAGGCTGTGTTATCCAGGAAACAAAGGAAGGGCTTTGGTGTAAAAGGATGAACATGACTCATGGCCTTCGTTTTGATTCAGCAAATGGACATAACTCGCTGCCCAAGGGGAGGCCCCACCTCTTTGCGGAAAGGTGGAAGGGAGGTGGGCCCATCAGCCTCCCCATTTGGAAAATTAGTGACCTTTAGTGTGAATTTAAATCTGTTTATTGTTTCTGTTTTCTCTATAATGCTTTTGCCCTGTGGATAAATGTTTATTTGGAAGAGCTGTGCGGTGACAGGTAAAAATCACTATTATTGTCCTCTGAGAAAGCAATGCACGCTTGCTGGGGATATCACAGTGGATGGCAGGGAGCTGTGCAGCCTTAATATCCCCCGTCAGAAGGGTCCCTATACAGAGACAGGTGATGGCTGGAGACTTGACTGGGTATTTCCAGAGTGAATCATGGAGGGGGAAATACAGTTGCAGTTACCATGAAACTGAGACAGTTATTAATGTTAAATCTGGTCTCAAAGCACAGAAGAATATGTGGAATGCTAAAGCCTATCACTACTATCTGTACAGGTATATCTATAAAAAAGCATGAGAAAGTTCAAGTTCTACTGAAATTATGTGACAGTTCTGTAAGAGTATGGGAAACCTGCTCAGGGACAGACTGGTTTGCACAGAATGACTTCTATGCAGGATTAAAAAGGAAGGAGAATAGTCAATACAGAATATAGATTTTAAAAAGATTTCAAGAGCCTAATAAAGGAAATGGTTTATACAGTTCTGGTACATCTTATCCCCCAGGAAGACTTCCCCCCCCCCCTTCTTTTTAAATCACGTACTTTAAATTTCACATCCACAACTTTTTACCTCAATAAGGGCCTGAGTTGCTTCTTCACTTAGTCTAGGGTTAACATAGCTACGAGCATACGCAATGTAATCCCTCAATACTGCTATGTCCATGTACTCTTCTTCCACCAGCTCTTCACTTTGGTAGAACAGCGCAACCAAGTGGTGAGCAAGACGTCTGTCATATGCTTCATCACGCAGGTCCAACATTAGAAAGATCAGATCAAATCTGCATGGAATAAAGATTCAATACTTAGTGCATAAACTTTTTCCACCATTTACACTACTTGGTTTCATGATTTTGATCAAGCAAGTGGAAGCTGTGTGAAATCTAAAATCTGAAATTTTATTCGTTACATCATGAGTACCGGATACTCTCAAGATGTAAAAAAGGAGGAAAAAAAAAATGTGATTTTGCTTTCAGTCTACAGAGCTGAGTATTTGAAGGCAGAATGTTTTCAGAGGGCTTCCAACTATGGAATTTTCTCCCATCATTCGCCTAAGAATGTCTGAAGGCTGGGACCTTCCACGCATAGCGTAAACTTCATTTATTCAAGCTTCTGCCTGATGAGGTGATGGAGTCTACATATGCTTACAGTTTGATCTTGAAGGGGAATGTATTTACATGTATTTGAAGTCTGTCTACTTAATGTATTGAATAATTTCTGGGTGCAACTGTATTCTGAGAAGGATGCGATAGGCATATTTTTAGTCAGATTTCAAAAGATGACAACTACCTGTAATTTATTAAATTAATGGAATTAGACACTCAATCATCCATAGTTACTTATTTTCTACACTGCCTAAGAGTTCTAGGTGCCTCATGGTATGAGGTATGGTACATATTTTGAGAGGTTAAAAATCTTAATTTATCATCAATAAGCTCAGGCCTATAAAAAACAGAAAATAGGGTGACACTTGACATAAGAATACAAACCATACACTTGTATACTATTATATTTGGCTTCCTAATTTGTAAAGTATGCAATGGCTGAAAGACTCATTTTTATGCTCTTCTGAAGATGTGATGCCTCTATCATTGTTCATGAAACACTTACTCCAGCTACTAATACAGCTTGACAGGAAGAAAAGGCAACTCAGGTATGTCTACACTGGAGCTGAGGTGTAACTTCCAGCTTGGGTAGACATACCCAGGTTAGCTCTGAGTTAGTGCGATTAAAAAAAGGAAGTGTTGCTGCCCTGGCAGAAGTGGCTAGCTGCCTGTGTACGCACTGAAGAGTTTCAGATGGGATCATGCCTGGAGCACCTATCCTGTCCCACTGCTTGCACTGATGTGGCTACACTTCTATTTTTAGCACTGTGGCTTGATGACCATTACAGCAGGTATATCTACTTGAGCTGGAAATTACACTCCACCTCCAGAGTAGATACATGTCCTTAGAACTAAATGTAAAATACTCGAGATTTGAAAATGCCAGTGCAGTGATACAAAATCTTGAAGCAAACAGAACAATGGACACAACAAAACCTTAGAGACACTGCCGAATCCCATTATTCAATACCAAGCACTATATGCTAGAAACTGGTCAGCCATTTACAGTCCTCTGCTAGAGTATTAGTTAACAACATTACTTTTAAAGTAAATTTGGAAAAAGCTTTTGCTTTCTACATTGCAAATGTCACCCCCAATCAACATGTTCCTGCACACACACACTTTTTATATTACATATACACACACACAAAATAGGGAGACAGAGAGAGTGGTTTTGTAAAAAACCAACCAAGCATGCATCATGGAAACATAAGTCTAATTGTAATACCTGGATAACAACGTATGAGGAAGTTGGATGTTTTCAATAGTAGTTTTCTTTGGATTCCACTGCGACTCTATAGGGTTAGCAGCTGCTAGGACAGAGGTGCGAGCATTCAGTTGGCAAATAATTCCAGCCTGTCAAAAGGAAACACATTTGAGAGCAAACAACCTTTCCTAGCGGAAGGAAGATTCCAGCAGCTATGTTAAGAGCCCCAAGACTTGCTTCTTCTAACAAGAAAGACTTTATAAAGAATTAACTCTTGCTGGGTTCACCAAAAATGCTTTATAAAAAGGGTTCTCTAGATCAAGAGAAACAACCTCATTACAAAAGCTTGGGTACAAAATGGAACAAGGTTATCTGGAAGGGGTATTACATGCAGTGTGCAGCCATATATGCTGAGTCTGCAACATGCTGAATGTTGTCACTGAAATACAGCTCCAACATCTATACTCTTACTCAACTTTGAGGTTGTATTTCTGTCAACAGTCTTCTCTCTAGTTCCTACATTACCTTTCCAATTGTACTGCAGTGTGTGTGGAGCCTGGCTGGCGGATGGTGGCGTGAGGACAATTGTGGGGGGGGACGTGGACACAGGTGTTCCTGGGGGCACAGGGTGTGGCAGTTGGGGCATCGTGGTGGCAGTGAGGCTGGTTGATACTGGGCCTGGCAAACGGGCACAGACTGGTGGGACTGCATGGTCTTGCAGGTGTGGGATGGTCTTGCAGGGCAGCAGAGAACAAAACACTGAGCAGAGCAATCAGGGCAGGCATTGTGGGATACTGGCAGAAGCCAGTTCTGTGACAAAGCAATCAGCCGTGTCTACACTGGCTCTTTGTCAACAATAAATGGAGGAGAAAAGACAAAAAAGTCTCTCGAAGGGGCGAAAGATTTTTGTCGCCAAAACTGGGTGTTTTTTGTAACAAAAGTCCCATTGTAGTGTGTACGCTCTTGCTGTTTTGTCGCCAAAAGGCAGTTTTTGGCGACAAAACTTGGTTGTGTAGACAAGGCCTGAGTAAGCCTTATACAAGTAGTTCTACTAACTTCAGCAGGATTGTTTGCTAACAATTTACTTGGCATGAGTAAAATTTTGCAGAATTGGGTTCTTGTTTTTGACACTAACAGCACTGGAGTTTTATATTAAGGGTTGTTCAACCATTCTGCCTCATGCTTGATCCCGATTATGTTCTGACATGGCTGTAGTTTAATCATTACGTACTTGATTTTGGTAATTAATTGATCTTTAAATATTCATGGTAAATAGGCCTAATGGCCTGTGATGGGATGTTAGATGGGGTGGGATTTGAGTTATCCAGGAAAGAATTTTCTGTAGTATCTGGCTGGTGAATCTTGCCCATATGCTCAGGATTTAGCTGACTGCCATATTTGGGGTCGGGAAGGAATTTTCCTCCAGGGCAGACTGGAAGAGGCCCTGGAGGTTTTTCGCCTTCCTCTGTAGCATGGGGCACGGGTCACTTGCTGGAGGATACTCTGCTCCTTGAAGTCTTTAAACCACGATTTGAGGACTTCAGTAGCTCAGACATAGGTGAGAGGTTTTTTGCAGGAGCGGGTGGGTGAGATTCTGTGGCCTGCGTTGTGCAGGAGGTCGGACTAGATGATCATAATGGTCCCTTCTGACCTTAGTATCTATGAATCTATGAATTATCTTATTTCCTCATTAGGGCTCTCAATTAATCACAGTTAACTCATGTGATTAACTCAAAAAATTAATTGTGATTAATCCCAGTTTTAATTGTACTGTTAAACAACAGAATGCCAATTAAAATTTATTTAATGTTTTGGATATATTTCTACATTTTCATATACAGTGTATTCTGTGTTGTAACTCAAATCAAAGTGTACATTATTTTTGATTACAAATATTTGCACTGTAAAAATGATAAACAAAAGGTAGTATTTTTCAAATCACCTCATACAAGTACTGTAGTGCAATCTCTTTGTCGTGAAAGTGCAACTTACAAACGTAGATTTTTTTTTGTTACATAACTGCACTCAAAAACAAAACAATGTAAAACTTCAGCGCCTACAAGTCCACTCAGTCCTACTTCTTGTTCAGCCAATTGCTAAGACAAACAAGTTTGTTTACATTTACGGGAGATAATGCTGCCCTCTTCTTATTTACATTGTCACCAGAAAGTGAGAACAAGCAGTTGCAGGGCACTTTTGTAGCCAGCATTGATATGCCAGATATGCTAAACATTCGTATGCTCCCTCATGCTTTGGCCATAATCTTTTTAATCGTTTGACAGCCCTATTAATCATCCAACAGATATTAACTAGGGTCTTACCTAGGCAGTAGAAAGAGTCTGTTGTTCCATTACTTCATGCAGTACTGATCTTGTGCTTTCATTCATTTTATCAAATTCGTCAATGCAGCAAATGCCATTATCACGGAGAACCAGAGCACCTGTCTGCAGAACCAGCTGCCTTGTCTCTGGTCCTTCATTACATACGCAGTGAAGCCTACTGCACTAGAGCCCTTCACAGATGTGTACTGGCCTCAAGGAACCAGGTTACAGACATATTGAAGCAGCTGTGATTTACTAGTGCCAGGATCACCACACAGAAGAAGGTTTATCTCAGCACGAAAATTGCCTCTTCCGGTATGACTGAAATCTTTTCTTGATCCCCCAAACAGCTGAAGCAGAATGCCCTATAAAAATAAGAATTTTTCCAAATCAGACACTAAAGTTCTTGATAATTACATGAGCCAATCTCTGACTGAGTGAACTGAAATGTTAAAATGAAAATTGTTTGAAATCATTAACAGAACACATGTAAAGCTGGAGTACTGTTTTCTGTCAAGTATCACTAAAAGGGGTCGTGGAGTTCTATCTTTGAAGCGTCAAAGATTTTCCAGGTCAAATCTGCTTAGATTACTTTTTAAATTAAACCACCAGCTCTGCAAAGTCAATTTGGAATTTAAACACTGAGCTAGGTTCTTTCTGGATCTCTTATCAACAAAGGCTCTACAGTTGGTGTGCTGCTGTATAAAAGAAAGGTGACCATGTCTGACCCCTGTTGCGCAATTCTGCTAAATCTTGTACATGTGTCATGTAAGGTATCACTGAAAAAGTTATAGTCTGCTAAGTATGATTATCCTGTTTGTATGCATGTATCATCATTGTATATGAAGTTATGAAACTTAGCTGTGTGTTTGTATCTCAAACCTGTTGTGTTTCTGGGTAACACCCCCTAGACAGATTTACATCAAGGCTAGCCAGCCTGCTTGATGGCCCATTAAGGAGAATCAGCTCTTCTAGGGACCCCTCCTGAGATCCCTTCAGGCAGCACCTAGGCACTGAATGCCTCATGACTCAGCAAGGCACATGACCCAGCACACCAAGTTTGTGCCAGTAACTTACCATATTTCAAGTTCCCAAAACGAGGACAGTGGGGGCTTGGGGGCAGGAGGGGATGCAAGGGGATGGACCAATCAGCTGCAGATGCAGGCGAGGGACCCAGTCGGGAAGCAGACCAATAGCGGCAGCTGCAGAACAGTCTGGATTGTAACAGCTCCATTCCTGCAGCACATACACAAATGACTTTTCTCTGGCTTGCCAGCATGGGCTCAAACCACATTATAGATTCAATATTTACCCTGAATAATTTAAAATATTGTTTCCCCAAAGGGGCAGCGTGTACCAGACTCTAGCTGAGATCAATGCCAAATATGTTATATTATTAGCAAAAACACAAATAATTTTAGAAGTAACATCCCAGACAGAAGGATGCTTAGAGCAGAGAACTTGAAACATAAGTCCATCCAAAGCAAACTGAATAGCTTTCCATGCAGGTGCCTGTGTAGAATATTCAAAGTAAAATGAAGAAATCCTTGAATGGGCACAATTATCTACAACAATACTGAAAAATAGATGGACTTATTTGGGGCAGCCGATAATAGGCTACCTACACAAGCATTTCTTTGGCTACCCCAGGGCACGAGTGCACATACAAACCAGTAAGCTTTTAAACAGTAAGCTACTCTCAACCTGAACCATAGTGGTGTTACTGCCCCACTATAATAATCAAAGATTTAGAGCCCCACTCAGTGGACGGTCTATAATGTTTCCCAAGGTTTGTTAGTTGTGATTGCATTTCTCAGTTATCTGGATCCTGTTGCAGAGTAGAGAGATGGCCAAAGAAAGCAGAATTACTGGCTGGCCAGTTTCCTTAAAGCCAGCCAGTAGAAGAGGAGAGTGAAGGTAAAGGCTTCCTTTCCTATTACCTGAAACCCCTGTTGCATTATCTAAAGTTTTCTGATTCCCGAGGCCCTCTGATAACTGAAACTTACTGTAAATAAAACTCAAATTTTATTCAGGATGTACCAAACCCAATTTCAAATACACAAAGGCCTCTTATTTTTCTGTATTTGAAAGACTCCATATAGAGTATCATTTCCAAAAAAAAGTGTATATTTTAAATGGAGATGTGCATTTATACTATCTAGTCAGGTGTTCCGGTAGACTTGTAAAATTTTGTTTACCTTTTTGATATCTTCATGTTCATAAATGCTTGGAGCCAGAGCCAAAGAAAGTCTTTCATAAATGTCTGGTTTTCTGGAGAGCTCTTTCAGCATTTCCACACGTTCCTCTGCAAACATTTTCTGCTCAGTTTCTTCATCAACACCATGCAAACGTTTTGAATCGGTTTTACGGTAACGAATGACATCAATGTGGGTTTTAATAGACTGATTTTACATTGCTCACTCTTGGATTAACTCGAACAGGAACTGCTCTGTAGATACCTAAAAAACCCCCCCCACAGAATTACAATTCAGATACGAAATCAAAAATAAGCTTAGCTCAAACGCTGAAGGTTTAAGGGATTTATCTACATTTTTATTTTTCACTTCGATTTTCAGATTGGTCCTACGGAATTAGCCACATCACGGAGCAGCAATTCTCTAGAAAGCTTTCCAAAAGTTGAAATGCTTTGACCAGGCTATGCTTCTCCTGATGTCAATGTTACTTGTGCTTTTGTCATTGAGGCCCTGATCCTGCAAACACTTAAGCATGTGTTTACCTTTACTAACATGTCTCATGATTTCAGATGGGCCACTCATTGTAGTAAAGTTGTGGCCTTAAGTTTTTACAGGATCATGACCTAAAGTGCATTGGAAAATCCTGCCCTTAGAGCCTAACTTTAGCCTGCTCGATTTTGGCTTGCACATACAAGAAGTTGACAATTGTGTTGGTGCACTGAAAGTCTAAACAACTTTTTAGTATCAACAATGAAGCAATCTTGTTTTGAAGCAGCAATGATTTTATGCTAGTAAGAGAAAAGTTTATTAAAAACTCTTTTAGTCTGATACTGCAAACAAACACGTAAATTTAAACATGAGTAGTACTATTTAAGTACATCGGACTGTTCACATGAGCAAAGTTAGGTACCTGGTTAGGCAACTGCAGTATCAGGATCATAATTTTCAGTGTTTGGTCTATAGCAATTTTGTAAAATTTAAATTAGACTAGTGACATTAAAGAAAGCACTTATAGTTAATTCATTATAAATTCTAACCTAAAGTTTCAAAAGCAGTTTTTAAATTAGTTTCATAAAGCCTCAACCCAATTTAAATTGCATTAATTGAAATAATTTCAGCATGCTTCCTCATCTGTTCAAGAACTAAAAACTAAGTACATGTGAGCTTTTCAGAAGCTGTTCCATGATAAAGATGCTTGTTTCCCTTTGAAGTATAGGTTAAGAGATGTAATCATTCATTTTTAGAAATTGTATAATACAAACATGGCAAAAATATATATGCCTTTCTGTCTACAAAGACAGTACCTATTGGCAGCTGTACTTACACTATTGTTGATTTTAGAAAGGGGAAAATATTCAGAACTCTAAAGGTATTTTACACCAAAACTAAGGTATCACTATATAAATCAGACAGTATTTCTGCTTCACAGTTTTCAGTCACCAATTATGATGTACTCAGTTAATATTCAACAGACACTATTCCAGACCAGGGTGGATAAAAATAAATGATTAAATAAAATAAATAAATTCCAACTTTTTTGATAAAATGCTTTTTGAGGAAAAAGATCGTTTTAATGAAGATACATTATAGCTCAAAGATATCTTGTTATGGAATATGGATGATATATTCATGTAATGTTTAAGAAAAGTTTTGTAAATGAGTTCCAATAATTCATGGATTAGGGACCCAATTTTATGGGGTTCCCCGGGCTTCTGTATAAATTATTTAGGTTAATCTTTCTATCTACCCAATGGGACAGTGCTCAGTCTAGAAGATACCATCAGAGATGCTTAGTTTTGCAGTTCTCAAACTGTGGATTTGTGTCTACCGAGATAACATGCTTGTTAACAGCAAAAATATTTTTAAATAAATAAATAATATATACAGGTGAGAAACAACAGACTTCAACTCTATTGTCCCTCTGCAAATTTGTGTACACAGAGTCAATCCCTTACTGCTCTCTAAAAGTGCAAAGTTTCAAAAAGTTCAATGAATAGAAGATTGCTGGGGGCAGAATAGATCTGGACAAAGAGAAGAAGTCTGGAGATAAATGTGAGAAGCAAGGGACATATGCTTGTTTTGTTAAAATATTGTATGTTTGCTGTTGAAGAAAAAAAATCCAGAATACTTAACGTTGTTGTTTTAGTTAAATAAAACAATTTAAATGTCTGTCTAGTGATGTTCTCCTTCTAATATACCATGGCAAGAAAATCCTCCAAATATTAATGATTAACCTGTTGAATTGGAGATATTTATGAAGTCATTGGGTGGTGAACTATCTGCTTCAATTACCTTTGGTAAATGAAATAACCAAACAATCATTCATTTTCTGATACAACCTTAAAACTAATCTGAAAAGTTTTCAAAATAAATCAGTGTTTAAAAATGTATAGTGTGTACCTTCTAAAAATGAAACCTACATCTATCTTGTACATCTTTCTTCTATGCCTTTGTGAAGAATATGCATTAAGGTTATAACAACCAACAAGAATGCACTTTTATGTAAAAAACCATGATTAAATTGAGTCTTCTTGACTAGTAATAGCAAAACTATGAGCAACAGCAGAATCAGACTCTGGAGCTATTCGCAGGCAGAGGAGGGACTCAAAAGAAAGGCAAGGAAAAGAATTGCAAAGGCAGCCCCATGGTTGCAGTTGTAGCTAGGTATATAACAGATTTAAGACAGGCACAGAAAGACTGATAAAGATCCAGTGACCACTACTTTGTCATTCTGGGATTCAGCCTTGAGCTTATTGTCTTTTAAAGCTGTCTGCTTCCTCCACACACCTACATGGCAGAGAGAAATAAGCTGGAGCACTGAGCAGGATCCATGGACTACAAACTGGGAGGAATTCCAGAACAATATAGCTTGTCAACAAATTTGGTGAGTGGAATGAGGAAGCCTTCTGAGCTTCTCATGGGAATTTGCCTTTGGAGAGCAGCAACTACTTCCTCCCTGAGCTCTTTGGTATCTGTCTCTGGCTATGAAGCATCTGGTAAATACTTTAAGACCTTTATGTAATAAAATATATTTTATGCAGAAGTTTGTATACACAAATGTTATACTATCTTTCTAGATATTTAGAGAAGTGCTTAAGCACTGGGGTGTGTAGCTATAAATACTGCTCCCTCGTTGAGCAATAATCTTAAACAATTACATACTAATTTATGCTTAAGTAATGCAATTAAAAAAAAAACTGAACTCAACTGGAAGAAATCCTTTAAAAAAGGCCTGCTGTTACCTGTGGATAGCAGATCAGCTGTCTGTATAGATTTGTGTCGAAAGATCTCAGATGGTCACAGTTTACGTTTAGAAATGGTTCCCCAACCATATTCATCTGCAAGATGTTTAAAAACACCACATTAAATCACCAGCATTTAAGTCTGAAAAACAAGTTAGTTTTAGCTGTATTACAGTATTACTTCCTCAAGTCGATGCATATAGAGTGGTTCATTAAGATCCAAGCCAACATTCTCTTCCTCTTTAGCCAATGGATCAAGAAAATGCTGAAGAAATCTCTGAATATTGAGAATAAGATAAAAAAAGTTATATTTAAGAGTGCCCAAAGGGACAGAGCTGTGATTTCACTGCTACACCATTCCTACACTGGATGACATTTTCATGGCTCAAATTACCTTCAAAAATACTCTCTATATTGCAGCTACTCAAAAACTCCCAAAGGGTAGGGATACCCCAATGCATCCCCCTACAGGATATTTCTCTCATGCACACTACAAGTTCCTTAATTCCAACAATATTTTTCAAAATTTCACACAGTAAAGCAAACCAATTACTTTGAAAAAGCCTTATCAAGCTATTATCCCTTTTTATCGAACTAATTTGTAATTATTTTATAAATACAAGTTAAAAAACACTTTTGGGAACAGGATAACATGCTAAACATATTACTACTAAAAAAGTATATGAAATTTTACTGGGGATTTTAACCTCTGTTACATCCTAATGCCTACAAACCTTACTCCTGAACCAAAATCCGAACATTGTACAGAACTTACTAACAGAATAAAAAGAGCTTTCCCAAAAAGCTTACCATCCAAGTAGAAGACAAGAGACAACAGATGGATACAAACAGGGACATACAAACAAACAGGGTCACAGTATTGGTCAGTATGACAGACAGTGGCCTCAGCACACCCGCAGCCTAGCCGTTGTAAAAAGAGAGCCTTAAGAAGAGCTTTAGAGAAGAGTAATAAGGTAGCTTTATAGATATTTATAGGGAACTCCTCCTGTAAGGGAGGAGCATGTAAGGGGCAGCTTGGGAAAAAGCACAAAGATACTTATTTGAAAATTTAACAAATGGACAATAGAAGGGTCCAACTAGAAAAGAAAGTAGACTTTCTCAATAGTTAATAAGAGTTGATGGGTAAGGTGGGGATAAGCCATGACAGACCTTGAAAGTGAAGACCAAGTAGCTTATGCTCAATGCAACTGAGAAGGGGGAGCCAGTGAAGAGACGGAAAGAGAGGGGCGATCTGCTCAAAACAACATACTAGGAAAATATTTTTGGCAACATTCTGAACTGGCCTAAGCAGGGCAAGATTTGATTTGTTAAGGCCAGAGAAAACGCTGTTGCAGTAATCAAGAGGAGAGTTTTAGGCCAGGTCTACACTACAGACCTATACTGGTACAACTACATTGCTCATGGCTGTGCTTTAATGACAAAAAGCTGCTTTTATTGTTCTTCCCTCGGTGTTAGCCCTGCAGAGGAAACATGGGTGAAAGTAAGTTAGACTCCATCTGTTCTTGTGCATCAGCTGCTTAGGCCTAGACTGTCAGGGATGTGAAAAAGCCACACTCCTGAGTGTGGCTAGGAAGATCCAACCCTGGGTGTAGATGCTCACAGGTGGGCAGCTACGGTCACTTGGGGAGTAGAGTTCCCTCAGCACAGATGGTGCCTATGCTACGGGCCAGGGTTACAGCAGCGCAGCTATGCCACACCAGTACTGTACAGTCATAAATGATCTGGAAAAAAGGGCTAAACAGTGTGGTGGCAACGTTTACAGATGATACAAAACTACTCAAGATAGTTAAATCCCAAGCAGACTGTGAAGAGCTACAAAAGGATCTCACAAAATTGGGTGACTGGGCAACAAAATGGCAGATGAGAGTCAATGTTGATAAATGCAAAGTAATGCACACTGGAAAACATAATTCCAACTATATATATAAAATGATGGGGTCTAAATTAGCTGTTACCACTCAAGAAAGAGATCTTGGAGTCATTGAGGATAGTTCTCTGAAAACATCCACTCAATGTGCAGGGACAGTCAAAAAACCTAATAAAATGTTGCGATTCATTAGGAAAAGGATAGATAAGACGACAAAATATATTGCCGCTATATAAATCCATGGTACGCCCACATCTTGAATACTGCGTGCAGATGTGGTCACCCAATCTCAAAAAAGATATATCGGAATTGGAAAAGGTACAGAAAAGGGCAAAAAAAATTATTAAGGGTATAGAACGGCTTCCATGAGGGGAGATTAATAAGACTGGGACTTTTCAACTTGGAAAAGAGACGACTGAGGGGGGATATGATTGAGGTCTATAAAATCAGGACTGGTATGGCGAAAGTAAATAAGGAAGTGTTATTTACTCCTTCTCATAACACAAGAACTAAGGGTCACAAAATGAAATTAACAGGCAGCTGGTTTAAAACAAACAAAAGGAAGTATTTTTTCACACAACTGCACAGTCAACCCATGGATCTCATTGTCAGAGGATGTTGTGAAGGCCAAGACCATAACAGGGTTCAAAAAAGAACTAGGTAAGTTCATGGAGGATAGGTCCATAGATATCTACTAACTAGGATGGGCAGGGATGGTGTCCCTAGCCTCTGTTTGCCAGAGGCTAGGAATGGGTGACAGGGGATGGATCACGTGATGATTACCTGTTCTGTTCATTCCCTCTGGGGCACATGGCATTGGCCACTATCAAGAGAGGACACTGGGCTCCATGGACCTTGGTCTGACCCAGTATGGCCGTTATGTTCTCTGCACGGTGCACATACCCTTGCTAAGCACCAAACAGAGAGCGGGGGGGGCTGCCCACATTCCCCACTCCGGGCATTGCTTGGCCTGCCGAGGCCTTCCCGGCCGGACGCTCATCTCCTAGTGGAGTTTGCAGGGCTGCGGCCGTAGTCAGCTGCCCCCGACCTAATCCCGACGCACCTCCACCCGGCGGGGAAAAACTGCACTTACGAGTCGGCGGGTTGCTGCCCCGCCCGCGCTTGCTGCCGCGGCGGCTCGGTGTGGAGGCCGGCGAGGACATGACGCTGCTTCACCGGCGGCTGCTGCTCCCTGCGCGGGTGGAGAGAGAGAAACTGAGGCAGAGCGACCCCCCCTCCCCGCCGGCCCGGAGCCCGCACCGAACCCAACCCCCTCTCCCGCGAGCCCGCCGGCCCCGCGCCCTGCACCGGGAGCAGGCAGCCCTGCTCTGCGCCGCCCCCCGGCACCTGCTCCGAGCCGGGCTCTGAAAAGTTACAGCGAATTAACGGCACAGCACGGAGCCGCCCTCTTCAGCGCCGCGAGCCCCCCGCCCCCCCATCCCATTCGCGCGCAGATATTCGCGGGAGGGGGGGAGATGGCGGCGTCTCGCGCTCGTACCCCGCTTTTCTTCCGCAAGCGCCTTCAGCCAGCCCGTGAACCCCAAGAAAATTCCGCGCCAAACCGGACACGTGGGTGGGCTCTCGCGGGTTTTCCTACCATTAGTTGCCCAGGAGAGCCCAACTCGGCGCAGAAAGGGGGATGTAACCAATCGTCTAGGTTCCCGGTACGGACGCTCGCACTCTAAGGGTTCCCTGAGCCTCTCTGCCGGGACAGAGCAAACTCTGACAGGAGCCCGATTCTCCCACAATACAGGGAATTCACCCACGTAGAGCCTGCATCAGATTCACAGGCAGGGTTCCCTCCCCCCTCTAGTGAGACATGGTATCGCCCTTACTTGACCAAGTTTCGAGGCCTCGGCCCTCCTCCCATCACTTCGCCTTCTTATGGATGCGAGACCAGTTTCTATATCTCCTGCTAGAGTCGCGAGTTCTGTGGCCGTTACTAGGAAGTGACGCATTGCGTGAGGCGGAGGTGACGTGCGTTGCGCAGGCCCGGGCCGGTGGGAGGGGTTTGGACAAGATGGCTGGATCCACAGGTCTGTGAGGGGGGGTTCGAGCTGGGCCTGGGGCGGGTGTGGGGAAGCGGGTCTCCGTTCTGTGGGCTGCGAGAGCCCCGGGGTGGGGCTAGGGCTAGGGCTGTACCTGTCTCTCTCCAGGAAAGGGGAGCTGGTGTCTGGGCTGAGCCGCGGCGGCAGGGCCCGGCGCCAGCCAGAACTTGGGGGTCCCCAGTGGAGCCCCGGTGCAGGGGGCGGCACGGCAGCGCGTCCCTCCTCAGTACCTGGGGTAGGTGCGGCAGGACAGGAGTTCCATCTCCGTGCCTCGGGCGGCGCGTAAAGGGCGGCGGGGCGTGGGGGGGGGGGGTCCCATCTCGGGCCCAAGGGCGTCGGGCCTGTGGTCTTCGTCTGGTAGAGCCTGAGAGAGCGGAGCCCGAATCCGTAGGGCGGGAAGGGAGCGGTCCTCACTACCCGTACAGAGGGTAGGGAAGCGGCGGGGCAGAGCCAAGGAGAGAGGATGATTTAGGGCCCGTTGCCGGGGTGTGGGTGCCTGAAAGGTAGGGCCGAGTAGGAGGGACAAAACCCATCTCAGTGTCTAATGCAGAGCGGCTTATTGTACAGTCAAGGGGGATGGATACTATCTCTTCGTTTGCTGGTGACGGACTGTATGGCAGTACTTGGGGATGGGGTATCCCACCTCAGTGACCAGTGTGGGTGGTGTGGGGTAGCTCAGTAGCCCAGCCTGGGGGAGCGGAGCCCACCTTATTATTCAATAAAGGCATTATTAGGCACAGGGCGGAGTATAAATCTGGGCTTCAGTGTAATGCCCAAGTGAGGGTTTAGAGGGGGTTTAGGAGGCAAAGGCATCAACGTGAATGAATAGAGGGAACGGCAGGGAAGAGCCCAGGGGCAGGGGAACGAACTGATTTCAGTGCTCTATTCAGAGAGTGTGGGGGGTCAAGCTGATTTGAGTTAGTGTCTCATCTGTTGAGCTTTTGGAGAGCTAGGGCTGCAGACCAGAACCTTGTGGTGTAGAACTCACCTCTGTCTTATGCAGGTGGTGTGCAGTGGAAGAGGAATAGAGAATACTAGGTAGAACTTGGGGGAGAAAAGCTCCCCTCACTGTGCCAGATTTTGGAAATAGGGTGTGCATGGCAGATCCTGTAGAAAGGGAAGAGAGCAGCCCTCAGTACCTCGGGGAGCTCCCACTGCAGAGACCTGGTGCAGCTGTACTACCCTTGGCTCCAATGGAAAAGGCTGCATTACCCTATGTGGGCTGAATTGGGGTAGGCTGCCCTATGAAATGGATGGATATTCTGAAGGAACTATATATTTACTTAGTTGTGGGAGAACTGGATTTTGTTACTTTTTGTAGAAATGCCTTGTGGTGTTTGAGTTAAACTAAGCCCACCCCACCCCCCAAGTACTTTTGGGGTAGAGTGAGTTTCCAGATTCTTTGCACTCTTGCATGTCTAAGTTCTTGGTCTTCTGGCTTCCTCTAATAAACAGGAAGTAAAGTTGGTTTTGCTTGTGAGTGAATCTTTGCTTCTTGCAACTTTTTGCATTCAAAACAGTTGTTTCATTCCGGCAGTCACAAAAAATTCATGTTGTTGAATCAGAAAACTGTCCTACTCCTGTGTACTCACTCAGTTCTTGTGGCACCTTAGAGATTAACAAATTTATTCGCTGTAGCCCACGAAAGCTTATGCTCAGATAAATTTGTTAGTCTCTAAGGTGCCACAAGTCCTCCTTTTCTTTTTGCGGATACAGACTAACACGGCTGCTACTCTGAAACCGGTCACTCAGTTCTGTAAGGTAGAAATAATCTGCTAAAATGCATAGCGTTTTCTATCCCAGAGCGCTTTGCATATTAACAAATAATAGAGGGTATTTTGTAAAGCTTGTATGTGTATATGTACATTTACATGAATTATTTTCCTTATTATTGAAATGCAGCTACTTGTATAGTAAAACATAGTTGGTGCTTAACTGTACGTTACACTTTTTCATCTCCAGAAATCCTAAAGTGCTTTATTCCATGCTTCCCTAGCACCACTGAAAATCAGCCATCTTTTCAGTATAGGGGGCAGCCAGGCAGAGTGAAAGAACTACCAACAAGAAGGGAAGTTGTTTTTTAGGATCTCTGCCAAACACACATGTCCCTTTCCCAGGAAACTGAATGGTACTCTCTTGGGACAAAACTCACTGCAGGCATAAGCAGATGTGACTCCAGCGAGGTCAATGGGATACTACCTACTCTGTCATGGCTGAATTTCATCCTTATTTCAGAGAGGAAGGTTGGAGCTGAAACTGCCAGAATGTGTATTTTTTGTTTGGATGAATTCTAGGGGGTGTAATCCTGTGAGATTGGCAAAACTCCTGTTGAATCCTAGTAAATGGCAAAACTCCTGTTGAATTCAATTTGGCCAGGATTCCACCCCAGGTATTCCTTTCCTGAGACTTAAACCACTAATCAGCTATCTGAGCACATAGGAAAACTACAGAGCATTTTAGAACAAGAAGAAATGTTGTTTGAAAATAACTGTCCCTGAACATGCCTTAAAGAAAATATGTACTTCAACGTGGTCAGTTATATTGTTGTTTGATAGCATCCTCACCATAACCAGTTATCTACCTTTCAAAACACCCTCATCTGTTTAGTTCATGTGTAGATGTTATAGCTGTTAGTTAAGCAGCTCCTCTGTCTGGCCTTCAATATTGCAATTATTTCTGTTTGTAATTAGACCCATTCAGAAGCCTACATCAGTTGTGCTGGCAACATTAAAAGTTTTTGAAAACTCAGGTCAAGATGTTTCTTTAGGAAAAGGACGGTTATTGTTAAAGTACACTTAAATGTTGTTGTGGTTAGATGGGACTCATTGCATTCAGTTCCTTGAAATACATTGTAAATTTTTTTGGAGGGCATAAAATTGCCAGCCACGGGAAAAAACAAATAATATATAAAGCCTTTTATAAAATTGGAGCAAGAGAGAGAGGAAACAATGATTTTTATAACCAATTAAAATACACAATATATAACTATGTTAATACAACCAAAATTCTGGCAATGCAAAAGCAAAGTCTAAAATATAATCTACACTCTGTTTGCATTATAATAGTTATTAAATATATTATTTTTCAGATACGTGTTTTCTGCAACTCTGGATGCACTTGTATCTAAGAGCCGTGATAAATAACTTAACTCACATGTCTTATGATACAGTTATCAGGGTTTAAACTGTGCATTTCTTTAATTTTTTCATATTCTATTTCTAATTGCTTAAATATACAGCCTTAACAATTGTTTTGCCTTTAATTTATTGGTGTTTTAGTTTTTAAAGGAAATGAGATGGAGAAAGTTATCAGGTCTTTAGTAGCCACCAAATGGTAAAAGTCAACTGGTAACCATTAGTTTCAACTTTGTAGACTTATAACTGATAGGTTTTGGCCAAAGGTTGTTATTTTAGATTTGAAGGCTTACCTCTATTTAAGTACAGACTTTATTAACAGAGGTAAAGTTGGAAGTGTGTTTTGGAGGAGTCTAGCTAGCACCTCAAACCAATATTACCTCTCTTTATCAAAATTGCATCTTAAAAAAAAAAAAATCAGAATGTCTCAAAAAGAACTGTTAGAGCATTCAACCTGTTCCACACTGCCACATAATCCTGTTCCACTTGCCGTGCCCAAATTGCAGTGTCCACACAATTATCTTTGCCCCTAAAATTTGAAAAAATATGAAAAGATTTAAAAAAATTATACTTGTTCAGTTCCCACTTGAGAAAACAGTGTGCAATCATAGCCTAATTTGTTTTTACCTCTTGCATATCTTTAATAATTAGGGTACATAGTTAATTAGGTTGGAGGTATAAACTGGATGGGGGTGAGCATGAGTGTGTGAAACATTGTACAGCAGTAGAACACCTTGCTGAGGGTGTTTCTGCACTATGGAGACTGTAGCACCGTAGCTGTGTTGGCATAGCCTCATACTGTAGATGCAGCCTACATGGACAGTTTTTTAGTCAAAGTAGGTTTACATAGCTGTCTACTCTGAAGATTATGCCAGCATAGCTCAGTGAGGTGTGGTTTTTCACACCCCTGACTCATGCAGATATGCTGATAAAACTTTCAAGTATAGACATAGCCTCTGACATATCTTATGACTCTTCAGAGCAGGTCTCCCCTCCTCTACACTTCAATAAGTCTGTAGGAGGAGAAGTGGTGTTACATTAAACTGAAAACTTTGCATGCTTAAATCTGTAAAATGTTAAACTTCAAACACAAACATAAATAAGTCTGCATTTTCTGTGTCCCTCTATATGTGTATTCCTCCGTGTTCTATGCCTCTATTCTCTATGTCTGCCTCCTTCCTCCCTTGGTGTTCCTCATTCCATGACCAGGTAGCAATCTGTTCCTGAAGCACTGAGGGGGAGATTTTCAAAGTAGGTGCCCAGCTCCCATTTGATTTCAGTGAGAGTTGGGTTATTTACGAGCCCATTGTGACTTTGAAACTCTCCATGTGTAAAAACATCCCTCCAGCAACAAAAGTGCCTCCCATCCAGCTATATAGCCCCATGGTTGTTTTGTTGACCTCCCTGAAAAATATTCTAAAATTTGTGTTGTATTTCAAACTGACTCAAGGTATTTAAGCTGCATAAGCAATTTATATAAATTTAAACTGTTTATGTGGCTTGAAGGTCTTAGACATGATTAGATGTCAAGAGGAAAATCTGTGGGGGCAGCAGTGAGGCTAATCCTGGGGCAAGAGCATACCACTGAAGAAGCAATGTTCAGAACAGTCCTGGTTCATGTCCTGTTTCCAAGTGCTTTTGCTAATTTGAAAAATTGTCACTAAAATTACTTCAGTGTCTGATTTTTCCCTCCCCCGCCCAATTTGTCTTGTCTTAGATCTTACTGAGATTTAATTCAAGCCATATTTTGAAGAAAATCAGTGCATAAATACTAATATTATGAATATAAAGTGGTCAAGCTAGTTTTGAAGAGTGCACACCTTTTTTCGTAGTCTTTTAAATAACGTGTAGTGCATTTCAAGTGCATGGCTATACATACTTCTATTTCACATTTTGAAAGGAGTGGAACATCCAACTCTGATTTACAACTGCAGAGCTCAATTTAATTTATCATACAATTAATTAGTTTCTTTCATCAATTGTGTCATTGAATTAGGCCCTTCAAAAAGAGCCTCAAAAATGAGGAATTAAACATAATAAAATAAAAAAACTAGGCAATCAGATAAATTTGCAAGGCCATATATCCTAAGTCCTTTATCCCTTTTTAACATAAACAGTTGTGTTAGAAATACACTAACTGCAACCAAGAAAAAAAAGTTGCAGAAATAATGGGGGAAACATTACTGCTGATGCTCAGTATGTAGCTTTCAAATGTTCACAACTTAGGTAAATCAAAACCACTTTTTTCTGGTCCAAGCAAAAGCAATGTCCTTGATGGAAGACTATGTCAATACCATGATTAAAGTTTCAAACTTCTTTCACGCTGGTTAGAATTTTTTAAAAGGAAAAGTGTTTATTTTTATCCCTTGCTGAACTCGAATGCTTGAAGTGGTTGTGCAAACATTAAGTCATTATACCTTTGATCAAAGACCACACATCAGGCCAAAATGTGACTTTCAGAAAGCAAGGAGTACATGAAAATTGGATACAATAGCATTTGTGTTGTAGCCTGAACTATATAGTGGGTGGTACATAGTTCCTGCTATAGTATTTTTAGGCAACACCTACAATTATGCAGATATATAAATCTTAGATTAATGTTGTGATCTGTGATTGATTATTTTACAAACCTAGGTTGGGGTTCCATCTCTATGGAAATATCATAGTAAATGCATATGGGACTCTCCTTGACGTGACTCACTGAGATTGAGACTTATACTTGCTGTTACAGTGATTCCTAATCTATTTAGGCAACTATTCCAGTTTGCTAAACTAAGACCCTGCAACATTATTTGCATGAATGGGCTTCCATTGTGTGTCACTATGAGGGGAGAGTGTCATAGATACAATTTCAGGGTCAGGAATTTTGACTTCTGCTTCCACCATCTAGTGATATCCCATGAAATCTCCTTCCTACACCTTCTCTTAAAAGGATATTACCAGATTTAAAATTATAAATAAACAAATATCTTTGCTTATGCAACTACCACCACTGTGGATTATTAAAAATGAATTTTAAACTCTAGTTTACTTGTCACTATACTCGTTTACTTTTTTCATTCTCTAGTTGGACAGTGAAAAGTTGATTGTCACTTACAATTTTGTATAGTTGGTTTCAGTTTTAGAGTTGCAATGCTGGAGTTAAAATAATTTTGTTGGACTCTAAAAAGATACAATTAAAACATTAGGCTTTATAAACTTTTTTTTAAAAGTTACAAATTTAATTTGATGTTGTCTTTTAAATGATTGGAATGGCGACTGGGCCCTTACCTAAGCCTTAGTTCACAGCTGCCTGTGTCACATTCTGCTGTACAAAATCTAATATCTAATAAAATGGGCAATTTGCCAAATCCCAGAATGTGCCATTTCGTATACCAGGAATGCAAATAGTAAAAAGCATGGAAATAAGCAGTGAAATTATTCAGCATTCCATCTGTGCTACATTCATTAGCTCCTCCTCTCAAACTTACCTCCTTTCCACAATTTTCAGCTCATCTATCTCCACTCTCCTCCCGAACAACCCTGAGGTCCACGGTATACATCTGATGAAGTGAGCTGTAGCTCACGAAAGCTCATGCTCAAATAAATTGGTTAGTCTCTAAGGTGCCACAAGTACTCCTTTTCTTTTTGCGAATACAGACTAACACGGCTGTTCCTCTGAAACCTATTAAAAGACTTACCGGCTTATTTCCTTGTGGGTTTTTTAGTTTGCATTCCTAGAACATGCATATATCAACCTAACTCTAAAGCCATGTCAACAGTTAAGTCAACCCAGCTGTGTCACTCAGGGATGTGAAAAATCCATAACCTGAATGATGTAGTTAAGCTGACCTAACCCCTGGTGTAGACAGCACTAGGTATATGGAAGAATTCTTCTGTGGACCTTACTACTGCCTCTTTGGGAGGTGGATTAACTACATTGATGGGAGAACCCCTTCTATTGCTGTCGTAAGTGTCTACACTGAGGCACTAAAGCTGCGCAACTATAGCCTTCCAGATTTGCCACTATAGTGTGTCAAGTGTAGACAAGCCCTAAATTAACAAAAATTCTTACCTATATTAGAAAGCGTGCACTTGTGTAATGATATCCATTTAAAATGTAAGATGGATGCATTTAAACAGTATTAAGCTAAATCAGTTTAGCTGCCTGCATGTTATGCATTTGCACCAGTGTTGCTAGATTTATTTTAGTTCCTTCAGTGAACATTTACTAATAGAGATAAGGTGAAAGTCTCATGTGTGAGACTTTCCCAATGTTTTGTCTTTAACTACATCAGAGTAGATACACTGGTGCAGACCTCCTAAAATAATGATATTGCTGTGGGTTAAGTGTCCTATGCTTGTTCTGAGGGTTTGCACTGGTTCAAAAAATGCAGTATAGATAGAACCTAAATACAATTATCAGCACTGTTATGTTCATGTGGATAGCTGTAAGCATTGATCCGTATTAGCCGCCTTGCAATGCTCCAGTGTTTCCTATGCCTCTTCATATCTGTACTCTCATATTACTAGTGTACTCTCATCCACTCCACAACTTGTTCTTCCTGACCTCCATGTATCCACAAACACTATCATGCTGCTGTATATGCATGCCACATCCAGCTTTTAAGCATTATATATAGGATCACTGTGACATACTATCATTTTTTATAAATTAATTGTGTTGGGGTGAAGATGATGTGGTTGGGAGTTGGAACATGGGGCAGTATGTGAGGTTTTTGTCTTGGAGTGGAGAAGAAGGACGGAGTAGAAGCGCAAAGTAGAAGCGTGCGCTCATAAGCTTCCTCTGATTCATCAGAATAGAATTCTGCCAGGAGGTTTGTCAGAGGGCATATCTGCTTTGATGAATCACAGGAGGATCATCAGAACAAAGTTGTTCTCTGGTCCACTTTTCTGAGGCAAGGTGGAGAGGGGAGGAGAAAGTTTATGGTCTGTCCTGTGCAGATCCATCAGACTGGGACTTCCTAATGGTGCACTGTAGGAAGTTTGTCAGAGAAAGAAGCTGTCTCCAGAGTAGAGCTGAATTTTTTCTAATAGATCTTGAACTCTAGGCCTCAGGTCTCCTATTTTCCCCTGATAGTTGTTAAGAGGGAGAAGAGGGGGAATACTTGCAGCTGAAAGTGTGTCAGTAGTGGAGTTAACAGCTCTGCTCAAGAGGCAGCTTTTCCCTCTAGCAAACCTAATTGCTTCTGAGTTGTTAGGAAAAAAAATCTCGAAATCTGAAATTCTGCTAAGACATTTCACATTTAAAGTGTTCCTTTATGCTAAAGACAAGTTCAGGGCCTCATCATCCTTGCTTACTGATAAAGTCAAACAAAATTGATAATAGCTCATGCTTTATTTGCACCAACACCATCTTCTAATATATTGAACTTTCACAAGTCAAGAAAGCAAAAACGCTTCAGCTAAGTTATATTCCCTTTTCAAAGTTTGTAGTTCATATTAGTGGATGCTTTTGAAAATGCCATCCAGAGATGCCTAAATGTTTTTGAAAAATTTGGCCTGTTTATTTTAAAATAAAATCACTAACTTAATTTATTGAAAGGCTAAATAACTTTTTATTGTTAATACTGAAAGCAATTTTGTTTTGAAATGATAAAGATTTTATGCCCTAAAGAGAAGCTTTTAATAAAAATATAATGTTAATAAGTGATGCTGCAAACACTTATGTACATGCTTAATTTAAAGCAGATCAGTAGTCCTGTTGAAGTCAATTGGATGTATTCATATGAGTAAAGTTAGTACCTGCTTAAATGTTTGTAGGATCAGGTGTTGGTTTGCAATATTTTGGTTTTTGCCTGTAGAAATTCTGTAAAATTCAAATAAGATACTTAACAGTGACATAAAAACAGCATTTGAAATTTAGTTTTATAATAGTATAAACTTTCAGATCAGTTTTACAAAGCTTCAACTTGATTTAAGTTAGTGATTATTTAAATTGCTTGATTTAAAAAAAAGAAGAGAAGGTGGAGCCATGTAAATCAGATTGTGTTGCCTCTGTAGGTTTTATGTTTGCAAGCATTTTCCCCCTCTCTGCTCCTGACAGTACTACACTAACCCAAAACATAATTTTTATTTAATATTTCCCTTTATTTCCCCCTTTTTCCCTTTTATTTTTGATTATTTTTGTGGGTCTAAATACATTGAAACAAAATAACTTTTCTATTAATAATGGAGTTTAGGGGAATGGAAGATGGGGTGGAAAAGGATGTGAAATAGGTCTGTTCTGTGCTTAAAAATTGGATTGACCAAGCTGTGTCACTCAGGTCTGTGAAAAATTTTGCACCCTGAACACTATAGTAAGCCAACCCTAACTTCCAGTGGCTACGAAGTCAGAGCTCTGCTCCCAACCATGCCTGTTTCCAACCCCTTTTCCCAATTTTTGGTGTTCAGAACTGGCCTGTAGCTGAAATGCTATAAGAATGTATTTGGAGTTTGTAGGGACTTCTTGTTTACCTAAAAGAACCCTATTTCAACCCCCGTTCACCCTCAAAAAATGTTAACACAAGAAAAAAATGGAGTGCTTGAAAATATATTTTAATTTTTTCTAAAACTATATAGCTTATTTGCCCTCTGGGAAATTATTGTATGAAATTTGGAAATTAATTAAATTCAAATGTAAAAGGGATTTATAATGTAGTGTAAAATTGTAAATGCAGGTTTTACCTTCGTAGGGTGTATGTGGGCCCATATTCTGTTGGAATTTACCATTGTTTTTGAATGTTACTGTAAACATTGAATAATCATGATTTGGTTATCTGTTAGGAATATGCATAGTGAAATATAGATAAAAAATCTGCTTGTGTGCATTTTCATTCTTTTTTTAGTGCAGTCATTTCCTTAGGTAGTGTGTGGTATAGGTGCTTAACAAATCTTCTCTCCCTTCCCCCTCAAGGGATAGATATTGTGTAAATCAGTAGAGATTGAGTCTTCACCTGCATGAACATTAAAAAAAAATCTACATTTATAGTACCAAAAAATTACATATTTTTCATTATGGGAAGATAAATTTATCCTAAGATAAATAGATGGGAAAGAGACTGCCCAGGAGTACAGAACACTAATCTCGTAACACTTAATTGGTAGCAGTGGTTAGACCGAAACATATCAGAGCTGATTATGTAAATTTCCCCACAAACCTTTGTTTCATGTCTATATACTTCTGCTCTGACCTCTCATTCTTCTAATAGGCTGCTATATTCAAAATGTGTAACATTTGTGATTTTTTTTTTATATTGATGACTGTTTCATTTTAGGTAATTGTGACCTAAAACTAGATTTTGAATGCTGGATTTAAGAAGTGAATAGTTTTTTGCATTAACACATTAAGCTACGTAACCGGTTTACTGTAAATTAGGGCTTGAAAAATCTACTCACCACTGGTAACTGTGAAGCATTTCCCAGCAAGTGAAGTGGCCTAACTTATTGTTTTTGCAGAATTTGACCCATTTTTTAAAAACTGAATAATTTCAGTGTAGTTTCAGGAATTACATTTGCCCCGGAAATATCTGCCAATATTTTGGATTTAAAATAACTTTTTCCTATTTTAAAATGTTTTTTTCCCCTCCTGTTGCAATGTAAAAGGCCCAAACTGGAAACTCTAATTTACTCCAGGATCCTGCAAACACTTAAGCATGTGTGTAATTTAATTACATGAGATTAGTTCCACTGTAGTCAATGGGATTTCTTAAACAAGTAAACTTACATGTGTAATTGTTTGTAGGTTAGGAGCTTTACCTGGCTAAACAGGAGAACAATGAAGCTGACTTGGAGATAATAGTGGGTAATCAGCAGAACATGAACTCGCAGTGGCTGTGTTCAGAAGACCTAGTGCAATCATTGGATGCATAAACAAGGGAATATTGAGTAGAAATAGAGAGGTTATTTTACCTGTGTACTTTGCATTGGTGTAACTGCTGCTGGAATAATATGTTCAGCACTGATGCCCACAATTCAAGGAGGATATTGAAAAATTGGAGAGGGTTCAGAGAAGAGCCATGACTGAAGGATTAGAAAACCTGCATTACAGTGACAGACGCAAGGCTTAATCTATGTAGTTTAACAAAGAGAAAGTTGAGGGGTGACTTGATTCCAGTCTGCAAATACTTACATGGGGAATAAATATTTAATAATGAGCTCTTCAGTCTAGCAGAGAAAGGTCTGACATGATTAATGGTTAGAAATTAAAGCTAGGCAAATCCAGACTGGAAAGAAGGCTTAATTTTTTTAACATTCAAAGTAATTAATCATGAGAACAATTTACCAAGTGTCATGGTGGATTTTCCATCATTGGCAATTTTAAAATCTATATTGAATGTTTTTCTAAAAGATATGCTCTAGGAATTATTTTGGGGAAATTCTGTTATGCAGGTAGGTCAGACTAGATGATCATAATGGTCCCTTCTGGCCTTGGAGTCTACTTACAAGGTGTTGTCAAAAGCAGAAAATAAACTGAAAAGATAGAGGGCCAGGTATATCAGTGTAAGTCCATTGACTTCAGTGGAGCTATGCAAACTTGTACCAGGTGATGATTTAGCCCAGAGAATTTTGTTTCCTGTAATTCCTTTCACTTTCTTTTTTTTCAAGTATTACTGTTTTTGTGAAGAAAAGTGAGCTTTTTTTTAAATGATGTCCCATTTAGCCCTTTCATATTTTAAAAGTTTCTAGCTCACATGGTTCTGAAAACTGAGCAAATTTAAACTGATGTAATTTTGTCTGCATGAGCTTGCAAAGGTAGCATCCATGCTTCTTTTGCTACTTATAGCTTGCCCAATGACAAGATGCTGGTCAACTTCACCAAAACTATCAGGAATCCTCTGAGCAGTAGTGAAACTGACAAGAATCATGAAGTTGTGACCTCTGGACATCACTTGTGGCCCACTTCTTTTGACTTTTATATCAGTCAGATATCTCATACAATTTTTCAAGCCCTTTTGTAATCAGAATGCCAGTGATGGGTGTGTGTGCATTTGGTTCCATATAATTAGATTTCTTTGACGATTGGAATGTTGTTACAGAAAATATATATGTATTGTAATGGCAGTCTATTAGGTGCTGGAGTCACCTAGCATTCCATTTACCATGCTGTCCAATGTGTGCAGTCCCAACACTGCTGCTGTAATCCTAGCATAACTTCTCTACTCCACCAGTCCGGAACAGTGGGTCTTAGTATTTTCCCAATTTAAGTACAAAACTATTGTTAGCAGTGTAGAAAATTCCATAATCTGAATTTCATGGTCTTTGTGGCACAATAGCTGAAAGCAGCGGGGAGAAATCTGTTACTATATGGTTATTTAGATTTACGAATGTATCTGGTGATACACTTAGACCCATAGTTACTGTTTTCTTAAACACTTTTACCATGGCATTTAAGACAGCAGGTTGCTTTATTTGAACATGTTGCTACTATATAATACTTAATTATGTTGCAAATCCTAGTGTGTTCAAATAATGACTTAATCTCAAACTGGGTGCCTAAAAATATTTTATATTAAGATACTCAAAATATGCTTTGTGAGGATTTTTATGACTGAAATTATATTAAATTGTGATGTTTAAGATGTCATTCAGACTATAAATTTAATAATCACTGACTTATGTTTTCTCGTTAATATTGCTATTTACATTACTTCACTTTATTTAAATAGTTAAAGTCCCTCGTAATTTTCGCTTGTTGGAAGAACTTGAAGAAGGTCAAAAAGGAGTAGGCGATGGTACAGTAAGCTGGGGCCTTGAAGATGATGAAGATATGACACTTACAAGGTGGACAGGCATGATTATTGGACCACCAAGGGTCAGTACAGTAGGTTAAAACTTCTGTTTTTTGTTTGTGGGTGGTACAAAATCCTATATTAAGATTACATTTTAGAGAAGCAATTCACTTAATGTTTAAAATGAAAAATACATAGTTGCAACAATAGTTTAATTTACAACTGTTCTGTCATAATCTGTCTTCAATTTATAACTAATCATAGCCTGACGAAGTAACTTGAGAGTTAAATATGAGAAGCTACATTCTAGTACACTCATATGTGCCAGCAAGCTTATATTCAGTGTTGGGGAATTATCCACATAAAATTCTGATTTCCTTAAAATCTGTAGAAAGGCTAGAAGGAATTGCACAGGAACATTTGGTGTAGGCACATATTTAGGTCTTCAGCAAAGCAATAGCCTGTGTGTATCCACATCTCTTCAGTTATTTTTATGTCTGTTGAGTAACCTGTGTGAAGGGGTTGTGCTTTGTGGCTATTGCTGCCTGGAATAGAGGCATAAGTTAAAGCTGTATATTAATGATGGAAATGCAGCTATGCCCTAAGATAGCAAAATAATTCTATACAGGAACTGTTGTTGGAGTATTCAACCACTTTTTTGCTACATGGGAGGTGATGTTTATCATATGCTCCTTGTAGATTTAGTTCTGCAGTAAAACAAGATAATTAAAAATTGACAGATACCTATAGTATGAGAAATTTACAGAATTTGAGAAAGGATAAGTAGTATTTTTCACTATCACATAATTCACTGCACGGTGTGTGAACATAGCTCATGTATAAAATCCAGCCAAAGTCTATTTCAAAGACCAGACAATTAACAGTGACCTCTGAGACAAACTAGCATTAACAAAAGTTTAAGTTCCAGCTGAACTCTGAATTTCTTTGGAATATATTTAACGAAACACCCTGCAGAAGAACTAGTAATCCTAAATTACTTATTTCTTTTTACACGAGCATTACCAAAAGTGAATGGGCAGATCTTGGAATGGGGTATTTTTTGTGCTAAGGAAATCTGCTGAAAAGCAACTTCGATGATAAGAGTACAAAACATACTTCTACGTAAATAGAGACTTGGGCTGATGCTCAAAGTGGTATTGTGCTACTAGGTTACTTTTACTGCTAGTGTTGAGTGATCATGATAGCAGTGCTATAGTTTATTGTGCAGTAAGTCCCTCCCTGCCGTAAGTCTTATTGGAAGAAGAAAACTGAGGCTCATATTGATAGTTGGGGGGGGGAGTATAATGATGGCACTGTCCAAGCTCCATCAACAATCCAAACTCAGCCTACTTGGGAAACTGGAATCAGTTGTCACTTGCAGTAGATTGTGCAGAGGTGTCAAATATCATCACACGTGTTCTGCTGGGCTCCTGAGGTTTGGGTATACCAAGGTTAAGTTCCCTCTAAGTTGCGCAGCTGCCTATTAAGCCCCTATTAAGACCTGCTGCGGCAGGAAGAGGCACCCCTCGCCGCTAGCCCCAAGCTGCTGCAGCACGAGAGGGGGTTGGGGGGAGTCCTCTCTCCCACTGCAGCCCTGGGGCAGCCTGCACCCCAAACCTCTCATCCTTGGCCCCACCACAGAGCCTGCACCCACCTGCACCTCCATCCTCTGCCCCAGCCCTGAGCCCCCTCTTGCACCCCGAACCTCTCAGCCCCGCCCCCACCACATAGATTTTATGTGCACCTATATGAAGGTGATGTGTCACACATCCCCATATTGGTGCATATAAAATACATTCTGCACATGGATGTAAAAAATTAGAGGGAGTACTGTGGCGAGAGGGATAGCTCAGTGGTTTGAGCATTGGCCTGCTAAACCCAGGGTTGAGAGTTCAGTCCTTGAGGGGGCCATTTAGGGATCTGGGGCAAAAATTGGGGATTGGTCCTTCTTTGAGCAGGGGGTTGGACTAGATGACCTCCTGAGGTCCCTTCCAACCCTGATATTCTATGATTCTAAGGGCAGATAATGTATAGGCACAGTAGTTACATGCCTTGGACACTGATTTCCAGAGTTGTGATGTCAGAATCAAAGTTTTTATTTAAAACCCTCCACGCCCCAATCTCATGGTTCTAGAGAAAAGCATTTAAAATGTAACCTGTTAACTGATACAGTAGTATTTGCCTGGATCTGCAGACAGCCTACAGCTGTGGGAGAAGCAACAGCCACCAGGAGAGTGCTTCCTGGATCCCTGCTCAGTATCGGAGCAGTCTAGACACTCGTTACCCTGAGGAAGTGGGCTGGCCTGGTCATGGCAGGGGCTCAGATGCCCCACTCAGCTCTGCAGGATTGGCTTCCCTTGGTGGGACTCAGTAGTCCCTGCTCTTACATGCTTTGGTCAGTAGTGAAATTGTTTACCATATAGACATTTAAATTATCATCACTGGGAATCTGATTTAACACCCCTAAAAAAACAAATGGTGGTGTTAACACCTTGAGCTAGACTTTTGAGTTGTCGTGTGTGGAATTAGGTAGATGTCACTGTGTGGCTTGTGCTTGGTTTACATTTTGAAGGTTTTCTTCAATACCATAAGGGCTAGCAATACTTTTTCTTTAAATAAAGTGAGATTCTGGAGGACAAGATGACTGCTTTGTGGGAGAGAGGTACCAAGTCACCAACCTAGTGTTATCTGCTTCAATTTGAGCCATAGGGTAGACAACCAGCAAACTTTTTGATGTTGCTGGTTAGAATGCAGGAGAGACCATGTGGGCTGGGATGCAAGTTCAAATTCTGCTTAGTTTAAAACTATGCTTTTTGTCTATCAGTATATTATTATTTAGTTAGGGCGCATGGGCAAAGAGGTGGACCAAATGAGCTCAGAGGGGTGGAAATGGTAGAACTCTAGTAGAAGTGAGAATTGGGAGGGTGGGGTCAGTCCCCTAAGCTAGGAGTTGTAGAAATGTTAAGGGGCTCAGGGTGAGGGTGAGCAACTGGGAGCAAAAGGAATGTTGGGGGAGGAAGATTATCAAATTTCATTGCCCTGTGCCCACATGAACTGCGGAATACTGGGAACCAGCTTTTTAATGCTTTGATTCCAGTGATGAAGTTAATACCATGGCCCAAAAAAATGAACTATTGATAACTTGGGTCACAAGTGAACAGGCAGTTAGTATTACCCTATTCCATATTAAAAACTTTTGGATGATTGGCAGTCTCTATTAAATAGAGACAGTAGTAGCAAGGTTATTGCAGCTCATGATTGAGGTGTATTGATAATTGATAATTGATAATTGAGGTGTATTGATTGGTACAATCAAAATTGTACCAGTTTCCCCAACAGTATTTTTCTGTACTGTCTGGCCCATGCCATTGCTGTTAGTGCCATACTCTACAATAGAGTGCTTTTCAAAAAATATTTAGAATATACAGAACATCCTTAGAGATGTTTAAATCTATCTATTTCCCAATTGTGTGAAACTAATACAAGCAGTCTTATGTTCCATCCAGTGGAAACTGGGGATCGAAGTGGTGCTGTGCCTTCCTGTGCTCTCCAGTGCAGAGGGACACAAACATGCACACGTAGCAGCCATATGTGACTGTGGAAAGCGGCTACACATAATCATTCTTTACCTGACACCAAGCTAGCTGCATCATATTAGCACAAACAACTCCATAGGCATTTTCAGGGGGTACAGACAACTGGAGGTGATCGAATCAGAGAAGAGCTACAGTAGGCAATGTGTAGCTTCTGACAGAAAACAGAGGAAATTGCTAATGTTACTCAGAGCATTAAGAGCTTTTCTGCTTTAAAGATGAAGGTATCATATAGCTGCAGAGTAAGGAAACAATGGCAGCATGACCCCTGGACAAAAGGTTGTTGACCGGTAAATACGAACATGGAGGGGTAGTCATTTCACAAGGAAGTCCTGAGATCATTCAGAGCTGGGATTGATATTCCATGCATGTCCAGTGGTTCTATGCAATTATAAATAAGCTGTGTCCCATCTATACTGCTGCTGATCCCAGTTCCCAATCGGATGATGGATTGATCTGTTTGTCTTTTTAAACAACTAGTTTTATATTCTGTTCTGTGTCTTTTTTCACCACAAGAGCAACTGATTAAACCTAAATCTTTAGCAGTCACACGCTTCATTTCATTCAGCCCTCAGATTTCCAGAGCATCCTTGTTTTCTCTATAAATAATACAGGATTGTGTTAAATTTTAGGAATTGTAGCCACAAGCCAAAACTACCAATCAATTTCTGTGGTGCTGAATCTGTTTAGAACTCCCTCTTTGGAAAACATAGTGACTGTACAGCTTCAAGTTTCTCTCATCTTAATGGAATTTTCAGACTGTCTACATATCAAGACTACCCTGATTAATGCAGTTGGCAATCTCCTCCTGGCACTGAATAAAAAAATTGTTCCTGATGACACTCAGATCTTTTAGCAGTCTTTCATGCTATTAACTTTCAGGTGCTGGTGATAAAGCTGTGGTCCCTAAGAAAGGATCTGGATGCCCCTTGATGACTGTACCCATTCCTAGAAGGGAGGAATTAGAGGGTGGTTATGGACACTGTCCTGTATTCAGAGTGCCCAGAATTTTTTCCCATTGTTTCTTTCTGTCCCTTTTGCTGCTCTGTGTATATAGAGCCCTCTCAGGGGAGATAATCTGATGATATGGATTGTGGTGTCGATGCTATGACCCTTACTGTGTCTAGTAGCCTCATTGTGGACAGTTGCTTGGTCACTGGAGTAATTAGCTGAAATTTTTACTTGGAGAGAGTGACAGCTAGCTGTGACATACAAGATTAAGGGTGGTTGTTTGTGGGTAGGGGAAAGTTTTGAGGAGCATGTTGCCATTTTGGGTTCCCGTTATTCATGTGTATAGTATATGCACTGGTGAGAAACATATGGAACTTGGGTCGACCCTGACTTGCTTTCTCAGGATGGAGGCCTGTATGTCAGTGGCCTTGAGTGGCCATTGCTATTGACAGCTGTAGATTATTCAGAAAATTCAGTTATTGTAGAACTGACCACAGTCCTCCGTGCTTTGATCATGTCCATGCTAGACTGCTGTAATAACCTTCAAATAGGGCTTCTCAACATTGTTAGAATCTACAACAGTTTTTCTTTGAGTGCTTGCACGTTTTCATTCCTTTATAGGTGTGTGCACGTCTCATGCACAGTTGTTAGAGAAATTTTTCCCTCGTTGGTACCCATCACGATGGCTCAAGCACCCTCTGTCATGTACCATTGCTCTACCTGGAGTCCAGACTCTTGGACCCTGCAAGATGGGAAGGTCCCAGAGTTCAGGCTCCATGCCCGAATGCCTACATCACAATTAAATAGCCCCTTAGCCTGAGCCCTGTGAGCCCAAGTCAGCTGGCATGGGCCAGACACGGGTTTTTCATTGCAAGGTAGATATACCCTGAGAGACATTTGAGGGAGTCTCTCTCACTGGAGCACTGTTCAGTTAAGGAGGAATTGCCACTTCCAGAGCCTGCACCAGGTCCATCAAAGGCATCCCCCAAAAGATCTCTGGTGCAGAACCATCTGTCATTGCTGCTCCCAACCACCCCAGAGGTATATGCAGCTGCAGGAGATCTGCTTCGCCTCCCTGTAGCAGTATCCCCAGAAATGCAAGAAAGTTTACAGTTGGTACCTATGCCTGCCGCGCCAACCTCTCCATGTCAGGAGCTCATGGTACCGTTACCTCCCATGCTTCTGGAAAGGCCGGTGCAGTCAAAGGGCAATGATATCCCCGGAATCACAATCCCCTGGCTCAGGTTGCCTATCCCCAGTCCCAAATTGTTCTGCTCCCCCCATGATGTTGAACATTGTGACATACCAGGGTACACTCCAGTCTAATGAGCAGCTGTGTCACCCCTGCCCTGCAATGTTAGGTGCCTTACAGTGCCTTGTAAGTAGCACCCACCTGGGCTACTCAGAAGCAGTCTTCCAGCATGCAAGCCAGACCCTGAGTGTCTTTGTGTAACTGCAGCCTGCCAGCCAGCTTGGTTTACACTTTGGCTCTCCCCAGCCTTGATTATGCTGTAGGGTGACCCCAACACACCCTCAGTCTTAGATTTCCCCCCAAAAATGTATGTCCTGTACTGCCCAGCCCTCTCCTGGACAGCACAAGTTATATTAAGTGTGTTATTCCTTTGAGAATAATATGCACACAGCTTGTCACCACCCCAAATGGAGTTGCCCAGACACCTCAATTTAAAACACAATGGATCAGATAAAATAAGTTTAACTACAAAGAGCAGATTTTAAGTTAATATAGGTAATGAAGCTTAAGAGTCAGAAATGGTTGCAAGAAAAGTTAAGATAAAACATTATTGGTGCCTAATTTAACAAACTATGTTAAATTCAAAGCACACAGTTTTCCCACCACATGCTTTCAGCAGCCTTACAGACCAAACTTCTTAGGTCATAGAATCACAGTAGTGTAGGTCTGGAAGGGACGTCAATAGATCATCTAGTGCAGTCCCCGGCACTCAAGGCAGGACTAAGTAATAACTAGACCATTTCTGACAGGTGTCAGCGCCTCTCCCTCCCCTCTACCCCTGAGTCCAATGAACGCTTCCTTTGTTGCTTCAGGTGCAGTGAATGCGATGGGCAGGGAGAGAGAGGAGTGCCCTGGGTTGTTTGTCCATCCTTTTTATAGTTTGTTGCTCACTTGAAAAACATTTCCAGCTGGGCACCAGGAGACAGTCTACTACTGGCTTTTTCCTCACCTGTTATGAGCTCTTTGTTTCCCTTCCTGCTTGATGACTCTGTTTACTGCTTAAATGCAAACGAAGCAGAGCACACATTCCTTTGTTTAGGAGAGACCTGTTTACCAGTCTCAGTTTGGGCAGGGCTGTGGGACATGTGTTAATAACATTGTGGCAGGCTTCGTACCTCGTCAACCCCTTAAGTCAAGTTGCCTCTCTATACCTACATCCGTTTTCTAACTCCCTTCCCCCGGTAGTCAGCACAGTGTGGCCCAATGGCCAGGATCTGTCTACTGCCTTTTCCTGAGTGGGGTAATGCAACCTAGCAGCCAGAGTCCATTCAATATGCCTCTGGGGCAGTGCAGCCCAATGGCCAGAGTCCACCTAATTCCCCCTCCCCTAGTGGGATAGCACAGCCTATTGGCCAGAGTCAATACTGCCACCTTTGGAGGCAAAACGAGGCCTAATGGCTAGCGCTTGGGGACCGTCACAAGGGGGTGGTAGCCCCTGGTAGGGGGGGTCTGGGACCACCTGACTCCACTGGGACCTGGCCCAAGGCCCTGCCAGCAATGGAGCGATCTGTCACAGGGTCAGCGGGCAATCCTTCTGAAACAAGCTGACCTCATAAGGGTGCGAGGTACCACTCCCTTACCCTCCCTGGGTCACTTCCTACCAGCCCTCCTGCAGCAGTGGTCCATATGGTATTGGGGTTTCCATGCTCCTCAGCACCAGACACTCCCTGGGTTGCAATAGCGGTAGGCCTCTGGTCCAGGTTTCTGGCTCTTCAGCTCTCATAGGTAAGGGCTGTAAGAGCTCCTGGGTTGGAGCCCTTTCCAAGTGTCCTTCCTCCTTCACAGTCAGCCCTGACTGAGCAATTCTGCAGTTTTTTATACCTGACTTCCAGGTGGAGCATGCACAGCAGAGCCTCAGGGGTGGGGCTTCCTCTGCTAGGAGGGAAGGATTAACCCCCTCCGTACCAGTGCAGGACTGATCTGCCCCATCACAAACATCATACAGGGTTATCTTATAATTTCACATACAATGTGGCTATACATGTTACCAGGACAATAATAACAAGCAAGTTATGAATCTTCAAATGACACCTCACAATGCTTTGTGTGCTTTGTACAAAGTTTATTACAATAGTGTGTAGGGTGTGACTACATGGCTCTCACAGACATTTCAGATTCTTCCTCTTTGAACTCAGAAGTGCATTTAACTGTGTCCCATCCAAGATAGCAGGTATGTCCTCCAGCAGAGACTTGGGGACCAAGGGTCATGCAACAGTCATAGCAATAGCCTCTGTATCCTAAGGGGCAATTGCCTAGTTAAAGTTGGGTCTGAAGCCAATATCAGTGGTCGTTCTGGACACCATGGGGCGTCCCTTCTCCTGATAGGCCCTCCTTACAGCCATCTTGTTCTTTGTCATTCAGACTGCTCTGGGGGCATCATTCTCTGGTATTCTGTACCAAAATCTGTACCAAGATCTGCAGCCAGAAGTCACTCAACTAGGTTCCCCATCACAAGTCATGGAGCAGCTACCACCTCAGAATCCTGTGGTGTACGCTTTATCGTCACCAGTTGAGGCTGTTGTGGCAGCAAGTGATTCACCACTGCCAGAGGGCCTCAGGGCTCATCAAGATCTATTGAGAAGAGTGGTCTCTGTTCTTGACATTCAGGCAGAGGAGTTGTGTCCATGAGTTGGTGGACATTCAGGTATCGGTAGCCTCTGCCAGCCTGCTCTGCTGATTAACAAAGCCATTATGGAGCCAGGTCAAGGGGCTATGGCAGACACTATCTTCCTTATCTCCTATAGCAAAGTGAGCTGAAAGGAGGTACTATGTCCCCTCTAAGGGATCTAGAGTATTTGTACCCTGGTCCAGCTTCCTTGAAGGACACTTACTTCCATGTTGCAGTATGGCACAACCATTGGATGTTTCTCAGATTTGTGGCAAAGGGGGTCCATTATCAGTTCAGTGGTCTCATTTGATCTGTCTTTCTTTGGATGTTCATAAAATGTATGGCAATTGCGGCAGCAAATATATGAAAATCAGGAGTCCATATGTTCCCTTAGGTGGACAACTGGTTGATCAGAGGTCAGTACGAGGCTCAGGTGTTATCTAGTGTATCTACAGTCCTATCCACATTCGATGTACTGGGGCTCCTAGTAAATTGAGACAAATCAATTCTAAAACCTGTACAGAGGAAAGAATTTATTGGAGCTCTTAGACTCCGCAAAGGCCATGTTCTTGCTGCCATAATCCTGGCAGTATGGGGCTTGGTGCTGCAGCTGAAAGCTTTCACCACAGCATACAGCTGCCTCAACCTTGTGGGTTACATGGCAGTGTGTACATATGTGGTTCAACATGCCAAGCTGCAGGCATGGCAAGCGTTAGTACATGCCCCAAGTCGTCGTCATTTGGACAATGTGGTTTGAGTGCCAATGTCATTTTTGTCATTTTTTGGATTGGTAGATGGACCTCTGAAAATCTGAGGGTGCGGGCCTTTATCCCACAGCTACCAAACTTCACTTTAATCAGACACCATCAGCCCTGGGTTTGGGGACCCATATGGATCCCTGCAGCATCCGAGTCTCTGGTTGCCTCAGGATCTAATGACTCATATAAATGTCTGGGAAGTAAGAGCTGTACAACTAGCCTGTTAAGCTTTCCTCCTGATACAGCAGGAAAGAACTTGTTAATTCTAACAGACAGCTCTGCGTCAATGTCTTACATAAACAGAGAGTTGCATAAATTATACTCCTCCCTATACCAGGAGGCAGATTGTCTCTGGGATTCTTGCATAACCAATTTAATTCATCTTGGGGCTGCTTACCTTCGAGGGAAGCAGAACATGTTGGCAGATCAACTGAGCAGGACCGTCTCCGATCACCACAAGCAGTTTTCATGCCCAGACATCATCAGATCCATCTTCTAGCTCTGGAGGATTCCCCAGGTGGACCTGTTTGCAACAGAGTCAAACAGAAAATGCCATCGTTTTTGTTCCTGGGAAGTTGTCAGCCCAGGCTCATTGACAGATGCTTTTCTGCTACCCTGGAAGGACCTCCTACTGTATGACGTCCCTATGATTCCCTTGCTGCCCAGGGGTCTTGTTCAAAGTCAAACAAGACCATGCTCATCTCATCTTTATGCACTGGCTTGCCCTTTTCAACACTGTTATTTGCCCCTGCTGACCTTGTCAGTCAAGCCTCTGTTGTCCTGCTGGATCCAAACTTGCTTTGTCAGGATCACGGCCAGATGCTCCATCCCAACCTATGAGACTTCCACCTGATTGTGTGGATGGTTAGTGATTAACGCCTTTGGAGAGATCCTGTTCTAAGGATGTCCTGGAAGTGCTTCTGAATTGTAGAAAACCCTCAAATAGGGGCACTTATGTGCATAAATTAAAGTGCTTTTCCATTTGGTCCCAGAAGAAAGGCATATCCCCAAAGCATGTACCTCTGAGCCTTGTACTTAACTCTCTTCTGTACCTAAAACATCAAAGTTTGGCAGTTAGCTGCCAGATGTCCTCTTACAGAGCTATATAAGCCTTCCAGACCTTGGTGGATAGTAGATTCCTTTTCTCCAACTCCATCACTACCAGTTTCATAAAGAGCTTGATCAGATTGTACCCACATGTGCAAGATCCTATACCTCCATGGGATCTGAACTGGTCCCAGCAAAGTTAATGGGACCACCTTTTGAACCCCTTGCAACTTGCTCTTTGCTCCAGCTCTCTATAGAGGTAGCATTTTTAGTTGCCACCTCAGCAGAAGAATGGGCAAGTTGAGAGCCCGAGTGTCAGAGCCTCCTGTCATTAGGATAAAATTTATCTGTGCCCTCACCCAAAATTTCTCAAAGGTAGTCTAATTTTTCATGTTAACCAGTAAATCTGTTTGTCAGCATTCTTCTTGAAAACCCATGTGCATAGAGGTGAGAGGAGACTACACTGGATGTGAGAAGGGCTTTAGCTCTCTACCTTGAGTGTACTAAGTCCTGTAGATCTTCCACACAGTTGTTTGTTGCAGTTGTGGACAGGGCTAAGGGCCAACCAGTTTCCACTCAGAGAATCTCATCTTCGATCTCCTTGTGCTTTTGTTTATGCTACCAGTTGGCTAATATAGCCCCACCAGTTAGAGTATTGGTGCATTTTATTGGAGCACAGGCAACTTCAGTGGCTTTCTTGGCACAAGTGCTGATCACAGTCATTTGTAAAGCAATGTCCTGGTCATCAGTTCATACCTCTTTCTTTTCATTATGACATTTCCTGTCAGTCCAGGGCCAATGCTAATTTCAGGCACGTTGTCCCATAATCACTGTTCAGGTAGATTCCTAGCCCACCTCTGTGTTTGTCTGCTTGTGAGTCACCTGCAGTGGAATGGACATGTACAAGCACTCAAATTTAAAAACTGTTACCTATCTTTCTGTAACTGATGTTCTCAAAGATGTGTTGCACATAGAATCATAGAATATCAGGGTTGGAAGGGACCTCAGGAGGTCATCTAGTCCAACCCCCTGTTCAAAGCAGGACCAATCCCCAACTAAATCATCCCAGCCAGGGCTTTGTCAAGCCTGACCTTAAAAACCTCAAAGGAAGGAGATTCCACCACCTCCCTAGGTAACGCATTCCAGTGTTTCACCACCCTCCTAGAGAAAGTTTTTCCTAATATCCAATCTAAACCTCCCCCACTGCAACTTGAGACCATTACTCCTCGTTCTGTCATCTGCTACCACTGAGAACAGTCTAGATCCATCCTCTTTGGAACCCCCTTTCAGGTAGTTGAAAGCAGCTATCAAATCCCCCCTCATTCTTCTCTTCCGCAGACTAAACAATCCCAGTTCCCTCAGCCTCTCCTCAGAAGTCATGTGTTCCAGTCCCCTAATCATTTTTGTTGCCCTCTGCTGGACGTTTTCCAATTTTTCCACATTCTTCTTATAGTGTGGGGCCCAAAACTGGACACAGTACTCTAGATGAGGCCTCACATCCCTCGATCTGCTGGCAGTGCCCCTACTTATACATCCCAAAATGCCATTGGCCTTCTTGGCAACAAGGGCACACTGTTGACTCATATCCAGCTTCTCGTTCACTGTAACCCCTAGGTCCTTTTGTGCAGAACTGCTGCCTAGCCATTCGGTCCCTAGTCTGTAGCAGTGCATGGGATTCTTCCTTCCTAAGTGCAGGACTCTGCACTTGTCCTTGTTGAACCTCATTAGACAAATCCTCTAATTTGTCTAGGGCCCTCTGTATCCTCTACCTACCCTCCAGCGTATCTACCTCTCCTCTCAGTTTAGTGTCATCTGCAAACTTGCTGAGGGTGCAATCCACACCATCCTCCAGATCATTAATGAAGATATTGAACAAAACTGGCCCAAGGACTGACCCTTGGGGCACTCCACTTGATACCGGCTGCCAACTAGACGTGGAGCCATTGATCACTACCTATTGAGCCCGACAATCTAGCCAACTTTCTATCCACCTTATAGGCCATTCATCCAGCCCATACTTCTTTAATTTGCTGGCAGGAATAGTGTGGGAGACAGTGTCAAAGGCTTTGCTAAAGTCAAGGAACAACCCGTCCACTGCTTTCCCCTTATCCACAGAGCCAGTTATCTCATCATAGAAGACAGTTAGATTAGTCAGACATGACTTGCCGTTGGTGAATCCATGCTGACTGTTCCTGATCACTTTCCTCTCCTCTAAGTGCTTCAGAATTGATTCCTTGAGGACCTGCTCCATGATTTTTCCAGGGACTGAGGTGAGGCTGACTGGTCTGTAGTTCCCAGGATCATCCTCTTTCCCTTTTTTTAAAGATGGGCACTACATTAGCCTTTTTCCAGTCGTCCGGGACCTCCCCCGATCGTCATGAGTTTTCAAAGATAATGGCCAATGGCTCTGCAATCACATCCGCCAACTCCTTTAGCACTCTCGGATGCAGCGCATCCGGCCCCATAGACTTGTGCTCATCCAGCTTTTCTAAATAGTCCCGTACCACTTCTTTTTGCACAGAGGGCTGGTCACCTCCTCCCCATGCTGTGCTGCTCAATGCAGTAGTCTGGGAGCTGACCTTGTTGGTGAAAACAGAGGCAAAAAAAGCATTGAATACACTAGCTTTTTCCACATCCTCTGTCACTAGGTTGCCTCCCTGATTCAGTAAGGGGCCCACACTTTCCTTGACTTTCTTCTTGTTGCTAACGTACCTGAAGAAACCCTTCTTGTTACTCTTCACATCTCTTGCTAGCTGCAACTCCAGGTGTGATTTGGCCTTCCTGATTTCATTCCTGCATGCCCGAGCAATATTTTTATACTCTTCCCTGGTCATTTGTCCAGTCTTCCACTTCTTGTAAGCTTCTTTTTTGTGTTTAAGATCAGCAAGGATTTCACTGTTAAGCCAAGCTGGTCGCCTGCCATATTTACTATTCTTTCTACACATCGGGATGGTTTGTTCCTGTAACCTCAATAAGGATTCTTTAAAATACAGCCAGCTCTCCTGGACTCCTTTCCCCCTCAAGTTATTCTCCCAGGGATCCTGCCCATCAGTTCCCTGAGGTTGTCAGTCTGCTTTTCTGAAGTCTGGGGTCCGTATTCTGCTGCTCTCCTTTCTTCCTTGTGTCAGGATCCTGAACTCAACCATCTCATGGTCACTGCCTCCCAGGTTCCCATCCACTTTTGCTTCCCCTACTAATTCTTCCCACTTTGTGAGCAGCAGGTCAAGAAGAGCTCTGCCCCTAGTTGGTTCCTCCAGCACTTGCACCAGGAAATTGTCCCCTACACTTTCCAAAAACTTCCTGGATTGTCTGCACCGCTGTATTGCTCTCCAATCATCCTGATATCTGCTGGAAGTCTCCCATGAGAACCAGGGCCTGCGATCTAGTAACTTCCGTTAGTTGCTGGAAGAAAGCCTCATCCCCCTGGTCCGGTGGTTTATAGCAGACTCCCACCATGACATCACCCTTGTTGCTCACACTTCTAAACTTAATCCAGAGACTCTCAGGTTTTTCTGCAGTTTCATACCGGAGCTCTGAGCAGTCATACTGCTCTCTTACATACAGTGCAACTCCCGACTTGTTCTGCCCTGCCTGTCCTTCCTGAACAGTTTATATCCATCCATGACAGTACTCCAGTCATGTGAGTTATCCCACCAAGTCTCTCTTATTCCAGTCACATCATCATTCCTTGACTGTGCCAGGACTTCCAGTTCTCCCTGCTTGTTTCCCTGCATGTCCATTCCACAACCTGTCGTCTTCCTCCTCCTCCTCTTTGTCAGAGTCTGCCAGGTACACAGGAACTGAGGAGGGTCAGGGGTGGCTCTTCTTATGCGAGCATGCAGTGACATGTGGGTCAGAGGGTGCTTGAGCTACCCCGATGGGTACTGCTGAGGGAAAAAGTTCTCAGACAAGCGCACACAAGGTGCGAACATGTGGAATGGACATGTGCAGGACATCTCAAAGAACAACAGTAGTAGGAATGTAGGTAACCAGTTTTTACAGAAAGTAGCTGTTTCCATGGTTGCTCCTGTGTAGAGGAGAAAGAGAGTCGGTTGCCAGTGTGAGGTACAACTGAATATCATAGTAGATAAATCCTTTCATAATCTAGCCATGAGTACTTGATCATGTCCTCTTTGGCAGTTGGCTTGGTTTTCTTTGTTCTATGTTCAGGCAGAGCTTTCTTGCTCATAAGCCATAAATTGTGGAATTTGTTCCTGGAGTTCTTCCATAGTTACTACTAAACTGCTTCTACAGGATTTTGTTGCAAATTCCATTTATTTTGGTCTTTGTTCTTGAGTGTTTCTAGGCTTTTCTCCTTTTGTTTTATATTCATCTACCTCTTCCCCTGTCCTGATCTTTGCTGCATTAGAGGATTTACCTTTTGGTAAGGGTGGTTTGCCCGATGGTTTAGGTTTGCCCTTGTGCCAGAGTTCAGGGGTGGGGAGGAAGCGTATGTGTGGCTTAGCTTTGCCAGTGGGTTAGTCCTCTTTTCTCTGTATAGTTTTTTTAAAAAAATGTCTTTTGTTTGTTTTTTGTATGTGGTGCTTTCGATACCTATAATAGGTGCCTTTTTACGCAATGATTATTTTAACGTAGTTAAATCTTTGTTAAAAAAATATTGCATATTGATCAGCTAATCAAGATAACTGAGGCATTGACATGTCACAAAGTAATCAAAGACCTCAATTGTAAAATAATAAAAACAGAGTTAAAATCATCCCATTACATATTTCCTCTCCCTAACCCATCTTGCTGTGTTTGTGTATTTCTAAAGTACTTTTTAAATAACAACTTTCAGTAAGATGCATTAATCTTTTTGTTTTTCTTTTTAGACAAACTATGAAAACAGAATATACAGTCTGAAAGTAGAGTGTGGACCTAAATATCCAGAAGCACCTCCAACAGTTAGATTTGTAACTAAAATCAATATGAATGGAATAAATAATTCCAATGGAATGGTAAGTTAAAATGGTAAAATCAACCTCCTTGTTAATCTGTACTCTGCAATTATTTATAGTAAAAAATTCCATTGAGTGTTATGGGTGGGTGGGAAAGAGCCTTCGTATTTAAATTATACTTTATAAATGATCATTTGTTTAAACAAGGATTTTAATTTGTGATGATTTTTGTTTGCAAACAATATGCAGGTATAAATTGAAGCTGTTCTTTTAAGTTGAGTAAAAAAGCTTTGTGTTTAAGCAGTTTATATGCAGCTCCTTTACAGTATTCCTCTTCAATGGGGCTTGAGTTTACCTAAGAATATGGAATGCTGTACTGCTCAAGACTTTTGATATCTGCCTTACTTAACCACTAAGGATCATTTAAATCTCTGAACAGTTTTGGCTGGTGCTTTGAGCTAATGCAAGGCACTAATTATAAATTACTTTTTGTTACTCTTGACATTTTAAATTTGGGAAGTACTGAGAATGAAATTGCAGTCTTTAAATATGTTCTTATCTGCTCGCTAAGACTCCAGATGAAGTTCCAAACTTAACATGCAGTTTTGTTTTGAAAATTGGGGGCCTCTCAGTAAATTCCATATCAAATATGCATGGTTTTCAAGTGAAGTGATTGCTTTTTCTAACTGGGAGGCCTGAAAACTCAGTCTGGGTTCCGAACTAGGTTCTGTACTTCTCTCACAGCATCACTAAAAGGTTCTCCAAGACAAGTTAAGACTTCAACAACACTTGTGCATTCAAAATGTAAAAACTTAGTTAATTTACAATAAACAAATGTGCCAAATGCACACAGGAAGGAGAGCTGAGTAACAAAATGCCGTTTTTATGTAGTCACTAATCCAAGAAACACTGCATAAACTCCTGCCTAAACTGAAAAGGGAGCAGTCTGAAAACATCTTAAACCTAGAGTTTTAGATGCATGTAGAGGAACACCATCAACTTGAAAATGGAACAATTTCAAAAAAAGAATTTTTTAAATACAGTTTCAGATACTACATCTGCCCTTGAGTCCCTCTTTCAATTTCTGTACATTCATGTTTTCCTGGGTGGTTCCCTCCCCCCCCCCCCGAGAAATTGATACTCCAGGAGAAACACTGAAACTGACTTTGCAAAGTGCTATCGGAGTAAAACGAAAAATAATATTTTCTTCCTGTTTCTATCAGAGGTGGTGTTTGTAGGAGAAAATTTTTCATATAGAAGGGTGTTTTTTCTCTTTGTTGACAGTATCATTTTATTGTCCTTGGTCACAGAATAGTGATAATCTGTGTCTTTACAAACTAAGACCACACTCCTGCAACTGGACTAGCATTGGTAGTTCCCAGCACCATTGCATTGGCAACTGATGTCAATATGACTTGCCTGTGCAGGGCTGGTGCCTAAATAGGAGTTGGGTTTAGTAAACTCAACTGTTGAACCAAATTGCAAACAACAACAAAATTAAGAGGTCTTCCTGATGAACTGCAAAATTGCTGTAAGGCCTATGTGGGACTGTAAATAGTAGACTACAGAACCCACTAGCAAGCTTGAAGGTTGCCCTGCCTGATCGTCATTTTTTCAGGTATAGTAACTCGTCTCTAATAGTCTATTTGGGGACTAGAGATTTTCCCTTACATAAGAACGGCAGTACTGGGTCAGACTAATGGTCTGTCTAGCCCAATATCCTGTCTTCCAACAGTGGCTGCTACCAAATGCTTCAGAGGGAATGAACAGAATAGGGCAATTTGTTGAATGCTCCATCCCCTATTATCCAATCCCATCTTCTGGCCTCAGAGGTTTAGGGGTTCCCAGAGCATGGGTGGCTAATAGGTCCATCAATGGCTATCTTCCATTAATTTATCTAATTCTCTTTTTTGAACTGAGTTATACTTTTGGCCTTCACAATATCCCCTGGCAATGCGTTCCACAGGCTGACTGTGTGTTGTGTGAAGAAGTATTTCCTTTTGTTTGTTTAAACCCTGTTGCCTTTTAATTTCATGGGGTGACCCTTAGTTCTTGTGTTATGTGAAGAAGTAAACACTTCCTTATTCACTTTCTTCACACCATTCATGATGTTCTAGACCAGTGGTTTTCAACCTCAAGTCATGACCCAATACTGGGTCGCGGAATGTAAGGCCCTGGGTCGTGACGGCTCTGGTCAGCACCACCGACCGGGCCATTAAAAATCCTGTCAGCAGTGCTGCCCGGCTAAGGCAGGCTAGTCCCTATCTGTTCTGACACGGCGCTGCATCCTGAAAGCGGCCAGCAGCAAGTCTGGCTCCTAGGCGGGAGGGCCATGGGACTCTGCGCACTGCCCCCGCCCTGAGCACCGGCTCTGCACTCCCATTGGCCGGGAACTGGCCACTGGGAGCTGGGGGAGGCGGTGTCTGGGGCGAGAGCTGTGCGGAGGTGCTTCTGTGCCTCTGCCTACGAGCTGGACTTGCTGCTGGTTGCTTCCGGGGCACAGCGCTGTCCGTGGTACCAGGACAGGCAGGAAGTCTGCCTTTGCACCCCTGCTGCGCCGCTGACCAAGAGCAGCCCGCATCCCAGCCCTGAGCCTTCCCCAAACCCGGAGCCCCTCCTGCACCCCAAACCCCTCATCCCTGGACCGACCCTGCAGCCCTAGCCCTGAGCCCCTCCCAAAACCCTCATCCCCAGCTCCTTTGGGTCGCGGGCATCAACAATCTTCAACTGGGTTGCCACGAAAAAAGGTTGAAAACCATATAGACCTTGCTCATAGCCCCACTTAGTCATCTCTTTTCCAAGATGAACAGCCCCAATTTTTTAAATTTCCTCATATGGAAGTTGTTCCATACCCTGAATAATTTTTGTTGCCCTTGCCAGTACCTTTTCTCATTTTAATATATCTGTTTTGAGATGGGGTGACCAGAACTACTCATAGTATTCAAAGTGTGGGCGTACCATAACTTTATGACTATATTAACTATTCTATTATCTTTCCCTTTTCTAATGGTTCCTAACATTGTTAGCCTTTTTTGACTGCTGCTGCATCTTGAGTAGATGTTTTCAGAGAACTGTCCACAATGACTCCAAGATCTTTCTTGAGTTGTAACAGCTAATTTAGACCCCATCATTTTGTATGTGTTGTTTGAGATTGTTTTCCAATGTGCATTACTTTGCATTCATCAACATTGGAATTTCATGTGCCATTTCGTTGCCCAGTCACCCAGTTTTGTGATATCCCTTTAACTCTTTGCAATCTCCTTTGGACTTAATTATCTTGAATAATTTTACATAATCTGCAAACTTTGACACCTCACTGTTTACCCCCTTTTCCAGATCACTTATGAATATGTAGAACAGCACTGGTCCCAGTACATAGCCTTGGGAGACCACGCTATTTATCACTCTCCACTGTGAAAACTGACCTGTTATTCCTGCTCGGGCTGTCAAGCGATTAGAAAGAGTAATAGAATACCATTTATTTAAATATTTTTGGATGTTTTCTACATTTTCGAATATATTGATTTCAATTGCAACACAGAATACAAGTGTACAGTGCTCACTTTATATTTATTTTTATTACAAATATTTGCACTGTAAAAGCCAAAAGAAATAGCATTTTTCAAGTCACCTAATACAAGTACTGTAGTGCAAACTCTTTATCATGAAAGTTGAACTTACAAACATAGAATTATGTACAAAAAAACCTGCGGTCAAAAATTAAAACAATTTAAAACTTTAGAGCCTACAAGTCCACTCAGTCCTATTTCTTATTCAGCCAATTGCTCAGACAAACAAATTTGTTTACATTTGCAGGAGATAATGCTGCCTGATTGTTTACAATGTCACCTGAAAGTGAAAACAGGTTTTTGCATGGCACTACTGTAGCCGGCATTGCAAGATATGTACAAGCCAATTGTTCTAAAGATTCATATGTCCCTTCCTGCTTCAACCACCATTCCAGAGGACATGCATTCATGCTGATGACAGGTTCTGCTCGATAAGAATCCAAAGCAGTGCGGACTGACACATGTTCATTTTCATTATCTGAATCAGATGCCACCACCACAAGGTTGATTTTCCTTTTTGGTAGTTCAGGTTCTGTAGTTTCCACATTGGAGTGTTGCTCTTTTAAGACTTCTGAAAGCATGTTCTACACCTCGTCCCTCTCAGATTTGGAAAGGCACTTCAGATTCTTAAACCTTGGGTCAAGTGCTGCAGCTATCTTTAGAAATCTCACATTGGTACCTTCTTTGCGTTTTGTGAAATCTGAAGTGAAAGTGTTCTTAAAATGAACAATATGTGCTAAGTCATTCCCAGAGACTATTGTAACATGAAATATATGGCAGAATGCGGGTAAAATAGAGCTGGAGACATACAATTCTCCCCCAAGGACTTCAGTCACAAATTTTATTAACATACTATTTTTGCATCATCAGTGTGGAAGCATCTCCTCTGGAATGATGGCTGAAGCATGAAGGAGCATATGAACGTTTAGTATATCGGGCACGTAAATACTTCGCAATGCTGGCTACAAAAGTCCCATGTGAATGCCTGTTCTTATTTTCTGGTGACATTTTAAATAAGAAGTGGGCAGCATTATCACCTGTAAATGTAAGCAAACTTGTTTGACTTAACGATTGGCTGAACGAGAAGTAGGATTTGTAGGCTCTAAAGTTTTGCATTGTTTTGTTTTTGAGTGCAGTTATGTAACAAAAAAATCTATATTCGTAAGTTGCAGTTTCATGATAAAGAAATTGCACTACAGTACTTGTATGAGGTGAATTGAAAAATACAGTTTCTTTTATCGTTTCTACAGTGCAAATATTTGTAATCCAAAGTAATATAAAGTGAGCAGTGTACACTGCGTATTCAGTGATTTAATTGAAATCAATATATTTGAAAATGTAGTAAAACATCCAAAAATATTTAATAAATTTCAATTGGTATTCTATTGTTTAACAGTGCGATTAAAACTGCGATTAATCATTAATTTTTTTGGGTTAATCGTGTGAAGTAACTGTGATTAATCGACAGCCATAATTCCTAACCTATGTTTGCTATATTTCAACCAATTACTGATCCATGAGCGCACCTTCGCTCTTATCCCCGACTCCTTACTTTGCTTAGAGAACAGGAGTACTTGTGGCACCTTAGAGACTAACAAATTTATTTGAGCATGAGCTTTCGTGAGCTACAGCTCACTTCATCGGATGCATAGAATGGAACATATACTAAGACGCACGCGCGCGCACACACACACACAGACACACAACCGCATATAGATAGATACATACAAATAAGTTGGAAGTTACCATACAAACTGTGAGAGGCTAATTAGTTAAGAAAAGGAGTACTTGTGGCACCTTAGAGACTAACCAATTTATTTGAGCATGAGCTTTCGTGAGCTACAGCTCACTTCATCAGATGTTTACCATGGAAACTGCAGCAGACTTTATATACACACAGAGAATATGAAACAATACCTCCTCCCACCCCACTGTCCTGCTGGTAATAGCTTATCTAAAGTCATCAACAGGTGGGCCATTTCCAGCACAAATCCAGGTTTTCTCACCCTCCACCCCCCACACAAATTCACTCTCCTGCTGGTGCTAGCCCATCCAAAGTGACAACTCTTTACATAATCAAGTAGGGCTATTTCCTGCATAGATCAAGGTTTTCTCACATCCCCCCCACCCCCATACACACACAAACTCACTCTCCTGCTGGTAATAGCTCATCTAAACTGACCACTCTCCAAGTTTAAATCCAAGTTAAACCAGAACATCTGGGGGGGGGGGGGTAGGAAAAAACAAGAAGAAACAGGCTACCTTGCATAATGACTTAGCCACTCCCAGTCTCTATTTAAGCCTAAATTAATAGTATCCAATTTGCAAATGAATTCCAATTCAGCAGTTTCTCTCTGGAGTCTGGATTTGAAGTTTTTTTGTTTTAAGATAGCGACCTTCATGTCTGTGATTGCGTGACCAGAGAGATTGAAGTGTTCTCCGACTGGTTTATGAATGTTATAATTCTTGACATCTGATTTGTGTCCATTTATTCTTTTACGTAGAGACTGTCCAGTTTGACCAATGTACATGGCAGAGGGGCATTGCTGGCACATGATGGCATATATCACATTGGTGGATGTGCAGGTGAACGAGCCTCTGATAGCGTGGCTGATGTTATTAGGCCCTGTGATGGTGTCCCCTGAATAGATATGTGGGCACAATTGGCAACGGGCTTTGTTGCAAGGATAAGTTCCTGGGTTAGTGGTTCTGTTGTGTGGTATGTGGTTGTTGGTGAGTATTTGCTTCAGGTTGCGGGGCTGTCTGTAGGCAAGGACTGGCCTGTCTCCCAAGACTTCTGAGAGTGTTGGGTCATCCTTTAGGATAGGTTGTAGATCCTTAATAATGCGTTGGAGGGGTTTTAGTTGGGGGCTGAAGGTGACCGCTAGCGGCGTTCTGTTATTTTCTTTGTTAGGCCTGTCCTGTAGTAGGTAACTTCTGGGAACTCTTCTGGCTCTATCAATCTGTTTCTTTACTTCTGCAGGTGGGTATTGTAGTTGTAAGAAAGCTTGACAGAGATCTTGTAGGTGTTTGTCTCTGTCTGAGGGGTTGGAGCAAATGCGGTTGTATCGCAGAGCTTGGCTGTAGACGATGGATCGTGTGGTGTGGTCAGGGTGAAAGCTGGAGGCATGCAGGTAGGAATAGCGGTCAGTAGGTTTCCGGTATAGGGTGGTGTTTATGTGGCCATCGTTTATTAGCACTGTAGTGTCCAGGAAGTGGATCTCTTGTGTGGACTGGACCAGGCTGAGGTTGGTGGTGGGATGGAAATTGTTGAAATCGTGGTGGAATTCCTCAAGGGCTTCTTTTCCATGGGTCCAGATGATGAAGATGTCATCAATATAGCGCAAGTAGAGTAGGGGCTTTAGGGGACGAGAGCTGAGGAAGCGTTGTTCTAAATCAGCCATAAAAATGTTGGCATACTGTGGGGTTACCTACTACAGGACAGGCCTAACAAAGAAAATAACAGAACGCCACTAGCGGTCACCTTCAGCCCCCAACTAAAACCCCTCCAACGCATTATTAAGGATCTACAACCTATCCTAAAGGATGACCCAACACTCTCAGAAGTCTTGGGAGACAGGCCAGTCCTTGCCTACAGACAGCCCCGCAACCTGAAGCAAATACTCACCAACAACCACATACCACACAACAGAACCACTAACCCAGGAACTTATCCTTGCAACAAAGCCCGTTGCCAATTGTGCCCACATATCTATTCAGGGGACACCATCACAGGGCCTAATAACATCAGCCACGCTATCAGAGGCTCGTTCACCTGCACATCCACCAATGTGATATATGCCATCATGTGCCAGCAATGCCCCTCTGCCATGTACATTGGTCAAACTGGACAGTCTCTACGTAAAAGAATAAATGGACACAAATCAGATGTCAAGAATTATAACATTCATAAACCAGTCGGAGAACACTTCAATCTCTCTGGTCACGCAATCACAGACATGAAGGTCGCTATCTTAAAACAAAAAAACTTCAAATCCAGACTCCAGCGAGAAACTGCTGAATTGGAATTCATTTGCAAATTGGATACTATTAATTTAGGCTTAAATAGAGACTGGGAGTGGCTAAGTCATTATGCAAGGTAGCCTGTTTCTTCTTGTTTTTTCCTACCCCCCCCCCCCAGATGTTCTGGTTTAACTTGGATTTAAACTTGGAGAGTGGTCAGTTTAGATGAGCTATTACCAGCAGGAGAGTGAGTTTGTGTGTGTATGGGGGTGGGGGGGATGTGAGAAAACCTTGATCTATGCAGGAAATAGCCCTACTTGATTATGTAAAGAGTTGTCACTTTGGATGGGCTAGCACCAGCAGGAGAGTGAATTTGTGTGGGGGGTGGAGGGTGAGAAAACCTGGATTTGTGCTGGAAATGGCCCACCTGTTGATGACTTTAGATAAGCTATTACCAGCAGGACAGTGGGGTGGGAGGAGGTATTGTTTCATATTCTCTGTGTGTATATAAAGTCTGCTGCAGTTTCCACGGTAAACATCTGATGAAGTGAGCTGTAGCTCACGAAAGCTCATGCTCAAATAAATTGGTTAGTCTCTAAGGTGCCACAAGTACTCCTTTTCTTTTTGCGAATACAGACTAACACGGCTGTTCCTCTGAAACCTGTAATTAGTTAAGATGAGCTACTTGTAGTGATAATCAAGATGGCCCATTTAGACAGTTGACAAGAAGGTGTGAGGATACTTAAGGAAATAGATTCAATATGTGTAATGACCCAGCCACTCCCAGTCTCTATTCAAACCCACGTTAATGGTATCTAGTTTGCATATTAATTCAAGCTCAGCAGTTTCTCGCTGGAGTCTGTTTTTGAAGCTTTTCTATTGCAAAATTGCCACCATTAAATCTTTTACTGAGTGGCCACAGAAGTTGAAGTGTTCTCCTACCAGTTTTTGAATGTTATGATTGCTGATGTCAGATTTGTGTCCATTTATTCTTTTGCGTAGAGACTGTCCGGTTTGGCCAATGTACATGGCAGAGGGGTGTTGCTGGCACATGATGGCATATATCACATTGGTAGAAGTGCAGGTGAACGAGCCCCTGGTGGTGTGGCTAATTGGATTAGGTCCTATGATGGTGTCACTTGAATAAATATGTGGACAGAGTTGGCATCGGGCTTTGTTGCAAGGATAGGTTCCTGGGTTAGTGTTTTTGTTGTGTGGTTTGTGGTTGCTGGTGAGTATTTGCTTCAGGTTGGGGGGCTGTCTGTAAAAAAAGCTTCAAAAACAGACTCCAGTGAGAAACTGCTGAGCTTGAATTAATATGCAAACTAGATACCATTAACGTGGGTTTGAATAGAGACTGGGAGTGGCTGGGTCATTACACATTAAATCTATTTCCTTACGTTAAGTATCCTCACACCTTCTTGTCAACTGTCTAAATGGGCCATCTTGATTATCACTACAAAAGTTTTTTTTTTTTTTCCCTCCTGCTGATAATAGCTCATCTTAACTAATTAGCCTCTCACAGTTTGTATGGTAACTTCCAACTTGTCTGTCTGTCTATCTGTCTATCCCATTCTATGCATCCGATGAAGTGAGCTGTAGCTCATGAAAGCTTATGCTCTAATAAAGTTGTTAGTCTCTAAGGTGCCACAAGTACTCCTGTTCTTTTGCGGATACAGACTAACACGGCTGCTACTCTGAAACTTACTTTGCTTAGAGCCTTTGATGAAGGAGTTTGTCAAAGGCTTTCTGAAAGTCCAAGTACACTGTATCCACTGGATCATCCTTGTCCACAGTCTTTTTGATCCCCTTGAAGAATTGTAATAAAGTGGTGTGGCATGATTTCCCTTCACAAAAGCTGTTGACTCTTCCCCTACATATCATGTTCATCTGTGTCTGATAATTCTGTTCTTTACTATAGTTTCAAACAATTTCCCTGGTACTGAAGTTAGGTTTCGCGGCCTGTAATTGCCAGCATAGCCTCTGGAGCCTTTTTTAAAAAATCGGCATTACGTTAGCTGTCTTCCAGTCATTTGGTACAGAGGCTAATTTAAGTGATAGGTTACATACCACAGTTAGTAGTTCTGCAATTTCATATTTGAGTTCCTTCAAAACTCTTGGGTGAACACCATCTGGTCCTGGAAACTTACAGTAGTACCTCAGTTACGTACACCAAAGTTACGAACTGACCAGTCAACCATACGCCTCATTTGGAACCAGAAGTACGCAGTCAGGCAGTATCAGAGACCCCTTCTCTCCACCCTCCACCCCCAAAAGCAAATACAGTACAGTACTGTGTTTAAAAGTAAACTACTAAAAATAAAGGGAAAGCAGCATTTTTCTTCTGCATAATAAAGTGTCAAAGCTATATCAAGTCAGTGTTCAGTTGTAAACTTTTGAAAGAACAACCATAATGTTTTGTTCAGAGTTCTGAAACATTTCAGAGTTACAGATGCCATTCCCGGGGTGTTCGTAACTCTGAGGTTCTATTGTATTACTGTTTAATTTATTGGTCTGTTCTCAAACCTCTTCTATTGACACTTCAGTCTGGAACAGTTCCTCAGATTTGTCACCTAAAAAGAATGACTCAGATGTGGGAATCTCCCTTATCTCCTCTGTAGTGAAGACAGAAGCAAAGAATTAATTTAGCTTCTCCGCAATGGCCGTGTCTTCCTTGAGTGCTTCTTTAGCACCCTTATCATCCAGTGGCCAAATGGGTTGTTTGGCAGGCTTCCTGCTTCTGATATATATTAAAAACTTTTTTACTGTTAGTTTGTTTCTTCGGTACTTGCTCTTCAAATACATTTTTGGCCTGTCTAATTACACTTCACTGGCCAAAGTTTGTTCCTTTCTATTTTTCTCAGAAGGGTTTGACTTCCAATTTTTAAAGGATGCTTTTTGCCTCTAAATTGTTCTGTTGTTCAGCCATGGTGGCATTTTTTTTTTGGTCCTCTTACTATTTTTTTTTATTTGGGGTATACATTTAATTTGTGCCTCTATTATGGTGTTTTTAAAACTCTTGACTGTTCCTTTTAATTTCCATTCAAATAGCTCCCTCACTTTTTTTTTTGTAGTTCTCCTTTTTGAAATTAAATGTTACTATGGTGGGCTTCTTTGATATCCTTTCTCTCCTATCCACCCCACAAAGATGTAATTAAATTTAACATTATAGTTGCTCTTACTGAGCAGTTGAGATATATTCACCTCTTGGACCAGATTGTGTGTAAATCAAAAATTGCCTGTACCTTCGTGGGTTCCAGGACTAGCTGCTCCAAGAAGCTGCACCATTTCTGGTGTCTAGAAATTTTATCTCTGCATCCTGTCCGTAGGTGACATGTACCCAGTCAATATGGCGATATTCATTATTACTGAGTTTTCTATTTTTGTGGCACTTCAGATCTCCTGGAGCATTTCATGATGACCATCACCATCCTGGTCAAGTGGTCAGTAGTATATTCCTATTTCTGTACTCTTTATTATTCAAGCATGGAATTTCTATCCATAGAGGTTCTATGGTACAGTTTGATTCATTGAAGATTTTTACTATAATTGACTCTATGCTTTCTTTCACATAGTACCACTCTCCCACAAGTATGACCTACTCTCATTCCTATGGACACTACACCCTCACTATAATGAACCTGGTCCCTGGATCTTACTTCAAGCTGCACTGCTGCGGCAGGGACTGGTAGCTGCTCCAGCCCGGCTGTCAGCCCTTGCCGCTGCTGGAGGAGCTGTCAGCCACCCCCCACCTCACCATACCAGGCGTCGGGGCTCTTTTGCTAAAACAAACAAATGGCTTGGATCCCGACGGGTTTGTTACAGCGAGGGTGTACTGTATACAGGAATGACAGAGTATTACAGTGTATCGTTGATTATCATCATTCCACCAAGTTTCTGTGGTGCCTATTATATCAATGTCCTCATTTCATACCAGGCATTCAAGTTCACCCAACTTAGTATTTAGACTTCATCCAGGACCATTTTTTTTTTTTCCATTTTGTTTTCCCCTTACTCATCCTTATGTGTATTGTGGGTATTTAAAATAGAGAAGTCTTCTCCAAGGCTGTAATACTACTACAATATAACAGTGGAGAAGAGCTGGAAGGCACTGAACCTTCTCTACTGGAGGCATGTAGACATTATGTTTTGAAATTCTTAGGCTAGTGCTGGACCTACTTGAACTCTTTTATTGAGCAACACAATGTGTTAATTGCTAAGCCTAAACTAGCACTGTAAATAATATTTCAGAAATCCTTCAAAATGAGTCCTTTGAAAATAATCCTTTGCATAGCAAACAGTTTTGCTGTGCCTCAGAGCCTTTCTATCCCATAAAAGACAGTATTTGCAACCCAGAAATATTGCCGTTTACCCAGGTTGTGGTGTGGTGTATAATAAGCACATGTATGACTAAATGTTGGTATGGAAAGCAGCCAATTTGAAGGTGCCATTTGAAAGAGCTTTATTGTATGATGCTTACAATGTTGTTTTAGAATCCTCCCCTTCGTTAAAACAAGTAATGAGCTCCCTTGTTTGGTAATGCAGAACAATACCTTTCCTGTTTGTCTTGGAATATTTATCTTAGTTTCATATGGTTCATAACAAATTTTTAAGTTGGAGCGTCCAATCTAAATAAAATAGAGCTGGGTGCAGAAAGATAATTTTGTTTCTTGGAGGATTTGGCTATTTTCAAATTTGGTTTCTTTCTGTTTCAGAACAAAACCCAAAAATTTTGAAATGCTCTGCAAAAGGGAGACTGGACCCTAAGCCCTGGGGTCCCCTGAAGTGTGGACCCTAAATTCTGGGTTCCATAATTCCAAGGCGGTCTATTTGGCGTACTGCTGCAGAGCCACTGATCCTAGAAGCTCTGGGGTCTTCTACTCAGAGGCAGCGCCTGACAGGCTGTCTTGTAGCCCTGGACCCTGCGATCCCAGGACCTGCAGGCAAGCTGGTAGGAAACCAGGCAGGGTTCTGACAGAACCCTGCCCAGTTTCCAGAGGAGCTTCGTTGAATCATCACAACATTTCAATTTCAACAAATTGGCAAATTCTGATGGAAAAACTGTTTTGTTGGAATTTTTCCAACCAGCTCTATAAATTAATCCCTTGTAAAGGCTTCCGTGTATAAATGATTTGTTTTTTAACTTACCAAATAGCCTTAGGTGGCATTAGGTTGAATTATCAACCAAAAACAGTACAAGTGATTCGTTTCTGAAATATTACTGTTCTTTATGTAATCCGTCAAATTTTTAGTGTGCTCATCACCTTGGTATCTTGTCTGATTTATGGCACAACCCTAAGCAGAAGTGCTCCATTTCAGTTTTAAGGTAAGAGCATGGTCTGGAGGTTAGAGCACAGGATTGGGAATCGGATGGTGGCTTGAGTTCTCTGACTGGCTTTGCCTCTGACTCACTTTCTACCCTTGGATGAGTGACTAAACTCTGCCTTAGTTTCCAAATCTGTAAAATGGGGATAACGTCATAGGGGTGTTTGTAAAATCCTTGTAAATCCCCAGGTTATGTGGACTGTAGAAGTATATGTATGAATTTAGTGGTTATAATTTTTTAGTTAAGTTTTTTTTATTTTTTTAATTTTTTTAAAGAAGTCTCAGGCCAGTTTTAGAATCCCTAGTTTAATAAATGCAAAAAGAAAAGGAGTACTTTTGGCACCTTAGAGACTGACCAATTTATTTAAGCATAAGCTTTCGTGAGCTACAGCTCACTTCTGAAACCTAGTTTAATAAACGTTGGTCTTGAGAGAGAACACACCTGATTCAGATTATTTTAACAATATGCATTTGTATTATATATACATTGTAATTACGGATAAGGTTAGATTAGACTTATTCATTGTTTGTATTTTCCAGGGATTCAAATTACCACCGGCAGTCATCTTTGAAAGATAAAATCCATCCTTTCTTTTATCTAAAAACGGGAGCGTATCTATGCATTATTTCCCTAAATAAGAATTAGGGCCCTACCAAATTCACAGCCATGAAAAACGGATCACAGACTGTGAAATCTCTCCCCGCCCCGGTGAAATTTGGTCTTTTGTGTGCTTTTATCCTATGCTATATAGATGTCTCAGGGGAGACCAGCGTTTCTCAAATTTCTGACCTAAAAGGGATTTGTGGGGGCACAAGGTTATTTTAGGGGGGTTGCAGTATTGCTACCCGTACTTTTGAGCTGCCTTCAGATCTGGGTGGCTGGAGAGCGGTGGCTGTTAGCCAGGCACCCAACTCTGAAGGCAGTGTTTCACCAACAGCAGCAGCGCAGAAGTAAGGGTGGCAATACCATACCATGCCACCCTTACTTCTGCACTGCTGCCTGCAGAGCTGGGCCCTCAATCAGCAGCTGCCCCTCTCTGGCTGCCCAGTTCTGAAGGCAGCAGCGCAGAAGTAAGGGTGGCAATATATACCATGCCATCCATATTTCTGTGTTGCTGCTGCTGCTTCTGCTTGCTCTTCTGCGCTGCTGCTGCTCCAGAACTGGACTCCTGGCCAGCAGCCACCACGCTCCAGCTGCTCTGAAGGCAATGCCCTTGCTAGCAGCAGTACAGAAATAAGGGTAGCAGTACTGCAACACCCCTCCCCCCCCACACACAAACAATAACTGTGCACACTCCCCTGCCCAAAAAAACAACAAACAAACCCCTCCTTTATGGGTCAGGACCACTAAAAATTACAACGCTGTGAAATTTCAGATTTAAATAGCTGAAAACATGAATTTTATGATTTTTAAAGTCCTATGACCATAAGATTGACCAAAATGGACTGTGAATTTGGTAGGACCCTAATAAGAGTGTAACAGGGTCTTGGGCGGCCGGGTGGCCTAGTGGTTAGATCACCTGGCTCTCAGCCCTCAGCTGGGCTGAGTAGTTTCAGTTCTTACTGCCAGGGACAGGTAGGGAGACCTGACCTCTCCCTCTCCACCAGGTCCCAGCCCAGGGCCCTGTGTATGTCAACTCTTGAACCGGGGGGGTTGGCGTCCCTCCCAATGGAGAATCAGAATCCGCTACCCTGGGCTACTTCCTACCAATCTGTTCAGTTTGAGGCAAGACTCCTCTAGTCCAGTCTACCGTAGGGTTCCCTGTTGGGTCTGGTCCCAGGTTCCTTTGGGGGCAGGGTAGCCACAGGCTGGTGAGGGTGAGCACCACAACGTCTCTGGGTTCTGCTCAGTCAGTTACCTCCGCTGCTGGGGGTTCTTTCATAGTTTCCCCTTGGCTGGGGAGATTGCTGGCAGGCCAGTGCTCCATCCCTTCGGGCAGGGAGATGGCTAGCTAGCTAGCTCCTGCCTTTTCGCCGGTCAACCCTGTACTGAGACAGGCTCTCTTCTTTTCTCCCTGCTTCATGCGTGGTATTGGCTTCAGGAATAACTGGTTGGGGCTAGCTGGGCCCAAAGGCTCTCCTTAACCCTTTCTGTGCTGGTGGGTGGTTCCATTCACCACAAAGAGTCTTACTTAATGAAGTAATCTTGAATCTAGGACTCTGATATGCTTAGCATGCTTCAAATACAACATTATAATATTTAATGTTATAGTATTTTTTTTAAATTAAATAGTTTTGGGGGTAAAAAACATTTTTTCCTGGGTATATAAAATGTGTGTACTGATTTAGTAACTATTCGTATTATAAAAAGAAAAGCTATTACCAGCAGGAGAGTGGGTTTGTGTGTGAGGGGGGGAGGTGAGAACCTGGATTTGTGCTGGAAATGGCCCAACTTGATTATCATACACATTGTAAGGAGAGTGATCACTTTAGGTAAGCTATTACCAGCAGGAGAGTGGGGTGGGAGGAGGTATTTTTTCATGCTTTGTGTGTATATAAAAAGATCTTCTACACTTTCCACAGTATGCATCCGATGAAGTGAGCTGTAGCTCACGAAAGCTTATGCTCAAATAAATTGGTTAGTCTCTAAGGTGCCACAAGTACTCCTTTTCTTTTTGCGAATACAGACTAACACGGCTGTTACTCTGAAACCTATTTGTATTATAGTAGTTCCTAAAGGATCTGCTCTAAATCAGGGCTTCATGCATGTTAGGTCTATATATAGATGTATTAAGTGACTGCTCCGGCCCTGAAGAGCTTATGAGCAAGATGGGCAAAACAGACAAAAGACATTATTATGGAAGTTTTACTGATGGAAAACTAAGGAACTAAAAGATTTAAATGACTTTCCCAAGATCCCACAGGAAGTCTGGCAGAAACAGGAAGTGAGCCCAGATCTGAAGACCACATCTTTCCTCTCTACTTTGTGACCTAAGGTTCCATTCCATTTAGATCTCTCATAACTTCTCAGGAAAAATCCTTGTTGCCACTTTGTGAGATGTTCCCTCTTGTGATAGTCTCCTGCCCACCCTCCTGACTGGCTGTTCCATAGATCAGCTCTCGTCTCCTTCCCCACCCTGTTGTTCAAGGCTGTAAAATTCATTGGAGGAGTTGGGGCATCTGTCTACTCTGTTTTATCATCAGGCAATCTTTGCTGCCCAGGCCTCCTGTTGCTGTCATATGCCAGATTGTGTTGTCAGTGTGAGGCTTCCTAACAAGGAAGGTCGTCTTCCAGAAATGTAATACAGGCTTTCTTAATCAGTGCATGGATCCAAGTAGCAATATAGCAGGTTGTGGGATTTCTGAATGGAGGGAAACAGAAGGAGTTGTCTTTGGGGGAGGAGAGCCTCAAATTTCTAAAACTAATACATTTTTAAAAGACCAAGATTGATCACTTATCCACATTGACCCTCACTTTAAAAATGCAAAAGCAGAGTTAGCAAAATTCATTCCAGTTGCACTTCAATTCACAATATAGGCTCCTTTTCAAAAAGTTGGCCACCTATGCGTAATACGCGTATGAGCACTTAGTCTCATAGTGATCCGTTTGCATATGCAACTGCTGGATTTGTACACAGAATTTGGGAATCTAGTTTTGAAAACCTGGCACAAATATATGAGTGGAACTAGGCAAAACTACTTATTCTCTGTAGAGGGTGTCATGGCCATAAAATAAATTATAATTTTTAATGCTGTGGGGTCTCTCCTTTTAGAGCCTATTGTGTATCATAGATTGATAAAACACAGGTTGTGTTCTGACACACTATTTATTTTCCCATGGTTTTTGAGGATGTCTGTTTTTTTTTTTTTTTGAGTATTTAACAGTCTGTTGGTATCTCACAGGATTTGCAATCACTTCTGTTTATTTAAATACCATTTACAGCTGGAAGTGTTTGTTTCTTCTTTTTAAATACTTGGGATTTTATCAACTATAATTCTGTAAACTCTGTTGTCCAGTCATCATTTTGAATTTGTTTATAGTGGACTAAGCAGTTTGCTACTTTTTTAAAGTTATGCTATTGGAAGCATTATAAACACAGAATAAACTATAGAAGAATGCTGCAAAATGTTCGATGTTTAAAAATCATAGAAGAATTCCTTGGTTATTCTTGGATCGTGTGTAATGTTGCTGCTGTTGTCATTATTTAAAGATTTATATTGGATATACTGATAGAACAAAACTATTTTTATTTCTCAGTTTTCAGCTTCACTAGCCTTCGGACTTCCCTGGAAATGCTGCCTCCTTATACCTGAATACAATTTTAATATAAAGTGGGTACTCGGTTTTGAGCATTCCTAACAACATTGTTTGAGCCAATGAGAGAGGCTTCTCTTTTCAGATTACTTTATAAAGGGGTATATCATAAGTAGATTGATTGTGTAATCTCTTTACATGTAAAATAGGGCCTGCAATGTAGGGTATAAATAAAACTAAGCCAAAATATTTACTGCCTGCAAGATGTGTTAGGCAACAAAAGATGGTGGCTTGCCGAAAATAAAGCGGATTGAATTAAAATAAATATTAAGTCATTTTAGTAGTAGTGTGATAGTGCTGAAAATATACTAGGCGCTGTGCAGGAAGAGACAGTCCCTGCCTTGAAGATATTTGTCTGTTAGCTGAAAATCCCTAGTGAAGACTAGAAAGCCAATATTTGCACTGGTGAAAATAGTTTTGCTTGAAACTGTAATAAACTCTACCAGTGGAAACAGTCGCTTTGACTGACTATATTAGAGGTGTGCTAGTGAAGCTACATTAGTGTCTGGTCACTGATAGCTGTAAATGAGGCTAATCCCCAGTCTACACATGGCTTATAAAAGAAGATTAAACAGATGAAGTGTGGGGAAAAGGGATATACCATGCAATCAAAATGCCCATGATGAAAATGGGTATTCATCTTGTTTAGTGGATTGTTTAGTTCCACAGTTTTGCTGTTTGTCTTAGATAGAAACAATCTGCAACTGCCTCTCCAGCCCCCATCATTTAATTCCCCATCTAACCGTCACTCACTGTCTCACAATTACATGAAGAATTATTTTTCAAACCCACTGAAATCCCACCTAAACTGTTTCCTTATCCATGCTTGCCTATCTGACCTCCCTTAAATCAGCAAACCTAGGTTCTTGTCACCCTCCTGCTTCTCTATTGGGAATCTTCCTCTTTCCACAGTCAGCTGCAGTCTGCCCCAGCCTTTGACAATCATCTGTTGCAACTCATTTTTAATCCCGGTTTATAAAAATTCCCTATCTGGTAAAACCACAACTTATTACGCTTCCTTAAAATCTACCCTTCTCTCCCTCCTGATCTCCTTCCCAACCAAACCCTGTGCCCATAAAACATGGTGAGCCTGAGTTTTATTTCTGTTCTTAGAACACTTCCCTCGAACAGCCAGGTCTTTCCACTGTGCAAGTTTCCTTCCACTCTGGAATTCTTGCCTGGGGAGGGTAGTGTCTTGGGCCCTATGCTGCATCGTGTGGGATATGGAGGGTGGGTTCAAACAGTACCATGTCCAGAGTTCAAATTTTGAAACGAAACTGTGATGTTACTGGGCTCCAGGGCCTCAGTGGCGCATTGCTTCTCTACTGCCTAACAGCAATCAGGGAAGGCCTCTCCTCAATCTAGCTCAGGAGGCTGGAGGGAGGAAGGGTGTATAAGAGGGGGACACTTGTGCCTCAGAGAGAGAGGTCCAGACTAGATGCTGTCCTCACCGGAACTACTTCTCTGCAGCTCAGAAAGTCTCTCCTGAGATTTGGGGGGGGGGGGGGGGGGGAGGGAGGGAGGTGGATTTTGGAGGGGTATATTTCTTCTCTCTGTTGAATTTCCTCTGATAGTGGATTGATTTAGTACTTATACCTGCAAACAAATGTTAACATGGGTGAAAGCTGTTTGCAGTCACATAGGCTTCCACCTCACTCCTCAGAATTGCATCTCTAGTTATCTCTAACACATTAGATCAAATACTTTTTAAAAAATGAGCTAGTAATTATAATAGTGGTCTGACCAATGCAACTTTCAAACCTTGCTGTAAAAGATTTCCTTTTTTTTTAAAAGGTGTTTCTTAATTGGTGCAAAAATCACTGCATAAACAACTGACTGTAGCTTTGCTTTTGACACTGTTTTGCCTTCAGTATTTAAAAGTTTCTTAATGTTGAAAGTAATCATTGGTAATCTTAATCTCCCAGTTGCTCCTGCAAATATAAGCAGCATTATCCTCTGTATTCTGAAACCAGGTAGCTCGAAGTTAAGCAATCTAGGTTTCATCTGGAGGTAAAGTTGCTATGGCTAGAACTTGATATTTCTGATTTTCTCTCTCTGTTTTTTTTTTTAATATTAAAAAGTGAAACTAACCTACAAAAATTTTTTATGCTGTATATACCATAAAGGAGTGGAAAAGGGCACACACATTTTCCTTTGTAGTTTACCTTTAAACTATCAAGTGATATGCAATAAAGACTCTGTGCTTTAAGAGGTCCATAAGAATATTTATCATAAGAAACAAAGCAGAATTGAGAAATGTCCTGATCTTATATGGAACTTTATAAGTCAAATTACTTCACTATTTCCAGTCATATTTACTGGGAGAAGTAAAAGGCGGCATCAGAAGGGCCATATAACAATAAGTATTCAAAACAAATCGCAGTCAAAAGCTATTTATAGTAGGTAAATTTTCCTGTATAAAGATTTAACATAGAATATTGTGAAGCAAATGGCTTTCAGTTCTTTATTAAGCAAACTTTGAGAACCACATATTGCATGTTGTGCTGTAATCAAGTAATACTTTCATATGATCTGTTAAAATTAAATGTTTTATTGCAACATTTAGTAAAGAACTTTTGATATGATGGATTAAAAACCTCCCTAGTTTAAGGTATGGTCCCAATTTTGCAATGAGCTCTACATAGATTGACTTTTTCTTTGCCCACCCTCTCCCTCACCATTGAAGTTGATGATGTTGAGCATGCTATGCAGGGGTCCAGCTGTGTTGGTCTCCCTGTAGGATCTGAATTTATATGTAAGTATGTGCTAAGCGTTCATTATAAATATTTTATGTATTTATAACACAGTTGGGAAGCGCTGAAGAGATTGCCATAGATGCTACTATTTCTTAAGTTATTAAGTAAACTAAAACTAATTCTGCAGGAATTTTGTATTTTATGGTACAAAAACATATTGTCCTTATTTAACTTGTGCTGTCTTTCTTTGCAGGTGGATACACGGAGCATACCAGTGTTAGCAAAATGGCAAAATTCTTATAGCATTAAAGTTGTACTTCAAGAGCTAAGACGTCTAATGATGTCCAAAGAAAATATGAAGCTTCCACAACCTCCAGAAGGACAAACTTACAGCAATTAATTTTAGCTGATTCTCAAACTTCTGTCTTAAAACAACAACCTTCTACTCATATTAATGTCTTGATTAAATCTCACAATGCAAACCACCCACACATTAAAAGAATTTCAGCTGGTATACATGACCTGGACATTTGTAAGAATATATATATAATATATGTACGCCCAGTAAGTTTTTAGGCACTATGGGAGGAAAAAAAGGCAGCACAATTTATTTTTTTTCTCTTATCAAGACACTGTCATTTAAGTATAAGCCTGAAGTAGCTTAAAATTCAGGTTTTACAAGATGAAAGCATGACAGAAAGTGTCAGATTGCTGTGGATTAATGTGTTTCCGAAAATTAATCTCTCAAGAAGAAAAATTATAAATGGCATGCTTTATCCATCTGGCTTAGTAAAAGAGCTGCAGTTAAAATTGTTTTAAAGTAGCAGATACAGTGAATACTGTTGCTCATCTTGTTTAATTTTTGCTAAGGTGTGGGTGCCGACTACTATTGGTGTCACAAAGTATGTTCAGGATTGTTTTGATACCTGTATTTATAAAAGGGGGGAATGGATTCTGTTAAGCGGCTCCTGTGTGTTACATGTAATGGACATGGCAAATATTTGTTTACAGTCTTTGTTCTAATAAACAATGCATTTAAGTTTTAGTGAAACAAACAAAGGAAATAGGTGTATGGATATGTGATTGAGATTAAAGTTAGTCTTAAAATGTAAATAAAATGTGGAAAGTATCCTCTGAGGCTGTGCCATTTCTATAATAATGTAATATATGTATAGTACCTTGCGGAGGTAGCAAAAAGTTACCAATATAGAAGTGGGTCTACATGCACCTTTTATTTTTACCACTATTTCTATACGCTTATTTTATTTGATAACTGAAGGTATTGGGATTATTGCAGAGGAGCAAATTCCATAACCTGTAGTTACACTTGTTTGGGAAAACTTGCAGTTCAAAACCCTTTTTAAAAAATAAAATTAAAAAAATTATTTTAAGTATTCATTCTAGAAATGACATTAACTAGGCCACTTGGCCTAAGCAACTCCAGAGCAATTTCCAAACTGGACTGCTGAATTCTGTCCTGCTTCTGTGTTTTCATCCTAGGAACCATCTTCTGCAGCTGCTACCTTATTTTTCCATGTCACCTTTTTTCCCCCTGCACTTACTTTAACCGCTTTTTTTAAATCTTCAAACTGGTTTCCTTTTTGCTCTGTCTCACTTTCTCCTTACCCCAGCTTACACGTAAGTGAGAGACTTCAGGCCTTATAATTTTTATTAAAACATCTTATACTACTGTTAAGAACTGTGTGGACACGCCGTATTTATTCATCTGCATTCCATGCTTCAAGTGCCAATGGCGCTATCTCATTGGTGAGAATGAATTCAGCCCCTTCAACAGTCAGTCTAATTTTACTTATTCCTTTCTCACTTTAGCTGTAGTTGGTGACATTCATGGGTTAGTTCTGCTATAGGTTTCTCAGTGTTGTCCATGTTACCTTACTGGAAATGAGACACTCTAATCTCTTGTGTGGAAAATGCAAAGATTTATCCAGTTTACTAAAAAAATTGTAACCTTGGGAATATGAATAGAATATGACTTGTCATTCAAAACTTCATAAGTAATTCTCTTGAAAAAGTGAATTTAATCAAAAGCCATCAACAGCCAGGGAACTTTCAAGTTTGGTATCCTTATTGCCTATACCTAATGTGAAGAAAGAATTGTAAGAAAAGCAATAAACTAAGTTTTATTTTTTTAATAGAAAGTTTTAGGTGGTGATTGTCAGTATAGGAAAGCTGTATTTGAGAGTCCTTAAACACATCTGACACGTTTCCAGAGTTCACTCAGTGAAATGATAGCTGTCAGTTACCTCATGTCCATGTTATATAACACATCACAGTACATGATGGAAAATTTGACTGAAGTGATTTACCACTATGTATTCCTATTCCATAATTTTAAATTAATTTTAGATGTTTTGGATTCCACTAAATAAACTTTCATTATGCTAGTACTGCTAGTCTATATGTAATCTATTAAAATAGAAATGGAACTATGCAGCTCTGTTTGAGAAATAAATGTTAACTTTCAGGAATCTCTCTTTAGATTAAACAACTGGAAGAGATTGAGATACATTGCCAAACTGTCATATGGCTGGTGACAGACGACCAGTGTGAGTGTGAAGCCATTGAGAAACTATCTTACTCTTCACTGAGTCTCTGAATATAAAAGTGTTGGCTTTCTGTTTGCACCACATGTTGTCCAAGTTGACTGTGCAATGTCTGTTTCTCCTTGTCTGTTCTTTAATTATGGATCTCTGTGGAAATCTGCATGCCAGTTAGTTTTTGAGAGCAAGATCCATTTTGCATGTTGCAAACAAGCTGCACTTGATTTTCAAACAGCCACACTGGTTGTACCAAGGGGTAGCTACAAAACTACTCATAATAATGAAATCTAAGCAGGGAAATTTTGAAGCAATATTCCCTTTGTCCTATTGAAAAAAGGCTAGAGTTATAGGAGTGTGTAGTTTATCATTAAATAAACTTTTAAAGTGGCCATAGATTATTGTACATAGGTCAATAGGTGAGACCCTTAAGGATGATTTTCTACTATTAAAAGATTCAAAACATAACTGCTTGTCCTCCAATTAGGTCACATTATGGTTTGATAAGTGTCCAGTTTTTTGTCTGGTAATTTATTTTCTGTGCTTTTTTGGGGGGTAATTCTTCAAACCAGGTTTTAAAAAATGTATTACTATGTTAGTATTATGATATAATAGGATTTTTAAGCATGGGTTTTCAATGGTTAGTGGCTTGAAATTAAAAAAAAAAATTCTTTGGAATTAACTGTATTTGTGCTTTTTTGTAAGTACAATAGTAGGGTAAATAGAGCACCAATTTAAAACAAACCACGGGGAGAGGGAAATTCGGAAGCTCCACATGCAGCATGTTTTCAGACTATGTTGGAGAATTGTTATAATAGAAGTGATCTTTAACTGGAACTTAAACTTGTGCTGTCCTCTGATACCTACCAAATGTGCTAAATTAAATTCTGCTGGCTAAATGCATAACAGGAGAAAAATTTACATATGTTCTATTAATTTCATGTATTGTAGGAACTTACTGTTTAAAATGTAATGAGCTGCCCGTTATTTCTACTACCTGTGCTATTTCTAATCTTCTGTATTCTTTTACATTTTGCAAGAAGGTGCAAAGTATTGACATAAGGCCTGACCCTGCAACATGCCCGGCGCACTCAAATGCCCTTAAAGTCAATCTGAGGCTGTGTAGCACCTTGCAGGGTTGGGCCAAGAGTGAGAGTCCTTAAACCATTAGTAAAATAGGGTTATGGATGTCCAGCCAGTCTTAAGCGTTCGTTGTTGTTGTGAATACATGTAAAAATTATGATTAGGGCTGTCGATTAATCGCAGTTAACTCACGTGATTAACTCAAAAAATTAATCGCAGGTTTAATCGCACTGTTAAACAATAGAATACCAACTGAAATGTATTAAATAGTGATTTCAATTACAACACAGAATACAAAGCGTACAGTGCTTGCTTTATATTTCTTTGATTACAAATATTTGCATTGTAAAATGATAAAAGAAATAGTATTTTTCAATTCACCTCATACAGGTACTGTAGTGCAATCTCTATCGTGAAAGTACAATTTACAAATGTAGATTTTTGTTGTTGTTACATAACTGCACTCTAAAACAAGACATTATAAAACTTTAGAGCCTACAAGTCCACTCAGTCCTACATTTTTGTTCAGCCAATCGGTCAGACAAATTTGTTTACATTTACAGGGGATAATGCTGCCCACTTCTTATTTACAATGTAACCAGACGGTGAGAACAGGCATTTGCATGACACTTTTGTAGCCAGCATTGGAAGATATATACATGCCAGATATGCTAAACATTCATATGCCACTACTGGCTTCTGCCACCGTTCCAGAGGACATGCTTCTATGCTGATGATGCTAGTTTAAAAAAAAAATGCATTAATTAAATTTGTGACTGAAATCTTCGGGGGGGAGAGGGGGCAGAATTGTATGTCTGCTCTGTTTCACCCGCTTTCTGCCATATACTTCACGTTATAGCAGTCTCAGATGATGACCCAGCACATGATGTTCATTTTAAAAACACTTTCACTGCAGATCTGACAAAATGCAAAGATTTCTAAAGATAGCTGCAGCACTCGACCCAAGGTTTAAAAATTCAGAGTGCCTTCCAAAACTGGTTTATGAATGTTCTAATTCTTGACATCTGATTTGTGTCCATTTATTCTTTTACGTAGAGACTGTCCAGTTTGACCAATGTACATGGCAGGGGGCATTGCTGGCACATGATGGCAAATATCACATTGGTATATCACATATATCACACCTGCACATCCACCAATGTGATATATGCCATCATGTGCCAGCAATGCCCCCTGCCATGTACATTGGTCAAACTGGACAGTCTCTACGTAAAAGAATAAATGGACACAAATCAGATGTCAAGAATTAGAACATTCATAAACCAGTCGGAGAACACTTCAATCTCTCTGGTCACGCAATCACAGACATGAAGGTCGCTATCTTAAAACAAAAAAAACTTCAAATCCAGACTCCAGCGAGAAACTGCTGAATTGGAATTCATTTGCAAATTGGATACTATTAATTTAGGCTTAAATAGAGACTGGGAGTGGCTAAGTCATTATGCAAGGTAGCCTATTTCCCCTTGTTTTTTCCTACCCACTGCCCCCCCCCCCCCAGACGTTCTGGTTAAACTTGGATTTAAACTTGGAGAGTGGTCAGTTTGGATGAGCTATTGCCAGCAGGAGAGTGTGTGTGTGTCCCCCCGGGGAGGGGAGGGGGGTTAGAGAGCCTGGATTTGTGCTGGACATGGCCCACCTTGATTACCATGCACATTGTGAAGAGAGTTGTCACTTTGGATGGGCTATTACCAGCAGGAGAGTGAGTTTGTGTGTAGGAGGGTGAGAAAACCTGGATTTGTGCTGGAAATGGCCCAACTTGATGATCACTTTAGATAAGCTATTACCAGCAGGACAGTGGGGTGGGAGGAGGTATTGTTTCATGATCTGTGTGTATATAATATCTGCTGCAGTTTCCACGGTATGCATCCGATGAAGTGAGCTGTAGCTCATGAAAGCTCATGCTCAAATAAATTGGTTAGTCTCTAAGGTGCCACAAGTACTCCTTTTCTTTTTGCGAATACAGACTAACACGGCTGTTACTCTGAAAGGTATATATCATGTCCAAATGTTGAGAACATAAAAGTATCTTATTTATGCTTCCAAGTTGGGAGAAAATACAGAAAAGGATCACACATGGCCAAGACTATACATTTTATTAATATTCAACCATGCCCACTAAAGGTGTTTTGCATTTGTTTTTTTCTTTTTGAAACAATATTACTCTTTCTATAAGAATGAATGTGGTGTGCTCAGTGGTTAAAATCAGCAACTTTTTTTATTTTGGTGGTGATGGCATTATTTATTAAAAAATAATAATAATACAGTGTATTTAACATGTCTGTACACTTCAACTATAATGCTAAACTGTTACAATTGAATATACAGTTAATTTCATTCTATGGATTAATAGGTATGTCATACCTGCTCTTTAAGTAGCATCCTCCTGTTTAAGTAGTTTCATTGATAATTTTTTAATTTCGTTAGCATTTTTAAAAATGATGAAACGTAAAGCAAGACAATTTTTATTTATGCTGTTGTCAAATTCTATAAACAGATAACCTAATGGATAGTGCCTGATTAACCATTATTTGGGATTTCCTGATGTTAAGTGCTAATGTATTTTTTCTATACTAATTTATGACTTTCCATCATTTCTTATGGAAACAACCCAACCTCCTGCTTTTAAATATATACAGTGTGTATAATATATAAACATGGTTTGTAGTGTGTGTATATATATACTGTACATCACAGATAAAAATGCATGTTGTATATCATATTTACCCTAAAATACCCCTAAGGAGGGGTTATGTAGACATAACCAAGGAAGATGTTTTCGTCAGCTGCATTCTGTGTGTATTTTTTTTCTTTCCACAGTGATCCTTAAGTTATGCATTTATAAGTAAGTCATTTAGTATGTTGGGTGTTTTCATTATGTGATAAGGTCATTCAGAGGATATGTAACTTTAAAAAAAAATGCATTAGTGGAAGAAAATAAAAGGTAGCCTGATTCCCTCTTGTTTTAGCTGGATAAAGATTCTCTAGGAAGTGATCCTGGTGCCTGTAAAGGCAGCTGTTACTGCCTGGACAGTCTTTGTTGGGAAGACATTGTGTTGAATCTTATGCAACAGACCTGGAAAATTCAATTTCTGGCATCCAGGATTAAGAACAACAACAACAAAATACTATGTACCTAGGATGAGCAGCTGAAAAAGTAGCATTATGGAATTTTGCAGCTCTTGCCCTAGAGAGAACCCAATCACATAATGTGGCATCACTTTTTTTTTTTTTTTTTTTTTTTAAAGAAATATGGTGCCCAGGGGCCTCTGAAGGCCTTGTATCCCTTGTGGAAGGCAAACAGTTGGTTAGGAAGCAAAACTCCAAAACACAACTTGCAAGATTGGGCCTAGTAACCTGTGAATTTCTCATAGTAAAAAATGAATATCCTGAAGGTAGCAAAATCATAAAACACAATTATTACAGGGGGTAACTTATGTGGTCTTATCCAAACTATACCACTATGTTTGACAAATAATTTTTTTTTTTGACTGAATTTCAGTCAACTCTGAGATGGATATTTTTGGCAGCAGTTCAGTATTCAGCCATATTTTAAAGGAATATTCTCAAGTAATCTAACCACGGAATCTAGCTTTTACTAAAAAACATTACCTTTTAAAAGGCATAACTTTTTAAAATAGAAATAACATAAATTTTAAAAATGTGTTTTGTTAGTAAGGAGAAAAATGTGAAAATGCATAAAGTAAGCAAACTGGTGAAAAGTAAATTTTAGATTTTTAAAATTCAGTTTTAATAAACTTGAGGGTTACTATTAATACAAATAAGAAAATTTGTATTGTTTAAAAACATAAAGGGACCTTGTCAGGTTTTAAAATTAAGAACGGCTTGTGACGAGGAAAATGTTTTTCAGGGTTGCTGAGGACATTGGGAAAATGAACTGGTGCTCAGGAAAGTTGAAATTCTAGAGGACTCTTGAAACCTCCTTGGTCAGAGATATCATAGCCAACACATCAATGTTGCTTCTTTTTACACTGGCTATAGACATAGATTTTATTGTCCACTCTGAACCTTTTTGTTGTTTATCCTTTAAACTGACACCATCACACTAAAATTTGGGACCATACATTATTAAATCAAAGTTTTCACTTTTCTGTTGCTTTGTCTGACACCCCAGCTTGAACAGCCTGGTGAATTTCACTTCTTTTTTAATTATCATGCCCTTATCAGCATGCTAGTTAATAGTACAGCATTTAGGGGAGGAAAGTGATAGAAGTGCTAAATATTATTAGGGGTTCATAATGGGGGATGGAGGTGAGACTATTCAAGTGTGTCTGTTGAAATAAAAAATATTTCTGTTCAAAACTTAATTTCCTTGCTCTTCCATACTGGGCCTAAACACTAGTTTTTGTTCCTTTTTAAAGTTAAAGTTGAGACTTGATTTTTTTTTAATTTCAAGAAGATGTGTATATTCCTCAGACATTAATGATGGTTCTTCTCTGCAAGATACCTATTTCTTGAGGGTTTTTGTTTTTGTGTCTTATGCATAGATACTCTGGTCAGTTTTGCATATTTCAGGCAGATCCTGACATTGGGGGCTGCAGGTATCTGGAACAGAGGTCATTGGTGGTGGGCTGTCTTTAAGGGGAACCTTGTTGCCTATGATATAGTCTGCTTGTGTGTTTCAAAGGAAAAAATAAAGCAATTCTCAGTGTTGGATTAAAGGCCTTCTAAATAGGCTGTTCTGTGGCTCAGACTGTGATAAAATGGGTATTTGAATTCCCTCATTCTGCTGGTAAATAGTGCATTCTATTTGTGGCACTCATTAAAATGACTTCTTTAAATGTTTTCCCCTGGCATAAGGAGGTTAAATACTTAATGTATCATGTTTGCTGAGGATGAGCAAAAGTGCATATGTGAAATGAGGAGGGGGGAATATTGTTTCCTATATTTGCCCTATTTTTAATTTCAGCATACATTACTAAATACTATAACGTGCCACAAAGAAAAGAGCCATTAACAGAAATATGCAAGAAAGTTGTTTAGAGCTTTTGGGTGCCCTCTGAGTTTGATGGGAAGACTCATATTTACTTAACGAACATTGAATCAGGCCCTGAAGATATAAAAATACCCTCCGTTCAGTTCAGTTCAAAACTGAACAGAATAGATTGCTAGGCATCACAGTAATAGGCTTTTCTATGTATAATTAATTATTCAGACTGCCAATACATTAGGCAAATAGTCTAAACTAATCTGATTATATTAACTGGTTTTCAATACCTTCTATAAAGATCAAAGCTTAAATTTATTCATATTGTGTTTCTCTGATATAATTTATAATGAAGCAGTTAGCAATACTGGAGATGATGAACTTGAAATTTGAGTGGTATGATTTTTGGAAGTGGTGAGGATCCACAGCTCCTGCTGACTTCAATTAACTGAATTTGACTCTGTATCTAATTCAGAGCCAGTGTAGAGAACTGGTCACCAGATCATGAGCTCATGGTAACCTCTAAACATGTGTGTTTGGTGTATTTGGAAAGACTGCAGCATTTTCACAGCATGTGGCTTCATTCCTAGTTTTGAGTATGAATTAAAATAATCCAGACCGGAACTCACGAAAATGTAGTGGCCAAATCTGTGGCTGACAGGATGCAGTACAACCTTTCAGCTAATCACAAGTAGGTGTTTAGCTATTTAGGCATCCAAAAGGACCCCAAGGCTGCTCGATCAATTTAACAATCTGAGGACAGATGCCCTCATTGGTAGGAAGTGCTGTTGAGTACTCAAGTTCTTTGAGGGACTTCACTTTTCCTAGTAGTATCACCTCTGTCTTGATGCTAGATTCAGCCTTAGCATTAGCCAGCTGCTCCATGTGCTGTTTTCAAAAAAATAGAAGCTCTTTGAGGCAGGGGCTATCTTTTTGTTTGGTGTTTGTGCAGTGCCTAGCACAATGGAGTCCTGTCTTTGACTGTGACTCCTATGCGCTATGATAACACAAATTAATAGTAATGCTGTTTACGTATGACATGAAGGAGATACAGAGCTGGATGTCTTGGTGTGCTTCTGGCACTTCAGGCGGTGTTGTCTTCAAAGTCTTGCTATGGCACTATGTAGATATTGAATAATATGGGGGAGAGGATTAAGTCTTGTGGGAGACTCTGTGAGGAAGGCTTGAGAGGTGAACTAGCATTTTCCCATAACAGCCCTCTAAGTTCAATCTGAGAGGATGGACCTGACCCATTTTCCATTCATCTGTCCCACCTTTCAGAGGTAGGACAGGAATATTTGGTTTTCAACATTATTAAATTTGCAGTGAGGTCCAGCAAGATGAATTTGGGCACATTTCCCCTTGGCTGCGGACAGGAGAAAGTCACCACCTAAGAGCAACAATTGCTCTGTGTGCCCTAGCCTGAAGCCTGAGGGAGAAGAATCTAGGATACTGACAAGATGATACTTTTGCTAGATTCTTGATTAACTTGCTTAAAAAGGGAAGCGAGACATTAAGTGGTTTGAGTGATGGCTTCTTTAGCACTGCTTAGACTTCCATGTTTTTACATGGATGACAGATTCCCCTTGTTACTAGGGGCCCCATGAGATCTCTGTTTGTCTTTTACAGTCTAGGAAAGGCAAGTGTCGCAGGTGGTGGTTCTGATTAGAATGAGTACTTCCATAGCTACTATGTATGACTGGGCTGAAATCTTGAAAGGAGGGTTTTTGGTCTTATGGCTGGTTTGTTCCCCTTGGTGGCCCTGAGGCCTTCCTGGATGTGAGAAATCTCAGTGAAATAAGATAGAATCTCTTTCTGGAAAAAATTGTGTTCCCAAATTGAATGGAGGCTGTCTGGTTTACAAGCAATTTACAGTTATTTTAATTTTGTTTTCTAAACGTTGTTTCTTTCCTCTTTACTTTCTGTATATGTAGGATTATCTCTTAACATGACTGTCCAAACCAAAGAAATTTCTACCAAACCAGAAAAATCTCTGATCTTCTGCCCTGTATTATTGCCCTGAAGCAGCACATCTTATTTGCAATATTTAAACTTCATGCTCATACCAAAAGTGTTAATTTAACCATGTATTTATATAAAATTCAGCATCTTGTGTGAAACTCCACAGGATGAGAATTTTTACCACAAATTTCTTGTTTGATTTTTTTTTTTCCTTCAAAAAACACGGTTTGCCATTTGAAATACTGGAAGAACCTGGTTGCAGATTTTCATGCTATTGTGATGTTTGTAGATGTTTCTAGATAATGAGATGTTTTTGTCACTATTATTGATGATATTTACATTTTTCTGTTAAATTGTCACTCAGAATGTGGGTATTTAACATTGATTTGTTGTTTTTAAATCCCATTATAATCTTAACCTGATTGGTAATGTAACAGATTGGGGTTTTAGTGACATCTTGAATAGATAGAGTATAAAATTCAAGTTCTCCATTAAACTGTTTTGCTTTCAATCTGTCAGAGTTATAAGCTTCTAGCACTGCTGACTGACAGTAATGAACATAGCTTCCCAGCAGTTTTAAAAAAATACAATATAGTTGAAAACATACTGGATTATCTTCTTGAATTTGATTGAAACTTCCTTGTTATACAAATAACATAACAAAGTTACATATCAACCTCCAGTGCTCTATTGTATTCAGGAAACAATTCCACATTCCTTTTGTGATTTATGATCTAGACTGTATGGTGTCAAGGTTCCTTCCCCACTCTGAACTCTAGGGTACAGATGTGGGGACCAGCATGAAAGACCCCCTGAACTTATTCTTACCAGCTTAGGTTAAAAACTTCCCCGAGGCACAAACCTTGCCTTGTCCTTGAACGGTATGCTGCCACTACCAAGCGTTTCAAACAAAGACCAGGGAAAGAGACCACTTGGAGACGTCTTCCCCCTGAAATATCCCCCCCCAAGCCCTCCGCCCCCTTTCCTGGGGAAGGCTTGATAATAATCCTCACCAATTGGTACAGGTGAACACAGACCCAAACCCTTGGATCTTAAGAACAATGAAAAATCAATCAGGTTCTTAAAAGAAGAATTTTAATTAAGGAAAGGTAAAAGAATCACCTCTAAAATCAGGATGGTAAATACCTTACAGGGAATCAGATTCAAAACATAGAGAATCCCTCTAGGCAAAACCTTAAGTTACAAAAAGACGCAAAAACAGGAATATACATTCCCTCCAGCACAGCTTATTTTACAAGCTATTAAACAAAAGAAAATCTAATGCATTCTCTAGCTAGATTACTTACTAACTTTACAGGAGTTGTAAGGCTTGCATTCCTGATCTGTTCCTGGCAAAAGCATCACACAGACAGCCCAAACCCTTTGTTCTCCCCTTCTCTAGATTGGAAAGTATCTTGTCCCCTCATTGGTCATTTTGGGTCAGGTGCCAGCAAGGTTACCTTAGCTTCCTAACCCTTTACAAGTGAAAGGGTTTTGCCTCTGGCCAGGAGGGATTTTATAGCACTGTATACAGAAAGGTGGTTACCCTTTGTCAAGGTTCCTTCCCCACTCTGAACTGTGGGGTACAGATGGGGGGACCTCCATGAAAAACCCACTAAGCTTATTTTTACCATCTTAGGTTAAAACTTCCCCAAGGTACAAACTATTTTACCTTTTGCCCTTGGACTTTATTGCTGCCAACACCAAGCATCTAACAAATATATAATCGGGAAAGAGCCCGCTTGGAAACATCTTCCCCCCAAAAAAATCCTCCCAAACCCTACACCCCCTTTCCTGGGGAAGGCTTGATAAAAATCCTCACCAATTTGCATAGGTGAACACACCCAAACCCTTGTATCTTAAGAACAATGAAAAAGCAATCAGGTTCTTAAAAGAAGAATTTTAATTGGAAAAAAAAGTAAAAGAATCACCTCTGTAAAATCAGGATGGTAAATACCTTACAGGGTAATCAGATTCAAAACATAGAGAATCCCTATAGGCAAAACCTTAAGTTACAAAAAGACACAAAAACAGGAATATACATTCCATTCAGCACAGCTTATTTTATCAGCCATTTAAACAAAACCAAATCTAACGCATATCTAGCTAGATTACTTACTAAGTTCAAAGACTCCATTCCTTTTCTGTTCCTGGCAAAAACATCACACAGACAGCGAGAACCTTTGTTTTTTCCCCCCCTCCAACTTTGAAAGTATCTTGTCTCCTCATTGGTCATTTTAGTCAGGTGCCAGCGAGGTTATCCTAGCTTCTTAACCCTTTACAGGTGAAACGGTTTTTCCTCTGGCCAGGAGGGATTTTAAAGGTGTTTACCCTTCCCTTTATATCTATGACACCCTTCCCTTTATATTTATGACATATGGGTATAATGATGCACAGTTACTATTATCTGTATTACAGTAGTACCCAAGGAAGACTATGCACTGTTGTGCTTGACGTAAAGGCATGATCCCTGCCTCCCAAATTCTTATAATCTAAGAAGATAAGTGATATATGGAGGGTGAGGGAGATGGGTACAATTAAGTGTATACAGTTTTTATATGTACACTGTATGTTTCTTAGAAAACATCTCACCTGATTTGAACTGGGGTGCCAAGCAACTGAGCAGCTGTCTGGTGTCTGTACACCTTCCGGTGCAGAAAGCTGAAATTCCACAGGAGAGTCACCTAGATAAAATGGCAATTGGGCACTTCATACCTACAGAGATAGCTGTTGGTGTGCCATCAGAATTATGAGAGTGAACCTTGAGTGGTTCAATATTCCCTAAATCAAAAGTTAGAATTATAGCCTCCTAATCGGGGGTTCTAATGTGTAATAAATCTTTTTGTTTAATGTCTGGAACCTGTTTTATTTCTATATTTTCAAAGTGAACATGTGAAATCATGGCAACAGAACATATATGCAAATCAAGAGTGAAATACTCCCCCCACCACCACACACAGACTAACATTGGCAATAGTCCGTCAACTTCCTTTTCCCACCAACTGGCAAGACTGTCCCACAGTTGCTTGGCCATATCAACTCACCCATCCACCACACCCCACTAATGGTTTGGATCAGTGAGTAGCAGTAGTTCAAGTGCCTCTTTACAGGTCTGCCTCCAGTCCCAAGAGAGGTGCTTTGCCTGGAGGCACCACCACCTGACCCAGCTTAGCAATTCAGCTTTGGGTATGCAGGGCCTCACCGGAGCTGTCTGTCCTCTGTGTTGCCTCTCAAAGAGAAGTTTTCTCAATCTGCGTTATCACTTGCTGCAGAACCCCTGTGTGAATGGGAGACAAGAGAACTTAGGATCCTAGCTTCTTGGAAATGAGCTCCTTCCTCTCTCAGGGAGCAGAGTAACCCCCAAAGTTCATGTATATTTATGGTGATGTCAAGTTTCTGTAAAGGAATTATGGTAGCCTATGCACTCTGTGGCAGCACTTTTTCCTTTGGGGATTCTGACCTTAAGGTTACACAAGCAAGTCTTCATTCTCCTTCCAGAAATTTCTCCTCTGCTCTATTGTGAGGGATTTCAACATCTAATATTGTGGAGGCAATGATGGTAGAATTCACCAGTGACCACCTTCCAGAATTCAGTGAGGAGTCAGCTTTGGAGGAAGGCCTAAGATCAAGGAGAGAGCTCCAAAATCCATGCTGGGAAAAGAGAGAATCTGTCATAGAAAGCAGTAGAGCTCTTCTTCCTCATTCATACTATGCAAGACAAAGATGTGTACCCTAAAAGGACCTTTATTTGAATAAAAGGGAAAATTCATGCTCACCGATGTTAGAAAAAGCAAAGTAGATGGTTTAGTTGTCTAATCATGAGTTTTGAAACATTCTAGACTCTTTAGGACTCAAGTTTGAATTCTGACATGGATGAAAAAGCCCTTCATCCTCCCAGCAGAGATCAAACTGAGCTCCGTGCAGTGACTTTGGTCACTAAGAAATTTCTTAATTAAAAATTTCCATAGGTTCATGTGGAAGCATATTACAGGGCCTAACCAGTCCTCCAAAGAACTGCCTATCCGAAGGAATTAAGCAGAGTTTTAATTTCAGAAAAGGGACATAAAAACATTGGCCAACTGAGAGTCCCTCGAAAGCACTACTCCTGTAGTGGGTAGAAAAGCCCTTTCAAAGTGTTGAATGTTCTCTGTTGCATTACAATTTTTACATCTGCACTGCACTGTGTGGCTTCATTAATTTGCCACACAGTTCACCAGCTTTTGGAGGGGTTATGTCTAGATTTAAGTCTGACTGGAAAAGGGGTTGTGAACCTAAAACACCACCTGTTGGCTCTGCAATGAGATAATATGGAAAAGTTACAGCAGATTTGTTCAGATTTGGCATGCATGCTTCCTGGTCAAGCTCTCAGTGACACAAACAAGCCAGATCTATGTACGGTCACAATAAACCAAACCCACAACATAAGTCAGCCAATCTCTGCTGAACAGGTAGAGTACACCACCCTGGTGTATTTTTCCATCTTTACCCTTCATTGGGTAGCAAAGTGACTAGCGTGTTCTGTCTCAAATAGTTCTTGTCAACACTCCAACGATTCTTGGGGTTTTGGAAATGTCGTCCCTTCTTTCCTGTAAGAGGTACATGGATAATAGTGAAGAGCAGATGCTGCTGACAGAAGAAAGGCCTGATTTGATTCATTTTCTGGATCCTAGGAGGCATTGCAGCAGCAAGCGAGATGGCTTAGCAAACTCTAATTGCAGAAAGGAGGAGAGAGAATGTCAAGCACCCCATGAGAGTTTGGATTATTTACCTTCACACAGTAGAGTTTACAAGAAGTGGCTACAGGAGAAAACATATGGGTAACAGTGCCCCCAATATGTACTGTCCTGTTCCTCCTAGATCGCAGGCAACTTCTTTTAACTCTGATTAGCATCAAACTGTAGATAAACAAAAAAATTGAAGTGTGTAGGTCTTTCTAGAGAGTAAATTTCTTCAATTGTAGAAAATTGGGGAGTAAAAAGTCTATTTACTGATGTGTGCACCTCTCCATTGTAGTTTCTGGGTGCCTCACAAATACTGATGAATTCATCTTTGTAACACTCCTGAGAGATAGAAAAGTGCTATCTCCATTTTACAGCTGGTGTCTGAGGCACAGAATAAATTATTTGGGCTAAGGCACACAAGAAGTTTAAGCTAGCTCTATCTTTCTTCTTGTGACTGCTGCTCAGAAGGGTGGAGGTCAATAAGTTAAGCAGATACTAGAATCATGAGATGAGAAAATATTTTATTTGTGGAGTTGGGGAGGCAGAATGGTCTTGTGGCTCATACCCTGGACTGGACATCAGAAGACCTAGATTTTGTTCCATTTCTAGCTATGTAAACATACCCCATACCCTTGTGCATCTGTCATAGAACATTTTCTTACGCCTCTTTCTCTAGGTCAGAATATGTAGACTTCAACCATTTTATATCTCAGAGGGGCTCTGAGAGACTCAATTCACTAATACTCACAAAGTGCACTTAGCTAATTAGATGCAAGTTGCTACTGAACTGCAAAGCCTTATTTTAAAAACAATAAAGTGAGTTTAGTACTTATGAAAGATGCTCACAAAATGAAGGGGGTAAGGGAATGAGTGGCCTTTTCATTTATTTCTCTATTTAAGAAAATGTTTTCACGTAATCATAGCCAAGAAGGGAGGCAACTGGACAACTAACCTTTTTATTCAATGTCACTTCCCTGGAAATGCTTATACCTTACTGAGCATACAAATAGTGTAACCCATTGTTCAATCTGTACAATTTGGAAGGAAAAGGCGGGTTAAAGACTTTGCAAGGGATTTTGGGGTACCCTCTTCAGGGGAAATTGCTTGCAAATATCTGACCATGTTGTATTCTAAAGTCAAAAATGTTCTCTCCAGAAATATTTTATGAGCCCAAGAAATAAGTAATCTCTGTCAGGGATGATTTAGCAGTAAATGATGTCTTATGCTAACCAGGAATTATTTGTTTAGCACCATAGATGTGCACTGTATTTAAGGGATATATAAACTAGAGGCAAAGGCATAATTTTATATAGTTTATGCTTTGTGTAAATGCATTAACTAAAACTGGGGAAAACACAGTAAAACTTTTGAGGCCATTATGATAGAGATAAAGCCACTGCTGCCATTCAATATTTAATGCTACTTAATAGCCTTCTATAGCACTTTGCTTCTTCTGAGTGCAAACATTAACTCAGATGAACATGGGACTGATGGCTGAGTAATATCTGCCCTATTAGGCCTCAAAATAACTAAATTGCATGATTTCAGCAAACATTCTTTAGTGCTGGGCTCTGCCTGGGCCCACCTGGAGGGAGATTATAGTGCCACCAGACCCTATGGTTGTGTATATGTAAGATTTTAGAGCCTTTTCCCAATAAGTTATTGGTCAAAAAATCTTGCCCAGGATGGTAGCGTCCTAAAGTTGGTTTTACTATGTGATGATGACTGTTAGGCGATTGCTCTGAAATGAGTTGGTGACCTCAGATGACTTCACAAGTATTCCCCCTGTGAAAATCTTCACTACAGTTGATGCTTATTGGGAGCCCCTTCTTCTCTCAGCAGAGACCAAGAGTTACATAGACCTGAAGAGACTGCCGATGGGATGGTCCCTTCAAGTCAGGGATGGGGCAGGGTGGGGATATGTGCAATGCCAATAGCACAGCTGTAGCATGGCCGTGGACAATAGAAAACTTCAGTTTTCAGGGCTGAGAGTCTGGAACCTTCATGAGCACTGAATTCACAAGAGAGGAGGAAAAACACCTTTCTTTTTTTTGGTGCTTGGATACAGAAATACTACTACTTGGCCCTACTTGTTAAAAAGTTTTGACATCCCTCTGAGTGTTTGTTATGTTGTATCTACTATAAAATATATTTTAAAGTAGCATTATCTAGCTCCTTAGCCCAAAGGAAGATTGCTTTTTGTGAGTAGATGTAGTCTTCTGCTTAATATATCAGGTTTGTGTGGTTTGGCCTCTTTCAGTCACAGGTAGTAATCAAAACATGCATAACTTTTTGCGGGAGGCAATTTGACAAACCACCCTGAGCTCACTGCAAAGGACGAATGTTACTATTCCATCTTTAGAACTGACTGGGATCGATGGCTGTTGATGGGGCTAATTGGAACAGGAGTAGGAATGCTGGGATTCCTGACACACCAGATAATTGACTATCTCATCAAACTAAAATGGGAACTGGTGAAAAATTACCTCCAGGTGAGCAGAGGAAAAATAAATTGGCCTCTTTTTACTTTGTTCTGATTGGTAATAAAACTCCATGAGCATGAAGTTTTTACTCAGCTACTCTACTGGCATCTTTTGTAAATGATATTTTTGCTGAAGAATTTCTTCCTAAAGCCTTGAATGAAGCATCTGCTGACTCATTGGGAAATACAATAGCTGACATTCAGTACATGATAAGCAGTTGGTTTAGCAACTCTTCTGCATATACAGGCAACTATTCGGTAAATGCGATCATAACAAACTCTTCTGGACTGATCTGCAGATCTGAAAGGAGAATGAAGCTAGGTTTAATTTTCTAGAAAGCTGTTTCCATCAATCACTGTCTCAAAAGACTTCTATTTCTATTAACCAAAATTTAAGAGATTTCCTCACGTCTTGAAAAAGTAACACTATGCATGTCAGTTACTATATACCTCTGTAGCAAATTATGGGCCCAGTTATACAACCCACTACTCTCCTGAGTAATCACATGGCCAATGTGATTTATTGCATGAGTAAGGATAGCTGGTTTGAGAGTCAAATTTGCATCTGAATTTTAATACATTGTGTCTTGAAATTGGAACTAAATATGTACATGCCTATGGTAGCAGTTATAAATACAGTTCATCTGCATAACGGATAATACAAAAGCAACTAGAAGGGTGACTTGGATGCCTATGCTTCAGGTTTGTAATGGTTACATACGCTGGAACCAAAGGTACAAATCCTGGTGGAGTTAACTCAGGCTCAGTCTTTCTAAGACAGACAAACTGAGTACCATGCAGTTTATTGTGTGCTTATTTATTTATTTTATTTATTTATTTATAGATAGATTGATAGATAGGAGGAGGTGTGGACCTGATGGATGGGAAAGAAGGAAGCTGGTTGTTAGTACTTGGCAAGCCCACAGTTAAGAGGTTCATAACAGGAAAGGAGCTTTGCCATCTTGAGCAGAAACATCTAGACATTCTAGGCTGGACTTCGATACCTGAGCACAATGATCATGGGTAGAGACAGGTGTTCAGATATCAGTGATGAGCATGGTATGAATACCTAATGTGTTTGTTGTCTCTTGAGAAGTCAGGACTTTGAAATAATGCTTTCAAGGCCTTCTCACTTTGAGCACCCCAGGAAAATGCAGAGGTGGACTTGACATCTACAGGAGATGGGGGATGAGAAGATCAGTGTACCTCTGAGATATGAGAACAATTAAAATGGATTCCAGTAGTATGACCTATATGATGCTCTGAGTCCAAATCTGCCAAAAAACTAGACTTTGTCCCCAGGGTATTGTAACCGTCATAGTACTGGATCACACAAATTTCCACTGTGTGTGTCACTGCTTCCAAACAGTAGGCAGAACTCAGCCCACTGTCCTGGTGGTGGTGGTGGCGTTGCATTACAGTAGTGCCAGAGACCACACTAAGATCAGGGTCCCTTAGTGCTAGTTGCAGTACAAACAAGTATTGAGACGGTTCCTGCCATAAAGACCCCACAACCTACCTTCATTCTCCAACTAGAGAGCAGCTGAGTTCACTTCTGTGTACCTTGCCTCCCAGTTTTGCTGCTCTGTACAGTACACTTAAAAAAAAAGACGTGACATGAAGTGCAGACAGGAAGGCTGATGTGGCCTGCTGTACCACTATGATTTGGGAAACAAAGAGGACAGCTTTGGCTTGCATACACAGTGAATCAAAGCCCAACAGCTAGGAATTTTATAAGGTACCTGGGTGCTGATGTGCTTGTGATGAGTTCTGGAGACAGCATGACTGTGGTTAATCCAAACACAAACAGACCAAAAAACCCCAGCAGACTTGTTGGGGATACTGGGCACTACACTAGGTAACTCGGGAGGGTGGAAGACCACGAGTGTCGAGGAAACCCTCCTGCTCTAGGCCCGGATAAACCAAGGCCCCTTTGCTTCTTGAACCCTCTGTGATCCTGCATAACTCTGAGGAAGCTAGCACACAGACAGACAGGTTTGCACACGGCTCACCAGCCAAGGCCAGCTTCGGCCTGGGAAACAGATAGATAGGGCAGAAATGTTTAGCAAAAACTAGTAACAAATAGGACCAAATAAGGCAAGGCTTGGGCAATGCTACTGAGGAAAAATGCAACTGGCTGCTTTAGCTGATTGGCTACGGTATTGTACGGGGCAACAGGTAATTGGTTGCATAAGCTTGTGTAGTGAAATAGGAAAAGGTATAAAATGTATACTGGAATCTGCTGCACTGCTGCAGGATTTGAGACAGCTCAGTCTCCTTGCACCCTATTTGGAGCGCCAAATAAATCTTTCTGCTTCTCCACTCCGTTGTGGTCATTGGCGTGACGCATACCGGGCAACGAACCCAGCTGTTGCTTGCCTTGGGCACTCTGTGCCGGCAACAGACTGAAACATGTTTAAATTGAAAAGACTGAGTGCAAGATATGTCACTTTATTAAACAAATAACAAGGGAACTACCTAGATGAATTTATGGTTAGCATTACTCAGTAAAATATAAAAAGTTAATTATTGTAATAGATTCAGGCCAAAGTTCAGGAAAGCTTCATTCAGTATACTACTTAAGCACATAAGCAATGGAGTCAATGGAACTTGACAGGTTTCAGAGTAGCAGCCGTGTTAGTCTGTATTCGCAAAAAGAAAAGGAGTACTAGTGGCACCTTAGAGACTAACCAATTTATTTGGGCATAAGCTTTTGTGAGCTACAGCTCACTTCATTGGATGCATTCTGTCTTGATTTGGGGCCTTCAGGGAACACTAAAATACCGTTTGCTATGTTGTATGAGCCTGGGCAAATTGGTTTGGAAAACTAAGAGCCACTGTGAACCTTTGCCCTTATCTAAAACCCAGACTCAACCCCATATTTTTGAATAGTCTGCAACACTCTTTCCCCTGTTTTCATTCTTGTATGCTGTAAATTGTAGAACTTTCTACAGTGGGTTATGTAAGAAAATGGACAAATGAACAGGAAAATATATCTCTAAATATATATCACTATATAGTGTTGGCAGAGGGTTTGGGGCATACATGTACTTGTGTTCTATACCATTGCTGATGCTAATAAATTATTTGTAAAACTGGCAGAACAGCAACTTCCACATGACCTGGATTTGCATACTTGGGTCAGGGCTGGCCATGATTGTTGTATCTTCAGGGTTAGTGGTGGTAAGTATGTCTCTTACTCAAGTACTGTAAAATATCAGTGGAGTTCTGAGAGATGGAGGCTTAATTACAGAAAAGGAGTCTTAGAACATACACCCTGTATAGTCCTCACTGGGAAAAAGAGGCCCAACACAGTTCTATAATGCTGAGATCAGACAAATGCCTTGCTCTTGTGTTTTTTGTTGTTGTTGTGGCAGTGCCTTCTAAGTGCTACTGTAGTTAAGCATGATCAGGATTTCCCTATGATTTCTGTTTTACTGGCTATGTAGGGAGTCTGGGATTGATATCCAGTCTGAGATCCAAATTCAGGCCCTGTGAGCACCTGCAATTCCTATGGAAGTCTCGGGCAAATTAAATGGTGGTGTAAATGGTTGTGTAAGTGGTTGTGTAAGTTATACTTTAGATATACATTGGTCATAAAATGGATACAAGTGGCAAATTAGTGTAATTTGCACAGAGTTGGTGCCTGATCCTAAAATAAACACTCACAATGACTTCAAATGGGGTTTGGCTCAGACTTCTGTGTAAAATGAACGTAACTTACATTTCCAGTTCTCCTTTGAGGCTCCATCTCCTCTACCAGACTGCAAAGCCAACACAGAAAGCTGGTTTCCCATCTACCATCTTACTGGGTTCAATTTAATCACAAGAAGGCAGCTAGTAGCCTCATAGGAGGGTGGGGGAGGGAAGAGAAAAATAAACATTTCATTGAACTTTCCAAAAAATCTAAGGAAAAGGTATATGTGGGGTACACATATCTATTCGCTTAATACAGAAGTCTTGAGCTATGTAGGAGGAGGAACTGAAAGAATGGATGACTTGATAGAACAAGTAACTGTAAGTTGTGAGAAGTTATGAACTGTTTGTGAAAGCTGCAGTTATTAGCTGCAGGTGGATCTGAATTCATGTATTTGGAAATAATTTTTGACTTTCTCTTTACAGTTCTTTTGCCCAGCAGGTGCACTGTATGGGCTTCCAGAAGTCATTGGGCTTCTGAATGGTGCTTCTATTCAACACATTTTTAATATCAAGACTTTTTTTGGGACGTTTGTTTCTTGTGTGCTGGCTGTGGCTTCTGGGCTCTTCTGTGGACTGGATGGCCCTATGATTCACTTGGGGTAAGGAACACCATGCAAGAGTTTAAACTATCGGGCTGATTGTCCATTGCTCTACATCTTGTGTAATCACTTACACCTGTGCAAAGTGGGTATAAAATGCTCAAATCAGAATTGTTTTCTCACACAAGTGGTGGCATTTTACACCCTCTTTTCATGGGGTAAATGCCTGCACAAGGTGCAAAAGAGTGGAAAATTGGATGCTCAGGTTCTGTAAGATCCCTAGATTACAAAGAAGACAACCCCCAGTTATAGTCAATAGTGACCACAGAATTGGTCAAAACTGCTTCTCTTTGCAATTCCCACAGGATAGTAGATTGAAAGTCAGAATAGAGCTGCAAATTATTTAAATCCCAGTGTGGTGTCAGATTTGTAGTTTGGGAAAATAATATCAGAATATGCTTTTGTTGAAAGAAACATTTAATTTATTTTTTTCCTATTTAAATAAAAAGAAACAAACAGAAATCTTCCCAGTCCTTCAGCTGGGTCTGTGGGAGAGGAATCCTCTCCTTTTATTTCCTCCTACTAAGCAGTCTCATGAGTAGAGGTGATTAAAATCAGGTTCTTTCTATGTGTGTAGTAACATTTCCTTTTTTGGATGACTTATTATTTTATTTCTGACTCTCCCCCACACCTTTTTTTTCCTGTAAAGTATTTATCCTTGAGGTTTACTCTCCTCATCTCCATCAAACCCCTTTTCTCCACTCTTATCATTTTACTTGTACGTAGGTGCAGCAGCCCTCAAGGATGACTCAGGTTTTCAAAAATAAGAGAGTAAGGTTTAGTCAGAGGTGACCACAACCATTTCAGACAATGATTACTAAGGCCTAGCTCTCTTTTTTTAGATTTTTTTTTGTTTGCTTTACTTTCAGACTTTTGTCTCCAGGCGCTCAGTGGCTGCAGCTGTGATTCCACCCCCCGCCCCCCTCGTGTTTAGTTTTGTAATAGTGATGCATGAACCAAAAAACTGCAATCAAATTTCCATAAAGAAAATCAGCATAGTATTAACTTAGTGCCTTAAAACAGTGGCATAAAGAACCAATTTAATTAAATTTATTTTTTAAAGTATCCAATTTTTATTGTACATCAACACACACAATTTTGTTAAAGAGTCTTGTACAGAGAATATAAACGTTTTCATGATTTTAAATTTCAATGAAAACTGTTTTCTTGGATTTAAATGCAGCCCTGAAGCATTGTCTGAGACATGGCATAGTAAATGAAATCACTATGCATCTTCCACTGGGAGTGAAACTGCATTGCTCTCAATGGTAATTAAACTTGAAATGGACTATAATTAAGGTTACCATTTTGTCACGCAAGATCTTCCAGAGACCTCCGTGACATTTTCTGCTTCAGCACCAGGGCAGTGTGGCTGGAGGTGTCAGTTGGCGGGGGCCCAGTAGTTCTCAGTTGCCAGCTCTCAGCCACCGCAGGTAGTGGGGAGACCCTTCAGCACCAAACCAATGCAGGTGGATGGGAGCCTCCCAGTCACCGATGACAGTGGGGTTTCTGGGTCCCAGCCACTGTGGTTAATGAGGGGGGACCACGGAGCCCAAGCAGCTGTGGGTGCTGGACCCTCCTCACTTCCCATTTTGTCGTAGTTATTTCTAGTGAAAGTCAGGGACCAATCACAGGCTTTTGGGAATTTTTGGTCATTGCCCATGACCTGTCTGTGACTTGTACTAAAAATAATCGTGACGAAATCTTAGCCTTAACTATAATCCATTGTTGTATGCAGTGTACTTGTAGCCATGTTGGTCCCAGGATATTAGAGACATAAGGTGGGTGAGGTAATATCTTTTATTGGACCAACTTCTGTTGGTGAAAGAGACAAGCTTTTGAGACGCACAGAAGTTGGTCCAGTACAAGATAATATCTCACCCACCTTGTCTGTTTCTGTCTCTCTCTCTCTCTCTCTAATCCATCATGTCAGTACTCTTAGGCAGATGTTAACATGCAGCTTGTCAAAGGAGCCTTTAGAGTCTTTCTTCACAGTACATGTTCTGAGGGGCCCTTTTAATCTCTGAATTATTAACTTGGAAGCCTTTAATAGCTTCCTCTCTTGTGTCAACAGGACTTTGCATACTGAAAAGCAAATGTGTTCTACAGTCCCATTTTACACTTGTTGAAGTCAATTTAGCTTTGCTGCTCTACAGCAGCTGAGGATCTGGCCCTTTTATCTTTAACTTCAGTTGATATGTGAATAGCATATTAAAAATAACACTAACTTTTATATCATTATTTTAGGGCAATAATAGGATGTGGCCTGACCCAGTTCAAGTCAGACACCCTTGGAATTCAGCTGCCCTTCTTCACCAGGTTTTGGAATTCAGCTGATAAGTATGTAACTGATCAAATGTAATTGTTAGAAAGTCTTTTGAGAAACAGTTGCCATATGCTGACTCTCAAATCAGATGTATCAAGGGGTTAATCAAAAAGCTAGGGCCTAATAGAATCTGGCAGAGTGTTGGAGTGAATGATCTAATAAGATTCTAATCATCTCTGATATCTCTGATCTTAGGCAGAAAATACACCCCTGAGTTTGGGGAAGTGAATGAGACTGGGAGATATTCCTGGCCCTCTCCATCAGAAAGTAATCTCTTCCTCCCCCTGTGATTTCCATAGCTGAGCTGTGCTGGGCTCTAGCAAATGTAGCGCCATAATTAAAACAACTTGTGATAAATAGGTATGCTGAATGCTTATGAAAACAGTGTGCTTAACATTTGGGGCCTAATTCTCCATTGCTTTGCACCTCGTGTTGTCATTCACGCCGCTACAAAGTGAGTGTAAAATACTAGACTTTTGAATTTAGATTTGTCTAAATTAATACAACATTAAGATACTTCTATATTTAGTTAAAACCTTTTTTCTTCCTGGCTTTCCTGAGGATTCCACAGTTTCAGTTCAACCTACACACTGTGCATAGGAGGCACAGGTTTGTTTCCTCTTTTCCCCACTGTAAAATTATATAGACCATTCATACTTTCTTTAATCCGAATCTTCTCTGCTTATGAACGGGCTGGATCCTGCAAACCTGCTTTTGTAAATATTCCCACTGAAGTCAAAGGGATTACTCACATGAGTAAGGATTACTTGCATCAGTAAGGATTTGCAGGGTCAGGCTCTGTCTTCTGGATATTGCTCATTAAAGTAATAAATAAAAAGCCCCATACTGTATTGTGTTTTTTGTGGTTTTTTTTTTTTTTTGTTCCCAAGGCAAGGGCAAAGCAGGGAAAACCCCTCATTTGCCAAAAGAAAAGGCCACTGTGAACGATCTGTGGCTCAAAGGATAATCATAAAGTACAGCTCGAACGATATGTGATATGCTTTGTCTTTTAACTTTCATCTTCAGTTAGTGAAATAAATCCTGAGACATGCCTATTAAAACAAATTGTTACTCATGGAAGAAATTAGTAATTGCTGTGAGAGGAGCAGTAAAAGATTTTGCTTTTGTTTTGTAATAATACAATATAAGATAATTAGAGAACAATTGATTTACAGAGGCAGGAAAACTCCTGGGAGAAACATGTCTAGAAATCCTGTTTATACAGAAAGGATTAACTGTGAACAGCAAGTTCACTTTAGCTTCTCTTCCTTGTTGTTGTCTTTTGGGATGTGGGCTGAGAAGCATGCTAACTTCTCTCTGGTGTATTTCTGGAGCAGCAAATAGGTTTGGTACACTTTTAAAAGTTTTTTTTTTTTTTTAAAGTAAATGTTGTTTCAGAGGTGAAGCAACATTTCAGTAAGTATTCAGGCATCATGTAACCCTTACTCCACTAGACAGCACTAGTTGATATGTATAAGGGCATGTCTACGCAGCAATAAAAAAAGCCCTGTGGCACTGAGTCTCAGAGTTGTCTGACTTGGGCTTGCAGAGCTCTGGTTGTGAGGTTGAAAATTGCTGTGCAGACATTCCTGCTCAGACTGGAGCCCGGCCTCTGAGACCCTCCCCCCCTCGTGAGGTTTCAGTGCCCAGGTTCTAGCCCCAGGCCAAATGTCTACACTGTGATATTTAGCCCTGCAGCCTGAGTCCCACAAGCCTGAGTCAGCTGAACTGGGTCAGCTATGGCCATGTTACTCTCAGAAAAACTATGTTAAAAGAAGGTAAAGTCTCCAAAGTCAAGCAGTCAAAAATTAGGAAATGCCAGACTTAAGGTTGCCTGCATAGCCTTAACTCAGCCCTTTTGTGCATATGCATTATGATATGGTCTTTAATGACATGGTCACCTACTATTTTTTCCACCACACCTCTGCATCATTCAGTGCACAGGATGGACAGTGCTCACTGAATGAGCAGAAATTCAGTAATTTGTTTTCTCCTTATTTGTGTGGTCCCAAGCCTTATTTGTTGCATGCTGGTCAAACCTTGCTCTGAAGACTGAATTATTTATTTCCTGATCAGCTTTTCTATGGCATCACAAACAATGAATTAATTTATCTTTGTAAAACCCCTGTGAGGTGGTGGTGGTATCCACATTTCATACAAGAAGATTAAAAGATTTTAAGATCAGAAGGGACCATTAGATCATGAAGTTTGACCTCCTGTATCTCTCTGGCCATTAAATTTCAACCAGTTACCCTGGTGTTGAGCTTAAAGCATATCTTACAGAAAGGCATCCAGTCATGATGTGAAGAGATCAAGAGATGGAGAATCCACCATTTCCTCTTATAGTGTTTCCAGTGCTGCCCTTGCGCTGCAACCTTAATTCTGGTATTTCTTAACTTTTGTGTGCTCGACTCGGCAAATTTAATGTTCTTGTAACATAACTTTTTGAATATAACTTCCTTGATTTTTTTTTTAAGAAAAGCAAACTGAAAAAACAAATTAATCATGTGATACTATATTGACTCCCACATGGTTCATCAGTTGGGTTTGGATTTTTAGTTCAACAGCAGAGACATGTGCCACTTGAGCTAACAGAGTAACTATAGCAATAGTAGGTTGTCAGACTCTGGGGCCCAGCCACTGGAGGGAGGTGAGGCACACATTTTCCCAGTGGGTTCCGCAGCCATTTGCTGACAGCGGGGGAATGGTAAGACTCAGGAATCATAGGTTTTATTCCAGATTCATATGGGAGTGTACGGTTACGGTTTCAGATCCTTCTTCCCCTCTCTCTCTGCAAATCTGACCCCTTTCAGCCCTTGGCCTCTCTAGCTTGTCCCAGTCTCCCCTCCATGTCCTAGTCTTCCTCCTTGCCCATCTGTAGTCCAGGCCACTTCCTTGTCCTCCTCTTCACTGCATGGATACCAGTAGTGGAAGCACTGAGAGCACAAAAGTGACACTCGTTCTCAGCTCCTGTGCCGGCGTCATAGCCGCTCCCGGCAGTGTGGAGGAGCAATTGCAGGGAAAATCCTGCTCTGCCCCTTCAGTCTCAAACTGGAGCATGCTCCCTGAAGACAGAGTGTTCAGAGAATTTAGCAGTCAAGTTCTAGGAAATCTCCACTGAGGCTGTGCAAACTGAGATTTTTCAGAGGCCCATAACTTGACCAAATTTGGATGGATTTTCACAACGTTGGCAAAAGGCACATCCCTGATAACTGGGTGATACGCCTCCTGGTCCCCCTCATTGCCAAATTTCAAGTCCCTGCTGAAAAGCATGGAGGCAGTAGAGTTTCACAGTTAAACAGTTGGAAAGATTTTTTTTTATTATTGGCAAAACAATGTATTTTTCTTTAATAAACTGGTGAACCATGTGAATTGAAAATGTATAGAAAATGTCAGCCTGACCAGACACCCAATATGGGAAATTTCAACCCAAAAGTTTGGCAAAATTATAAACAAATGAAAACAGAGTGTTATAATAGAAAGTGTTGAGAAAACTTAACTATGGTGTCGCTACATAAAATACAGGCAGTGCTCTGAGGAATCAAGAAATTGATCAGCATACAAACACATTCTGAGTTCCTAATGCAATGCACTAGGAGAGAAGTTCATTGGGGACAGGGTTAAAAAAGAGAGAAACTCATTTTTCTATTTGCTTTATAAGATATTAATCAGTTAACCAATCAACACATCCCCTGCTGCCCAGTCCACAGCCCGTTTAGGCCTCAGAATGTAACCCTCATAGTATTACTAACATATGGATGCACAGGTAACAGTTCCAAGATTTTTGCTTATCTTTGGGCTCACTGACCCCTCTTTTGGCAGCCTAGTTTGACATGGACCTTTGTGTCCTTGGCAGTTGACTGAAATCAGCTCACTTCTCCTATGCTGCCAAACTGCCACTAGTTATTACAGTTGTTGTGGGTCAGGTTTGAATTTAGACTCCAGAGGTGAAAAGCTCTATGTCCCCAAAACAAGGCCCTGAACAACCCAGTCCCCCTATATTCAGCCTTTTAAAACCGGTTTGCTTTAACAATAAATAGGCAAGGATTTTTTTTACCATTGATCAGTTTTCTAAACATATAAGTCTTAAAGCATGCCTTGCTGTGCCTCACTGTTTTCCGATGAATTATTTTTCTCCATGTTGTAGGAGGAATTTCATCACAGCTGGTGCAGGAGCAGGAATAGCCTTGGTATTCCGTGCCCCAGTGGGTGGACTCTTGTTCACATTGGAAGAGGTGGCCTCTTTCTGGGACATCAGACTGGCCTGGCAAACTTTCTTCTGCTGCTTGATGGCTGCCTTCACTACGGATTTACTCTCTTCATCTCTTTCTGGGTTTGTTTACAGAGGTCATTTTGGATTTTTTCAAAGCAGAGAAAAGAATTTATTTTGGGTATGTACCAAATGAACTATTTTTGAATAAAAATATAGCTCATGGATTTGTAATGTATATGGCAAATACCCATATCTCTTTGGGCCTGTGATGGAATCTGGGAATAAATAATCTGTGGCACAAATCCTGTTTTCAGTCAAGGATCTTGAGAAGCATAAATGGAAATTAGCCCATGAAAATTAAAACTAGCATATGGACTGTTTTTAAGCCTTTGGGGCTCCAGCAGCAATTGACACTGACCAGAGGACCCCTTCTCTTACCATGCCATGCTGCATACCAGCTAATATTAAATGACTACCTCTGACAGCAACATCATTTCTGATGAAGCACTTAATGATACAGTCTTAGGCCTTATCTTAACTAGGAAAAGAGGTGTGTTCTTACCAAGTATTCATTAACAAGTGGTAACTAACATGAGGTATATCCTAGTGAAGCTGAGGCAGTTTGTATTTTAACTGTATTAGCAATTCGAAGTAAACCCAAGGCTCCACCTTAATGCTGGAGCTAGTCAGTGAAATCTCCAAGGTGAGAGAGGCTGACAAAGAAGGGGGGGGGACCAGCCCAGCCAGGAGAGGCACTACATTTAAAGCTTCACTCTCTTGTTGTCATCTTATCTGAGGGGTAAATTTCCCTCCCTGAGCATGCTACACCTGTGGGTAGGAAATGCGGAGAATTGCAATTTCCAATTTTCCTTGATGTGAATCTGGCCCATTCAGTTAAACTTTCTCTCAGGACCATCTTCTGTATGCAATTTTTTTTTCTTAAGCAACTTCTTAAAGCAGGGGTGGCCAACCTGTGGCTCCGGAGCCATATGCGTCTCTTTAGAAGTTAATATGCGGCTCCTTGTATAGGCACCGACTCCGGGGCTGGAGCTACAGGCGCCAATTTTCCCATGTGCCGGGGAGTGCTCACTGCTCAACGCCTGACTCTGCCACAGGCCCTGCCCCTACTCCACTCCACCCCTTCCCGCCCCCTCTCCTGAGCCTGCCCTCGCTCCTCCCCCTCTTTGTGCGAGCCTCCTGCATGCTATGAAACAGCTCGTCGGGAGGTGCTGGGAGGGAGCGGGAGGCGCTGATCAGCGGGAGGCGCTGGGAGCAGGGCAGGGGAGCTGATGCAGGCAGGGGAGGGGGGCTGCTGACATATTACTGTGGCTCTTTGGCAATGTACATTGGTAAATTCTGGCTCCTTCTCAGGCTCAGGTTGGCCACCCCGTCTTAAAGTCTCCTCCAACCTGTCCAATATGATTTCGGTCAACTATTAGTTAGAACAAACTCTATTAGCTGAATTTTGCTACATGCATGGGTGGAAGCTTAGATAGGTTTGACTGTAGTTACTTTAACTGTTGCAGTTTTTGCTGAGCTGGCATAAGAGTGAAACAACGCCAAGGGCAACCATGTTGATTTCTGCATGTGGTTTCTCTTTAATGGCTCAGCCTTGGAGTGGGAACTGCATTCCTGGTAATTAATAGAAAATGTTTAGCTCTTAACATAACAGAACAATTATTTCCAAAGCCCTTTTCCTTCCCCGTGGGGATCCTTGCATTGAGCTCAGGCTATTAGATGGCCAACAGCTTGCAGTGTTTTTGGCTGGGATTATCAAAGGGTTAGCTGCCCAATTTCCACTGAACTGGGAATTGGGCATATAGCTCCTTTTTATTAGGAGCTTTTCAAAATCCCAGCCCCGGCTGTTACCAGAGAACAATATGGGGTGCCCTGGGATAAGCAAGAAACATACCAAAAAATGTGAGGTATTGGGGGCAAAGATATCTTTTTTTTTTTTGGCATAACATTAATATCCATCATTTTCAACCTGCTGGGGCCAAAATCTGTGACATGTTGTTTTTTAAAATTTGATGATACTCAAAACACAGGATACATTGGAAAAATAGCAGATCGTTTCGGCAACAATAGGTGGGGAGACTTTGGTGGTGGTTTAACACTTGGCTCAGCTAAGTCTTGAATAGCTTCCTGGGAAGCTCTCTCTTTGTTGCTGTTTGCCAGCTGTTGCCTGTAAATGGATACAAATACAAAGAAAAATAAATAATACTTGGAAGACACAAGTATTTATTTACATGCTAAAAGATATTGTAGAACATGCCAGATCATGGCACTCAAACAAACTTCCCACCCCCACACAAATTTTGTTTGATCTCAGGAAGACTATACAACCACAGACATGAAATTCCATCATTTCCTTTGTTTATCAAAAGCAGCATGTATAAAATAACCCTAGGACAATAGCTGTCAATCTTTGCTCAAGTACTGTTGAGGGCTTGGGTCTGTATTCTGCAAAGTGCTGAGTGAGTGCCCTTGGTTCCCAGTGACTTCAAGCAGAGATAAGAGCACTCAAAACCCTATAGAACTGTGTGGTGTTGGTCAGATTTGAGATCCACTGGACAAGCTGTGTGGGGAAGTTTGCACCGAACAATATTGCTTGCAATATCCCTGCCTCTAACCAGTGCTTAGTAATACGTATTCTTCATCATAAGTACCAACAATTGTCCATCACCCTAGAAGAAGAAAGACTCTTTGCAGATGCTACTCAAAAATACTACCCTTTGTTTCTGAGGGGGGATGTAAGTGGACAATAATGCAATCATTTTTCCTTTGAAGGAAGTTTTTTTCCTAATCCTAAGTAGTTAATGGTTGGAGAACATCCTGAAGTCTGAGGGTTTTGATATTCCTTTTGAATTTTTATTCTGTCTGGTATAGCACTGGATATTTTTATTATTCACATAAATGTCTCACCCTATTTTGAATTCTACTAAGCTTTTTACTTCAATAATATTTTTGACAGCTACTTCCTTCATAGGTTAATTACACATTGCATTAATACCAAGCCATATGCTTCTTTCTGTACCATGGTATGGAGGGAAGCAACCGCATGCTATCCATGCAAAATTAGGTATGGGAGCATAGAGCAGCGGAAAGACCAGAAACCATTTCTTTCACTCCATTTAGCTGCCAGGAAATCTGCACCACTCTCCCAGGGTACACACTGTTATGTGTACACACTACCTTGTTTGTGTGGGGACTTCTCATCTCAGAATTTCATTGTCAGGAAGACAATGCAGAGTCAGGCTACATTCTCCCTTTCTTGATTTTCTTCCTGCTACTTTGTTATCTTCATGTTCCACTCTAACTCTCTTTGGTGTGTGAGCACTCTAAAATACTTATAGATTATTAGCTTGTCTTAACCTATAAATATTACCCAACTGTTATGTAATGCTTTTCATCTGTCGCTTATAAAGCACTTTATAATGGAGGTAAGTATCATTATCCTTATTTTACAGGTGAGGAAATTTAGGCAGGGAGAGATGAAATAACTTGCCCAAAGTCACACAACAGGCCAATGGCAGAACTGGGACTAGAACCTAGCTCTACTGAGTCCCAGCCGAGTATGTGTTCCTTAGTGCATTCCTCATAAGTAGACTTCATTGGCTCCGGATCATTTTTCATTGCTTTTCTCTAATTCCCTCCAGTTTGTCTCTGCATTTCTGGTAATGTAGTGCCCACAACTGAGGCAGTATTCCTGGCTGTGTAGGTAGGATTCATTACTTGCATGCTCCATGCTATGCTGACTCTGCATGTTCTGTGCAAAATTGTACTGGGCACTTCTGCTTCCATATTATATTAGACTTGCATCTAACTTTCTGTAACTGGTATCTTATCGCCGTAGGCTTTTATTAACTCAGCATGCTTGTTTAGTTACCAACCTCCTTTTGCATTTCTGGTAACTTTTTTTTTTTTAAACCTCATGTTTCTTAGCTATTCCTCGTGAAATCACAATAGTCACTCCCTGTTTTTTGAATTCTCTTTTTACAGAAAAACTGAAGTCTCCTGCTGTCTAGTTAGGGCATCTTTTAAAATTTCCCAGTCTTCTTTCACACTGACACATTTTAATACCTCTGCTGTGTACATGTCTTTTCACAGATGTCAACAGCACCCTGTTTTTTAATTCCTTGACATTTTCAGTCCTGAATTGTAACATATTTGTACTGTTGTGTTCTGTGAATTCAATACCCCACTCAAACTAGTTATCATGAACTGCAGTTGAAAACGTCTCATACTGCCATACAGTATTGGAAAAGTATATAAATATTCATAGCAATTATGAAAACAAACTGAAGGTTGATCCAACACAAAAGGAGAACCTTTCTGTACCAAAAACACACAAGAGGGTAAAATACAAGAATGACTGCTGTTTTTAGTATTTGTAGCCCTTTACAAACTCATATTAGGACATCTTCAGAAAAAGGGAGTGGATGTTGGCCCTCTCCATCTTCTTTTAGTGTCAGAGGAAAAACTGGATAGAATTACCACCACATGACTTCTGCTGGAGTTCTATAGGTTTTGGCTGTCCAGATGGTACAGATAATCAGAAGTATTTTCACTTCAGTTAGTTTCGGACTCAGGGGAAATTTAACTTCTTTCATGTTTGTGGCATTAACCAACACAGTTTATAGTGAATAAACTCTGAATTGAAAGTTGGTGGGTTATGTTTCTCAAGAAAAATATTTATTTTCCTCAGTTTCACTCTACACAGGATAATGTTACAAGAGGAATTTATTGCATGGCAGCTCCATGTGATTCTGCAGAGCTCAAGATTTTTAGGAAGCTTGACTTTATTTATTGTTACTTGGACCGCTGGGTTATTTACAAGGGTGAAGCTCACTGGGGCAGGTGACAGATCTCTCTTGGGGGCTGGTCTCAGATTGCAGCTCGAACTGTCACAGGAACTAAGATCCACCAATACACCTTGCCACTTTTTGTTCCAAATGCAAGGCCTACTTGCTTGTCCTTGCCTTTGCTAATACAAACGCACAGCGTACATGTAATATATTAAAATATATATATAAAAAAGTCCTCATGCAATTTCTCCCAGAGAAAGGGAGGCAGAAAGAAAGAACCACACATGACTGAGGTTAGTCACATAACTTAATGCAGTCTTGGAAGGCACTCCAATACTACAGTGCTGAGGATAGTGTGAGAAACTGAACAGAATAGAATTCTTGATATTTCAGATTTAGCAGCTGCCCTCTATATTTAAACAGTTAGGTCTGTGTAGACAGGATATTGTAATAAAGAGGATGATTTTGTTGTAGCAATTGCTGAAAATAATGCCAGGGTTGTACATCATGGTCAGATAGCATTGTTAAAGCCCTGACACTACTCTGTATCTGTGCAAATGTTTGGAAAAGGTTTTTGTCCCAGTTAGAGGGCTAGCTGCACTTTTGTCCCTTTCATAGTTTTTCCGAGTGCACCCCATCAGGTGTCAGGCCTCTTGCCTTCATCTTTTCTGAGTTGGAATCCCATAATTCTCCCACTCTTATACCTTATCCCAGGGCTACAGCATCCTGTGTATCAACACATGAGTGCTTAGCCGTCCCAGTTGGATTTAGCCCATGCATGCCTTTCCTGTAGGTGCTGTGCCCAGTGGTTAATACGGTGACCAAGCAGCTTTCTTAAAACTAAGTATTGTTTAATCTTAACAGTAGGAACAAAGCATAAGACAAAAAAGGTTTTAAAACAGTTAAGTCTATACACATCTATCTCACTTGAGGCTTTCCATGCCCTGGAAGATAAAGAAGGCCTCATGACTTCAAATCCGCTTTGCAGTCCCTGACAACTGCCCCTGCCCCCTCTTCTATTGAGTCACCTTTTAACTGTTTTGTGTCCTTTTGATCTGTCTGTTCCCAGCCTTGGCAAAACAGCAGTGTAACCTTGGGTTGGAGCAAAAGAAGTAGCATTTACCTAACTTAATAGCCCGGTATTGATTCTTAATGACCCTTGCCATGTTTACTAGGAGGCTACTGGTCTAGAGTACATAGAGTTCCTGCTGGTTTCCTAACAGTTCTGCTATAAACCAACATATGCATACAGTAAACATTCTAATATAAGTATAAAATAACTGTCCAAATAACTAGGTCATACACAGTATTAATACACATTTACAGATTAGCCATACCTCCTTCAGTTTTACTTGCAGTTTATTCAGTGATTTTGAAATGGGTAGTTGCAGATTGAAGCTTAATAAATGATTATGAATAATGAGGTGGTTTAAGGTACAGTGAGTGGAATCCTGGCCTCGCTGAAGTCAAGGTAAGTTTCTGCATTATACCCTGAAGTTCTGAGCTCTCTCAGTAATAAGAGATGCATCACAAAGATTTCTGCCTGATGGACTGCTTCTACTCATGGAAAGAGAGGCCCAAGAAGGAGCTGCAGTACTAAGTCTTCAGCCTGATTTGATCAAGTCCTTTCCAATCTTTTTAAAAATCAAACAACTGTCTGGTGGCGCTATGTGCTGCCTGGGTTTGTATTTTCTGATCCTGATCCTGCAAGGTTCTGAGGAGACGTGTCTTGGCTCCTCATGGGAACATCCCTAAATTTGAGAACTGCACTCCTTAATTTGCAAGGAAAGGTCTGTTTCTTATAAAGTAAATTTTGCTTATTTGTTGCATTGTTATATCATGTTTCACTTCGCAGAGTAGCTGCTGTATTTCAAATCACTGGCAGAATTCTTAGACCGTATAGTCTTTCTTTTCTCCTTCAATTCAGGTTAAAAATTTGCTGGATATGAGTGTCTTGGCCTTCGTTCCGACCATTTTCCTTGGAATACTTGGAGGACTTTTTGGAGCTCTCTTTGTTTCCCTAAATATAAAGATTAATAAATTACGTGAGCGTTTCTTTAGCTCAGTTAAAAAAAAACATCCCTCCAGAAAAACAAGCAAGCTCTTGGAATCTGTGCTGTTTCTTGTAAGTAAATAATGTGTGTTTCTCAATTGAAGTCATGTTTAAAATGGTTCAGGTAAGAGTGAAGGCCAGTCACAGGGTGGCTAGATGGAACAGCAGATGACAGGGAAAAGTGACTTTCTGGTGCACGATTTAGCATAATTGATGTGCAATGGGCAGAGGGGACCCAAAATGTTGTACAGGGATTTTCAATGTGTGTGTACATGGGTAGAAGTGTACAGTGTTTATTTGTTGTTGTTCATTATTTTTTTTATAGCACTTACCAAGGTACTTTCCGTATTGCCCCCAGCCACTCCTTCATTCTCATGATACTACATTTATTTAGCAGTATGGAGAACTGTTTTGCTGGGTTGATGGCTGTCACATTCATTTTTGGTGTTTTGGATGGTTGCCACAAGTCGGTTCCAAACATTTCCTTTCCCCTCATTCTTCCTCAGCAATGACAGACCACCTTGGCATTTGGGAGAGGCATGGTTGCCAGCATCCTCTCTCCATCCTCTCTGCTCTCATCAAGGGATAACATGTTCTCCTCCCTGGCCTTTGGTATCTTCAGGTGGCAGTCTGGCAGGCCTGTTTCCCCTCTAATCCACTTGTCATCTTGTGGGGTCAGTCTATTTCCCTGCTTTGGTGCAAAATAATCAATTAGATCCCTCTGCTACATCTGCACCTCTAAAATGTAAAAGGCAATTGGGAGTGTGACATATCCAAGTAACATGACACACCATGAAGAGGGATCTCTATTTGTTGGGGAAATGGCAGATGCATGGGGCATAAGGGTTTGAGAGGACCTCAGAACTTTGGATGAATTTTGAGAACTTTTTAAATGTTGCTTCATAGCTGGATTGAGGCCTGGGCTAGATGTGAAAGGATCTATCCTATTTCCAGTCCTTTGAGCTATCTAGTCTCCCACTGAGTACAGCTTTTAGTTTGTGGGAAGGATGTTTCCATAAGAACTAGAAAAGTACTGCGAGCCTAAAAGGTTTGTGTGTGTGTGTGTGTGTGTGTGTGTGTCTTTCCATCATTTTCAAATTCAAAAATATGATGAAAGACATGGAGAGGGGGCTTTGGGGTGGAGAGGTTGAAGTGTTTAGAGAATTCTTCTGTACTTTATTTGTAGATTACTCTGAGCTGGATTTCTCCACCAGTTTTATCTTCTGAATGCCGACTTTTCATTATTTTCCTTTCTCCATTTTTTGCAGAAGTTTGCAGGGTTTTCCGAGATTTTAAAGTGCCTGAATGACCCTATTGTACTCTTTTCTTCAGAGAAACGAGTGCAAACCAAAACCTCATGCTGTTGACATCTCTTAGGCGACTTGCCAGTTTATTTACTGAGTTCAAGCTCCCTCCTGAAGAGGAAACTTTATTAAAGGGCACTGAGCCTACCCATGCAAATCCTTGCCTGCCTGTCGGCCCGAATAACCCTATCAGCCAACCTCTGCTCTGAGACAGCAAAAGGATATTGGTGTCAGAGGAGAACAATGGTTACTGGTTTAATTCTTCTATACTTTTTGAGATATACTGACATTAGGTCCTGCTCTACAACACAATTACAACTGGAGTAGAGAGTATCAATTTACCACACAGTTGTACCCCATTGGTAGAGGCAGCATCCACCTCTGTTATAACAGGGTATATAATTATAAATAAATATATATAAAAAAGAGCCATACTGTGGCCCTGGGCAAAACCCAACAGTTTTAGAATGTGATTGGGTCACAACCTCATTGTAGCTGAATGCCCCAAGGGGATGCTAGTAATTGTTATGATAGTGTATAAAAGACTTAATTAAATGAGGCATTAAACCATATGTACAAAAACTGATTTCCATAAACCTCTTGAAACCCCTGCCCCTTATCAGTCTCTGATGTTTTACTTCAGAATTTCTTGTATTCCTTCACTTACTTACCTCATTTAGAAGAGGTAAAAGTGAGATGGTGTTCTTGTTCTAAAGCCTAAGGGCTCGTCCCCGCTGCCACTTAAGTCACTCAGGGGTGTGAAAAAGACACCCCACTCTGAGCAACATAAGTTACATTGACCTTAGTGCTGTCCACACCGGTGCTGTGTTGGTGGGTGACACTCTCCCTCTGACATAGCTTCCATCTCTCACAGAAGTGGAGTAATTATGCTGATGGGAGGCTCCAAACAGAATTACAATGCCATTGAGGCCTAATAATAACCAGGGGCTTTTCTATGTCCAGAAAGCTTCATGCTTTTCCTTGCTGCATAATGTCATGAATTGCAACTATTCATTTATCATTTGTAGATTGTCTGAGCTATGGAAGCCTCTGCTTCTTCCCTCTACAGCTTCACCTGTTGCCTTCTCATAAATACATTACAAACTCCTTGCATGAACTACTTACATGTACGAAAACAGACTATTACTTTATCAGGACACAGGATGGGATTTAAATTTAGGACCAGCGAGCTGAGATCTGGGGTCAGATATAAAGAGAAAACAAGATGTAATAAAATGTTTATTTTATATCGCTAAAGGGCCAATCCCACATGATACTGAGCACCAGCAAGATTCAGAAAGTGTCACAATTACCAGGTGAGCAGTGCTTTAGAGCCCTCTCGGTCAGTCTTGAGTGCACACCTCATGTGGCAGAGCTGGCTTGCCCTGCACCTCACTGTGTGTGGAACCACTCTTAGAATGATCTCTGGACTGCAGCCCCACCTCCTCTTGACCAAATACATTAACACAAGAGGCCCAACTGGGGTTAGGACCTATAAGTCCTTTCACCCTCGGGGTGCCTGTGACAGCAGTTGATTAAAGAGACTCAAATAGCTTCTTCAAAACAAAACATTATATATTCACCCAAAGATGCAGAGTAAAGGGATCAAACAATGAAAAGCCTAAAACCATGGGTCTTATTTACATCTTAATCTTTTCTTGCAGGCTTGGTAAATTCCCTTCAGCCCAGTTACCCCATCTCTGGCTGCGAGAAGCAGATGACTGTTGCAGCTTCTCCCTCCTTCTGTGGCTATGTCTAGTCTTGGAGCTGGGGGTGTGAGTCCCAGCTTGAGCAGACATTGAGCTAGTACAAACAGTAGTCATGGTAGCACAAGCAGTGGCAACGGCGGTGCAGGGATCGCTGCCCTGAGTATAAACCCACCCGGACCCTGTGGGTACGTACTTAGGGGAAAAGCCTGGGCTGCTTCAGCTATGCTACTATTTTTAGTGTGCTAGCTTGATGAGAGGTAGCCACGAGTATGTCTGCTCAAGCTGGGAATTGCCCGCCCCAGCTCCAACTGTAGACGTTGCCTGAGTGTGTCTGTCAGCCTGTGTGTTAGCCTCAATCTTTCTACCCCTCCCCTTCTGCCATGAATCCTTTAACTGACAAGTGTTGGGTTTTTTCTCTCTTTTTTGATATCTTAGTAACTTTGCTGGCACCAGCTTCTTTACAGCCAATTAACCTGGCTATTGTGGGATGCTTCTTATCTAGGTTTTTGTTTTGCCTTTCCTGTTTGATTCCTCTAAATCCCCTTTTGATCTCCCCTCATAGCAAGTAACCCAACATAAACACACAGAGGCATGCACAGTATTCCTAAAAATAATAAAGATAGTCCTCAGTTTGAGTCCATGGGAGTTGAGTGCATTCAGCATCTTGCTAAAGTCCTCAAAATAGCCCAAATATTTTAGCTATTAAAAATAGCTTTGCTTAAAGCTTCATATTTCCCATGGTTTAAGTATTTCATCCCTCCCCCCCCTTTACTTTTTAAAATAAACATTTTATGTAAGTTCTTCACCAAAGTTAATGAAAGCAACAAAGTGAACTCCTACTCAGGTTCTTTCCTTTTTATTAGCTTTAGAAGGTTACAAGCCTTGTTTTATCATGTCTTGGTCAAAGCAAGGCAGGGCAGTAGTGATTTGATCTGAAAGGAACCATATAATGCATTTATTGAAATGATATAGAGTCAGACAACTAAAATAATCTATGTCACTGTGACTTTAATTAACCAAGACTAATCCTACATAAACAAGTCAGCATTTAAACTTGGAAAGAAATCACAGTGGTATCTCCCACTCCCACAAGATAACCCTGAGCACCTTCCCTGTAACGGGAACTGAATTCCTAATCTCCAGCCCTTAGAAAAGGGGTGGTTGTCTTTATAAAGTGCCATACTGACCTATGGCCATATTTGCTTCTCCGGTTTCAGAAGAACAGCCGTGTTAGTCTGTATTCGCAAAAAGAAAAGGAGTACTTGTGGCACCTTAGAGACTAACCAATTTATTTGAGCATGAGCTTTCGTGAGCTACAGCTCACTTCATCGGAGTGAGCTGTAGCTCACGAAAGCTCATGCTCAAATAAATTGGTTAGTCTCTAAGGTGCCACAAGTACTCCTTTTCTATTTGCTTCTCCATAATTCATCACCTTTCCCTGAAAAAAGGAAATCACAATGCGGATAGTGTTTGCCAAAAATCTAGGGAACATATCTTTCATTTTCTTTGTATTTTTATCATGATGACTAATTAAGTTCCAAAAACTCGGTTTCCCTAGGTTGGGTGAACAGTTTCATGGCACATGTTTTAAAATTATCAAAACTTTTAAAAGTTGCTTGACTTAGCAATGAAAACCAGCCACAACTGGAATCCTCTAGCCAATCACCTGTCTCACACCCACCTACAAATGTTGGGGGCTTTGGATAAAGTTTGAGCTGGATCTGAACCATACCTGATTTTGATTTTGCAAAATCAAAATCCAACTTATGTTTTGTAAGACCCAAACCATTCCCAGTTCTGTTTAGAAGGGCTATGCCCATAAGCTTGTTATGTTTGAGATCTAGGGAAACAAAGACTGAGATACAATTGTATGACAAGCAGCTATAATTGCAGATACAATTGTATCTTAGCTCCTTGGTTTCCATAAATGTACTACCTAATGTGTTTTAATAACTATATAGAATCATAGGGTTAAAAAGGACTACAAGGGTCATCCAGTCTAAACCCCTGCTAAGATGCAGGATTTGTTGTGTCTAAACCATCCAGGACAGAGGGCTATACAGCCACCTTTTGAAAACCTCCCTAGGCAGTCTGTTCCATTGTCCTACTGTTTTTACAGTTAGGAAGTTTTAATTTCAATCTGTTATGCTGTAGTTTGAACCCACTGCCTCTTGTCCTGCTCTCTGTGGCAAGAGAGAACAACTTTTCTCCATATTTTTTATGGCAGCCTTTCAAGTATTTGAAAACCTCTATCGTGTTCCCCTTCAATCTCCGTTTTCCAAACTAAATATACCCAGTTCCTTCAGCCTTTGCCTGTATAGCTTACATTCCAGCCCTTTGATCATCTTATCGCTTGCCTCTGCATCCTTTCTATACATTGGTGACCAAAATTGGACACAATGCTATGGCTGAGGCCTACTAGCGCCGAGCAGAGCAGTACTATCCCCTCCTGTGACTTGCATGCTGTGCCTCTGTTAATGCAAACTAAAAGTGCATTTCCTTTTTTTGCAACAGCATCGCTTTGCTGACTCATGTTGAGGTTGTGATCCACCACAACTCCCAGATCTTTCTCACCAGTGCTGCTGCCAACCCAGTTATCCCCCATTCTGCATTTGTTTTTTCTTCCCTAAGTGTAGCACTTTACATTCCAGAGTAAGTCTGAATGTCTCACTCATGCCTAAAAAAGGGCACTTTTATAATGGCCCAGTGTGTTTCAGTAATTTCCTCATGGACACCTGCAGTTGTAGGGCAGATCTATTAAAAAAATCTTCTCCCTTTCCTGACAGTAATTTTATCTTTATTTGGCTAGAACTATAGATGGACCTAAATCATAGTTCAAGGTCCAACCAGTTTTGAGGTTTGGGGCAGTCAGGATTAAGATTTCAGCATTGTGGCTTGGTTCTGTCTGTAGCTGGAATACATTCAGACTTCTGATTTACACACTGTGGGTGCTTTTTAAACAAGAGCAAAACAAACAGGAAAAAAACCCCTCATTGGTTTTATTTTTAGTATCCTCTTCCAAATGGTACAATACAACTAGCAGAAGGAACATGGATGGTGAGGCCTCTCTTTTATGAAGGATTACAGTACCTGGCTAAACCTAATCTCTACTTGTCACTGTACAATATTTTATCTAATTTATTTCAGGCATTTGTAAGATGCCCATCACTATACTATAGTGTCTAAGAGCTTTTGTCACTGAACAGCAGAACAATATTTCTTTCAAACCTTTCAGAAGTCTCTTCTGAGTGGATTGGTTAAGCAATGAGGCTACAAGGCAGAAATAAGTACCTGTGTACTATGATGATGAGTGCTGTAAGCATGTCTGCAAATAAGTAATACTGTAGTTAAACAGAAATAGCCAGACATGACAGGGTTATAGGGGGGTGGGCTTGGGACTTTTTTAGAGCACGGATAATTTTAAGGTGCCCCAAAGTGTGCTAGATTTTTCCCAAAAGGTACATAGAACACAGTTTACAGTCTAAGATCTCTATTTTGCAAGGAGCTCTATTTGGGCTCTGTAACCCACCTGTGTTTGTGTTTTTACAGGTCCCCCTCCATGCCGATCCACAGAGAATAGGAGTTGATATAGCCCCGAGCTACAAAATCTTGATTCTTTAACTCAAGCTGTAGCAGCTCAGCTCATGCTTTTAGCTCTGGAGATCTCCAGTTCAATCCCTATGTGTTGGCCAAGGTGGTGGCTGTCACAGGTGGACTCCCATTGACTTCACTAGGGTTTGGTGTGGACACAGCTGTCTCACTGTGTGGGGGATGTTTCAGGATTGAGGTTTAAGTGACTGTAGTCAAACAAGGTTGATCTCTCAATATATGTTGGGCACATCCCACAGAACAATCTTCTTGTGATAGCTGCTGGTGTTGGTGATTCTAGATCCTTCACGTTTTCTTCTTCTGTGTTTCTACCTCACACGATGTTTTTGACTTTTTACATCTGCAGGTGTGCACCGTCACTGTTACAGTCTACTTGCCGTATTTCTTTTCTTGCACTCCAGTCATGAGTCTGAGAACTTTGCAGCTGAAGAACAGTTCAGAAATTTAAGTGGTGAGAATGGCGCAAGCATCTTTGTGTGAAATGCTAGTTATTACTACATTATTTCCATTAGTCTCTATGAACATCCAGGGATAAAAATTCATATAGATGCACCAGAATTGGGTGTTTGAAATGCACAATTTTATTTATGCATGTGAACTTTTCCAATGTGGCAGTTGGGAATGCAACAACCAGTGCATGCTTAAAGACAAATGCAAAAATGAATGAGCAGGCCTGGGATATGACCATTCATATAATTGAGCCTACAAATGCATTTTCAACTTGGGTTTTGCTTTAAAGTTTATCGATGATAAATATCTATGTTCGAAGAACTCAGAATTAAAGAAAAATTATTTTGCTCTCAATTTCTAACAAATCCATTTGCTAAGGGGCATATTTGATTGTGAACTTATCATGTTCTTTGTTTTCTTTTAAATTTCCCTTGTATTGCTTTGTCCCTAATTTTAAAAAGCAACGACAAAAGACCACTATTAATTGTGACAAAATACATAACAAAAGTGAACAAATCAGTTTTTCAGAAACAAGAAACCATATAAATCAAAGTAGAACAAGGTAACAGATACCTAACAGCCCTGACTATGCAAGAAATACTTGGGGTGGAACTTGGTGCAAGGCAGAGGGCCCATGCATTAAGCCATGAAGAAAACTTACTTTAAGATTTTACCTGGAGTTTATAGGGGTGGAGGGCCTTCCACCGATCCTCTGGAATGGGGTGCATTTTACTTATCCATGTCTGATCCATTAAGAGAGAAGAAGTAATTGGATTAATGTTAGTATTGTGGTAGAAGCCAGAATACCCAATCAGAATGGGTCCCCATTTTACCACGTATAGTACAAACATATAGGAGCACATGGTCCCTAGCTCAAGTAACTTACACTTTAAGGGCCTGGTTCAAAGCCCATGGAAAGATCCCACAGACTTTGGTAGGCTTTGGATTAGACTGTAGTGGACTGAACCTTCAACGTGTTCCATGCAACTTTCAACTTGTTCCATCTGTACCTATGACTCTCACTTGACTTCAACAGGCCTTTGCATGGTAGAAGGGTACACCAGCAAGGAATAAGTTTCAGGTAGGGGCCTAAGATGGCAAGTGTCATGTAAGAGTGATACAATCAAATGTATGTAAATTTTATAGGGATGTTATATAGGTGGTGAGCCTCAGATTTGATTTTGATCTTGCAGCCAAGTATATATCTTTTTCTAGCTAGTATCTGTGAAGAATCTAGGGGATTTGGACAAAGTTTAAGTTAAATGACAGTTTATCTCAGAATTTTCACCAGTTTACAAGGGTGAATATGGTACAATTACTCTGTAGAAAAGGATGGCAGCACATTATATTATATTGCATTAATTTTCTATGAAGATTTATTTGCTACTCAAGACAATGGACTCTGAGTGCCTTACAAAAGTCAAACAAAAATGCAGACATATATTACTTTGTATACCACTAGTTTCAGAGTATCATTTGATCTGTGTTACATGAATAAATGCTGTGTGCTGTAGTAAAGATTTTCTTTTCTTTTGAAAAAACATAAAAACTTGTCACCTTCTTAATATCAGGATTTGGCAAACTTATCACAGCTCTTTGGATCTTTACAGGGAAAAGCCTTTTCTTTCACCCCGACATCTTTTTTTTTTTTTATATTTTAAGGGCTAACTACTTACAAAATTCATTTTTTTTTTCAAAACAAAGCTGCTTTTGTTCTAAAGTTGCATAGAAAGTGCATCTGAAATCACAAGAATTTTATGTCTTTTTGCCTGTCTTTGAATCAAAAATTGTCCAGCTGATCTGTGTTAGAAGCTGTCAGTCTTAACGCCAACTTTTAGCGTGATGCAGCTTAAATAGGCCCAGTCATAAAGACTCCATCCCAGTGAAACTGGATAGACCTAAAGAGAAGTAAATGATAGGCTGTCATGAACTGTACCAGGCTATACATAGTCTCGCCAGGCTTCAGGCTATAATAAATCACAAGAATGAAAGTGGACTAAAGCCTTGTTCACGATTCTCTTAGAAACAAAGAAGCAGGCAGTGTATGACTGAGATCCATTGATCCTTGCCATTGTAGGAAGTTAGTACTGATCATCTATACTAGCGGGGAAGGGATAGCTCAGTGGTTTGAGCTTTGGCCTGCTAAACCCAGGGTTGTGAGCTCAGTTCTTGAGGGGGCCATTTAGAGATATGGGGCAAAAATTGGGGATTGGTCCTGCTTTGAGCAGGGGGTTGGATTAGATGACCTCCTGAGGTCCCTCCCAACCCTCGTATTCTATGATCTGGGATATGCCTATTCCAATGTATTATGACCCCTCACTCAGTGCTCATTTCAGTGCCTCCCCAAAAATAGCAAAAATTCTTTCCCCAATGCCTTTTTTTCATAGAACACATCCTGTCATAACACATCTAGGCCTGGCCTATGCTAGAGCTGGGCAAATAACTGATTCCTCAGTCCATTGGCGGTTTTTGAAAAAGCCCCCCACAAACTACCCAACCCCGAAAAAGCAAAACAACAAATAAACTGCAGTTGGGTCCAATTGAAATGGAAAATTCTGAAACATGGTGTCGAATTGAAGAAGTCAACAAAAATTAGTTTCAGTCAAACAAAATATTTTGTTTTCAGAGCTCCATTTTTAAGAAGAACGGCTAAATTCACAAAATGGCCAGGGGGACCACACTGACCCAGGATGTGGAAACTCAGGGTCGGTTCCCCCCTCAGCCTGATGTGGAGTAGGGATTTGAACTGGGGTCTCCCACAGTGTAGGTGAGTGTGCTAATCACTGGGCTGTGGGATCGTCTGGGGCAGAGTGTGCTCAGTCTCTGCTCTTAAAGCTGTTCCACTGTGTATAAATAATTTAAATAGCCATTGGAGCAGGGACTTGAATTTCGGGTCTTCCACATCTTAGGTTAGTGCCATAATGACTCTCTCTTTGGCCCAATTACTATTCAAATATTTTATACAAAATGGATCAGCTCCAGCAGAACAGATTGAGAGAGACCCACCTCACACTATCCTATTGCCCAGGGGTTAGGGCATTCTTGCAATATGGGAGTGAGAGAGGAAAAGACATGAGATGTTGCTGATGGGTGTATGGACCAATTATACAATTTCTGACCCCAGATGGGGATAAGAAGGTTGTTTTTCTTGGGCTATTGTGTGTGTCACTTTTTTAAAAATTGGCAATTCATCTCTTTTGTGTGGGTGAGACTGATGTAAGAAGGCAAATCAAAAATTGGGTTGAATCCTGTGTTCCTTTGGTTGCCAATTTGGGGTCTGGAAGAAATTTTCTTGCTCTGGATGTTGGCTAGAATCTTGATGTGTTTTCACTTTCTTCTGGAGTTCTGAGCAGGGATCAGGTGGGCTAGTTACCACCAATTTCCTGCTGTTGGTGGGACAAATGGGGTTCATATTGTTTGTGGTAATGGCCAAAATGTGGTGGGTACTTTCCAAACCCAAAGGAAGACACAATCCATGCCCTAAGACACACACAGTCTAAAAGGACAAAGAGACAGGGAAGAAGGGTGGCGAAAGTAATGCTAACAGGCACATCTCATTGGTTACAAGTTTGTATGAAATGAAATACCTAGTACCGACAAGGTGCACTCTTCTCTCCTTTGCAAAAAACAATCCAAACTGCAAACCCCACTCTGGTCTCGGGGCCCCTGTGATTTGGACTTACATAGAGAGAAATATCTATTAGGAACAATTTGGTGTGCTGATGATATTTTATAGTATTACAATAATACTCACCTGGTAAGGAGATTGTGACCAGATTGGACACTGGATTTTTAAAATAGATTTTTTTTCTCCAGCATTGTAGAATGAAACCCATGACTCCTTAATTTTGGAAACTAGCTTTTTCAGTGGCAGGAGAATATCTAGTGGAACACAGCCCTAGTTTATTAGTAGTCAACTTTAAGGGAGTTGGATTGGGCTACTAGAGAAGATACAGAAGGGCATTCCTTCTGGGAGATATCTATCAGAAGTGTCCAATAAATATATTTTGTACAGATGCTCTGCGTTACACTCATCCATTTAATATAATCCTTTTCCCTTTAATTTTTAAGCATAAGCCCATTTGAGAGAGAAATTTCAGAATATAGTTGTCCATCAGGCACATCTTGGATGGGACCAGATGAAGTCAAATATTCCAGTCAAACCTTTAATGAAGGTAAGGAGAAGTCTGCTGAAAGGTGGCTAAGAATAAATTGTGCTTGTGTAATTTGAACTTGGTCTCCAAATATCTTTAGCTGCAACAAAGGTTTTCTTTAAAGTGGATTTTATTTTCCCTCTCCAGAGACATACCAGAAGAACTGAGTCCCCCCATTTAAAATGTGTGAGTTGGGAAGTTTGTGAATTATAGCACTTCTGAGGTTTATACGAGAGGAAAAGAGAGTCTATCAGAGAGATTAAGAAAGGGAGAAGCCAAGAAGTTCCTTTTTCTTGGCTAAATGGCTACTGTTTCTCTCCATTTAGGTCATCTAAAAAATATCAGACTGCAGACTGCAAACACAAATGACACTTATTTTCCTGAAGTCTAGTATACCTCAACTAGCACTGTAGGATCAACCTGTTGACTGAACTTTATTCAATCATAATCAAGGTTGAAAGATATAAGAACTGTTAGTGGGTATTTTTAATGGATCTATTTAACTATCTGTACCCCTGCTTTTCTTTTCTCTCTCCCTTGAAGCGGCTGCACTCCTAGCTGAGAATGGTAAGCAAGGAATCATGTACTTGTTCAAACGTGGGACTCATGAAGAGTTTGGATATACCTCTCTCATTACAGCTCTGGCATTTTATTTCCTTCTCTCTTGCTGGACTGCGGGTTCTGCTGTTGCTAGTGGCTTGGTTATACCCATGCTGTAAGTATTGCATATCTAAATTCATAGCTTATATATAGGAAAGGTCTATGTTGGTGAGGCAGTCATAGGGGTTGGAAAATGAAGGCTGTCAATAGGAATGCTATCATTGCTTTCACTGGGTCACCTTGCTGGAACAGGGTGATGCAGCAGGAGTTTAGTTGGGTAGAGGGGTAAAATTGCAGAAGGAAAATGAGGGAGAAAACATCCCCATGTAGCTATGGATAGGCCATAACCAAAACCCTAAACTTGGAAACCCCTGACATTTGGAGCAAGCTGGTTTCGTCTCTGTAACAGTAGTTTGGAATCATTGTGGATAGTTCTCTGAAAACATCCCACTGCAGTCAAAAAAGCTAGCAGAATGTTGGGAATCATTAGGAAAGGGATAGATAATTACGTAGAAAATATCATTTTGCCACTATATAAACCCATGGTGTGTACACATCTTGAATACTGAGTGCAGATCTGGTTGCCCCATCTCCAAAAAGATATATTGGATTTGGAAAAAGGTACAGAAAAGAGCAACAAAAATGATTAGAGATATGGAACAGCTTCCATATGAAGAGAGATGAAAAAGACTGGGACTTTTCATCTTGGAAAAGAGATGACTAAGAGGGGATATGATAGAGGTCTATAAAATCATGGCTGGTGTGGAGACAATAAATAAGGAAGTGTTAGTTACTCCTTCACATAATACAAGACCTAGGGATCACCAAATGAAATTAATTGGCAGCAGGTTTAAAACAAACAAAAGGAAGTATTTTTTCACACAACGCACAATCAATCCATGGAACTCTTTGTCAGAGGATGTTGTGAAGGCCAAGACTATAACAGGGTTCAAAAAATAATTTCATGGAGGATAGGTCCATCAATGGCTATTAGCCAGGATGGGCAGGGGTGGTGTCCCTAGCCTCTGTTTTCCAGAAGTTGGGAATGGTCAAGAGGGGATGGATCAGTTTGATCACTGTTCTGTTAATTCCCTCTGAAGCACCTGACATTGGCCACTGTCTGAAGACCGGATACTAGGCTAGATGGACCTTTCGTCTGATCCAATATGGCTGTTCTTGTGGCATATTAATTGGAAGTGACAGAGGAGGAGAAAGACCTGGGTGTACTGGATGCTCACAGGATGACTCTGAGCCACCAATGTGATGTGGCTGTGAAAAAGGCTAATGCAGTGCTAGGATGTATCAGGTGAGGTATTTCCAGTAGAGATAGGGAAGTGTTAATACCCTTATGCAAGGCACTGGTGGGATGTCATCTGCAATAGTGTGTGCAATTCTGGTTTTCCATATTTAAGAAAGATGAATTCAAACTGGAACATGTGCAAAGAAGGGCTACTAGGATGAGCCAAGGAATGGAAAACTGGCCTTATGAGAAGAGACTCAAAGAGCTTGGCTTGTTGAGCCTAATCAAAAGAAGGCTGAGGGGAGATGTGATTGCTCTCTATAAAAACATCAGTGCCATAAGTTAAGTGCCAATGTGGATACAAGAACAAATGATACAAACTGGCCATCAACAAGTTTAGGCTTGAAATTAGATGTAGATTTCTATCCATCAGAGGAGTGAAGTTCTGGAATAGCCTTCCCAGGGGAGCAGTGGGAGACAAAAAATGCTAGAGGCTCGTTCACCTGCACATCCACCAATGTGATATATGCCATCATGTGCCAGCAATGCCCCTCTGCCATGTACATTGGTCAAACTGGACAGTCTCTACGTAAAAGAATAAATGGACACAAATCAGATGTCAAGAATCATAACATTCATAAACCAGTCGGAGAACACTTCAATCTCTCTGGTCACGCAATCACAGACATGAAGGTCGCTATCTTAAAACAAAAAAACTTCAAATCCAGACTCCAGCGAGAAACTGCTGAATTGGAATTCATTTGCAAATTGGATACTATTAATTTAGGCTTAAATAGAGACTGGGAGTGGCTAAGTCATTATGCAAGGTAGCCTGTTTCTTCTTGTTTTTTCCTACCCCCCCCCCCCCCAGATGTTCTGGTTTAACTTGGATTTAAACTTGGAGAGTGGTCAGTTTAGATGAGCTATTACCAGCAGGAGAGTGAGTTTGTGTGTGTATGGGGGTGGGGGGGATGTGAGAAAACCTTGATCTATGCAGGAAATAGCCCGACTTGATTATGTAAAGAGTTGTCACTTTGGATGGGCTAGCACCAGCAGGAGAGTGAATTTGTGTGGGGGGTGGAGGGTGAGAAAACCTGGATTTGTGCTGGAAATGGCCCACCTGTTGATCACTTTAGATAAGCTATTACCAGCAGGACAGTGGGGTGGGAGGAGGTATTGTTTCATATTCTCTGTGTGTATATAAAGTCTGCTGCAGTTTCCACGGTAAACATCTGATGAAGTGAGCTGTAGTTCACGAAAGCTCATGCTCAAATAAATTGGTTAGTCTCTAAGGTGCCACAAGTACTCCTTTTCTTTTGGCTTCAAGACTGGGTTTGATAAGTTTTATGGAGGGGATGGTATGATGAGATTGTCTACAATGGCATGTAGCTGATCTGAAACTGCTAGTAGCAGATATTCCTAATGGCTGGAGATGGGACACTAGATAGGCAGGGCCAGTAATAAGCTGCCAAAATCTTAACAACCGGTTCCCTCCTCACCCCGCAAGGGGGTCGTGGCCCACCCCCGCCCCCCAGGACTCCTGCCCCATCCAACTCCCCGCGTTCCTTGACTCCCCCCGCCCCCGGGATCCCTGCCCCATCTACCCCTCCCCTGTCCCCTGACTGCCACCAGAACCGGGCGGGAGGGTCTCGTGGGCCACTGTAGTGGGTGCCCATCCCACCCCTAAGAGCCAGAGGGACCTGCTGGGGCAAGGTGGGGAGTCCCGGCGGTGCTTACCTGGGGCAGCTCCCAGGAAGCATCCGGCAGGTCTCTCTGGCTCCTAGGGGCGGGGTAGCGAAGCTGGGGCGAGCAGGGGGAGTGGCTGCTCCCCCCACTGATCACATCAAAAGTGGTTCCTTAGGCGCTGACTCCCTGGGTGCTCTGGGGCTGGAGCCCCCACGGGGAAAATTTGGCGGATGCAGAGCACCCACCGGCAGCTCCTCGCCCCGCGCCCAGCCCCAGCTCTCCTCCGCCTCCTCCCCTGAAAGCGCCGCCCTGCTCTGCTTCTCCGCCCCCTCCCCCAGCTTCCTGCGAATCAGCTGTTTGCGTGGGAAGCTGGGGAGGGCTGAGATGCAGGCAGCAGCTTCGGCTTCCACAGGGAGGTGGAGGTGAACTGGGGTGGGGAGCGGTTCCCCTGTGCAGCTGCCCTCCCTCCCCGGGTTACCTGCTGCGGTGCAGGCGGCCCTCCTCGCACCTCCCCACCCCAGCTCACCTCCGCTCCGCCTCCCTGGACCTGAGCGCGAAGCCGCCGCCTGCTTCTCAGCACTCCCACTCTTCCCGCATGAACAGCTGATTCGCAGGAAGCCGGGTGGGGGTGGTGCGGAGAAGCAGAGCGGGGCGGCGCAGCGCGTTCAGGGGAGGAGGCGGAGCGTAGGTGAGGTGAGCTGGGGCTAGGCGCGGGGCGAGGAGGTGCCAGTTTTGGTGGGTGGTTAAATTTAGAAGGCCTTTTAGAACCGGTTCTCCCTCGCAGGACAACTGGTTCTAAAAGGGCTTCTAAATTTAACAACTGGTTCTAGCGAACCGGTGCAAACTGGCTCCAGCTCACCGCTGGGCAGGGCTCTGAGTTACTACAGAGAATTCTTTCCCAGGTGTCTGGCTGGTGGATCTTGCCCACATGCTCAGGGTTCAACTGATCATCATATTTGGAGTTAGGAAGGAATTTTCCCCTGGGTCAGATTGTCCGAGACCCTGGGGTTTTTTCCCTTCCCCTGCAGTATGGGGCAAGGGTCACTTGCAGGTTTAAATTAGTGTAAATGACAGATTTTCTATAACTTGAAGTCTTTAAATCATGATTTGAGGACTTCACTAATTCAGCCCCAGGTTAGGGGTCTATTACAGGAATGAGTGGGTGAGGTTCTGTGGCCTGCAATGTGCAGGAGGTCAGACTAGATGATCGTGATTATATTATATAAAATAAAATGAAAAGCAGTTTCAAAATGAAAAATAAGCTTAGTTCAAAAAAATGTTGAAACAGGACATTTTGACATAGTCAGAATCCTTTTCCACCAATTTTATTCTGAAAAAAATTTCTGGGGAAATCCACAGGGTTTTACAAAGCATTGTGTTTTTGATGGAACTGTGTATTCTGACAGTTTATAGTGGAAATTTCTCCAACCAGCTCTATTTGTCACCATTAACCCAGAGGTGGCTACATGTCAGAATGCTTTATGTATATGGTTTGTAAAGCATTTTTTGGCTCCTTCAGGATGAAAAGTGTTATGTATACATAAAATATTCTTTTTTTATTATGAAATGATGAACAGATGCTATTGTTTACTGAAGCCCTCTCTATCCCATGCCCACTTCCTTGCCTTTTAAGTGTGTATCTGCTAAAGTTCTCTCCTGCTGATTATCAGATTATAGATGTTACATTTTTTTTGAAGTTGGGGTATTGAAAATTCAGGGTTGATTGTGACCGGTTGTGAAATCTGGAGGAACTGGAGCTGGGATAGTTACTCCCTATACAGCTGCTTCAAGGTTTCTGAAAGCTACAAGATGGCACTAGCATCTTTAATGCCTGGATGTACACGCACTGACTCTATGAAAATCCAATTTAAATATCATTTGTATCCTGTCACTTTAAGAGCTTGTTGCTGATCTAGCACCTCAGTGGGAAGGCAGTTGATTGACGTCTTCCTTAGCTTGGTGCCTTAAAGGCTGTGGTTCACAGCAGGGAAATTCAAAATTATTTCTTGCCAGTACACTTAAACCAGAACTGTGTTTAACACAATTCTAATAAAGAGGCAGACACTGTAATTTTTGTTCTTTACAGCCCCCCTTCCCTGACGCCTGTTTTTCTGAGTGCCAACTTAGGAGCACACAAAATTAACATTGAACTGCTAAGACAACGGCACAAAAATCAGTTGAAAAGGCACCAAAAAAATGATTATGGTTGCACTGCAGTGTGCTCTGAAATCCCCTAGGTGTCATGTTCCAACTCCTCTGTGCCTCGTTGTTTTGCAAAGGGAGATTGTGCTTCAATTCAAGTTCACCCAAAATAAATAGCTGTATTGCTTTAGGAAATATTAATTTTTTGAGGGGGAATAAAAGGACTTGGACATGACAATGCAAAAACATAGTTATAAGGTTGTGCCCCCAAACCATAAAATGCGCATATTTTCCTGTATAGTCTGATAGGTTCAAAAAGAATTGGGAATGTTTGCTTTGGCTTTCCACATGGCCTTCCATTTGGAAACAGTTATGAATGTGGGGCTTGTAGTGAACAGGTTTGTAAAATGCTTTCTTTTCCTTTTGTGGCAGACCCCACAGGCATCTGGCCACCTCTTCTTTCTTGGCTGCCTCTTTCTACGCCCCCCCACCCCTTCATATTGACACTTGACCCTCCTCGTCTGCCCGTTGTGGCAAATGGTAGATGTACTCTCCAAGGGAAACATCACCACAAGAAGGGCAAGACCTCTGTCCCCACATCCTCCTGTTTCTCAAGGTTGTATAATTGTCCTGAGTCCATTGCAAGAGGATGCTCAGGGGGCAAGACCACATTTTATTGAAATAGATTTTTGTCTCAGTAACTTTTTTGTTTGTGACTAGACGTAGATACTTGGAAAGCTGTATCTGACTTACATGGCTTCCCAGGTATTAAAAAGGGAGGATGGGGCTGTCCTGGTGTGAGATTAGATTTCAAATCCTTACTCAGGGCTTGTCTCCAGACACAAATGGTCTTCTCTTTTACTAGTATAATTAAAGTGCTACAACCCCTGCTATTGGATGCAGTTATGCTGACATTGCTTTCTCTCTTAGCGAAGGGGAATAAGTTATACTGGTATGAGGCACTATTATGCTGATATCTAAACTAGGGGTTGCTTTGACTTAACTATTTTGATAGAAAATCACACCCCTGCCTGAAATAATTAAATCAGTCCAAAACTGTGTATACACCAGCCCCTTATCAGTAAGGGCTCCCTCTTCTGGTGGATATGGGGAATGGAGTTGCTGGCATTTAGATGGAGCTGTACCCAATGCTCCATCTCTGGAGGGAGAGTCTGTTTGACACCAGGCCTTTGTAGGAAGGGTGATAAAAAGGAGAAAATGTGGGATGTCCTTGGAGCTCAGAAGATTTCCCTCATGCTCAGGAAAGAAGGGCAAGCATAGTTTTACATAAAGCAAACTTAAACGAAAAATGGGCTGGATAGGTCAGCGGCCTAGTAATAGAGTACAGAGCATTTAACCTTGGGGCACCAGTCTGAATCTGACTCTAGTCCATAACGAGAAATATTCATTTAATTTTTTTCTGTGTTCAGAATGAACAACTCCCAGACCTCAAGTTTAGAATTTGAGTCTCTTCCTCTCCCACCTTTTCACCCTCTTGCTGTATCCCTGCCAGCAGAGGGTGTGGCTGCATAAGCATGTGCTTGGGAGTGGTAGGGGAACCCTGGTAGTGAATTAAAATTGCTAACCATCTGATGGTTGTTCAGTAGACTGTGTGATATTGTCTGAGTCCATTTCCTAATGGACACATGTTTGTATCGCAGAAACCACAAATGGTACTATCACTTGATGCTAGTTCAGCAGCAAATCCAAAGATTGATGAGGAATGGAGATTTACCTCGCATCTTAGCCTCACAAGTGCCCAGATCAAGACTGAGGCACGTTGGTAGGGCGTTGATTGTAGTTAATCAAAGAACATTGCAAATGAACCTCTTGTCCTATACTTTGGGAATAGTTGAATCTGGTCTACCTTTCTTTTCATGTACACTACTTCCTATTGATGTATGAGCATCTAAATGTAGAGCTGGCCAAAACTCCGAATTTCTAGTTCATGTGAAATTTGGACATTTTGAAAATTTCCATGAAGTGGAGATCCTCAGCACTTTTCCTTCTGGAAAATTTCCAGCCAGCCCTGCCCAAGTGTGGAAGGGGCACCCAAATTGTATTCTTAGCATACCTTTTTTCCTCTTTAAAAATCGCTTTCCCTACAGATTATCAGCTTCTGTTCCTTTATTCCTTCTAGTACAGTGCTTTTTCAAAAGCTTAACTTTGTCTAAAGTGTATAGGATATTTGAATATTACACATGGCAAATCCTGGCACTTCCAGTTCAGCTTTGGTCAGGTATTGCAACCCAGCAGTCAAATCTTAGGTGATGGTAACTAGACAGAGTCTATCCATTGTCTCCTTACTCCCTATCATGCAATGGCATTCTTGCGAAATCTAGGTTATGTTGCCAATACTGTGTGAAGGCATAGATTTTAATAGTACATGTTATATGGCATCCTTCACAGCAATGTTGTAGGGCATTAGAACGTACAACAGAATGTATTGAGAAGTGTTTTCAACAGGCTTGTGGGTCCTTTGAGTGTTCACATGAGATTCTGGTAATACATCAAATGTTGGCATCAACAGGACATACTGTAGTGATGGACATCTTAGAAATGCCTAAACAGAGACAAGCTTATAGCACAAACAAAGCAAATGATCCATAATTCAGATCCAATTGAATGGCTGGGGATGTATAAGTACAGCAGACTGGTTATGGAAGATGGGCTACAGCTATTCAAAGCTGAAAATATAAAGTATAAGGAATTTAAAATCAATGTGAATTTTGACAGGAAGCCAGTAGAAAGATTTAAAAATAGGAGGCATCTGCTCAGACAACCAAATGCTTATTAAGATGCAATCTGCTGGATTTTGAATGAGCTGCATCCTACGGTAGATCTGATAAAAGCTGGAGTTCCTGAAAACAAGACAGACTTGCAATAATCTGGCTTTGAAAACACTAAAATTGCTGACCAGAAATTCTAAATCCTCCTTTACTGAGTGAAGCTCTGATTCTGGCAATACATTACAGACCGGGACATGAGGCAATATGATGAAAATACAATCTAATAGTCAATGGCAGGGACTTTGGTTGTTTATGCCATCTGCAAAGAGACTGTCTTGGGTAAAGGGAGGCAGCAGCATCATTGTAGGCAAATCAATTCTGCACTATATGAGCAGTGTTGACACAATGGACCCCAGTTCTCCTGTTTAACAGGTGAAAATTTAGCAAGTGAAAATGGCTAGTTTGTGCAATAAAATCATGGAACTTATTGCACCCAGATTAAGCTTGGACTGTAAACACCAGAGTGTACTTTCTAGCTTGATGAGATTCAAGAAAAATGCCACTATAGGTGTGCCTTGTATCAGGCTGTGAGTAGCTGGATTGTGTATTCTCCACTTCAGCCTCCTCCTCTGGGATACATAAGAGCCACAAATTAGATTGCCAGCAGCTGTGGTTTGTTTTTGAGCTCCCCAGTTTTATGTTGTGGCATTTCTGTGAATTTTCTCTGCTACTTTGTGTGTCACTAATTCTGTGCTCTTTCTGAAGGGTTTTGTTCCATGCCATTCGCTTCATCCATTACTGGGTTGATCTTGTTTCAAGAACTTGAAACGCTGAGTAGTCCATATAATGTTTTAAAACTCCTAAGTATTCTGTCCTCTGATGAGAAGGAGTGGTAAGCAAGCAACTTTGTTTTCCTGGGGAGTTCCTATCAGAGCTCAAATGGTTCCTCCACACTGTCAGTTGCACGAGCTGTTACACTATGTCTACTGTATTATGTTGTATACTGTGCTAATAATCACGGTATCTGCCTCTTTACTATGCTCTTTCACTTCCCCTCTTTGAGACTCTAATATATAGGCAGGATCTTTTTTGGCAGAGGGAGAAGAAAGTACACAGGTAGCAGAACTGTAGCCTAGAGGATCTATATTCTCAGTCTCATAGTTTTCTGCCTTGGTGTTCCCCCTTATTTTGTGGTTTTGTGAGAACTTTCTCACTTGTGAGGGAGGTGGGACCTATAATGCGGGCTGGGTGTTACTTGGGAGAGTGATGGGAGAGGGGGTCTTCCCCTCTCCCCCCAAGTTGAATGACTAGGAAGGAGTTGGGGGTGAGGAGTGTGAGGTCTGCATATGTGGGGGAGAGACTCGTTCATCTGCTCTTCCTTCCAAACTACCTGTTCCCTAGCTCCAGTGATTTGGTGTAAGGGAGGGGTAGTACTAATTAATCCTATTCTTCCCATACCCTCCTTTTTAATCAAGGTATCTCTTGACTTTAAAACATCCACTAATTCCCCACTCCAGGTCTCTCTCTTTGGAGCCATAGTTTTCTCTATTTTGCATTAGTGTTTGTTAAATATATTCTCAAGTGCCCCAAATATATTGGTCCAGAGTTCAGGTTGCCCATTGGTGCCTCATGCCCTTCCAGAATGTGGGGGGGGGGGGTGGCTGACCTTGAGCTTTTGAGGATCAGGTGGTAAGGAGTTGGAGTGATGGGGTATAGACCTCTGAAAAGCAGGAGATGTGGGCTTGGGGTGCCTTCCCTCCCCCACAGTGGGGCCTTAACGTTCCTTCCTAGAGCTGGCAATAGCCAGTGGGAATGGTTTAGTGAGGATGGTGCAAAGGTTAAGAAACTACCAAGGTGGGTGCGGATTCTCTGTCTCTTCAAGTCTTCAGATCCAGACTGGATGCTTTTCTGGAAGTCAAACAAAATTTATTAGGCTCAGTACAGGGGTAATTGGCAGTTATAGAGAAGGTCAGACTAGATGATCTGAATGGTCCCCTGTGGCCTTAAAACCTATACATCTTGTTTTCAGAACACTCTCCCAAAATGAGAAGTATTGGCCAGCTAGTGAGACAGGATGGGATTCCCTTCTGAGGTTGTCATTCCTTTAAAAAGCAATAGGGTTCATGGTTAACAGGTGTTGCCTGATTACAAACGCTTCCTTCAGGAGCTGTGTGTTCTGCTTTTGTTGCACCAGCAGTCCTTGCTGAGCAAGTGCCTAGGCTGAGAATTGACCCAAGGTCTCCTGGGTGGTGAGAGCAGCACAACAATTACACACTGTTTTAAAAGAAATGAGTTTTATGTTTGATAGACCTAAACAGGCTTGCAGTTAAATACAGCAAATAAAGTGACTGCAAAAATGGCATGGCAGAATTCCATGTTTATAGAGTCAAACTGGTTAGAGTGGGTTGAACATTTTATATCAAAACTCTTTTCTGACAGAAAATTGGTTTTTTTGACTAAACAAATTATTTTGCAAGAAGTGGTTGTCTCATTTTACTGTGACTGGGCTCTCCAGCCAGATGACATCTCCCATGATACACCATGGCTAGAGATTTCTGTGATATAGCACAGAGGAACAGTAAGGGAGAAGACTGGCCAGGGAGAGCAATCCACAGAAGAAGATGGAAGCACGGGAGGCTCTGAAATGATGATTTCCATGAGGGATTGCGACAGCATTTCCATATCAAAATTTTTGATTTTAGATTTTTTTTTTGACAAATTGAAAATTTTCTGCAGGGAAAACAGCTGATTTGTTGACCAGCTCTAACACTGGTACCATAAAAAATTGTATAGTTTAAATAGGTGGGGTTTTTCCCCCTCTTCTGGCCCTGAAAACTCAAGCTGTGAGCCAAAAGTCAAACTGGGCTCTTACTGGTTCATGCATAATCACCAGTAGAGAAACGTCTCTACAGCTAGAATAGAATATAGTTAAAGATTGTGTAGATATTGCAAGCCAGAAGAAAATCCAGGTTTGTGTTTTTGATAGTGGTACACGCTTGGCTACCTGAAATAAAATACAGTAAAATTTCTTTGTCAGTTAAATAAGTAGACATGATTCTGAATTAGAAATAGACCAAAATCAAAACTCAAGATTCAAAAATCCTTGTACTGTGGGAAAGTTCAGACCTGGAGCTGAATTTTGCCACTCAGATTCATCTCTGCTGTAAGTACGCATTAAAAACAGAACTGTAGTGTAAGAAGATATAATTATATAGTCACTTTTCTGACCATATCTTACAGTAGATTTAAAAGTTATTTATCAAATGATCTAATATATTCCATTGTATAATTATACATTTGGGACATGTAGTACAAATATAAATGAAAATTCATGAGAATTTACTGTGCAGAAGTTATTTTTAATTCATATCTTTGTTTTTAATGTATTTCAAATTACAAAAAGCAGTTGGATTCTGCTACAAATTAAATCCTTGCCAAATGTAATTTGTTTCCAAATTAAATCCATGTTGAAGCTACACGGTCATAAAAAGTATCTGAAACCATTAAGTTATATTTTATTTTTAATTTATGCAACTCTAGAATACTGACACAATTTTTCCAAATTTTGAGAAAATGAATGATTTCTGGGACAAAGTCTGGTACAACAAGTTTCTTTCAGCATGGAGTATTTATCATCATCAGAATGAAAAAGCCCTAGGATTTATAATACGCATACTGGCACACTCTACAGTATTGCAAATGGCCAGGGTTCAGTATGCTGAACTCTAGAGCTAGTCAAAATATTTTCAACTAAAAGTATTTTTATGAAAAACGGGGTTTGGTCAAAAATAGTTTTGTTTTTTTTATTATTAATTTTGTTTTTGTTTATTTTTTATTACAAAATTGTTTGTGTTTTCACGTGGTTTTTTTGACTACCAAAAAGAAAATGTTTTGTTTTCCTCAAACTCAAATATTTTTGACAAAAAGGAAAAGAAAAATTTTTCATTGAAATTTTTCCTGAGGGGATGGGGAATCACAATGTTGTGACTAGTTCTACTGAGTTTCCCTCTCTGGCCTTGCTGCTGCTCCTCCTCTGAGACAGGGGTAACTTAGCAGATGCACAGCAGTCCTCTTGTGAATGCAGAGTTGAGTTCTCTTGTGTTTGCTGTCCTGCTCAATGCTCTTTTGTACTTACACATGTAGCATTGTACAAATGATGTGCAGAATCAAGACCTGCTCTGGGTTCAGTTACATGGTCATGAAGATTCTATGCCTTGCCTACACTAGCGTTTCCAATGGCAGTAGTGTGACCATAAGAAATGTCCCCAAATGTGCCAATGGAGGCACAATCCGAGAAGTGGTCAATCCAGGTCAGAACATATCAGTGAAGAAACTTGCACTGCTGTGATCAGTGTTGCAACCATGGGAGCATCTTTCCTCCTTTCCTGTCTGTTAGTTACCTTCTACAAGCATTAATTTTTACTAATGCTTGGGAGGAAGAATGGCACTGGGCAGTGATTTGGGAGACTCTGGTTGAATTCCTGACTACCACATGGATTAACCCAAGATCACACAAATCTAGCCAGTGATGTAAAATGGAGAGAATAATACTTCCTTATCTCACAGGAGTGCTGTGAGGATAAACTCCACTAATGAGAGTGAGCCATTCAGATACTAGGGTGATAAGAAAAGGAGTACTTGTAGCACCTTAGAGACTAACCAATTTATTTGAGCATGAGCTTTCGTGAGCTACAGCTCACTTCATCAGATGAAGTGAGCTGTAGCTCACGAAAGCTCACGAAAAGCTCATGCTCAAATAAATTGGTTAGTCTCTAAGGTGCTACAAGTACTCCTTTTCTTTTTGCGAATACAGACTAACACGGCTGTTACTCTGAAACCTGTCATTATGTAGGGTGATAAGGACCATATAAGTAACTATGTAGATTTTTTTTTTAAAAGACATGGGTGCCCCTCCCATACATTGATATATATCAGCATCCCTTATGGAAAAACATAAGAGAACATTATATGTGAGCGTTAGAAGATGCTATGAACAAAAATGTCTTTTAAAACATTTATTTGGCGGTCAGGCTTGTTGAAAGAGCTGTATTGCTTTTCTGTCCTTCCAGCCCAGTTTTAACCTCAAAACAGCCTCCTCAAAAATGTTTTATATTAAAATAGCAGGCAGTACAATGTAAACAGCTTCTGATGCAGCTCTTTCTGCCAAACTTAACACTAAGCCCCAAAACAAAAGGGTAAGAGAAGAGTGCATTTACTTGTAAGGCTCATCTTTCCCTTCCTTCTCCTTGCCTAGGAATGCTGCACCCAATTCTGAGGGGGACGCAGACAATGAGAGAGAGAGGGCTGTAAAAGGCTTTCCTTACTGTCCTGATGGCAACACCGATTTGGCGCGCGCTGTGTGTGTGTGTGTGTGTGTGTGTGTGTAAACCACCACCACACCATACACCTCAAGACAATGAAATGCCTTAAAGGGAAATCAAACTGACTGGACAAGTGCATTTCAGCTGAAGAAACTTGCATCAGCAATCTTGAGAGAAAGCAGTAGGAAAGACACTCCTGCCATTAAGAAAGAACTGTTTTGGTATAAATAAATATTAGATGACCTGGAAAATAGGTCATGTAGAAATAATATGAGGCTGCTGGAACTACCTGAGGGCTCAGACACAGGCAGTGTAGAGGATTTTCTGCAGGATTTGTGAGTTAAACCTCTGGAGCATGAAGCATTTCCTGCACCACTAGTCATTGACAAAGCACATACTACAGGGACTTCACCCAGAGGCTGCTTTTTTGGCTAGCAAGAGCAGACATGCATCCACTCCTAAGACAAGATCAAATTCTGCTCTCAGCTATGCCCATATTAAATGTAGAGATACTTTTTTGACTTTAATGGATTACTCCAAATTTACAATGGTGTCACTCAAGGCCAAATTTGGCTCATAGTCAGGGTCCTTCAAGCAGCCAAATATTTTAGCAAAACCACCACCAAGGGTTCTGCATTGTTGTTTTTCCTACTAGTTTTGGTCGGAAAGCTTTTAAAAAAGCATAAGTCTTTTGAGAAGCAAGGGCAAGCTTAGTGAAAGAAATGTTGACAACACCATATTTTTCCTTCAAAGCTGAGAGTGGACTTTTCAAGGAAGCATCTTCTCTTTGCTGACTGAAAGGAAGTGCTTTAATTAACTGGAAACTCACCCAGCAAGTTCTTCTCAGGGATAGAATGTCTAGTGAACCAGCCAGTCTCACTAAAATACTTTAGGGCTCAATTAACATTTTATCCCAACATCTTAGATGCTTCACAAAAGTTGTGTTGACGGGGTCTGGTTTCCTGTCACTCAGTTGTCTGATTTTTAAACTATGGGAATTTAAACTATACTAAGCTGCTAAGACCTATTCTTTAAAAATATCTTGGCCTTCAGACTTTCGTGGTAGGACAAGTGTTTCATTCTGCCTTATCTTTGCTGTCATGAGGAACTACTATAGTTCATCTTATTTCAAAAAGCAGCACCAGAGCCTCATAGATTATGAAGTCTAGCATCTTTTGTAAAGAAAGGGTGACACATGCTAGTGTTTATGCCCCAAATTTATGCTCTAGAATTATTTGAGGGAAGTTCTAAAACCTGAATTATACAGGAGGTCAGCCTAGATGATCACAATGGTCCCTTCTGAATTTGGAATCTCTAAAAGGAATTAACTCCAGTTTTATTTAAATTATCCCAGCTTCAGAATTGCAATTATAGATCTTTATACATCAGGATAATCACAAAACCTCAAATATATTAGTTATATACAGAACTGGATTTTTGCCTCTTTTTCTACCCGAGAAGCTAGTCAAAGTTTAGGGGCCTGGGGATGTTCCAGCTGGGAGTAGAAATTGGTGATAGTCAAAGCTATTTCTTTGATACAGTATTTTTTTTTTTTTAAACCAAGAATGTACAAAGTCCTGTTTCTCTGAACTCAGAAAGAATCAAATAGCAGGAAACAGCTTCTTTTTCTCACAGCACCACAAACACTCGTCAGCCAACACCAGACCCAAAAGCACACTTGCTAGCTTTTTCCAGGATCACACTGTGCTCACGGGATGTTGCTTGGCTTTGTTCCTCCTCTGAGTCTCTCTGTTTACATCTGCTCCTCCTCCACAATACTCAGGAAAAAGCCCTCCCGCCACAGTCCAAAACTCCTAATCAACCCAAGGATTGGCAACATTTGGTGTGCGGCCTGCCAGGGTAAGCCCCCGGCAGGCTGGGCTGGTTTGTTTACCTGCTGCGTCTGCAGGTTCAGCCGATCGTGGCTCCCACTAGCCGTGGTTCGTTGCTCCAGGCCATTGGGGGCTCCAGGAAGATGCGGCCAGCACATCCCTCGGCTCGTGCCGCTTCCCGCAGCCCCCATTGGCCTGGAACGGTGAACTGTGGCTAGCAGGAGCTGCAATCAGCTGAACCTGCGGACGTGGAAGGTAAACAAACCAGCCCGGCCCACCAGGGGCTTTCCCTGAACAAGCGGTGGCCCTAGTTTGAGAACCACTGCTGTAATAGACCTTGTTTTAGGTGCGGCCTGTTAACTGTCTCACAATTACTGTACCTTAAGCGAAGGATACATTCACACAACAGTTTGAACAAGGTTTTAAGTCTGCCCATAACAAGGTTTAACCCAGTTCATGACAGGGGCATTTGAAAGTTTCTGGTTTCAGTACTGCTTAAATTGGGCAGAGATCCACTCCTGACTCCTTCCTATGAACAAGTAATCCCTGTGAACAATGGTTTTAAGATTTTAAGCTCAATTGCAAGGTAGGAGAGTTGAAGGGTATTTACCTGGTTAACATACAATGTCCAATCTGGGTTTGTTTAGTACAGGGGTTCCCAAACTTCATTGCACCACGACCCCCTTCTGACAACAAATATTACTTCACGATCCTGGGAGGGGGGAGCGAAGCCTGACCCTGCCCAAGCCGCACTGCCCCCAGGGGCGGGGCAAAGCCTGAGCCCCACTGCTTTAGGCAGGGGGGCCAAAGCTGAAGCTCCAGGGCTTCAGCCCCTAGTCAGGGGGCCTGCGACCTGAACTCTGCCACCCAGGGCTGAAGCTCTCGGGCTTTGGCTTCGGCCCTGGGGAGTGTGGCTTGGGCTTCACCCCTGGGCCCCAGAAAGTCTAAGCCAGCCCTGGTGACCCCATTCAAAGTTTGAGAACTGCTGGTTTAGTAACACTCAACAGCTATACTTTCAAAAGGATCCCTACTTTGGTGGCTTCAATAAAGATCTTAGTCTGTCTATATGCAGTAGACTTACTTGGCACAGAGCAGGCTTTTGAACACATTGAGATGCTGATTTAGATGGAGTTGAGAGCTGCTTTCAGGGCTGGGTGTGTATTGTGTCCGGGGGCAAGGTGCAAGACTAAAAAAGTTCATGGGTGTCTAGGTCTCTTTCCAGGGAATATTGGTAAAGAGATATCTATTATAACCTTTATTGTTTGCCCTCTCAGGAGAATCATTGGCACACCTATTAGAATGGATACATCTATAGGTCTTTATGGATTGAAATCAGAAATAAAATATTTCACGCTTTTGTGTAGCATCTTCCATCCAAAGACCTCACAGCACTTTTCTGAGGCTCTGGATGTTTCTCTTTTTCAGATGTTATTCTGCTTTAATCTATTTACAGTTCTCTTTCCCAAACTTGTTGTTATGTTTTACCTTTACTTGGGATTCCACGGCATTAGTCTTGAATGAGCAATTCACACCCCCCCCCCCCCAAAAAAAAAAAAAAAAGCTGAGCATTCTGCCTTTTTGGTGGCTTCAGACAAGTGCAAATATTTAGGCTCACGTGGAGAATCAGACTAGATCACCCTGAATTTTTTTTCTATCAAAGCAAATTAAAAGTTAGCATACAGAAGTGTATTTATAGTTCACAGAAGTTGGGTACATCAATGTCAATAAAATGAGTATTACCTAAAGTTCTTTCTATGCTCTAGAGCCTTCCTGTACATTAACTGTGGGAGACAATATTTCAGAAGAACAGAAGACACCTTTGTCAGTTGGTTCATCTTGGAATAAGATTGCTATAGTGAGGCTAGAGCCACTTTTCTTTTAGAGAAATGAGCTATGTCAGACCCCTGTTTTCAGATATTTGGGCTACATATTTGTGGGTCCTGGAGATTACTTGTCTCTAGGATGCTAGAGACTTCCCACTCCTCTCCACAGCCCAGAAATTACTGAGGACCTGCAAGCTCTGAATCGAATTGTGCAATTCTCATAGCATTTGTAATTTGGCATGAAGTCCTTATAGACTGTAAATCTACTCAGGGTGTGTTGTCTTTGTGGAGTTTGATGCACAATCCCCATATGTGAGATGCTTTAAGAAGTAATATTTTTCAGCAGTGCGAAGAGCTGGAAATCATAACTTTTCAGGACCAGTGTGACAATAGAGTCTTTCGAGCGGATTTATTATTCTTGCTTACTATATCTCAGCATTCCATTTCTACAGCTACCTCCATCAGAGATGGTTTATTAAGGAAGTGACTGACTTTACAGTTCTTAATTAATCTGTTTTTCATCAATTTATGCTTACTGAACCACTCAGAGTGAATTTTTTTTATCAGTGTTTAAGAATAAAATAATAAGCATATATGTCTGGATGGGAGAGACATACTCATTTACAGACTATCTGAAGATGAATGGTGACAGAAAAGAAATTCCTGTTAATGGACATGGTCTTAGACAGGATAGTTTTCTTTAAAGATGAACTGTCCTGAACTGTCTTTTCTCCAAATGTTGAAGACAATTACACAGACTAGGAGACCTGCTTAGCAGGGAAATACACAGAGGATGTTCCTACCCTGAGAAGGCCTTCCCCATGGTCAGATCCCAAATTAAAAACGGGGGAGTTTGACAATCCAACCAATAGTCAGAAGTGTTGTAGGTATATTATTATTTTGGAGAGAATAAAATTATGAAGGACCACCTGATCATATCCTATATATAGATCAACAAGTTTGTTTACTGGAAACTTTTGATTCAACTGTCTGTACCCCATGAGCTGGTACTGACACTGTCAAATACCTTTAGACTGGGGTGGCATAGGTACCACCATTACTGCTGTAAAACCCATATCCTAAATGGGGTGTGTGTGTGTGTATATATATATGTGTATGTATATGTATGTATGTATATGTATATATGGTCATATCATAGGCTTGTTGGCATTTCCTCATGGGAAATGAGATAAATGATATAAAGGTTTCTGTTGACTACAGAAAACGGAAACAGCTGCTGAAGCCATAAGTGTTTTCTTTGGCTGCATTCAGCTCATGGCAGCATAAGCTTAAAGTGGAACAGCTCTGCTTCCACTTGTCAGAAAAGAGATGCTTTCCTTGCATCTCCTTTTCTGTAAAATTTTGTAGAGTGAAGGTCTCTAAGGGCATGCCAAGTGCCAGTCTTTACATGGAAACCATGGGATTTAAAGACCTAGCAGGACTAGAATGCCCATTGCTTAATTCTCCCCTGAAGCGCTAAATTGTTTTATACTTGCGAGAGGCTGTTCAGTATCTTCCCAAATTCTAAATAGCCAAGCAGGGTGAATATTATATTTGTCAAGAATAATGATGAATTCTTACAAAGGAGTCCTGCCTACCATGGACAACGGTCTGTAGATCTGGGGAGAGAGGGGGTCCCTTCCTTGATTTCTGCTCAATGAGGAAGGCAGCTTGTACGTTTGAAAGAATAGTCATACGTATTGCAGTCACTTGCATCTTTCCTGTTCATGAATGTAATCGTGAACTATGCCCTTTCTGCATTTGTAATGATAAGTGTAAATAAGTTGTCTTGCCAAATGACTATTCACTAGAAGAAGGTGATTCATTCCCTGTGACTGGGTATTACTTTTTCATGAATGGAAATAAAAAAGTCTTTGGGGGAAGTGTTTTTTCTATATCAGCAGCCTTGAGTGGAATTAAGTTCTGTTGTGACTGTATTCACAAAGGTAAAACAAAACCCAGAAACATGTTAACCATAGTTTGATTGAAAACTGGGGGAGGTTTTTAACAGCCTGTTTTAAGTAAACTGCATCTTTTAAACTTTCCTGAGCATCTGCCCTCTCGCTTTGGTGTGTCATGCCTGGTGATGCTGTTAATAAAATACATAATTATGTGTTATGTAATAAAACAGAACGAACATGAATGTGTCTAATGGATTATAATGATGTGAAGGCCTGGGAAACTCAGGGCCATGAAGCCTGCTGAAAAGTGACATGGGTAACAAAAGGAGATATTGTTTTGAAACATTTTGCTAGTAAACTAATTGCATAGCAAAAGGAAGGTGAAACTTACTAGCTTGCTGATCTATGAAGTGCCAGCTCAGAGTGCTTCCATGCTCTATCAGCACTGCTGGCTTTGGGCAAAGGATTTTTTGGCATGGCCTGTTGCGCCAATGAGATCAAAAGGAAAAAAGTTTGGCTATATATTAAAAATATGTGCGCCCACTTTGAATATATATGTATATAAAACTAAACTACATCTTCGAGAACTACCCCTAAAATGCTGGATGAACATGTAAGTGTTTTTGTTTGTTCTAACCTTTCCTTTGCTTCCATGTCTTTATCTTGTTCCATCTCCCACTTGCTTTTCTGTCTCTCTCCACACTCCACATCTGTTTTGTTCCCCTCCATGTCTTCTTCCACACTGGGATTAGCCTGAAGATTCTTCTTTCACAGTCTGGGCAGGCCTGATCCTCCAGCCTGGGCCAAAGTTCCTTTTGGTGTTGGGCTAGGGCTGGGCTGAGTTGCTGCTGTTGTGCACGTTTAAGGCTCTATACTTTGAACCTCTCAGCAACAGGGAGCAGATGGCACTTCTCTGAGCTGAGGATGCTAATAAAGTATTGTTAGCAGTGCTGTATGTTAAATATTTAGATCACGTGAATCCACCAGAGGTTTTACAAGTCAAGTTCTTTGCTTCTTAAATCTTACTGCGAGACCCCAAAAGACCATTTTTGTATCATTACTTTGCATCATCACTTTGAATCATCAGCAGAACTTTGTCCTTCAGCTGTATGTTTTTGACTGGTTTTTGCTGATGCATTTCTATGCAGTTAGTGCTAAGAGTGACATTTTTACAGAATGGTTGCTTTTATTTTACTCATGACACTGTACACCTTGTGCTGGACACCTTTTGTGTGTTGTGATTCCTTCCCCGCATATTGCAATCAAATCAGAACTCTGTTTGTTCTAGCCTTGTATTCTGTGTGCCTTTGTGTGCATTTTTAATGAGATGCACTTCAAGCCTTTCACTGCTTGCTAGGGTGACCAGATATCTGATTTTTAAAGGGACAGTCCTGTATTTAAGCCCTCCTGCAGGTGTCCTGACTTTCTTAAAAATGGGCAAATTGTCCCATATTTTCTGTCTCCCTCCTCCCAAGTACTGGCGGGTCCTGATGCTGGCCAGATCCCTGCTCGCCAGTTGCCCGCCCACCAGCACTGAGTGGGGGAAGGAGGGGTGTCCAGTGGCTGATGATGGGGGTGGGTGTGCAAGGCTGGTGGTGGGGCAAAGATGCAGCGCGCAGGGCTGACCACTTCCCCCGTTGGTCTGTCAGTGCAAACCCTGCTGTGTGCTGGTTCTCGGCCAGTGGGGCCCCACCCCCTGTCCCATTTCCGGATGGGGCTGGCTGCACGCTGCAGTGGATGGTGTGTGTGGGCAGGTGCCAGGTGGCTGCCAGTTGTCTCCTCTGCTGCCCACCCATTGTTCCTTTATGTGCTCCCCCCCTCTCTGTCCTCTCCCTGCTTTGCCCCTTCACCCCGCCTAGTCCTGTTGCTCTCCATATCCCACCCAGAGGGGCACGTCCCACTCCCAGTGCTGTGCGGAGAATCAGCCCCTGGTCGGAGCGCTCAACTCACCAACAGCCTGGTGGGCAGGCTCCTTCCTTCCCCCATTGCCTATGGCTGGGCTGGCCCCCTGGGAAAGCCCAAGACCCTCTGGCCTGTGCACATGTGCCAAAGCCCCACACAGCACTGGCATGGGGAAGCTTCTCCGCCCATTAGCTAAGCTCTGGAGTGGTGGGGGGGAAAAGTGATTTCCAGCCTGTTCCTGCCCTGAACCTGCAGCCTCCACAGCAGCCCCTGGGGCAGGGGCTTAGCACCCTCTTCACCCACCCCCTCCCGCCTGGGTCCTGCCTCCAGGGAACACGGGGCTGCTCCGTCCCCTAGGTACCCTCCCTGCTGAGCCATCTGTCTGGCCAAGTTCGCAGAACCCCCTGCAGTGAGGTTCCCTGGGCCCTGGTGTACAATGCATCCTGAGGGCTTAACCCCTTCCTGCCCGCACTGTAGCCAGCGGTGACTGGGTTATGTAGGTGGCCAGCAGCAGCCTGGAAGTGTTAGCTGCCTTTCAACATTGTGCGGGCAGGAAGGGACAAGCTGCTTCCAGCCACATGGCAGGGGAGAGATGAGAAGAGATGAGCTGAGCTCTGCAAAGATATGGGCCTTCCCCACACTCCTCCTCCCCTGTGGCTGGAAGCAGCTCCCATCTCTTCCCTCCCGCACAGTTCTGAAAGGCTGCTGCTGGCCACATTTTGGTGTGAATCCTGGCAGAAATCTGGGGAGAGGGGGCATGTGACCCTGTGTGCTCCCCCGCCCATGTGCAGCACCAGGTACCAGTAGAGGCGGGTCAGTCCCGGGGGCCCAGCCAGGCATGGAGCGCGGAGAGCGCCGGGCAGGGAGGGTTGGGTAGGTTGGTCACCCCCCCGCCCCTGTGTGAGAGAGGTGTACGGGAGTGTGTGTGTGTGGGGTAGCTATGGGTGTGTGTGTGTGTCACCCTGCCCCATGTGAACCCTAAAGCCTTAAAGATAAGAAGGTAAATAAAAAGAATCCAACTACGTAGCATTTCTTTTTAACAGGAGCTCAGTCAACTTGATGGTAATTTGAATGTTTGTATTGCATAGTTCTGATTGCCATTGAACTCACTTGAATATGAGTAATTTTACCAGGTGTCCCGTATTCAGCTTATGGAAATATGGTCGCCTTACTGCTTGCTAACAGTATCATTTGGGAAGCTCAATCTTCTTTAGCTCTGCGAAGCCAAGACCATTTTTCGTGACAAACTTACTTTAAACTGGTTATTGGTTGTGCCAATAACCAAAAACAATTTGTTCTCTAATTGGTTTATATGTTAACTATTCAAATTCATGTGACTATCAGGTCTTTAAGGTAAGGATCAATGGTCTTACTTGGCATCTGGTTTGCTTAAAAAGAAAAAGTGCCTATATCATGTGACATTCTTTCACAGATCAAAGTTTCCTTGACATTTATGAATCTTATTTTATTTAGCAGTTTGCTCTCCCCTTCATATTCCCACTTTGAATGAATTGTTGTTTCCCAAGGCCTCTGATATTTTTGCCCTCCCCATTTTAGCTTCAGTACCACTTGCTTCCAGGAAAATTTCAAAGCACTGTAATCGCCTCCTTCAGTTCCCTTATCTAACGAAGATGCAGGGGAACTTCATTTGCTCTATTTTTGGCAGATATTTAGTTTACTTCTGCCCCCATGTAATAAAGATGTGACATGCAAGAGTTCGGGTTACTGACCTGTCTTTATTAATTGGCCCTAACCATCTGACATAGACCTGTCTTATCAAAATTAGTATCTTTGGTGCACAACAGTAGTTAGAATTCACTGACTCCAGTGGCTAATGTTACACACAATGGCTATTGTTTCTTACTCTGGATGGTGCATTACAAATATTGAATGCTCCATTATAGAGAAGGATCTGAACCAAACCCCGGGATCACAACACCCCAGAACTTTGGGAAATTTCAGATCTGCACCTGCACTTTGCAGCTATGGCCCATTATAGCAAATACCTTTTGCCTATTTCAGTGCATGTCTCATTTGCTGTTTGTTGAACAGTCTGCTGTCTGCAACTGAAAGAAAGGAGGAAGCACATAGGTTGAAATAGAACTGAAGAAGGGATTAAAAACTAGTGAACATAGAAACTTTAATATTAATTATAAAGCAGGACTGTTAAGATCTAGGCAATTTAATGAATGAGATCTCAACATATTCTGAAGAAGATTATAAATGATGGAATCTCATGTTGATGTTGACATGAGGATTCAACAAACACTGAAGAAGAACATGTATATGTGAGTTCAGACCAATGCAAGAACCACAAACATGCTTACATGCGGGACAGACAAGATTGTCCATGACCATTAGAGGCTAAAATTTTGTAAAGATTGTAAATGTGTAACTGAAAAACTTAGCAAAATTCTTCATCTGTCCTTCATGAGAAGTCCTTTAGAATTTAGTAGAAATAATGATCTTTCTATAGAATTATATACCAATGTAGAGAATTCTATAATGTAATGCTCTATTAAATTCTATATGTTGACTTAAGAATTCTGTAGGAACAATACCATTCTTTATTGCTTTTTAAAGTAGTTTCTATAGAATCCTATTGGTTTTATGCCTATTGATTCTATAAAAGCTTTTCCATAAGGGAGAATGGCAAGATGCTTTTTAAATAGCCTTAAAAGGAATCCACAACTGAGTCTCCTTCCAAATGAGTGAGTTGTGGCACATATGATGAAGCAATTTTAAAAATCCCACAGTTGATGTTTTTCTTTTAAATGACATTTCACTGGTGTTTTTAAAATAAAGCAGTTGGATTCTAGGCTTATGAAGACATTCAAAGAATGCTGCAAAGTTATTAGATGTCATATTAACTATGTCCAAACAGAAAGGACAGTCACATGACCCTGCCGTACAAGGTCTCACATACCACACGAAACCCTTTAAATCACCCTTGATGTTATGATTTGGAACACAGAAATGAGGGCAGGATAGGGGTGAGAGTGTAATCATTGGGCAAATGTGCTACGGCTACCAGTTTATCAGGCAGGCTTACTGACATTCTTTGAACATAGGTTTTTTGGGGGTCCTTATTATTCTCTAGCTGTTGCAGTTTAACAGATATTATGCTATAATTCACTTTATCTAAAATGGAGTAAGGTCTTTGTGTGTGTGTCTGTCTGTCTTGCAGCACACTGGGAAGGAAGTTTGAATGGAAAAGAAACAAAAAACGTATCTTTAGAATGTAAGTGTAGGGGAAATAATGGTCAGTTGGAGAATACGGAGACTGGATAAAAATGTTTTAAAAAGAAAATTTGTGATGGAGTGATGCTGCACAATTATGTTAGCCAGCATAAATATTTGTTAATGGCTCAGTTGTCAGTTGTGCATAAATTGTGTTGGTTTCATCCATGTCACTTTTTTTATGACGCTGCACTGCTGTCCTGTAACCAAGAATGTAGTCTTGTATAGTGAAATGTAGTTAGTGTTTAGAAAGAAAGGAAGAGTGATTATCTTCAGTTTATTCCTACTAGATTTTTAGACCATTTTATGATAACACACTGTACACACATACATTGCACATCTACAGTCTGGTCTGCAATTGTTAATCCTGGGGTTGTGGAGAATGAGGGGCAGGGTGCTGTTTTGCTAGGAAAGAACAGCCCGAGAAGCATGCCTAATCATGGGGAATCCAATTCAATATTTGTAGCAGTAATAGTGTCACACTGCTAATGTTCTTCCTCCTCAGGTTTTGTGTGTCTTGAACCTGGGCTTTTACTTGGGGGCTTCTTGTTTCCTTCTCCAGCATCCTCTAGAATGATGTTCACCCAAGGCAGCCTGTACAAGAAGCTTGCTCTGTCAGGAAGGAGAATTGTGGGGAAACTGTTTGTCTGACTAATCTATCGTGAACCCAGCAAGAAAGGAAAATTAATAATTTGATTTGTTTGTTTTTCTTTGAAAGTATTTGTCACAGTGGCAAGGCATTACAAATCTGGTTGCTCCATCTCTCCTTACTCTGGCCCAGTGAGAGAGATTTTCACGAGCTACTTGAAATCTAGGAGTCAAATGTATTTTAAATATAAGGGCAGTTGTTACAGGATGAGGAGTTCACTTCTACTTTCAGCAGGGAAAGAGAGCGGTGCCCCTCCCTCCCTCCTTTTACCTTAACCCCTGTATTATGTCAAGGAGTTGTGGTCTTGTTCCAATTCCCATTGGATATGCATCACAGCCATTGCTACCACTGTTCTCTCCAAATATGTTAATAAAGTAACGGAAAGTTCCTCATTCTCCTTTTCAGGTAGAGATCACAAACGATGTACAGTCCTTGCTACTTGTGATACTGGCTGTCATGTGGCCAAGATGATCGGCGACTGGTGTAACATGTCCCTATATAGCTCTTTACTGAAGTTGAAAGGCATTCCCTACTTAGACTCTGAACCTCTTGCTAGCCACAGGAAAAAACGGTGAGTTTACTAATTTTTCTGGTGTTAAAAGATCATGGGCCTAATTCTGCCCTCAGATACAAGGGTGATCTTTGTTAATTTAGAACCTGATGCTCTGGAATATTGAATAAAGGACCAAAGACAGGGCATGTGCCACGCAAATACTATGGACAATGCCATGCAAATTAAATTACTGTGTTCAAGACTCAGATATGACTGTGATATGTGCTCTAGCAATGCCTAAGATAGCTAGGTAGGCAGTATTTAAAAGAAAGGTCTGATGGGTCTAATAGAGATTCTCTGAGACTTGTGAGGGACTTATGATAATTTTTATGGTTTGGTTATTGGCTAATGTGATTCTTGGCCTGGAGCATAGGAATTGCTATGCCACATCCAACTAGTATTTGTCTAGTGCATTAGTCTGCCTCTAACAGCAGCCACTGCCAAAAGCTTCATCACTGTAGTGGACTCTCATGTAATATCTGACCCATATGGGGAAGTTATTTCCTACAGGGTGGCTGGTTTTGCAAAGCATGAAGTTTTATGGGTCTTATATTTTTATGTTGTCTAAAGTAACTGTGTATTTTCTCATTATCCATATAAATTTCAGTTTAATTAGAAGTCTCCTTGCTCTTGTACTATAAGAGAAGGTAAAATGGAGTGTCTAATTTACATTCTCTGTACCATTCATTATTTTTCTCTTCTGTAAACTAAACAGCCCTAATCCTTGTTCCACATAATATTTGCTAACCAGGAGTAAAGTAGAGCAATCTTGAGGAAACTATGAGGGGAAAAAGTGAAACTCTTTATTTATTTATCGATCTGGGTTCTGACTGACTGAGATTATGTCTACGCTTTGAGCTGGAGGTGTAATTCCCAGATCAAGGAGGCATACCTATGCTAACCATGACTGAGTTAGCGCTCTAAAAATAAAAGTGTTTCTGCAGCAGTGCTAACAGTGGGAGGGGTTAGATGCTCCAAGTACTTGCCTAGTGTCTCAGACAGGATTGGACCTGGGATGGCTAGTATCTCCTGACACAATGGCTACACTTCTGTTCTTAGTGCATGAGCTTGATGAGAGATAATGAAGGTATGTCTACTGGAACTGGAAATTATACCTCCAGCTCAAAGTGTAGACACCCAAAGTTTCTTTCTGTTTAACAGACTCATTTAAATAATAGTTAGCCAGGTCCAATAGCTCTTCATAGATGACTACTGCTGTATTACCTATTTCCTCCAATATTATGGTCCATTGGACAGTTTTGATTCCTCAAAGGAACCTTTGGAAGAATCAGAACTATCAGGGATTCTTACTGTCCATGCTTTGTCACTTTTGGGTACCATTACATTTGATAAAAAGTCTCTATCAGGCACAGGGGATACTAACTGCATTTGATGCAAGAGAGAGCTAGCAATGTGGTAGGAGGAAATAAAAACAATCTGCAAAATTATCTATGTCCTATTTATGTAACATGGCAGATAAAATAGAGCAGAAAGGGAGATAAAGTCTCCCTTGGTAGTCCAGTCAAATGACATGGCCATGGAAAGAATTACAGCTAATTTCCCTGGTTCAGAGTGAGGTCTCATGCATTTGAAGGCACAGACAGAAAAATATATCCTCTCAGTCATTTACCTCCCACTCTGTTCCCTTTCCTCCCTTTCAGTCTCCTCCCAGGGCCATTTTTTTCAAAGAGCTTTTTGAAACAGCTCAGTTGCTCTGCATATTAATGTTCTTTTAAATAAGACACAAAAGATAGCAAGGTCAGCAATACAGAAACTAGCAATGAATTTACCCTTGAAAACAACTGATAATTTGCATAGCCAAGTTATCTACACACTCACAAACACAAACACACACACACCCACACACAATTAAGACATATCTGGAATTGCTTTCTCAAAAGCCATAATAAATTCCACTTGGCTCCTTCAAATAAAACTGGAAAGAACTTGGACTATCTATGTGTCGATCTGGTCACCCCATCTCCAAAAAGATATATTAGAAATGGAAAAGTTACAGAGAAGGGCAACAAAAATGGAACAGCTTCCGTATGAGGAGAGATTAAAAAGCCTTTTCAGCCTGGAAAAGAGACAACTAAGAGGGGATATGATAGAGGTCTATAACATCTTGACTGGTGTGGAGAAAGTGAATAAAGAAGTGTTATTTACCCCTTCACATAACACAAAAATTAGGGTTCACCCAATGAAACTAATAGTCAGCAGGTTTAAAACAAACAAAAGGAAGTACTTCTTCACACAATGCACAGTCAACCTGTGGAACTCATTGTCAGGGGATGTTGTGAAGACCAAAATATAACAGGATTCAAAAAAGAATTAGATAAGTTCATAGAGGACAGGTCCATCAATGGCTATTAGCCAGAATGGCCAAGGATTCAACACCCTGCTGAGTGTCTCTAGCCTCTGTTTGCTAGATGCTGGAAGTGGACGACAGGGGATGGATCGCTTGATGATTGCCAGCATTGGCCACTGTGGGAAGACAGAATACTGGGCTAGATGGACCATTGATCAGACCCAGTATGGCCTTTCTTAAATTATAATAACTTATTATTTGGTAATGAGGTGGAAATGAGGGAAAGAGAGAGGTCCTACATTTTTGGTCTTCAGCACCCATAGCTAAAGAGGCCCAGCTTGGGTCTCCCATTTCCCAGTACATCATAGATGTTAGAGATGGAAAAGAACTTTTCCATTAGCTCATCTAGTCCTTTAGGAACATAAGAATGGCCATACTTGGTCAGACCAAAGGTCTATCTAGCCAAGGATCCTGTCTTCAAACAGTGGCTGGTGCCAGATGCTTCAGAGGGAGTGAACAGAACAGTGCAATGTATCAAGTGATCCATCCCCTGTCATCCAATCCCAGCTGCCTTCCAAGGCCGGATATAATCAATCCCCAGACAGAAGATGTGTCAGATATTAAACTGAGACCAGCAAACTGTACATCAAAAAACAGGTGAACAATTAGGCCCAACTCTTTTGTTGCCTTTCTTGCTATGAAGCAGAGAAACTCACTTTGTTCTGCATTTCTGAACCTCATTGATCTTACAGTCTGTTACATTCTGTGCTTTGGATGATAAGGCTCCCAATACAGCTGTATCTAATTCATAGCTGCGACAGAGCACCACTACAGAGCACCAGCTATACTGCACACCGCTATAAACACCCTCCTTATAAAACCTAGTTCACTGGAACACTCAAAGCTGCTAGCTGCCAGGGAATGCTCTTTAATGAGGGTAAAGAGTACTTGAACACATCTACAACCTGGCAACTCTTCCTGCTTTTTATAAGCTACTATACACTTCAGAGAGAAAGTATCTTAGAGGCTACTTTTTAATGGAACAAGTTTATTTAAGAGCTGAGTCGATCTGGTGCCAGTAGTTCTGTTTTGTTCTAGCTTAATATTAGCCTTGTCAAGGTTCTTATAGTCTCCTGGGTGTTTCTGTATTACATACCATATAAAGATATATTTGGGAGCCAAGAATTCTGGCTGCAGAGTATGTTGTAGTGGGCTCATTATATGTCCCCCCCTTTTTTTTTAAAAAAAAAAGTATATCAGAAGTGGTTTCATATTAAAGATCCATGGAATAAGGATGAGATTTTCCTTCTCTGTCTACTTTTCCCTGAGCTCATGCTGCAGACTTCAGATCCAGATATCAAACTAACCAGAGTTTGAGGATTGTTTTGGATCCAAGGTCTTGGTTTGGCTCATTATGAAGATAGGGGCAATTAGTGAATTTCAGATGTGGTTTCGGATTTTGAAAATCCCTAGGCTTTGGGGGTGATCAGCCTTGGGGTTTTGGTAACAACCAAACTAAAAGATTCCATACTCATTTTGCTGATGCAAGTCTTAATTCAAATAGAGCTTTCCAAGACATACACAGCACATCTTGTTAAACCTCTGTTCAAAGCAGATGCATTTCATGCATAATCAGCGCTTACATCCTGATGAGCATTATAACAAAACAAAAGAGAAATGGAGAGAGAAATATTTGCACATCAGAGGGCACTGGCCCATCTGTTATGGAGAATTCGGGGCAAATCCTGGTCCCTGCATTGGCAGCACAAGGGAGGAGAGAGTTTCCCTAACGGAACAGCTGAGGGTTCCCTAGTGTGGGGTGCCATTCAACTGGCACATGAGACAAGCTGGAAGATGAGTGAGTGTGTTCTAAGTTAATCTGGGGCCCCAAATGGCCTCAGTTTTAGAGGAGTGTAAAGGTGGCATAAAGCCATCTTTGTTCTCTTCCCCTTTCAGCTCTGCTGCTCAGCATAGCTGAGAATTTTAGTAACATTCATTACCTGGGAAGCCAAATACAGTATCTACAGCCTAATAGTAAAGATACTTATTAAAGTACAACCAGTCTCCATTTATAAGTTCTGTTAGTTGAGAGAGGAGTTTTGGTCAGCCCACTTACCTGTGAACAAGCCTCCAGGTGGTTATTTATGGTTCTGAACTCTCAAGAACCATTCATAAAAATATCAGGATTTTGTAGATTTGTAACCGAGTGAGAAATGTTGTTTTATGTGAACATGAATGAGATGCTGAAATTATTGCCAGAGGTAGTCTTACTACTGTGTGTTCACCTGAATGCCCAATTTTTTTTTTGAGTTTTTCTAACTGTCAGGTAACCATAGCCAGGGCTATTTTGCATTTTTCTTTGTATGAGATCTGATCTGATATATCTGTCTATCCTTCTATATATGCTGTCCTTCTCTCTCCACGTTACAATATATATTATCTTATTATGTTGATTGTTCTAGATTTCTAGCAAGGCTGATTTCTAATAGACAGACTTTTTCTATTATGGCACAAATAAATAAAGTGTGTGTGTACACATACAGTTTCTTTATTCTTGCCATAATAGAAAAAGTCTGTCTTTCTAAAAATCAGTCTTGCTCAAGATATGGAATGGTGGTCATAACGATTATATATTAATGCAAGGTGGATAATCTCTCTCGCTCTCTCTCTCTCTCGCGCTCTCTCTCTCTCTTTCTCTGATAGATTCAAGTAATTTTAAAATATGAAGTTTGTTCCTAGATAATTTGAATGGATTTCTTAATATATTAATATTATATCATTCATAAATCAAGTTGTTCTCTGATCCATTTACAAGATGGTTTCAAGTTGTCATGTGAATGGAACTTTAAAGATGTCAAATCTGGCTTAAGTATGTGACGTGTCTGTACAAAGTACAGTGATTCGTACTTCAACCTCCAGCATGAATGGTGTTCTCCAGGTTACTTGCTCCTGTTGACATGGAGTGGACACACATGGAACTAGTCAGTGCACTGCAAGTGAAGCCCTGGACGTGTAAGACCATCACAGAGCTGTGGCTAGTCAGTCTTAGTTTGTAGGCTGAGTGCCACTTGTGCCTCTACAAATTTGGATGCTTAATGCTGGGTGGTTCCATGACCAGTTAGTATGCCAAAGTTCTAACATGCCCAAAGCTTAAACCAGAAAGCACCTGTTTGTGCCATACATAATAAATGGGTCAGGGGACAACTATATTGCAACCGGGTCCCTTGATTTGTTTTAATGATGGTGTAAATGGGGACTTAAAGGATAGGCTCTGAGGTGAGAAAGGATACCCCTTCTTGAACCTAGATCCTGTATGGTGAGACCTGGTTTTGGTGAGCCAGGTATGTTTGAGAGAGGATATTACATCAGACCACATGCCAAGAGCATTTCTTTCCTTCCCATAAATCTTTGATGTTTCTGATATCAGTTTCTCCTTATCAGATTTACATCTTTGAACCTACCTGTCCTATTTCTTCTTGACATTTTTGCTTTGTACCTTGTCCTTTGGATCTTACCATGGGATTCATTGGCTGTGTAATTTGTCTGATTATGGTGCCATTCTGGTTTGTAAAATGCATATTTTTAGGTCCTCCTGTCTGGACAGGATCATGTCAGCTGGTCTTTTATCAAGACAGAATTTTCATGGGTGATAATTTACACAATTAAGACTAACCCAAAGGCTTAGATACACAGAGTCAAATTCTGGTCTCTGTTATACTGCTGTAAATACAGAGAAGCGTTAATTAAGATTGGAATTTGGCTCTGTGTATGTAAGCATAAATCATCAAATTCTGTCTTGGTAAAAATACATGGGGACTTGATCCAGTCTGGAGTGGAGGTCTTAAGACAAGCAATTTACCAACCAGAAGGGCAGTATGATGAAGTTTTATTTAATAGAGTCACTCTGGATTTATACTGGTGTGAGCACAGAATTTGGCCCACAATATGCACCTTACTGTGCATCTGACCTTGTAGAATCATTGTCTTTCATTTAGGGTCTGATCTTGCACTATTGAAGTCAAGGGTGTTTCAACATTGACTTGAGAGCCAGTAGAATCAGACATTTACACTGGTATAGATCAGAAGTAACATAATTTAAACCAGTGGTACTACAACAATGTAAAACTGGTGTTAGTGAGAACAGAATCTACCTCGCTAGCAACTTTAGACATCTCACCAAGGCAGCTTTTTAGATCCTGCAGAACTCTTTCCAAAAACATCTTAGTTACCAGTATAACTCATTTTCTGTTGAGGGAGGAGAATGTCAAATCCATACTGTCTCTTGATATGTTTTCTATTTCTGAGGAGTCCCACAAAACCAAAAGGAGAGACTTCTACACACTTTCCACAGAAAGAAATGCACTACAGCAGCACATGAAATGAATAAGTTTTATTTCAGCAGTAGTGCATGAGCCATTCCAGCTTCCTATAGGCCATTATCTAAAAGATGCATTGAGTCACTTCCAGCTGGGGGAAGCTTGATACAGTTTCTCCTGGCTCAGCTAGAGGGAGACTCCTTTTTGGCTCACCTGGTGCAACTTGCTGCCTGTGGATCAGGAGGGTCGCAGTTCAGCTTTCAGATGTGGTAATGTACAGGTGGAACACACAGCAAGTTCAGCAACCGGATGGGATATTCCACTAATTGGTTAAGCCTGTTCTAATGTCTGGCCTCCAGTTGGCAGACACAACAAATTACTGACATTTTCCACTTAACAACCAAACCCACCAGAAAGCCAGCTATGCTTTCACAGCAGCCAGTCAGACAAGCCCATTTTTTTGAAGATGTCATTACAAGTGATTTGAATTCAAACAGTTGTTCAGCAGAATAACTAGTTTGAACCAAAGCCCATTGAAGTCATTTAGGAGTCTTTATATTAACTTCAAGGGGCTTTGGATCAGGCCCATGAGTGAGTGTATAGGGGAAAACGTATGTCTATGTTATGGTATCAGAATAAATATATTCATTGTAAATGTTTTAATGCTGTTGAGGTACAATGATATGTTTATTATCCTTCTTGGAAACCTTTCCAAATTCACTGCAAGCTGAAATTATTATTGTTATTTTTTGCTGATATTCAAATCTATAATTTCTTCTCTATTATAGCCCTTCCCACTTTTTGCCTCATCCTCAATAATAATAATTAATTAGCAATTGTGGTTGTCACAGCAGAAATTATCCTTTATTTACAATAAAAGTGGAAGCATACAGTACTTTAATTAATATTCAGTTGTTTGTCAGTGCACGTCATGAGAAGTCAAATATCCTTTTCAAAATAATATAAATTATTTAAAAACATTTTTATAGTATTTGACAAATAGTCATTGGAGGAACCCAGACTTCAGTACACTGGAAATATGTAGAATCAGATTAGGAAAAATACATGGAGGAGAATTGCTCAGCTGTAGAATGGCCAAGGTGATACAATCATGATTTTTGGGGGTGGGGGGTGCAGAAAGGAGGGGGAGGAGGAGGAGGAGGAAAGAACCAAATCCTGAAAGTCAATTTTTTTGTCATGGCCATGACAAACATACATTATAGATGGGCCAATAATTATAGATGGGTCAAAGCTATGAATTTCTGATCTGGAACCAAAAACCTATAAAATAGGGGTGGTGCTTATAGATCTACGTTTTTGGTTAAGGGAATATCTCTAACAATGACGATGAGTTTTGGCGATTTGTATAGTATCTTCTTTTTTTTGAAAATATCTGTACTTGTACAAATAGTAAATGTAACCTGGCAATATCTTTGCGAAGTAGGATTTAGTATCATCCTCATTTTACACACTGGAACACTGAGGCTTGAGGGGGTGAAACAACTTTCCTAAGGTCATACAGGATGTTTGTAGTACAGCTGGGAAAAGAGTCCATGGGTGAAATCCTAGCCTCATTGAAGTCAATGGCAAAACTCCCACTGAATTTACTGTGGCCAGGATTTCACCCCCATCTCCTGTCTGCCACTGCTGTGCTTTAGCCACAAGACTAGCCTTTTCCGACATTAACGGCCTGATCCAAAGACAGGCTAAGTGCCCTCAAATCCATGAGTTTATATTCCCTCATCTTGATGACTGCAATCTCCACTTTTATGGTCTCCCTAAGTCCCAGACCTCCAAACTTCAGTTTGTTTGAAAGGCCATCTGATAAACTCTACCTGAACATTAAAACACTTGTTGTCATTCTGCCCTGTCCAAATACTGTGTTAATCAGGGTTTCGAATTTTAGTCTGTGCTATCGTGCATCAGCCAGAATGGAAATGTTAAGGTGGCTGGTACAGTATATGATGGCGGAGGCCTTGCATGAAGCTTTCATAAAAATGGACCCCCAGGAGCCCTCCTCCCTCTCTCCAATTTTGAAATAGCTTTATTGGCACAGACTGCAAGAAACTCATCAGATTATTGCATCTGAACAGCAAGAGCCAATTTAGTATTTTTCAAATTTCCCATGGAAGGTGCTCTGAAATGATCCATCCAAAAAATGTTTATTTCCCTGTTCGGATTATGGGCTATTTATTTTAGCACACAGTATTACAGGTTTCTCTCTTTATGCCTTTGGAATTTTGTTTGGAACATTTGTTTGAATTTAAATAACTTGCATTTTGGGAAATAACTTTCTCGGACTCTAATTGGTTATACTGCCAGAACAGCTGGATTGTGGACAGGCCTAGCTTTTTAAGTGAACATTTTTGCAGACTCTTGTAATGGTCTGGAGAATGTAGGGATAGCTGAATTATTACCATACAACTCCTGTGAAATAACCCCGCAGCACCAAATCTCAGTGCTTGCGTCAGCTGACTCAGGCTTGCGGGGCTTGGGCTGCAGGGCTGTAAAACTGCAGTATAGACATTTGGGCTTGGGCTGGAGCCTGGGCTCTGAGACCCTTCAAGGTGGGAGAGTCTCAGAACCTGGGGTCCAGCCTGAGCCTGAATGTCTACGCTGCAATTTTATAGCCCCACAGCCTGAGATCCATGGGCCTGAGTAGGCTGACCCAAGCCAGCTGTGTCTGTACTAGGGGTCTTTTATCACAGTGTAGACATACCCTATCTCTACCAGTGTTAACCCATTTAAGTCAGCGGCTACATATATACAAACATAATTATCTCTCTCTTTCTTTGTTTTCTCACTCATATGCATTTTATATTTCCATCTGTCCACGTATCCTCTGCATGCATCAGTCCTGCCCTTCCCTCCTGGATATGTCAGTGTGGATAAGAATTACAGCTAGTCAAAAATTTCCAAGAAAACTGCTGTTCTATGAAAAAATTGGATCATCGTCTAAACAATATTTCATGAAAAGTGTCTGCTTTCTGTGAAAAAAATTCAATTTTTCATTACAAAAAATGGCATGTCCAAAACCCAAAATGTTTCTGGCCATAAACTAAAGGGTTTCAATTCTGAAATGCTGCTAGTAGCTCTTGGGAGCTGTAGTTCATGTGTCTCGCGGTCCCATTCTCCTCTGTGAGATAGGTTCCCATCAGTAAGGGTATGTCCATGTATCCTCCCCACCCACCCCGGCCTTCAGTTCAGCACACAGTGGTGTGTATTGTTTTGCCTCCCTGTTTAGGGCCTGACATTTGGAAGTGCTAAGTGTGAAGTCAGTGGACATTATGGGTGCTTGGAGCACCTCAAGATCAGGTCCTTAGACTGTAAGTTCCACAGGGTGTATCAATGTCTCCTGCTTTTAATGAACGTAGCTACTTATGCTGTAAATATTCCCTGAATAATAAACTATAATAGGCTAAATACTTCACTGGTGCAATCCAATTGGAATGAATGGATTTGAAGTTCATTTTTGTAGCAGGTTTGTATCAAGTACTTTTTCCTGTTTTGAATTTTATGCCAGTAAGAGCGACGAGCTCCAGCCCTGGAATTTGGATTCCCTAGACTGTGCAATCAAAACTGGGGAATGTGCAGATTGAGGTCAGAACCTAATGGCTTGAGTTCATCTCTTGCTGGCATGCTTTATTATGATTTGATTAGAGAGGAATAGGGAATTGTGTATATGGTTATCTTTAATATCAATATTTAGGAGCCATTTATATTGTTACTATTTGTATTTTGTTAGTGCTCACAATATTCTAGGCACTCTACATGCACACAAGACCCAATTCCTGCACTGAAGAGTTTCCAATCTAAGACCAGAAGCAGCAGAACTGAGGGTGCAGGGAAAGGATACAACATACAATAATTTTACTTTCTATTTATTTTGTCAGTATCAGATATCTTTAACTGTATCCTTGGCTAATTTTCCAGTGGCATCGCAGTTAGAAGATGGTCTGTGACAGGATCTGAAGCAAGAGAGGATAATGGCTTTGTGAACTAGTTCAGGGAAGGCTTTCCATACGTAAATGGCAGTGTGGAAGAGAACACAAAGACTGTTGGAGAAGCAGATAAATAGGAGGGCTGTGGCTGGTATTACTGGTGGAGTAGAAAGGGCAAAGGGAGTCACAGTTCCTGAGGCAATTCTCAGAGTTGCGCCATGCCCTGTGGAAATGTAGTCAAGAACTGCATTTTTCATATTTTGTACCCAGACCATAACCACTCAGTTTTGAGCATGTTGAGGCATGACTAGGTTAAGAAGCCACTTGGATACCTCCAGCACATTGATCAAAATACTGTCTGAGACATTTGTTAGCATGTCTACCTCAGTGGGTTAGATAATCACATTAAAAATTAATTAAACAGACAATTAGGGTTGCCAACTTTCTAATCGCACAAAACCGAATGCCTTAGCTCTGCGCCTTCCTGTGGCCCCGTCCCCGCTCACTACATTCCCCCTCCCTGGGTGGCTCGCTGTCCCCGACCCTCACTCACTTTCACGGGGCTGGGGTAGGGGGTCAGGGTGCGGGAAGAGGTGAGGGCTCTAACTGGGGGTGCAGACTCTGGGGTGGGACCGGGAATGAGGGGTTTGGGGTGTAGGGGGGGCTCAGGGCTGGGGCAGGAGGTTGGGGCTTGGGGTTGGAGCAGGGGCTTACCTTGGGCAGCTCTCGGTCAGTGGCGCAGCGGGGCTAAGGCAGGCTCACTGCCTGTCCTGACTCCGTGCTGTGCCCTGGAAGTGGCCAGCAGCAGGTCCAGTTCCTAGGTGGAGGTATGTGTGTGTGTGTGTGTGTGTGTGTGTGTGGGGGGGGCTCACCTGTAGGCACCACCAACTCCTCCCCCCCCGACCCAGCTCCCATTGGCTGCGGTTCCCAGCCAATCGGAGTGCGGAGCTGGTGCTCGGGGCACAGGCAGCGCATGGAGCCCTGTGGTTCCCCTGCCTACGAGCCGGACTTGCTGGCCGCTTCTGGGGTGCAGCGCTGTGCCAGGGCAGGTAGGGACTAGCCTGCATTAGATCTGCAGCACCGCTGGACTTTGAACGGCCCAATTGGCGATGGTGACCGGAGCCTCCAGGGTCTCTTTTCTACTGGGCGTGCTGATTGAAAACCGGACGCCTGGCAGCCCTACACACAATGGGCATGGTTTTCTACTGGCCTGTTCCTTGTGCCATCATTTATACCTTCTCAAACTGGGTATAAACTGCTGCTGTTCTGAATAGCTAGTATTGTATCTTCACTTTGCACTGATGTAAAAGACTTCACAAGGCGAACAGCTAGGGTAGCCTATTTTGGCTGGACATATTTCTGGAGGTTTGATCACATGACATAATCTTTAATTAAATATTAATCTTTAATTCCTGGAGACTCCAGGACAATCCTGGCAACCCTAGGAACAGCAACAAAGCATCAGGATTTGTGTTTTTAAAAAATGTTTGTGTTGTTTTCTGCAAACGCCCTAAGCTGCAGAATGTCTCCTTTCCAGAAATCATAAGTAAGACTAAGAGTTTGCCATGGTTATTTTTAGTAAAAGTCACAGGCAATAACCAAAAAATCACTGAAGCCTGTGATCTGTCCCTGACTTTTTCTGGAAATAACTATGACAAAATGGGAAGTGAGGAGGGTCCAGCAACCATGGCTTCTGGGGCTCAGAGGTTCCCCCTGCTGCCCACAGTGGCTAAGAGTGCAAGGTCCGCCATGGTGCTACTGCTAGTTGGGAGCTGTGGGGTCCCTACCGCAGCCCACGGTGGCTGGGAGCTGTGGGGTCTCCACCAGCTGACACATCCAGCCACGCTGCCCCTGGGCTGAAGCGGAAAATGTCAGGGCGGTCCCTGGAAGTCATAGATTCTTCCGTGAGCTCTGTGACAAAATTTTAGCCTTAGTCATAAGCATTCTCATCCATTCCTTCCCCCCCCCTCCTTTTTGCTCTGCATGTTCTCACATTGTAGAGGGGTCCTGTTTCCCAACAGACATCTGAGACCATGTGGAAATCCATTTGTCATCCGTGTACAGTAGTGGCTAAACAGATAGACCTTTTAAATCCTCTCTGGGAAACAAGTGACAGAGACATTCAGCTAACCTAAACAACACATTTCAAACTAAGTACTGTACTATCTAAATGACTTCTAGCGGGAACAGCCAAATCTCCTCTCATTTGAACAGCTTGAGAAAGCCAGGACCAGAGGATGCTGGGAAGCTTGCCTTTTGAGATCTCTCTATATATATACATACATACACTTGTAACTGTATTGAACTGAGGTTGAAGTCTCTGCCAAACCTTTGCCTCCTGATTTAACTAGAAGGCACTCTCAGTTAGTACTCAGCTAACCAGTAGATGGCATAGAGTCTCAGGTCATATCTGTATTAGAAAGTTTATCTAAAATTGATTTTAAATAGATCTAGTTCAAACAGTGCATACCCACACTGTAGACACACTTCAATAGGTTTAAATCTTGCTTTTATTGGTTTAGTTTGGTAATTTTTAATAAATTTAAATACCTGTATCTTAGGTGCTTGCATGGATTTAAGTAGATCAATTTTAAAATAAATCTAGTTAACCAGTGTGATTTTTCTAGCAGAGACAGGGTCTTATCATAGAATCATAGAATCATAGAATATAAGGGTTGGAAGGGACCCCAGAAGGTCATCTAGTCCAACCCCCTGCTCGAAGCAGGACCAAATCCCAGTTAAATCATCCCAGCCAGGGCTTTGTCAAGCCTGACCTTAAAAACCTCTAAGGAAGGAGATTCTACCACCTCCCTAGGTAACGCATTCCAGTGTTTCACCACCCTCTTAGTGAAAAAGTTTTTCCTAATATCCAATCTAAACCTCCCCCACTGCAACTTGAGACCATTACTCCTCGTTCTGTCATCTGCTACCATTGAGAACAGTCTAGAGCCATCCTCTTTGGAACCCCCTTTCAGGTAGTTGAAAGCAGCTATCAAATCCCCCCTCATTCTTCTCTTCTGCAGACTAAACAATCCCAGCTCCCTCAGCCTCTCCTCATAAGTCATGTGTTCCAGACCCCTAATCATTTTTGTTGCCCTTCGCTGGACTCTCTCCAATTTATCCACATCCTTCTTGAAGTGTGGGGCCCAAAACTGGACACAGTACTCCAGATGAGGCCTCACCAATGTCGAATAGAGGGGAACGATCACGTCCCTCGATCTGCTCGCTATGCCCCTACTTATACATCCCAAAATGCCATTGGCCTTCTTGGCAACAAGGGCACACTGCTGACTCATATCCAGCTTCTCGTCCACTGTCACCCCTAGGTCCTTTTCCGCAGAACTGCTGCCTAGCCATTCGGTCCCTAGTCTGTAGCTGTGCATTGGGTTCTTCCGTCCTAAGTGCAGGACCCTGCACTTATCCTTATTGAACCTCATCAGATTTCTTTTGGCCCAATCCTCCAATTTGTCTAGGTCCTTCTGTATCCTATCCCTCCCCTCCAGCGTATCTACCACTCCTCCCAGTTTAGTATCATCTGCAAATTTGCTGAGAGTGCAATCCACACCATCCTCCAGATCATTTATGAAGATATTGAACAAAACCGGCCCCAGGACCGACCCTTGGGGCACTCCACTTGATACCGGCTGCCCACTAGACATGGAGCCATTGATAACTACCCGTTGAGCCCGACAATCTAGCCAGCTTTCTACCCACCTTATAGTGCATTCTTCCAGCCCATACTTCCTTAACTTGCTGACAAGAATACTGTGGGAGACCGTGTCAGAAGCTTTGCTAAAGTCAAGAAACAATACATCCACTGCTTTCCCTTCATCCACAGAACCAGTAATCTCATCATAAAAGGCGATTAGATTAGTCAGGCATGACCTTCCCTTGGTGAATCCATGCTGGCTGTTCCTGATCACTTTCCTCTCATGCAATCTCCTCTTATACTGCTCTTGACTTGCATACATTGACATCAGTGGGAATTCTCCCTGTGAAATCAGTGTCAAAGCTCCCGTTGCCTTTAGTGGTACAGGATTGGTCTCTAAGGGCAGTATATATGTTGTATGTATTATTATCCTGACTCCAAAATATGACCAGATCAATTCTGGAATGCAAGGTTCCTGATTAGGATACTTTCATTGCTGGGCTTTTATTAATGACAGTGTGTACTTTTAAGCTAAAAATTTGTGTAAAAGAAAAGGGGTTAATACATAGCTAATATGCACTGAAACCTTTTTATTAAGTTAAAAAAAGAAAGTGGATTTTAAATGTAAACAGTCCCCTGCTATGCTGTGAGCCCCAGCACAGCCGGATTCCTGTATGCTTGAGAACCAGAAAGTGAACGTTAATGCAGTAGAGCCCAGAGGCCCCAGTAATAAGAGTGGGTGCTGTACTTGAATAGAAGTAATGAAACAAATCCAGCTAGTTTCACTGTCCAAACTGAGTGTATTTTTTAAAGCATACCTGGTGAACATAAATTATATTTAAACAGTTGAACAGTTTTGATGATCAATGGTGTTAATAACACAAGTAAGTATTTTTTACAATTTCCACCTAGGAATTGTCCCTTTAAGTTAATCACGCTGAACTTTCAATTATTAGGAGTTTGAATTGTTCTGTCTAAATGCTCTTGGCAACCATCACAAACATAAAGCAAACCCAACAACAAACTTTTGAGAACTATTTATATAAAAGCCAATAATCAGACAGGATAATAAAACAATAGTTTACAAGAAGCCCAAATAAAATCCAATGCTCTTCTGAGCAAGATGGTCTGTAGCTAGTCAATAGCTAAACATTCTCACCACATAAAGTGAAGGGTTGGAGTCACTGCTAAAAAGAGGAAAGCAAATAAATCTGAACAAGCAGTATGGCCTGTGTTCTTAATGCAACTCAATCCTTAGAAAATGGTCTGATTTGGATTTTTAAAAAATAACTTTAAATCCTTTAGTCATTTAAAAGTTGCTCAAAATTAAGAGAAAACTATATTTGAAGAGGCAAAGTGTCGTCCCCTTTAATTAAGTGAGCTGTTGTCTAAGGAGACCTCTGTATTATTAGAAGACCCTTTTGCAATGTACTTAAATGGGAAAATTTCCATTGAATTAGAGAGTAGCAGGACCAGAACCTATATTTTCATTAACCATTTCAAGACAGCCTACCTCTTGGGATATTCATTTTTTTTACCAAATGAATGTGTCTTGCTGAGTTCCTGTTGATTAAGGGGCAGATATTTTTTGTTCTGTATTGCTTGAAGAATTGTCTATGCAATTGTTACTGTTCATAGGAACTATGCAAGACATCTGTGCTCTGGTGAAAAAAGAATCTGAAACTTTGGTGTCCTCTGAAATACCCCAGTGCTATTGTATGGTATGTTATACTTAGTGATTCCCATTGGAAAACATTGTTCTCATGTGTCTTAATAAAAGAAGACCTGTGTCATCTCTATTTTAGTGATATAACAGTATTTAGGCAATGCCACTGTCAAATCCAATCCTGCATCCCTCCCTTATTGACTACTCACATCAGAAAGGTCTAAAGGATATAGATCCATAGTTAAGTATCTGTCGTTTCAAGTCTAAACTCTTTAAAGGGACTTTGAAGAGAGACAAATTTAAATGTTGTTGCTTAGAATTCAGCCTGGTTGATGAAGTCAAGGGACACATTGCATAAGTGGATATAACTCCACTGTGGCTTGATGTCCTCCAAGAAGCACCAAATCGGAAAGGGATGAAATTGGCCAATTATGTTTAAATTTCCCTTTGCCATGTAACTCTGTTTTATAAACAATACTGTTGTATGCTTTTCCTTAAAGCAGTGTTCTCCCTTAGAATAATGGACAAGTAAAAAAAAAAATTACTGCTGACGTTGAACAGAAACGTGAATTGTCTCACATCTGTAAAAGCTGACCTGTGATAATTCAGGCTCTGCCATTACAATAGCTGTAATAGACTCTTCGTGATCCCAGGCACAGCCAAGAATAGTTAACCATATAACAAGCCAGCTGTTTCTCCTACACTAATGACTTATTTGAGCAAACTTAAGGACGTTTCATGGCATATTACAATAATTTGAAACATTCATCCTGCATGCTAAATAGCAATGTTGAGGGGTGAGCGGAGAGCAAAGCCCAGATACTCTTTGGTGGTGAAGAAACAATTTTTCACCAATAAAAATGAATTGTAGAAGCTGCTGCTGTTCAATTGTAATCACCTAGCATTGATTTCCACATTTATTTTATTTACAAATTATATACATCTTTCATTTGCATCTTGTAATACTGGAAAGAGTTAATTGTATGTTTGCATTCAAATCCAGTACACTACGTGCAGTACATTTTGAAACAGTATAACTAATGATTTGTGGAGATATAATTTAAAATGGGAAGTATATTTTAAGTAGTCTATTTAAATGTTGGGGAAACAGGGATATTAAAAAAATAAAAGGTTACCCAAATACAGCAATTTACCCAACAATTCTGCCAGTCATGTCATGAAGAGTAGCACCTTTACTTTGTGAGTACTTCCATTGGTTAAAAAGGAAGAATTGATGTTACTCAATGAGAGTGAGGATAGAAGAATCTGACCTGGTTCTAGCAGCCTTATTTGCACTGAATAGCATTACATTCTGCATGCAGATCCATGTAAGTGTGAGTAAGAGTGACAGAATGTGGCCACTAGATTTTTATTTGGCCATAAGAACTGAGGATGGTGTGCCGTGTCTGTTATTGCCTGAAGCCTGTGTGGGATCAGTAGGAATAGAGTACTGTGTGGTGCAAGGGGACTTGCAAAGGGATTACAGGACTTTGCACCTGTATATGACTTGTTCAAAAATCCAGTCCAGATTGGTAGTGGCCGAAACTCATTGTTGTTTCATGGGTACTTAATGCCACACGGGAAGTGAGTTTGTCATCTCAGTTCAGGTCTTCCTGGACAGGTGACACATCACAAAACTACCACTACAGCTGGCATTATTTAGTACCTTTGTTGTGACTCTCAACAGGGAGGACAACAACTGACAGCATTCTTCTTGTACCTCCTGAGGTGGTATTTTCAGGACAGGGCTGAAAGATACCTTCATAAGTCAGGATGTAGATAAGTTTATCCTGATGTTAAAGGATTTTGGTCTCCAGGATTGTCACACAGACCTCTTTAAAAATGAATACATTACCTAAAATGAAAGACAATAAAATAATAAAACAACACAGGCCAGGTATACAGATGTAGTTCCATTGACCTCAGTGGTAAGGCTCTATCCCAGTATATGTCTTTAGAGGTTACTTTAGAATTTTGCAGAAAATATCTTATTATTTTACATCCCTTTCCACCATAAAAAAAAACAACCCCCACCCATAAAGTGTATCTACATCATTTGCAATTAATGAACAGCAGAGCTACAACCCATAAAGCTTGCCCAGGACCTTAAAGATGCTACAAGAGACTTAAAAAAATTCCTTACATTTGGTTTGTCAGAAATCTTCAAAGGCTCACCCCCCAGTCACCACCTTTACCATGAATACTTCAGCAAAGTTGAGTGGAAGCTTGAATTTTTCCAAAGTGCTTTACTTCAAACTGTCTAATCTGGGACAGATTTCCAGAGGATTTTAGTTCGGATTAAGATTCTTTTAAAGTGAGAAAAGTCATGGAGGTTGATGAATTGCTTTTACAACATCCTGCCATGCATATGTATCTTAATACACAGAGAGGCAAAGCTTGATAAGCAATTTTATTGGATAATTACTTTTTTTATATTCGCAAATAAAACAGATTGATTTCCAGCTTGAAGTAATTTACTAACACATTATAAACTCGTCAGATGCTAACGTGGTACAGTACGCCTCATTTCCTGTTTACTAAATAATCCTTTGGACGTCTGTTTTGTGTCTTTCAGGTTAAACCTGGAATTGTTTTTTGCCAGAGATGTCATGGAGCCTTGTGTTAGAGTCCTCCACTGAAGGGAAAACATTGCCTCACTGGCTCAGCTTCTTGCTAGCACCAGCCATGGTGGATTCCCAGTGGTTTACAAACCCAAGCCAGACCAAGCAGAGGTGTTCCTAGGAACTATTACAAGGTAAAACATTATCAAGCTATTTCTTTGTTGTGTGGCCTTTCTGGCCATCTTTCAGGTTATGAAAGAAATGTTTCACACACTGTGTTTATTAAGATTACAGGATGTAAATACAGGTCTTGGTCCTGCTTTCATTGAAGCCAATAGCAAATCTCCCTTTGATTGAAGCAGATTTGGGATGCTGATGTGTGTCGTATCAGATATTGCTTGAAGAGCTCCAAAGAGGTGACCCTGTGTGGTATGTGTGGGTCCACAGGAAATGGGAAATACCCCTAATCCTTGAAGACTCACAAGAATTATAAAGCAGAAGGAATTAGGTGACCAAACTAACCATAAAAATAAGCCACGTCAAAACAAAAATAACCTGCTGAGTAATCACAATTATCTTCCTTTTTTTCATATGTGCTTGTATTAGAATTAAATGCTATAAGATAAAACATACCATAGTCAAGATAAGACGACAAAGTCAGAAGCGCAAACAAGAGATTACCGTAAACAGGATTCAGTCTGAGCAAACTCCGTCACAGTGAGGACTATCAGAGGGTAAAGAAAATCTCTTGATAAAGGAACTATTGCTGGATCTCCATTTCATAATGACACAAGTTTGACTCCATTCCTGTAGGAATGGACCTTAAGATTGGTTCTTGGGAGGGCTGGGCCAGAAGTGGAAGAAATTGCAGCTTCATCACAACCTTGCTTATGGGGCGGGGGGGGGGGAAGAGAAGGAAAACAATGCACAAAAATGCTGGTAAACAGGAATTCACATCTCAAAAAGCAATACAATATTAATCCATATAATCACCGTACCATAAACATGCAGCCGCTCAGTTTCATCATAATAATATTATAGTGTCTTGTGCAATGAAAGACACTATGTAGACAGGTTTCAGAGGAACAGCCGTGTTAGTCTGTATTCGCAAAAAGAAAAGGAGGACTTGTGGCACCTTAGAGACTAACCAATTTATTTGAGCATGAGCTTTCGTGAGCTACAGCTCACTTCATCAGATGTTTACCGTGGAAACTGCAGCAGACTTTATATACACACAGAGAATATGAAACAATACCTCCTCCCACCCCACTGTCCTGCTGGTAATAGCTTATCTAAAGTGATCAACAGGTGGGCCATTTCCAGCACAAATCCAGGTTTTCTCACCCTCCACCCCCCCCCCCCCACAAATTCACTCTCCTGCTGGTGCTAGCCCATCCAAAGTGACAACTCTTTGCATAATCAAGTCGGGCTATTTCCTGCATAGATCCAGGTTTTCTCACATCCCCCCCACCCCCATACACACACAAACTCACTCTCCTGCTGGTAATAGCTCATCTAAACTGACCACTCTCCAAGTTTAAATCCAAGTTAAACCAGAACATGTAGATACAAGTTCCTAAAACTCTTGAGTCTTTTCAAACTTTCCTTAAAAGAAGTCCTTTAATCTATTGCTGGAATTCTACCACCACTGGAGTGGAAGCCAGAAGCTGTTTAATAACAACACAAGGATACAAATACTGTATCCAACTGAACTGGTAGAGTGAAGGGAGAGGCTCTTCAATTGAAATTTGGCCAGGACTTATTCTTAGAAGAAGTACTAAAGGATCTTTATGGATAATCAATGAGTCAAGGATCTTTATGGACAAGTCAATGAGATGGCATTTATCATCTGTTTGAATTAACCCCTGGAACAAGACTAAGGGCTTGTCTTCATGTACAGCTCTTTGTGGCACAGCTGTACTGGTATGCTGCACCAGTGTAGTGCTTTAGAGAAGATGCTATTAGTTTGATGGGAGAAGTGGTAGCTATGTCAGCAGGAGGAGCTCTCCCATCAATGTAGTGCTGTCTACCTGGAGGTGGTGGGGGAGGTCGGCATAACTATATCACTCAGTGTGTGGATTTTTTTATACCCCTGAGCAATGTCATCATACAGCTATAGGTCCATTGTGTAGACCTGGCCTCTGGAAGTTACAGCTAAAATCCTCTCCAAACCGACACATCAGAGGTCTAGAAACGCCACTTAGGAGAGGTGTATCATAATCTCTCCATTCTGTTGGAAGTGTCTAGCCAAGAACCATTGCCTCTGTTCCTCATAGGCCATGCTGATGACTTCTATAGATTCTTCCGCAAAACCTGCTAGCCAAATTACTGTCCCAAAATGACACTCAGCTTGAGGCACAGCATTAACTGTTTTTTGGAAAGACTCACATTACCACCTCTAGCCCTACCCTGATGGACAAACATCAAGAAGTGTGTGAATGAGTTCATTGCGGGTTGGGAGGCGGGAGCCTGAGAACATTTAAATAACATCTTTTTCTGTGACTGCCCAGAAAATGTCCTTCCCACACCCTAACCATTAATGTGTTTTTCCTGAGGGAAATTTGGAAGTAACTCTGTATGTACATAAGGTCCTCTTTAACATTTTAGTTCCAGCAAATTGAGACTGATGAGCTTTCAACAGGATCAGGCTGCCCACATATTTTGGGTGTTCCAGTTATCAAAGCAATCCCTAAAAAGAGGAGAACTTGATTTTAAACCTTGTACTTATTATTATTTGTCTGTATGAGGGTAGCACCTGCAAGCCCCCAATCAAAGCCCCATTTTGCTAGGTACTGTACAAACACATAACACAAAGATAGTCCTTATCCCCCAGAGCTTACAGTTTTGTTCTGAGATGTCTGTTTTCAAATAAATAAATAGACTGATACTTAGCAGTTTCCACTTGGTCATTATTAGGCTTATCTGATGGCTTTGTGGTCAGATAAAGTTTAGGTGAACAATTAAGGGCAAAAAGGTGTTTGAGAACATTTGCTTTAATAAAAACTGACTATGCTTCACTAAGAGGGACAACACTGTGTGGGATTCCCAAAGGGAGGGAAATAACTGCTTAGTACAAGGAAATCCACTGTTAGGTTTGCTTGGTGTGCAGTTTTCCAAACAGAATGTAGGCACCAATAAAGTGGAATGTCACATAGATAACACAGATTTGCTTGTTCCCTCATACTGTTGCTCTTGTTAATGTTATTAGTAAAGGATAAACCATTGAAACACAAATCCAATGGTTGACAAGCTGCAGTGTGCTGGTTTGAAGATGTTTCATAACATAAACTAACACATTCATTTATTTCATTTATCAATTTATGTCAAAAGAAGAGTCAAATCAATTAGTACCATATTTTACAGATGGGTGAATGGAAATGATTTTTCTGTAGGATTTGTGGTATACATGATATATTATCTGAGTCTCAATCTGGAAAAAGACCGAGGTAATGCTTGTAGGCTGGGGAGACAACAAGAAGAAGGTAGAAGATGTTGTTTTGACTGTCTTAGAGTTTGTCGCTCAGTTCAGTGGAGTTCTGCAGGCAAAGACTGCCCAGGGGATGTGCTGAATCCTGGTGTCCTGAGGACTCTAATTAACAACTTGCCCTCTCCAGGGTCTATTACAGCAGAAGCTTTGCTAGCCAGCTGCCTTGGTGAAATGAAGGTTGTGGACAATTTCCTTGTATTGCTGTATCACCCCTACACCCTCATGAGTGGAATTCTGTGTAGCCATTGTCTGAATCTATCCATTGAACTTGTGATGTGTCATGGATAGTTAGGGCTTGATTTTATGACTTACCTCCTGTAACACAAGGTATTTCTACACTGCAATTAGACACCCATGGCTGGCCCATGCCAGCTGGCTTGGAGCCATGGGGCTCAAGCTAAAGGTCTGTTTAATTGTGCTGCAGACTTTTGGGCTTGGACTGCAGCCTGAGCTCTGGGACTGTCCCTCCTTGCAGGGTCCTAGAGCCTGGGCTCCAACCCAAGCCTGAATTTCTGCACCACAATTCAACAGCCTCTTAGCCCGAGCCTAAGTTAGCTGGCATGGGCCAGCCATGAGTTTTTAATTGCAGTTTAGATATACCCACTGTGTCTTGTAAGACCATGATGAGAAATGCTTTAGAACTGATTCAGAGGGAAGAGTGTTGCTTACTGAATCTAAGACACCATTCTCTGTAGCTCCTTTGATTTCATTTAGATGTCTCCCATCCAAGTACTGAAGCTGCCTGACTCTGCTTATGTTGTGAGATCTGACATGATCACAAGCCAAGGTGGTGTGATTACAGGCAAAAAAATTTCCGTTTCAACATTTTTCCATTTTAAAAAAATGTACAGTGCCCCAAAGTTTTCATATGGACCTGTTTCGACATTGCAATTATATTATCAAATGGGCTTCCTCTGGCACCAAAATATGATGGTAATAGGTAAAAATAAATCAGAAAGAGGAACAAAGAGGGGAAAAGTAACAGCTCAGCCATGAACTCTGTGCTAAACTAGCTTCTTTCATGCACCAGGACTTGGAGCACATAATCTTAAAACTATTTCTCATTTGAAGATTTTCAGTCATTGGTGTTTCTCTGCCATTTCTCCTCATGAAATAGCTATGGCTGCCCCACAGTGAATATAAAAGCATATACTGAACTTTCCCACACTGTGAGATGCTGGAGATGAAAGGTGCTGTATGAGGGCAAAGTATTATTTATTGTAAGTGTGAATTATTCTGCCTCTAACAAGAAAAGGCTGGTGAACTTTAGTTCTTACGAAAGCAAAGACTAAAGCCAGACAGTGTTGGCAGGCACTTTGTGAGCTTTCTCGCACAGGTCTACAAATGCACCTCTGTGCTGACTTGTAACAAACACCCTACTAGTCCAACCCTGTTCAGACTTTCAGCCTTGCTTAATAGAGCCAAATTTTGTGTTAGCTTTTGTGATATGGACACACATCCACTTGGGGTTAGGATGAGATCACCACACTTATTTTTGCTTGGGTGACCTAAGCGTGAGGTCTTCCCTGGCTGAGAAAGTCCTATGTGAAACTAATAACATATTTGCAACAGAGACTAAAATTGTTAAAGAGAAAGGAGCTATAACTGAAGCACAAGCTTCCAAAGCAAAGGACTCCTTAGAGTAAGGATCTTGCCATTTTGCCACATTCAGTACACAGTGCAGTCTAGGGAAACCCGCACAGAATTCAGATTGAGGAACGTGTGTCTGGAGAACTTGATGCATGGAATTAATAGGAATGGGGGATTTATGCTGCTGAATATAGGACATTCAGAGTCTGGCTTTAAAAATGTCCCAGATGATCCCACCTTGCCAAAATAAGCTATTTTCTATCAGGGCAGGTGAAGCAGGATGCTTAGCAAACACAGCAAATGAAAAGCATTGTATAAATGGGTCACCCCTGGAGGTTCAGAGGGCTGTAAATTGCATTGCCCTGCTCCTATGGAAGTAACTGTGTCCAAGATGGGATTTACCCTTGACAGAGGCCAGAGGTACTGCTTCTACCCTCCCATGGGGTTCTGTAGGAGAAACGAGGTGCATCTTTAAACTCTTGCTGGGGATCAATAAGAGCATTTTCAGCAGAAGCTGCCTGGGAGATGCTCTGGCCTTCCCATTGTCTTGGCTGCTGTGGCATGTGTCTCACTCCTCTGTGAGACAACATGTGCTGCTCAGACGTGGTGTCCTCCCTCCACTTGACAACCCTTATATGGGCACCATCCTTCATGATATCTAGCCTGGCAACGTTTGTGCCTCCCAAGACACTGGCCTTCTCCACCCCCATGCAAGTGTACCTCTCCAACTTGCTCTCTTTCTTTCTTTGAGGAGTGAGGAAATAGCACCTTTTACCCAGTGTCTCTTCCAAAACCAGGGATAGCCTCTCAAGACTTAATTCCACATTGTCTAAGAAAGTGAAAAACTGGGTATTTCTTCAGTCAGATCCTCCCAACATTCACCCAGGAAAGGCAGGTGGATGGATGGCTTCTCATGGCAGGATCTGTTTCTTCTGCTTCCTTTTGATGATGTGACCCTGAGGAGTGAGGGAAGAATTTTTCATAGCCTGAGTTCTTCCCACCCTATCCTAATTGCTGCAGCTTTAAACTCTGCTCAGACAGGGCACTGAGTGCCCAGTGCTACAGCTGTATCATAGAGATTGCCTACAAAGTGGTCACTGACTAGCCTATTTGGGTATCGGTAACACAAAACAGGCCATTTTCTTTATACCTAAACCTGTAGGCTTTGTATCTTATACAATTTATCTGCTGGAAGGGACGGGGGCACTTTTCCGTATTTTTGCCATTGCATCATTACCTGCACAGCTGTTATCCATTATTTCCCATTTTAACTGAAGGAATTTTTTTAGGTTGATTTAGTTTGATCAGGAGAAGGTAATTGCACAGAAACCACAATGTCATAGAGTCTAAGCAGGACTTTACAGAATATGTTGGATCTAATGAAAAACTGGTAAAATCTTGGCTTATTGCCACTGAGTGGGATATTTCTGGCATCTTGCCCACATTTTGTGTGTGTACTTTTTTCACCTAGGAAACCCCATCTCCTGCCACCCATGATGTTCACTGAGACGTCAGCATTTATGGTTAATGGAAATTATTATACTTCAGACAAAAATAAATAAAAGTGCCAAAAATTTTACATCCAAACTGAAACTGTCACAAAGCACAAACAAACAAACCAATTTCACTTTGGTTGCAGCTATTTTAGCTGTTTTGGATATGCTGCACGGGACCAGGAGTGGCTGTGTCCTGTGCAATTGTCGCCCTCAGATCAAACTACCTCAGCTTAAAAGCTTTCAGGTAAAAATATCTCAATGATTTTAGGTGCCTAAGTCCCATTTTTCAAAACTAACTTGAGTTTGTTCCTTTGGGAAATGGAAATTAGGGTCCCCAGTCACTTAGGCACCTTAGTTCATTTTTACTCTTCCTCTAATTGAAAAGGTGGAAACTGAGGTCAAGATTTCAAAAGTGGCTAATGATTCTAAATGCTTCAAATAATGGGTGTCCATCTTCAGACATCTTAAAGGGGTCTATTATTTTTTTTTTCAGAGTTGGTACTTGGCATTGTTTGAAAGTCAGGCTCCTTTAAAGTATATCATACTTTTGCGTACTGAAAAGTTTGAGGCACCCAAACGTAAGCATAGGATTCCGTACAAGCTTATCCCCCCTTTTAATCAAGAAAGAAATCTGAGGGGGTTGTGCAGAGGGAAAGAAGGTACATACTTGTGAAAATGGGTCCAAATGGGTTTCAAAATGACTTTTGAAAATCTTGGCTTAAAAGCTGAATTAGGGCTTGATCCAGCATATTGGTGCCCTAATCATGTGAGTAGTCTGTATTCACGTGAGAACTTTCAATAAAATTGGTATTACTTGTGTGAGTAAGACTCCTTTTGTGATTAAAGGTTGAAAGTTTGCATTCCTGGAGAACAGGAAAACTGGTAGTTACCACACAGACAAACAGAGCTGCTGTTATGCTCTCATGAACAGTTCCTACACAGCACTGGATGTTAGTACCTGTTTTAGTTAGGCAGGGAATGCTGGCCAGGATACCCAGGGTTATTCTTTACTCATTTCAGGATGTGCATTGAGATATTGAACCTTCAACTACACAGCCATTAGAAAATTCTCTTTGACTTCCCATTCAGAGAACACCTTTAATGTCCAGTGCTGCAGTCCACACAGGAGTCCAAGCTATAGTGTGGGGCTTGAACTTCCAATAACCTTCTATCCAGATGCAAATCCAGATCCAGATTGCTACCAACAGAGGGAACCAAACAGCATTTATATTTGCAACACTCTTATTTGTTGTTGTTGTACTGGTCATTCTGCTTCCTTTGTGAGGAAACACTATATTCATAAACCCTCTATTGGCTAGTCTTGTTTTAAATTGTTTTAAATTCCCTGCTTGTAAACTAGTAAGGAAAGGAGATGCTTTGTTTTCCTCAATTTAAAGAGATGGTAGAGCAGCTGTTCCAAGTAACAATAATGACACTATTGCTGAGACAAACATTTTCATGATGATGCATGGGAACACTAAATCCAAACCACATTGTTTAGCTATTGCATGCTTTCACTCCAGTAAAGGGGAATGTCACAGACCTGAAAGTAAATCGAAGAGATCATAGTTTAGAAAATATGACAAAGTTGAAAACTTAAAGCTGTATTACACAGTAACATCCTTTAACAGGGAAATAATTGCTCCGAAGTACTGTATATATGTATATTTCATGGCAGTTTATTAGGTATGATTTGTATCTGGTCAGCAAAGTGAATAGAAACCATTGTGAGTGAAGAATCTTTTGTGGCAGGGTAAAGACTGCTGATATGTGCTGCTGGGAACGGAATATGGCACTGTGAAAAGTTACAGATGTGTTCAGGACATAGAAGCATTTCTATGATTCTATCACTTGAATGCATCCATAAGAGGGGACGGTTTTTTCTAGTTTACTTCCATCCACTTCACCAGATGGCTCCCCACATATACACACACATTCTCTCACACCCTTTTAATAAGCCAATGTCCCTATATTTTGTATGAGAAGCATTTGCATTTGGAAAGAAAAATGCAGTGCAACAGTTTGGGAGTGAATGGAAGGTTTAAGAAAAGATCCTAACATTCATGATGCCCAAAACACTTAATATGTGAAGTAATTCTTGAGTGTGACTGTGGAAAGATTTACCTTAATATCAGCAAAGTCTCTCTCTGCTGGCACCCTCTGAAATAATTTGTCATTTTGCAAGTTGGAGAACCTTTTCCTTCTGGCACTTTGTTGAGAGGATACTAAATTTAGATCCCAGGAATGCAAAGTTACTCAATCTGATACAGAAGGCTGCAAAGTTCATGCAATACGTGAGGAGATAAATGTATTGCATAAAGATTTTCTTTTCTTCTAGAAGATCATGCATGGTCTTCCCATCATCCCTTCTTCATAATGGTGATCCTTCGAGCACTGATCAGTGATAGAAATGATGCAAATTATGTGGACTACACTTTAAAATGCTGAATTTAAATTGAGCCAACAATAAAAGAAAAAAGCACATTACGTACATGAAAACTTTGTGTGTGTGCAAATGGGGTAGTTGACTGCATATAAAGATGCTTTTGAAATTATTTGAGTACAAGTATGGGATCTGAGAACATGTTTGTTTGTATGATGTCATAAATTCCTGAGTTTGAAAAGCTGACCCAGTTAGTTTAAATGTGAGATTTAAAAAAAAAAAAGATACAGTATACAGGAACCTGACATTTAAATTAGAACAACTCACTGAGAGCAATCTATTGCTGATTTGGGTTGCTTGTTAAAATAAATTGAATCCAGCACTTTCAAAAAACCCCTTTGACATTATACTCCTCCCCATATATTGTCAGACTCCTAGGACAGTGTAGCTCATGGGCAATGAAGATGGAGGAAGGTTACGGAGTTTATGGCAGAGATTTTTATTTTGGATCTTAATGTGAAACTTCTTACAAAGAACAACATTATTTGATACTTTCAAAATGAGTGGGCCTGTTTCATTATACAAATAATTGTGCAGGTGTTGCAGGATTCTGCCACACAGCCAGAGTGATGCAGAGTGTATGTGCTTAACTCACAAAGCTAAATTAAAAAAGTATGCAGCCACATGTGGGTGGCTTTTAGGCAAGTGCAGACTGTTGTTAATGTGGAAATCAAATATGGGCATGGGGAAAACTGGTGTGTGTATGGAAAGACTGATCACATATTTTGTTCTATAGTTTAAAAGTGTGGTTAAGTTCTAAAATTGAAAATCTGGATGGTAACAAACCAGATTTTGGGGGAGAGGAACAAATATGAATCCAATTCTGGGCTTTTGTCCATTTCTAGAATCAAACCAAATGGAACCTTTTGAAGATTCAGAAATATTAAGTTTGCATTTCCCCATTTGTTTTCCAATTTTGGTGTGATCTCTGCATTTTCACGTTGAGGCTAAGACTATGTCTATTTATTCATTCTCTCATTTACTTATTGCAGTGATGGGGTCCTAATAAATATGTATCTGAGAACTTTGCGACCTTTAAATATTTGACTTCATAACATGCCGTTGAGGTAGGGAAGATGATCCTCATTTTACAGAGTTGGAAACTGAGGCACTGAGATTAAATTTCTTGCCCCAGGTCACATGGGAAGCTTGTGGCATAGACAGTTTGTGATCCCAGAATTTTAGGATCCAAGTCCAGTGCATCACCCACAAGACGATCCCTTTGGAAGTCAGAGTGCCAAAATCTAATCAAAGACTGTTCTTACACAGGTTTCAGAGTAACAGCCGTGTTAGTCTGTATTTGCAAAAAGAAAAGGAGTACTTGTGGCACCTTAGAGACTAACCAATTTATTTGAGCATAAGCTTTCGTGAGCTACAGCTCACTTCATCGGATGCATACTGTAGAAAGTGTAGAAGATCTTTTATACACACAAAGCATGAAAAAATATACCTCCCCCCACCCCACTCTCCTGCCAACACCACTTTCTACAAGCCATTACCCTATGATCCCACTGAGAGTTACCAAAAGAAACTACAGCATGTGCTCAAGAAACTCCCTGAAAAAGCACAAGATCAAATCCGCACAGACACACCCCTGGAACACCGACCTGGGATATTCTATCTACTACCCAAGATCCATAAACCTGGAAATCCTGGGCGCCCCATCATCTCAGGCATTGGCACCCTGACAGCAGGATTGTCTGGCTATGTAGACTCCCTCTTCAGGCCCTACGCTACCAGCACTCCCAGCTACCTTCGAGACACCACTGACTTCCTGAGGAAACTACAATCCATCGGTGATCTTCCTGATAACACCATCCTGGCCACTATGGATGTAGAAGCCCTCTACACCAACATTCCACACAAAGATGGACTACAAGCCGTCAAGAACACTATCCCCGATAATGTCACAGCTAACCTGGTGGCTGAACTTTGTGACTTTGTCCTTACCCATAACTATTTTACATTTGGGGACAATGTATACCTTCAGATCAGTGGCACTGCTATGGGTACCCGCATGGCCCCACAGTCTGCCAACATTTTTATGGCTGACTTAGAACAACGCTTCCTCAGCTCTCGTCCCCTAACGCCTCTCTTCTATTTGCGCTACATTGATGACATCTTCATCATCTGGACCCATGGAAAAGAAGCCCTTGAGGAATTCCACCATGATTTCAACAATTTCCATCCCACCATCAACCTCAGCCTGGTCCAGTCCACACAAGAGATCCACTTCCTGGACACTACAGTGCTCATAAATGATGGTCACATAAACACCACCCTATACCCGAAACCTACTGACCGCTATTCCTACCTACATGCCTCCAGCTTTCACCCTGACCACACCACACGATCCATCGTCTACAGCCAAGCTCTGCGATACAACTGCATTTGCTCCAACCCCTCAGACAGAGACAAACACCTACAAGATCTCTATCAAGCATTCTTACAACTACAATACCCACCTGTGGAAGTGAAGAAACAGATTGATAGAGCCAGAAGAGTTCCCAGAAGTCACCTACTACAGGATAGGCCTAACAAAGAAAATAACAGAACGCCACTAGCCGTCACCTTCAGCCCCCAACTAAAACCCCTCCAACGCATTATTAAGGATCTACAACCTATCCTGAAGGATGACCCAACACTCTCACAAATCTTGGGAGACAGGCCAGTCCTTGCCTACAGACAGCCCCCCAACCTGAAGCAAATACTCACCAGCAACCACATACCACAAAACAGAACCACTAACCCAGGAACCTATCCTTGCAACAAAGCCCGTTGCCAACTGTGCCCACATATCTATTCAGGGGACACCATCACAGGGCCTAATAACATCAGCCACACTATCAGAGGCTCGTTCACCTGCACATCCACCAATGTGATATATGCCATCATGTGCCAGCAATGCACCTCTGCCATGTACATTGGTCAAACTGGACAGTCTCTACGTAAAAGAATAAATGGACACAAATCAGATGTCAAGAATTATAACATTCATAAACCAGTCGGAGAACACTTCAATCTCTCTGGTCACGCGATTACAGACATGAAAGTTGCGATATTACAACAGAAAAACTTCAAAACCAGACTCCAGCGAGAGACTGCTGAATTGAAATTCATTTGCAAATTGGATACAATTAACTTAGGCTTGAATAGAGACTGGGAGTGGCTAAGTCATTATACAAGGTAACCTATTTCCCCTTGTTTTTTCCTAACCCCCCCCCCACCAGACGTTCTTGTTAAACCCTGGATTTGTGCTGGAAATGGCCCACCTTGATTATCATACACATTGTAAGGAGAGTGGTCACTTTAGATAAGCTATTGCCAGCAGGAGAGTGGGGTGGGGGAGGTATATTTTTTCATGCTTTGTGTGTATAAAAGATCTTCTACACTTTCCACAGTATGCATCCGATGAAATGAGCTGTAGCTCACGAAAGCTTATGCTCAAATAAATTGGTTAGTCTCTAAGGTGCCACAAGTACTCCTTTTCTTTTTGTTCTTACAGTTTCCAGCCCAAGTTTGTAGGCTCAAGTGGTTTGGATAAACACTGGCAATTTTGGCTGCTTAACCTGAACTGACCCTCTAACCGTTCTGAGATTTTCCTGTCATAAATGAAAAATCTAAGCTCTCTAGCTATGCCATGTACCCAGGGATGTAATCCTCATCCCCTTGCTAATCCTCCCCAAACTTAATAAATCATTTTCCCATTTTACAAAAATGTCCGTTTTTCCACAATTTAAAGAAACACATGTGAAAATCATCTTTCCTAGTTTAACAGCAGCTATGTTAATACAAAGCATATAAATGACTCAGAGAAGTAGGCCTATTCGCCTCAAACTGGTTATCCCTCTTATAGTTGTATGCATAAAGTCTCTGCCATTGTATTATCTTGTGAAGGCCACATTACCGTGAGTATTAGAAAAAGTGCTTAACTTTTACTGAGTAGTACAGTTATCATCCAGTCCTGCTGAGGGTTTCCTGTAGGGTGCTGAGCACCCATAATTCTTATTGACTTCTGTAAAAAGTTGAAGGTACATGGTGGCAGATCCTCAGTTGCAGGAAACCGACATAGTGCCATTGATTTCAATGGAGCTTTTACAGCTTACACCAGCTAAGGATAGGATTGATGATTTTGGTTGGACATATCCCTGGAGGTTTCATCACATGACCTAATCTTTAATTAAAGATTAGCAGTCCTGGAGAGTTGGCAACCCTAACTAAGGATTTGCCTGCCAGTGCAGTGGATGGGGCAATCAGCAGCACCCCTACACAATTAGGATCATTAGAGACCACAGAGGGGCTTCTGTCTCATTTTATCATCCTATTTTGAAATTTATCTCCTTTACTTTACAAAAAGCATAGCTAGGATATGGAGCCTGGCCCAAAGCCCATTGAAACCAAGACTTGTCACTGGACCTTTGGATCATGCCTTAATGAAGATGCAACAGAGAAGCGGCTCTTTTTGCAGATGGAGGGATAATTATATTAAGTTCCTTCACTGTGCTCTGCTTCATACATGACACACATTAATTCACAGTCCATATCGAGCCACACATAGACAATAAAATTTCAGAAACAAAATACACACGCAAGAAGCAGTGCAGGTATCTTTGGTGAATTAATGAAGAAAAAATGGGTCTTAAACTTCAGTGAAAAAACTGAAATAAATACTCCAGGTTCTCCAATTTTCTCAATAAAATCCATGGCTATCCTTTACATTCATGGTGAAAGAATCATGCTCTGAATGGTTTGCCAGTGATAGGATTGTTTAATCTACTGTCTTTGTATTTATAGCTATTTTTGAGCTTGTGTTCCTCTTATGTCAGTCCCCCATGCACAGAATTTGCAGTGTCCTCTGGTAAATAGGCTTTTTTGACAAGAAAAGGGTGACGCTCTAAGTTGTCAGATACTTTTAATTCCTGAGTATCATGCCGAATGTGACACTTGGAGGTCGTGATAATAATGTGTTATCTTAATTATGTGTGTCCTCGTGATGCATGTTTTGTAACAGATATAGTATATCAAACTGCAACAGTGTCTTTGAAATGAGATTCATTACTTAAGGGTTTTCTTCCTTCTTAAATAAACAGAGTAAACGAACAATTGCTGAGTCCAAGTTTGAATCCTAGCACTTCCTGTTAAGTCCAAAAAATAGTGCAAGGAACATGTTTGGTCTGCTCTTTCTAAGGCTTGATGATGTGATAGGAAGGATGTTGTGTGTAACATCAAAGAGTTGTGATGTTATACCTCCAAAGCATGACTTCTGGAGGCCTAAATCAAATAATGTGCACTCATTTTTCTCTTGAATATGGCAGGCTTTAATAGAATTGGATTCTTATCAGAAATGTTCCAACAATTTCCTTCATTGTGTTTCTGTGTGCCTTTTTTGACTAGCCAAATTCCTCTCACTTCTCAAAGCCCTGCTAAGTGACTCCCCACTGAGTTTAGTTAAGAACAATTGAGCAAATTGCAAGCTGCGAAAACCAGCCAAGAAACCACTGGTGATGAGCAAATGTTTCTGCTCTTTAAGCTCATTGTAAATGTTGCCTGCTTTTTCCTCCAGTCTGACACTGTTCATGATACAAACCCTTTTGTTTTCCACTTTGACAGGCTCAAACCATATCCTGGATATGAACACCTCCAGACTTTGGAAAAGTACCGCTATGGATCAAAACTTAGCATTTGGGGCCCATGTCTAGTTGGTATAGCAATGTATCGTTGAAAGCCATAGATAGAATTCTGGCCCAGAGATCAACCATACAGTTTTGCTCCCTGAAGGTGGCTGCATTTCAGTGGTGAATGAAATGATCCCATAGGAGTTGTAAATGAATATCTGGGGGCAGATATTGGCCCCAGGTGTATAATTCACAGTTACTTAATGTGATTCGGAGGCTTGTGAAAAATGTTATATAATGTGAACCAATAAGTATAACTGAACAGGCGATCCTTGCAAGCAGAGGGCATAATACTATTAAAGACCAGACATTACTGGATTTTCATGTTGTCCATGTCCCCAGGCTGTAGTATCTGTTTTGGGGAAGAGTACTTGCTGATCTTCAGAAACAACTGTCTATCAAGAAGAGAAGGAGTACTTTTCTTTTTGCGAATACAGACTAACATGGCTGCTACTCTGAAACCTGTCTATCAAGAGTTATAACTGCACTAGTTAGGTACAGACCGAGGGCTGTCTCAGAGCTTTGCTCTCATTAATAATGTGAAAGTGATTTTAAAAAATGTCAGTGCCAAAAAAGAAAAGGAGTACTTGTGGCACCTTAGAGACTAACCAATTTATTTGAGCATGAGCTTTCGTGAGCTACAGCTCACTTCATCAAAAAAAAAAAAAAGGTTGTTTGGGGGGGATGTGGAGTGAGTAATTTTGTTGCAACAGTAAATCTGAGCTATGTTTAGTTATTTACTCATTTTTCTTGGGAGGGGAAAGTGTGTTTAATGGTTGGAGCAGCCGACTGGGACTCAGGGCTCCTGGGACCTCTTCCTGGCTCTGCCACTGATTTACTATGTGACCTTGGGCAAGTCATTTAATCTCTTTGTACCTCATCTGTGAAAAGGGCATATATATATGCCCCATTTACAGGGATGCTTAATAATCCTAAAGCTCTTTGAGAGCCCTGGAAGAAGGGTGAAATATCTCATTTTAAATTTCAGGAAGGTTTGATGAAAAGTGTTTTACAAAATACTGAACAAATAGAAGAGAAGAGAGGCTGAGGGAACTGGGCTTGTTTAGTCTGCAGAAGAGAATAGTGAGGGTGGGATTTGACAGCAGCTTTCAACTACCTGAAGGGGGGTTCCAAAGAGGATGGAGGTAGGCTGTTCTCAGTGGTGGCAAATGACAGAACAAGGAGCAATGGTCTGAAGTTGCAATGGGGGAGCTCTAGGTTGGATATTAGGAAACACTATTTCACTAGCAGGGTGGTGAAGCCCTGGAATGGGTTACCTAGGGAGGTGGTGGAATCTCCATCCTTAGAGGTTTTTAAGGCCTGGCTTGACAAAACCCTGGCTGGGATGATTTAGTTGATGTTGGTCCTGCTTTGAGCAGGGGATTGGACTAGATGACCTCCTAACGTATCTTCCAACCCTAATATTCTATGATTATCTGCCATAACACAAGATTGAGAAACACGGTCTCCTGGAGATTATCTTGAGTAAACCAAGAACAACTTGAATCACTATTAAACTGGATCAGCAAATCTATAGTTACTGTATATTCATCTAAAGCATAAATCCCTCTTTAACTTACTTCCAGGTAACCAAACTAGTGACTTGGTCATGTCTCTAGCTACTATGGGCAACATGCGTTTCTTCCCCCCCGCTTTTATAAAAAGTCCCAGGAATCAGAGGGAAAAAAACTATATTGCTGATGTTTTTCATTTTCAAATTCATTAAATATTTTGGTCATTTTTCCTCATAGTCCCCCTTTATTTAAATTTCTCCTACTGCCTACGAATTGAGCTATGCACTGATACATATCCTGGAAGTTTCTGTCATCATCTATGGTGGGATGGGGAGAGATGGATGTTCCTCCTGCTGGAGTCTATTATAGTCTTCCCTTATATCAGCCAGGAGGACTGCTAGTACCTTCGAAGGACCCATGCCATTCTGATCATTTTCTGGCTTAGGAAAGTTGGATGTTCCTCCATCTGGGAGCCTGTCAGTGCCTCATCTTCTGTCATCCAGAAGGTTCACTAGAGAGCAGTGATAGTGTTCCTACTGTTTCCTGTCTGGAAGCGAGGGATCTGAGGTTGGGTCTCCATCTTCAACCCTGTGTACGTGAGCATATTACACTCCCCTAGACTCTGCACTCTGAGAACACTGATGGGAGTTTATAACAACAACTTGTGAACTGGAGCTTTGACCCTAATTCTTCTTTCCCCGTTTAGAAAAGTCACTTTGTATTTCAATCTCTTCCCTGCCGAACTCCTAATTAAAAGTTGTGTGATTGCTATTCCAGGTGTACCTCTGTGGCCACAAATTTTACATATATCGATAAAGATGGCCATTTGAATTTGATTCAGACAGCAAAGATGAATGTCTCACACAGATCGTGGGTGCAATCCTGGTCCCACTGAAGTAATTGCATTCCAGGATTTCACCCCTTATTTAAACCACAATGAGTCTGAAAGAATTTTACAAACATGGGTCTCATGCTTTAATGTGGACATAAGGTGGAACTGAAAAAATCTATACAAACAAAGATGACAAACCTGACCCCCTTTGTAACTGCAATTATGACTTGATTGGAACAAACTAGACAGACTACATAAGCAGTTCTTGCCAATCATATTAATTCAGATAAAAAATAAAAATGTAGAGGAGATAAATCCATTTAAAAAAAATGTAGGTTTGTGAGGAGTTCCGCACCAAAACCCGAAGACATGCACACAATTTTTGTTGGAAATCTAGGAAAGCAAAACTTGCTTTGTATAAATAATGTATTCCCCACTAATATTAGACTCATCATATCTGTATATTTTTAGCATTGTCAGGCATTAGTTTCTGGAGATCATAATCTATTACGTAGGACCTTTTAAAATTTGGCTTTGATGGTGAATGTATTCCTTATAAAAACTAGGTTAGAGCTATGCATGCTGCTGGAACATGAACCCATCTTTGAAACAGAGACTAACCATGATTCTCTTTCCTGCTGTCCTCTTCTCCTCTACCAAAAGGTAATCACTTTTTTCTTTATTTCTCTATTTGGTTAATTGATGCTTATTTGATATGTCCAGGGATTGTACTAGGAATGAAAATAGTTATTAATATGTTGTTAAATAAGTAGTAAAATTATAAACTAAATAAAAGGGGAGCCCATAAACAGCCAGATAAAACTGCAATAAGTTACAGGCGCTCCTGGGAGGCACGCAGGAGTGGAAGCCAGAAATTTTTGTGTTCTAATCCTGGCTCTGACACTGTCCTTAAATCAGCTACTCCAATCTTCTCTCTGTTTCCTGTCTGTAAAATGGGGCAGATAATACTTAGCTCTGTGAGCGTAATCACCTTTGCAAATTTTAATTAATGTTGGTAAAGCATAACAAAGGTGCAAAGAACTATAGAAGTGCTAAGTTAATTTATCAAAATGAAGAAAGGATTTAAAAAAATCCTAAGTATGAGCTTGGTAAAAATAAATTAGGATGTACAGATGCAGATGAAAATCCATCATATGGTTTAGAGTCAAATTAGAAAGGTTTGGACGGAGAAATAGAATCTTGCCTATTGCAGATAACAGTGGAGAAGTTGCCTGATCCACCACAGGCGACCACGCTGCTGAATCGCTACAGTACAGATCCTCAGTATCAGCAACTCTTCATCAATCTGGTAAGAGTGAAGCCAACTCTAAAAACAAACATTTCCTCCATGAACAATGTATTTGTTATATTTTCTCATTTGTTTATGATGGCTGTGTCAGCCGCACTGACTTACATAAACACTGCCAATCCTGGGATGTTACACTCTCAACAAAAGTAGCTGAGTACAAAGAGCATTCCAGAGTTTTAATTCATATTGTATAAACGTAACAGATGTTGATAAAATGAGCCAACAAGAAAATACAACAAAGGAGACCATTTCAAGGGGGCTTTTGATTAAAATACATTCCAGATTGACCAAAAGATACAACGTTAATGGAATAGATCATTTAACTGTCATCATTTGGCTCCTTTAGCATTATAAAGCAAACAGAAAGCATTTCCATGTTTATTTCCTAAATACTGCACCAGAATATTGGGCCCAAGCACATTATAGTTTTTGGTGCACTGTACAAAGCTTAAGAAAAATAAATAAATAATTAAATAAAGCCAGTCTTTGCCTCAATGAGTTTACAATGCACAGAGTAGACAAGGATAAAATGTGGCACCCTGGGAAATTCAGAGTTGGGACTGACTTAGAGGGTTTTTATGTAAAAAATAGATATATTTTGAGCTCTGCTTGAGTTCACTGTAGTGATTCTGTTGAACACAAGAATTGCCATACTGGGTCAGACCCGATGTTACCCAGGGTTCTTTCAACCCAAAGCTCTTAGTAACTTTTACTCTGTGCGAGGTGGTGTCAGGAAATAAATCAGGGGAGTCACGGCCGTCCGACCGATAGATGGCTGGCACAAAGAGGACAACACAAGAGTGCTTTTACTTAAAGCTAAACTTTACATAGTCTCAAGCACTTATACACACGTCCTCAAGAGGTTAGTAAAACACCCCCAACCCTTGATAATTACCAAAGCTGAGTGTGGCTCTCGAGAGGCCGCAGGGAAACACAAGATGCATCCAGAAAGAGAGAGTCCAGTCCTGAAGAGTCCCACTACCTCAAACTTTTCCCCCTTATTTACACATTAGTAATAGAATGACATGTCCCTTAAAGCAAACTTGTTAAGTAAGCAGTTTCAATGGTCAAGCGAGAGGTTCCTTCTGATTATCGATTAACCAGCTGTGGGTTTTTCCAGAGTTTGTAGCCTTGAGGCCCCAATAGACATTCCTGGGGCACATCCTGCTCTTCTAAGATGCATGTATCAGCAACTTCAACACAGTTCTTATCAGGAAGGACATGGGGTCAAGCTGCCCTTTCTGTGGTACCCAAAAAGCCCCCTCCCCTCCTGCCTTGGTTAAGCTAAGCCTGCTGACTTGGCTAATTTACGGCCTGCTGACTTGGCTGCTTTTAGCAATAAGCCATAGTGGTTTCAGGCACTTTACTGGTTTGCCAAAGTCTCCCCGTACACCGAGGTCCATGTAGGTTGGTATTCTGTCTCTGGCATTGGCCAGGAACAGGTGCTTCAGAGGAAAGCATAAGAACCTTGCCTCCCTTCCAAGATAATCTGCCTCTTACATGGATCTCATCCTGATCTGTAATAGTTAGAGATGGGTTTAAACCCTGAGGCATAAGGTTTAATATCCCTTCTACATGTTTGTTATGAATTGTGATAACTCTGTATAGTCTTGATGTCCATATAAATGTCTCATCTCTTTTTGATTCTTGACCTCAATGACTTCCTGTGACAATGTCCACAGTTTAATAACACATTGGGTGCAAACATATTTCCTTTTATTGTTTTTGAATTTCCTTTCTTTCAGTTTCAGTAAATGTTCACTTGTTCTTGTATTATACTATAGGATTGGGAGAACACAAGTTCCTGATCTACCTTCTTGATATCATTCATTATCTTATTCTGTCCTCTCTGTTTCTCCTTTCCAAAGTAAACGTGACCTTAAGAGCCCCACAGTTCCAACTGGCAAAGCATTCACTGTCATGTAACAGCTACTCTTAACAGGCCTGACAAACTCACTACACCTAACACATTGCTGTCATAGTATTCACCTATAAAGAATGTCTTGTAAGGTATCAGATGAAAACTGGTAACATAACAGCCATTAATATAATTGTGAAACGTATGTGTTAGTACTATATGAAGAATTATGGATACTCACTGATATTGTGCTTTAAAGTCTGTAACCAAACAAAAGGAGAAACAGGTTTTTTTCCCAGACAGGAGGGAAGGTAGTTATCTCCCTGTTTCTCATGTAAATTGAGCATTGTGGAGCCAAATACAGTGGGAACTACCTTTGCATGGAAGTCAACAGGAAAAGCCAGGTTGATAGGGGTGTGTGAACTCTGCTTGGGAAAACACTGTAATCTGAACCCCAGCGGTTCACCCTGTTTCTGGGAATAAACTCCCTAGGAACTTTGGGAAATATAAGAAGAAGCAAAAGGACGTTCTGTTATCCATTTACTGAGGAGACCTCTGGTAATGAGTAGGGGAAATCATGAAAATCTGGATCTGGATTTGATTGAAAACCAGCAAGCTCTACAGAAAAACTCTGAGGATAAGAAAATGGCTTTATCCAAAGGATTTTGTAGCTTGCTAAAGTTATGTTTAGTTTCTTAGAAGTGTGTTGTACTTTTGTTTCATTTGTAACTAATTCTGTTTTCATTATCCTTGCTTTATATCACTTAAACCTCTTTGTTAATAAACTTCTGTGTTTTATGAGTAGATCTCTGTGCTGTAATATTAGCAAAATGTGAATCAAACAAGCTGGTGTGCACACTCTCTTTGGAGATAGTGGACTTTTTTGGGAAGTTCTATGGCCTGTGTTATGCAGGAGGTCAGACTAGATGGTCAAAATGGTCTATTCTGGCCTTAGAATCTATGAAGTTGGTAATTTTTGTGAGTGTCCAGTGACAGGGGCTGGGTACTCCGGGAGAACGATCTTTCAGGGGCTTAGGACTAGGGGTGCATCACATATTACCTGCAAAGCAAAGTAAGGGCCATCAGAGTCCTGAGAAATTTGTCTGGGATAGCTAGCAGATTGGGCTAACAGGGAGTTTCACCCAGTTTAGCACCAGCAAATCTCTCTCTTACTGAGGTAGAGGCATGGTAACCTGTAATTTTGGGCATCCTGAGAAAGAGTCACAAAACAATCTGTCTTTTTAATCTCTTTTTTCATTTGTGAGTTTTCTCAGGCCCTTGATCGTTCTCACTGCTCTTCTTTGACCGCCCCTACCCCTTTAGTTCTGCAGTATTCTTTTTGAGATGGGTTGACCAGCATTGCACACAGTATTCCAGATGAGGCCATGCCACTGATATAGATACAATTATTATAATATTCTTTGTATTATTCCAGTCCCATTCCTTATGCATCCTAACACTTTAGCTTTTTTTTTTTTTTTTTTTTTTTTTTTTTAAACCCACAGCTACGCATTAAGCAGAGGTCTTCATTGAGCTGTCTACAGGGAAGCCCAGGTCCCTTTTCTGAGCTGATAAAGTTAATTTACGACCTGTAATGCGTATTGGGCTGTCAAGTGATTCAAAATATTAATCACGTGATTCAAAAAATTAATCTCAATTAATCATGTGATTAATTGCACTGTTAAACAATAATTGAATACCATTTATTTCAGTATTTTTGGATGTCTTCTATATTTTCCAATATATTGATTTCAATTACAACACAGAATACAAAGAGCACAGTGCTCATTTTATATTTATTTTTTATTAAAAATATTTGCACTGTAAAAAAACCAAAGAAATAGTATATTTCAATTCACCTAATTACAAATACTGTCCTGCAATCTCTTTGTCATGAAAGTTGAACTTACAAATGTAGAATTATGTACAAAAAACCCCTGCATTAAATAATAAAATAATGTAAAATTATATCCAAATCCTCTCAGTCCTCCTTCAGTCAATCGCTCAGACAAACAAGTTTGGTTACAATTTGCAGGAGATGCTGCTGCCCTCTTCTTGTTTACAATGTCACCTGAAATTGAGAACAGGCGTTCAGATGCCACTGTTGTAGCCGGCGTCGCAAGATATTTACATGCCAGATGTGCTAAAGATTCATATGTCCCTTCATGCTTCAACCACCATTCCAGAGGATATGCGTCCATGCTGATGACTGGTTCTGCTTGATAACAATCCAAAGCAGTGCAGACCAACACATGTTCATTTTCATTATCTGAGTCAGATGCCACCAGCAGAAGTGTGATTTTCTTTTTCGGTGGTTCGGGTTCTGTAGTTTCTGCATTGGAGTGTTGCTCTTTTAAGACTTCTGAAAGCATGCTCCACACCTCGTCCCTCTCAGATTTTGGAAGGCACTTCAGATTCTTAACCTTGGGTTGAGAGCTGTAGCTATTTTTTAGAAATCTCACATTGGTACCTTCTTTGCATTTTGTCAAATCTGCTGTGAAAGTGTTCTTAAAACGAACAACATGTGCTGGATCATCATCCGAGACTGCTATAACACAAAATATATGGCAATGTGGATAAAACAGAGCAGGAGACGTACAATTCTCCCCCTAGTTCAGTCACAAATTTAATTAACGCATTATTTTTTTAATGAGCATCATCAGCATGTCAGCATGTCCTTTGGAATGGTGGCCAAAGCATGAAGGGGCATATGAATGTTTAGCATATCTGGCACATAAATACCTTGCAACACTGGCTACAAAAGTGCCATCTGAACACCTGTTCTCACTTTCTGGTGACATTGTAAATAAGAAGCAGGCAGTGTTATCTCCCATAAATGTAAACAAACTTGTTTCTCTTAGCGATTGGCTGAACAAGAAGTAGGACTGTAGCATCTCAACAGTGTCCTTATCTTCCTTAATTGCTCTCTTCATCCACTGGTGATCCAGTGAAGTCACTAATCCTTTTGTAAAAAGAAAAGGAGTACTTGTGGCACCTTAGAGACTCACCAATTTATTTGAGCATGAGCTTTCGTGAGCTACAGCTCACTTCATCGGATGCATACCGTGGAAACTGCAGCAGACTTTATATACACACAGAGAATATGAAACAATACCTCCTCCCACCCCACTGTCCTGCTGGTAATAGCTTATCTAAAGTGATCATCAAGTTGGGCCATTTCCAGCACAAATCCAGGTTTTCTCACCCTCCACCCCCCCACACAAATTCACTCTCCTGAGCTTTCTGCTTCTGAAACGTTTAAAGAATTTCATGTTTGTTTTTACACATTTAGTTATCTGCTCCTCAAAATGGTAGAGAAATGTGAAGGTAAAAGTAGTTGCTCATTTCCTTCATTGTGGATCATTAATTAGAAATTTCCCTACAGCTGATTAAACTGGCAGTAGGCAAAGATTTTGCTTGGGATTTTTGATAATGAATTTAATTTCCTGCAGCCTCTGAGTTTTCCCTGCTAGTCTCTCAACCACTATTGGCCCTATTTAGTTTGTGAGATTTGACTAGATTACATCTGGAGAGGTGATGTGACTGCAGACCAGACAAAAGAATACTAAGGAGTATATTATTATTCAACCACAGTATAGTTCATTCTCTAAATAGACTAAATGGAGAATGTGAAGTACATCTGAAGACTTGACTTGGCAAGAAGGTATATTTAAGGCTTCTATTTTTCAACAGATTTGACATTTTTTTTTTTCCTGAACTGACAACTAAATTGGAAATTTTCATTACAAAAGTTGGTAACCCTAAAAAAGTTCCTTCAAGGGAAAGCATGCACATTTGTTTGGTTTAAGGAAACTACTTTGTCTGTGATGACGATCTGGGCTGCACGTAGAAGTGGGCAAAATTTTTTGGCCAAAACTTTTTTTCTTTTGCAAAAATGCAGATTCCGTGGCACTGAAACATTTCATGAATTTGTTTGTTTCACGGAATTGTTAATTAAAAATCAAAGAAACACAAACTCCAAAATTCTGAAGAAAGTTGACCCATCTTATTTTGACATTTTTTTAAATGAAATGTTTCTATATTTTTACTTGAAATAATGTTTTCAAAATTTCTTTTAAGGTTTTTTTTTTAAAAATTCCAGAATGATGAAAAGGTTGAAACTGAAACAAAATGTTCTGTTGTTGAAATTAATATTATGTTTGTAATATTATGTTTACGAAACAATTTTTTTTCAATTTTTCAAAATTCCCAACAAACTACAAAGTGCATTATTCACTGAGCTTTAATCTTAACTACTAACCAACACTTGCTGATTTCCCTACTAGGTTAATCAGCGAGGTGTTTCTGCATTTTTTATGTTACACCTTGCCCATTTCACACTGTTTTAGTCAGTTTTGCACCAAGAAATGTCAAAAGTTTGACAATGGGAAGCAAGGAAATCTGTTTCATAGTACCAGAAAAAGAAACTCTGGCAAATAGCCATATAGCAGGTCAGGGCTAACGGGAGAAAAATGCCTGTAGAAAGAGCTTGAGAGCATATTTGTAGTGTTTCCTTTTGGGTGAAATACAACCTTAACTTAGGCATAAGCCAATGCATGGAGTCTCTGGTGGTGGAAAGTCTACTATGGAGGAGTTCGTGGAGGATAAAGTGGCTGTAACCTCACTTTGCCAGGTGGCCTAGATGCCAGAAATGGCTGGGGTGAGGGTATGGGCAGGGCAGTTGAGAGATGCACTGATTCAGTGCAGCAAACTCTTGATGGCCTTTGCTGATAGGCTCCTATAGAGCTCCTGGTCAGAACTCAAACTGACCTATGAGGATGAATCCTGCGGAGGGCCTCCCTGTTGCAGCAAGGTCCAATTTGTACTTCCTAATACTTTCTGGGTGGATCTTGCCCTTCATTAGTCCTTTTAAAAAAATTATTTTTCAAAGAAATCTGAATGCTCTCTCTCCTCTGGTTCCAATCTACCCACTATCCAAAAATATTCCTGGAGAGACTACAAGACGCACCATCCTCAGATGGGTGTGGGGAGCTTCCACTGATTTCCCTGTGCACCCATATGCACTCAAGGATAGAATTTGGCCCAAGTTATGAGTAGGATGCTGTATGGATAGGTAAGATATAGAAACTTGGTGAACACCTACTTAAAATACCAATATTTACCTGGGAAACTTACCGAATTAGCTATAGCTAAATCTAGAAACATTTATGTCTAAGGTGGGATTCAATGATCAGCATTCAGCACCCAGCAGACCTCATAGTATATAATTTTTCTTTTTGTCCTCTCTCATGCAGTATATATTTCTGATTTGCTGATTTTTACTAACATTAACTAAAGAATATTACAGGATGTCATAAATGGGTTGTTTAATGAAAGAGCAATTATTAAACATCTCTTTGACTTAATAAATACTTGGTCATTTACTATTTCCAAACAGGAATTCAGATCATATCAATGGAGCTCAGCTTAGCTGTTCCAGCCTGTGAGATTTGGTTATATTCCAGTCATAACAGCTTAATGTGAACCTGATCTTTTAGTGGAAAAGAAAGGGCTTATTACTGTGTACTTTATACTGATTTGGGCACAGCTGAAATAAAAAAAGAAAGTGTAGTAATCTAACCCCCCACCACTCATGAAGCCTGCTGCAACAGGAATGGCTACACACTTATTTTCTCCAACCCCCACCTTCTCTCTCTTTGTCTTGCAGGAGCCGTACATAAACAAATCAGCGGTGTCAGTTCAGGCTCATTTCTCTCTGCAATGCACATACATCATCTTTCGGACCTTGGGGCTTCGCCACCTGACAGTTGTTGACCTACAGAACCGAGTTGTTGGGATAATAACCAGGAATGATCTGATGTCTTTCCAGCTGGAGGAGAGGCTGGCGTGCCAGCTGGCATTGCAAAAACGTGACTCAGATGAGCAGCCCCTAGATTAGGAAAAGAGAACAGAACTGTTAATGTTTTGTTTCTTAAGCTGACAAACTTTATTTTTTTGTTTTTAATAAGCCTGCATTCTTCTTAGGTAAAGGAAAAATGGATAAGACTGTACTGTTTGATTCCTTTAGAGCAAGGAAGTTCAAAGGCATCCTACACAGGCCCTTAAATGTATCCTACCACTAGCTCCCTTGAACCATAGGATGATGCCAAAGTTCACTGACAGCAGATTTGGCAGGGCTCTGGGTTAGATGGACCATTGGCCTGACCCAGTATGGCTGTTCTTATGTATGTTCTTATATTTTTAAGGCTTGTGAACTAAATCAGGAATTTTCTACTCATCTACCATGGAAGGCAGAAGTACAATCAGATATGAAGGTTGTGGTTAAAGTGTCCAAAAGCATCTATTTTCAAAAGTGACATAGTCATTTAGCAGCCTAATTTTTAGCAGCCTGCTGATTTTCACTTAGGCGTTGTCAACACTTAAAGTTGTACTGCTATAACTATGCTGGCAAAGTTAGATGCAAAAATGCCCTAGCACAGATGATCTTATACTGGTAAAACTTATGCTGGTTTGGCGAAACAAAATAACCTATATCAGTATAACAACGTATCACTATAACTGTATCTACTCTAAGGCTTTTACTGACACATTTATGTCAGTAAAAAAATCACACCCCTTAGCTACATAATTATGCCAGTAAAACTTTAAGTGCAGACTAGAGCTCAGGTTCCTAAGTGTCTAACTCACTTTTAAAAAATAGGACCTAGGCTCCTAACTGACTTAGACGCTTTTAAAAAATTTACTGTGTGCACCTTTCTTTTTTATTTTAAAAGCATGTACTTGTAGGCTGATTTTAAACACCGCCTACAAGTACATGCTTTTAAAATGTACAACCAACTAAAATGAATGGAAATTGGGCATCCTACTTGTCTGAGATATATTTTAAAATCTTAGTTTCAATGAGTATGCCAGGCAGGCATAGTCCTGAGACCCTAGGGGGCAAACTGCTAATGTGGCTCGCAGTGGTGCAAAGTTTGAGTACATCTGCTCTTGACTACATTTCCTTTCATGTTTGCAGCTATTAGAACAGTTTCGCTTTCTGTTCACCCACCTGGTGTAATTTAATATGTAATGAGTGTCACACACAGAGGAGATGATCACAATTGCTCTCTGGTTTGGATGTAGCTGTTGTTTATATTTTAGCATATTTGGAAACCAGGCACCCAGAATATAATATACAAGGCCCCATCCTTTGTGATTTTTGGTTTCAAACATTATATGCTTCCATGGAAACTTCATTAAATGTTGATAAATGAATATGACAAATCTTTTGGATAAGAGACTGGTAGACTTCCTCTCTGACATCATAATTAATTGTTATTTTTGTTCTGCTAAATAATAAAGCATTTCCCATAAACATGCTTATTAAAACCACACTTTTGTCCCAAGGGTCTACCATGATTAATGTTATAATGATTACCAAGAAAAACTAGTAACTGTTTACTGGTTATAAAAAGTTGCCAGATTATCTGAAAGTTAGATTTCTGGTATTTGAATTGTGCAGCTTCTAGCCTCCTATTAGTCAGAGATTTATAGGACTTTCCCCCGATATAGTTCTTCACTTAGTAATGCAGTTTTTCTAGCACTGCAGAGGGTGCAGAGCGCATTAAAGTGTCTGAAGTTTACAAGACAAAGGGCAGAGAATGAAATGCTAAAGAGCTTGCAGTCCAAAGCCATAATTAGGTATAGGAGAGATAATGAACGAGGAATGTCTTATCGACCATCTAGCTGGTAGGCGGTGGGGAACAGGTGGATTTTTAATCATCTCCCTTTCAAACCAGTAATATTATAATAACTAGTATATTGGCTGGGTCACCGTCATTACTGACATGTGCTTCACCTACTCCAGGGATGTGGGGATGGAGTGTCCTGAGCTTTGTGGATCACTGAGCATCAGCAGGACAATAGATCTAATCTAGAGCCCTCTTGTGAATTCCCCTAAAAAACTGGTGCTATGAAGCTGGCTTTGAATCCCACTCCCTCTGGTAACTAATAACTAATCCCATATCTGGAGCATGCTTGCTGTAAACTTGTGCTCTTGGTTCAAGGCCCAGTACTCCAGCTGGTAAATGGGCTCCTTGATTCCTTGAGTGCATAAACAATGCCATTCCACTAGTACTCAGTCATTATGTGCCCACCCATGTAGTGTAAGTCTCCTTCATCTTTCCACTAATTACATCTCAGGCTGATTACCTCAGGAAAACAGTATCAACTATGTTCTGTAGTTGTGGTCTATTGAAATGAACATAAGGCTTAGAGAGTAAGATTCATCGAGTCAAATCCCAGCACTGCCACTGTCTCATCACATGACCTTGAGCAAGTCACTTAAGTTCCTGTGCCTCAGTTACTCCATCTGAAAAATGGGGACATTAATGGTGATCCACCTCTGTAAAGGGCTTTGTGCAATGCATATGAAAAGTTCTATATAAAAATATGAACTATTAATTTTAAATTATAATTATTTATCTTATACCAATGATAAAGCAGTGCTAATTTTGCCATCATGACAATGTTTCTTAGGAAACATTCATCCAATTTACCACATATCACCTAAATGCCCTGTTATGTATTATGGGGGTTGCATTCTCCCACATGTTACGCCCAATATCACCAACAGACGATGCCTAAAATGGTAAAATCATACATGATACAAGGGTAAGATGTGCATATACTACCACAAATAGAATTCCTTTCAACATTTCCCAAGAGACATGAAGATGAGGCTCAAAGGAAGAGAGAGATTGTGGGCCCCACAGTCAAGTGTCCCACTCAGAGACTCTGACAACACTCATGACACACTATGTACAAAATGGTGAAAAGAAATGGCATTCTGCAGTCTACTCTTCGTGATACTTCATCAACACATTGGCTCTCATGATCCCCACATCCAACAGGTTTCTAAAGAATGGAAATGGCAAACAGACCAGGCTCTTCAGCAAAGTGTGTTTTTTACAAGGGATGATGCCAGCTACTCTTCTCTGTTTTTGAGCGCCACTTTACTGAGAGGTGAACCTTTTGGTACTTAGGCATAATGATTTGAGAAACTGAGATGAAACTGTCTTATGGTTTTGCATGAGATATGTATTTAGATTATGGATGTTCACAATTTGCCAACACAAATCCCAGTGAAGAAGGGGAAGAAATCCTCAAGGGAAGGTCCATTTCAAGTCCTTCACCATCATTTTTGGTCTTTGTATGCAGTCATACATCTTCCCACTGACTCCATTTTTATGATGGTTTCCCACCACTTATTTGTACCCCAGAATGAAATCTATTTTGCAAATGACATGGCTTTTGTTTTGTCCAGATTTGAGACAGAAAGATCCAAAATAAAGTATATTGAGACAAAAAACTCCCTTTTGAGTTAAAAGGGTTTCTTTTTATCAACATTGTGTCTGACAATAGCTATTACAAATCCCTGTATGTGAGCATAAAATCCTATAAAGGGCCATTGCTGAGGTAAATAATTTTCTGCCACATGTCTCCTAAGAGAATGTAATACCACTTTATGACCCATGTGTTCTTAAGTACTTATTCCAGTATTCAGTGTATTAGTGTTCCTATCACACGGCACTGCTCTGATATGTACTTTGGAATTAGCTGTTTAGTACTTAAAGTGTAACTCATCATAATGCAAGATCCTTTTTAATTTCCTTGGTTTCTAAATGAGTTATTGGGTTCACTATATTAGTATTATTACTATTATAATATCTAAAAGGCAACTACGCAAAAGCCAACAAAGAGCTCTATTTATTATAGCCATTACAAAGTATAGACTAACGCCACACTTCATCTTTATTTATAGTGCCTAAACTTTTTCTCCCATTCTTGAGTGGGTGGTCTGGTTACAGTGATGGCAAATCATTTACATCACTTTCCCTAAAGTAACACAAAATCCACCCAAATGATGAAAAATGATTTTTTTTGTAGTAAGAAAGCTTTCTAAAGAAAATCTATAGCTCTATGTATAAGGTATCCCACTGGAACTTTCTTTTCCCTAAACTAATTTTCATATTGGTTCTCCCAGCAGTTTCCAATAGTGCCATGTTTTGAGGATCTCATTGTACTTTATATTTATTTAAGTAATATGGTGCAAAAATAATCTGTGTTCACTTGGAACTCTGCAAAATGTAACTTTTTACATTTTTACATTACTACACCAGTGATTCTCAAACTGGGGCACTTGCAGCCCCAGTCACAGACAGCTGGCTGGTCACATGGTGCTGGCTCCTCTGCCTTGTTGCTAGCTGCCAAACTACATTGAAAGAAGCTCTAAATACATTAAATATGTTCCAAATGTTACTTTTCCATGTAAGCAGTTGCTGTAGTTGCTAAAAGGAAGCTATGTGATGGTGAAGTAATTCGTGTGATAAAGACAATTTATCTATTAAAATGCAGCCCACATTATGAATGTCTTCATATTGGATGTGGAGCTTGCCAAGCTAATTTATGGCAGCCTCATCAGCTGTGCAGAGCCCTAAAACCACCATCAAATCTTGTCAGAGGGCAGTCGTCAGTGATGTGAGACATTGTCCATCTGTCTTCGGCCACAGCTGCATGTGGAATCTTCTCATTAGTCCCAGGTATGAAAACTGCCTGCACATTGACCCTGGCCCATTCAAAACTGGTGATGTGGTGGAACCAGGAACGTGTGTGGGCAGGTCAGTTATAAGAGACTGGTTTCTGACATCAGCTGCAGACAACTCTTCACGCCACATCGACGGCACAGAGAAATCTGGGCAGTGCCAGCAGGCATACAACAGGTGCCTTGATGACAAGCTTGCTCCTGAGAGGTTGTAGAAGCCTGTGTATTGTGGTAGACTTGGGTTTGCCCTGATCTTCTTAACCATTCTGACTGTAGCATCCTCACAATGGATGTGTGGAGGAGTGCTTAACACAGGAATGTTGCTTAACACAGGAAGCCATGGTACTGGCATGCATCAAATTGTCCCAGTTACGAGGAACATAGTTAAATATAATGGTCAAGCTATCTGGCTAGCCCTCAGAATACCGCAGCTCAGCACTGAGGACTGTTGGCAGCCAAACACATCATTATCGCCACTATGAATAGAAGATTAGGGTTGGAAGAGACCTCAGGAGGTCATCTAGTCCAACCCCCTGCTCAAAGCAGGACCAACACCAACTAAATCATCCCAGCCAGGGCTTTGTCAAGCCAGGTCTTAAAAGCCTCTAAGGATGGAGATTCCACCGCCTCGCTAGGTATCCCATTCCAGTGCTTCACCACCTTGCTAGTGAAATAGTGTTTCCTAATATCCAACCTAGACCTCCCTCACTGCAACTTCAGACCACTGCTCCTTGTTCTGTCATCTGCCACCACTGAGAACAGCCTACCTCCATCCTCTTTGGAACCCCCTTTCAGGTAGCTGAAGGCTGCTATCAAATCCCTTCTCTTCTCTTCTGCAAACTAAACAAGCCCAGTTCCCTCAGCCTCTCCTCGTAAGTCATGTGCACCAGCCCCTGATAATTTACGTTGGCCTCCACTGGACTCTCTCCAATTTCTCCACATCCTTTCTGTAGAGGGGGGCCCAAATCTGGATGCAAAATTCCAGATGTGGCCTTACCAGTGCCGAATAGAGGGGAACTGTATGACACAAGGTATTGGTAAACTGCTCTGGACTTTCTTACTTCCAGGTCCTCTGTTTGAATCTAGTTCAGATGGTTAAAGCATTGTCATCTGATGTGTATTTTAACATATGTGAAAAGTGTAGATTCTTAGTGATCAGGTGTTCACACCATAGAAAGACACCTTTCCAAGTGGCATCCTTTATGCCAGCCTCTTCACTGAGAAGCCAAAAACTGAATGGGAATGGAAAAAGAACTACCCATCGCTGCAAGAGGTGGTCCCCGTGGGCCTACATCTGGAGAATAACTGGTGAGGCAGTGCAGTAAAATCTGGGTTAATGTTGCCTGTGCTATACCTGCTTTTTATAAAGAGAGGATTTCAGTCAACAGAGCTGTCAGTGCACCTTGGGTGATCAATAAATTGATTACCTTCTAATTTTAGGGAAGGGGTTTGCTCTCAGCACAATTGCCTGGGTCTTGGACATTCATTCTAAAGCTGGTCTGGACTTTTTCAGCAAAACCTTTTCTCATCAGAAAGTGGTGATTCATCGAACTGAACTATTTTGTGGGAACATACTAGGGTCCATGAAATCAGGAAGGGTTTCTCAGCTCCACACGGGGCGTGAGAGTACCCCAAATAGCCACTAGCTCAGTGGTTAGGGCATACGCCTGGATATGGAAAACCTAGATACAAATCCCTCCTGTGCCTGATTTGGAGCAGGGACTTGAACCCAGCTTTCTTGCCTCCCAGGTGAGTGCCTTAATCACCAGGCTACAGAGTCTCTTTCTCAAGTTCTCCCGCAGGAGCTGTTCCACTCTGTATAAACAAACATTCCTCGGGCCAGGGAGAGACTGAGTGCATAGTCCAGTGGTCAGGGCATTCACCGGTGTTGTGGGAAGACAGGTTCAAGTCCCTGCCCCGAATCTAGCATTTTGTGGGTTGCAGGTCTTCCCTCTGGACAGCAGAGGCTGCTCCTCTGAGAGATGCTGAATAGCCATAGAACCCCATTCTGCAACTGCTGTTGATTCCTCCCCTCTGTTGCTTTCCTGGGGAAAAGGCAGAGGAAAGGGGCTGCTCCAGCTCAAACCCCATACAGGGGGAAAGCCCTGCAGTGTGTGCAGTGGTGGTGTGCGTCGAGAGGAGGGGAGAAGTACCAGGTCACTCAGTGGTGGTGATGGTGCTGGGAGACCAGAGATAGTAACGGGGAACCCTGTAGTGAATGTGGAGAAGAGAGAGCACAGGGAACCTCCCATAAGTTGAGTGAGAGAAGACAGAGCAGGAACTTTACAGGGGATTGAGGGAAAGAAAAGGGGAACATAAAAATGGGTGGAGGAGAGGGGATGGGAAAGAAGACCAGAAGGAAGAGCCTCCAGAGTTGGGAACTGGAAGAAGGAAGGAGGGATTGGAAGGGAAACCCTGAAAGGAGAATGCCACAGAAGAGAGCAGGCCCATTGGCTGCCTCTGATTATATCTTCTTTTAGTTACCTCTGAGCTGAGTTAGAGACATTTAGCTCTTACTTTCTTTCTTCATAGAGGACTCCAGCCAATTCCATAGTCTGTTTTGTTAGATTGCCCCGACCTACCTCCACTTTTTCTACTCCTTTCAGATGACCTGAACAGAATGTATTTTTCCAGGTGAGACCTTCCCCAAATCCCATACAGAGGGACTGCTGCTTCTCCTCTACAAGACTTGCTCTTGAGGGTATGGACTTGAAATGGTGTTGGCCTTTTTGGTTGACACTTTGCCATGTAAGATCAAATTGGATTTGCTGTCCATGATCACCCCTAAGTCTCTCTGAGCATTTCAGGTTTCTCTCTCCCATTGGATATCTGGGTTTCCCAGTATTTCTCTATAGCTGAATTAGCTGCATTTTTCCAAGCCGAATTTCATTGTGTCATTTCCTGCCCATATTTCTGTCCTTTATCTTCTTTTGCATTTATTTCTTTGATGGAGTTTGCATCTTCCTTATCACTTTTTAATGGAAATTATTTTATTGTTTGAGCTAAGACTGTCAAGCGATTAAAAAAATTAATCGCACGATTAAACAAATTAATCGTATGATTAATTGCACTGCTAAACAGTAATAGAATATAATTTATTTAAACAATTTTGGATGTCTTCTACATTTTCCAGTATATTGATTTCAGTTACTACACAGAATACAAAGTGTACAGTGCTCACTTTATATTTATTTTTTATTACAAATATTTGCACTGTAAAAAACCAAAAGAAATAGTATTTTTCAATTCACCTAATTACAAGTACTGTAGTGCAATCTCTTTATCATGAAAGTTGAACTTACAAATGTAGAATTAGGTACAAAAAACGCCTGCATTAAATAATAAAATAATGTAAAATTGTATCCAAATCCACTCAGTCCTACTTCAGCCAATCGCTCAGACAAACAAGTTTGGTTACAATTTGCAGGAGATGCTGCTGTCCTCTTCTTGTTTACAATGTCACCTGAAATTGAGAACAGGCGTTCAGATGCCACTGTTGTAGCTGGCGTCGCAAGATATTTACATGCACATTTACATGTGCTAAAGATTCATATGTCCCTTCATGCTTCAACCACCATTCCAGAGGACATGCATCCATGCTGATGACGGTTTCTGCTAGATAACAATCCAAAGCAGTGAGGACCGATGCATGTTCATTTTCATCATCTGAGTCAGATGCCACCTGCAGAAGGTTGATTTTCTTTTTTGGTGGTTTGGGTTGTGTAGTTTCCGCATCAGAATATTGCTCTTTTAAGACTTCTGAAAGCATGCTCCACACCTCATCCCTCTCAGATTTTGGTAGACACTTCAGATTCTTAAACCTTGGGTCGAGTGATGTAGATATCTTTAGAAATCTCACATTGGTACCTTCTTTGCATTTTGTCAAATCTGCAGTGAAAGTGTTCTTAAAATTAACAACATGTGCTGGATCATCATCCAAGATTGCTATAACATAAAATATATGGCAGAATGTGGGTAAAATGGAGCAGGAGACATACAGTTCTCCCCCTAGGAGTTCAGTCACAAATTTAATTAATGCTTTATTTTTTTAATGAGTGTCATCAGCCGGAAGCATGTCCTCTGGAATTGTGGTTGAAGCATGAAGACGCATGCGAATGTTTAGCATATCTGGCACGTAAATACCTTGTTGTGCTGGCTACAAAAGTGCTATGCAAATACCAGTTCTCACTTTCAGGTGACATTGTAAATAAGAAATGGGCAGCTCTATCTCCCATAAATGTAAACAAACTTTTTTCTCTATGCATGGCTGAACAAGAAGTAGGACTAAGTGGACTTGTAGGCTCTAAAGTTTTACCCTGTTTTGTTTTTGAGTTTAGTTATGTAACAAAAAAACTCTATATTTCTAAGTTGCACTTTCACGATAAAGAGATTGCACTACAGTACTTGTATGAGATGAAATGAAAAATACTATTTCTTTTATCATTTCTACAGTGCAAGTATTTGTAATAAAAAATAATATAAAGCGAGTACGGTGCACTTTGTATTTTGTGCTGTAATTTCAATCAATATCTTTAAAAATGTAGAAAAACATCCAAAAATATTTAATACATTTCAGTTGGTATTCTACTATTTAACAGTACGATTAAAACTGTGATTACTAGTGATTAATTTTCTAAATAGCGATTAATTTTTTTTGAGTTAATCACGGAAGTCGACAGCCCTAGTTTGGGCTAATTTCAGGAAATATTTTTCTCATGCTCCCACATAGTCTGGGCATTGGCAGAAAAAATGACGCTCTGTTTCAATCTATCTACCTATGATGCTTATATGGCTCCATCATTGTAGTATCTTTCCCCTATGAGGTAGGGAAGTGCTATTATATGCATTTTACAGACGGGCAAATGAGGCACAGAAAGACTTATTGACTTGCCCAGGGTCACACAGGATGTTTGTGGAAGAGCTGGAATTGAACCCTGGAATCCCTAGCCTAGGCTAGTCCTCTAACCATCCTTCCTCTAAATCTCTTTTCTCTGACACTAGTGATGTAGTGATTGTTCTCCAAGTTTGTGCTATGCTTCGTGTACCCCCTTTCTATTTCTAATTTAAGAGCAATAGCTCTGATTTCCCATGGCCCCCTACCCACTGTGTGTAACCATTTACATTTTTTCAAAGTGGATATAAAACACTACCAAATCAGAATGACCGTTTTTATGCCCACTGTGGCGGGATGGTCCCGCCGCCATGCCTTGAAGGGCTTAAAACAGCCCTGGGAGAGGGCTGAGAGGGAAAAAGCTGGGCTGTTTGGGAAAACAGCCATAGCTGTATCCTGTGTAATTAGGGCCCAGCTGGCCCTTATAAGAGGGCAGTGGGCCAGAAGGAGAGAGACACTTTCTCTAGCTACATGGAGAGAGGAGGACCTGGCTGCCTGGGAAGCTGAGGGGGGTACCTAGGGCAGAGCAGTACTTGGGAAGGGCAGAGGGAGCTGAGGAGCGCCAGCCTAGCAGAGCCGCAGGCTGAGGTAAAGGCCCATGAAAGCGTACTAAGGCTGCAGAGGAGCAGCCCAGACCTAGACAGAGGCAGCTGGTGTGACCCCCCCCCCCTTGCCGATGATGAGTGGTACAGACTGCAGTCTGCCCCAGGGAGTGGGGGCTAGATGATGACTGACAGTAGCCACTGAGGCAAGGGAGGGATAGGCGTTTGGGGGTTCCCCTGAGAGGGGAGACCCAGACTGAGGGGATACTGCCAGGGGACGGAACCCTAATCTAGAAGGGCACCGGGGTCCAGGAGGGGCACAGGGCCAGTGGCAGGCAAGACACCGACCGGTAGAGGGCACTCTTGGCTGAAAAGAGCTAATTCCCTGGACAACCAGCAGGAGGTGCTGCAGCGATGAGTCGTCACCCCATGAAACCCACCCACTCACTCTATACTAGTGCACATTATTCAACATGGTACATGGGAGTGGAGTCATGACACGTGATCCCAAATGCAGTGATAGTTTTCATTTTGCACATTGTAATGAATTGCAGTAGTTTGTCAGCATGAAATTTCTCTGCGGGGTGTTGTATGTTTCCTTCCATGATTTGTATATTAACTTAGGTATAGATTTTGTGTTCTGAGTTTTGGAGTTCAGCGTTGTTTCATTAGTATGTTGAGGCAGGCTTCAACAACAGTGTGCAAAACTAAGAATCTCACCGAATACAGGAATTTGATCCCCCTGTCATGTGTCCTATGTGGGAGTGAATTATGTTTCTATTTGGCTTTGTTCCTCAATTGCTCTGAAGCAGATAGAGTATAGACTGGCTGAGATGGCACAAGACACTGAATCTTCTTTTGGTCTACTGATAGGAGTAGGAACCCTTTCTCAGTCCCATTGATTTTAATGTGAGTTCTTTCTGAATTAAGTATTTCAGGGTTGGGTTCACTCTACTTGAATTTTTGATGGGGTAGAGGAGCATTACCTAATGGGTTTTCAGCTGCCATTGATAAAAAACACTTGTACGTACAATTACTAGCAAACCTAATTCATTTTATGATTGATTTCTATCAGATTTTTTGGTGAGAAAAATTTCTTCATGAAAAATATGAGCAATGGATTTCCAGACAAAAGACTGGAGGAGGAAGAATGAGCATAGAGGTAGACAGAGGAGGGCTGTGATTTCATCACAGCTTTGCACGATAAGCAGTATTATTCCAGGAGCTAGTATACTGGATGGGAGACTTGCATGGAAAAACCCAGGCTACAGGAAGTGGTGTTGGTGATTCAGTGATAGGAGTCTTCCCTCAGGATCATCACTGAACAAATGTCCCAGTGAGATGTAGGGGGACTGTGTTACTGGAGGTGCTGTCTTTCAGACAAGATTGGACACTGAGGTAATAACCACTTGAGGTCACTGAGAGTCAGTTTTTTGTGTAAGTAGGGACTTTGGTGCCTGCATCCTGGATAACTTCCAGTTGTGTTAGTTACATTGTGCAACCTAATTTTCCTTCCAGTTTCAATTGGACACAGAATTCTTCACATCCTGTTCTAAATTTTTGTTATATTGCTGTGTCCTTTTAACCTATTTTAATGTTCCCACCTGGAGGGGGCTGCATTTCAGTGGTAGGTGAAATGATTCTTCTTTCTGCATATAGTTCAATCAAAAAATGCTCTGCAAAGTTTCTAAATGAATGTAAGCTATTACTCTAGATAGCATACCTTCACTTTTCTTCTCTAATTATATCTATACTATGAGCATCAAGATATTGTAAAGGGTCCATTTATGGTTCTTATTTTTTAGTAATTATATGGGTCTTTACGTATTCAAAGCACTGTACACACTTAACTAAATAACTAGATTTTGGCAAATCTTATACATGGATTTTTATGCACCAATTAAGATTCCGGTTTAGAAAAGGCATTGTATTCAATGTTGCATTTGTGTCTGTTTGTTTGCCTTCAAGAGACAAAGTGATGGAGGTAATATGTTTTACTGGACCAACTTCTGTTGGTGAGAGAAACAAGCTTTGAGCTACACAAAGCTCTTTTTCCAATCTGGGAAAGATACACTCTGCATCACAGCTAAATATAAGGTAAAACAGATTGTTTTGCTTACGTAGTTAGCACATATTCTAAGGGACCATACAAGGTGGAGTGCCTGTTAACACCTTTGCAGTCATAGGACACACACACGGACACACACACACACACGGCAGGGATTGTTGTAATAAGCCATAAATCCAGTATGTGGGTCATATTCAGTCATGATTTTTAGTGTCTAGCAGAGTAGTGAATTTAAGTTCCCAGGCTCATCTTTTGAAAGTGTCATGCAGGTTTACTTTGATGAGAACTGAGAGGTCAGACATAGAGCGATCGCTTTGTGAAAAGCGTTCACTGACAGGTGAGAAGGTGTTTTGGTCTTTTATCATTTTCTTGTGTGAGTTCATTAGAGAGAGTAGTGATTGTCTGGTTTCACACACATAGTTGTTGTTGGGGCATTTAGTGCACTGGATCAGGTATACCACATGTTGTGACAGGCAAGTGTAGGATTTATGGCTCTTAAAAGGTGTGTTGCGGGGGGTGTTGATCATGGTAGTGATAGGGATATGTCTGCAGGTTTTGTGTCTGTTTTCCTTCGACCCAGCAATCTCCTTATCACTGCTGACATTATGCCCCATTATTATCTATGCCCCCACTTTTGATCATACAGCATCAAGAGTGAAAATGCCAATCAGCCCAGGGAGGAGAACAGTTAGTTACATAGGGAACGCTTTGTAAGCTGATACAGAGCTTGATGATCATTCGCCAGTCATATTCATGCTTTATCCATGGCAAATTCCTTCCTGTCTGATTGTTTCTGACATGCCACGTCTCATTCCTGTATAGTGAGTCTCACCCTGAAGAGCAGCTCATGAGGATACACCCACCTGCTTCAGCGTAAGGTTTGCTGCCTCCGGCAAAGCAATTCTGGCTCGTGGTTTAGCCAGATGAAAAAGCCTAACGAAAGCAATTTCCCACACAAACAAGGGAAATTTTCTGGCTAAGCTTTCTCTTCAGCATTCTTGTTCTTAATGTACAGTTTGTTTTTTAAAGAGCCATGTTATAACTGTCCATTTATCTTTGTTTCATTTCACCTCTGTAACCTTCTCATTAGTAAAGGTTTTGGTTTGACATGTGCAAATCAGCTGCTAATAGGAACCACTAGATGCCGCTCTTTCCAATATGTTCACAGGATAGACAGGTCTTACTAATGAACTGAGTGAGTCACACACAGCCTGCCGTGTTTGAACAGAACTGTAGCACCACAGTATTGCAAAAATGACCTCAGTAGAAGTTTATAGCTTTTGGACCATTTTCAGTGGTTTTGTGCCAAGCTAAAAATGAAGGCTAAAAGATGAATCAAAAAGAGCTAAACATCCCAGGGTATGGTTCTCAAAGTCTCTCATTGCTTAACTCTTGAAACGCTTTTTTTAAAAAAATGACTGTTGAAAGAGCTTGTTTACCTTTATGCTATTTTCCTGAAGCAGCAAGTTGTTTCATTTCTACGACGAAAGTTCTAAACACATCTAGGCACTGAGCAGCAACGCTAAACCAAAGAGACATTTCCGTTGGCCACTAGTGTTCTATGAGCACATAGCTACTTCAATGGTGGTTGCATTATACATATCAAAGGCAAATTGATAGATTAGCTATTGCAAAGATGTCGGTGATGGAGACTTCGTGTTTATTTCCTTTCTGCTGTCCTTTAGTGAAAGGCACCTCAGATGACACTTTATACGAGAGAACCCATTGAAGCAAATCACTTTTAATATTAAAATTGCAATAGTAAAGCTCTGTGCTGCACTTCTGGAGGATGTGCTTCTTCTTTTCCGCCTTGCAGTCTTCTCTTCAGAACAACAGATGCATTGGCTGCATAGTATTCAGCAATGAAATCTTCCAGAGCACATGACTGCACACCAGCATCTGGACGGCTGTGTAGATTACACTGGAGAAAATATTCAAGAGCAGTTAAACCACATGTGACGATTGCCTCTTATGGGTGCCAGGGACACAGAGACTTTGGGTTATTCATGCTTCTAGCCTGGTCATGCAAAATAAAATTATCCAAGGAAAATGTCATTTAAAAAATTGTACGTAGCTTAAAATAAATGAATGCAAGCACACACCTCATTAAGTAATTTGGCATTTGTGTGAGATGATGTATTGGCTGGACTCGTTTATTTGTACACAGAATGGGTAGCAGCAATGCAAGCTTTACCAATAATATGCTTAGATATGACCTGGCGTGACCCCCATAAATGAAGAGTGGGGGTTAGTAATGCACAAGTTGGAAACTTTCTCCTCTTAACTCTGGAGTATTAACATGCAGAAATTGCTTGGCTCCTCTGATGAGACTGCCATGGAGTTCCAGCCATCATGTAAACATATGTCCACTGAGCAACTGCACAGAAACCACCATTTCATTTTGTACAGGCCACTGAGCATCTGTCAGATGAGAATATCCTGGTTATTACAGGTCTGAATCAGTGTCCTAGATATGAAAGTTTCTTTAAGTCTTTATCAAGTCCTTGAGTTGTAACTTGCTTGTTTTGGACTAGATCCTTTTCTGCTCTGTGTTTTCAGCCTCTAAGTAGGTTTCTACAACAAGTGCCTACAGTGCGCTGGCTGCATAGTTCAAACAGTTGCACTGGAGTACGGAGTTCATTACGTTTTTCTGATGCAAGTTATTATCTATGGTAAGATCACTAAGGAGCGACTCCAAATTCTTTTGTGTATCTCCTGTCAGTCAGCATCTCATCGCCAAGAGGTTTTTTTTAATTTGTCTTGACAGGACCCATGCTGTATCAGGTTGTGAGCTAAAACCATCAGGCTATGAAAAGAGGATTCAGCAGATAACATTGTGAGTGACTGTAGCATCAGCAAAGTGGAGATCCCCAAACTGATTTTCCTTGCAGAGCATGGGTGCACCCACTGCTTTGCAATTGCACTGTCATTCAAGAGTGCTGGGCTGTTAATGGTGCCTCTCTTAGGAAAATACGCTGCGGATCTGAAGCGTTTTGTTTGGGGAAAAAAATACTCTTCATGTTTAAATATGGATTTTAGCAAACAAGAACTGGGCTGAGCAATTGCCAGACCAACTGAAATCCATGGGAGTTTGAATGTGCGTGGCTCCTCGTAAGAGAAACCATTGTTTAAAGTTAAAGAAACAACCTTATAAAAATGATGCTGCAGATCTTACAAGGTTTGGAATTTGGGTTCTGTTTAGGAGTTGGGATGCTCAGCAGAAGATTGTTCTGAAAGAATCATGAGAACAAGCTTGATTTCAAGATTGCCAGTACTTTCCACTTCTGGTAGGATTGAAAGTATCAGAAGCGTAGCCTTTTTTGTGGCATTCTGTTCATTCTGCATCTGGTATCAGGAAGTGCAGGGGGAAAATGGTGAGGGTGAATTTACCAAACTTTTTAAACTTTGAAAAAAGTTTGGATCAATTTGGGGAAAAGGTTGAGTGGTTCTTGTTTTTCATTTTTAGGGTGAGGAGGATGATTCCCTTCCCAGGAGGCTACATTGTAAAGCCTTTTTATTATACATGCAAAATTCCTCTAAGCAGACATTGAATAAGTGAAGAAGAATGAGATTTTACCAAAGCCGCAGAATTCATTTGAACTCTGCCAGGTGTTTGTCTGTAAGATTGTGAGGTCCCCTTTTTAACAGCTCATATACTTTATCAATAATACGTGAAGTGTTTCATTATCTTACACACTGTAGTTGGCACACATCTGTTTGCAGACAGAGAGTGATGGCTTACATATTTGCTGATTCCATATTTTGTTGTTGCCATGAAATGATGTGTGGCGTATGATAAGACAAGTATTCTAGGATGAAAGTCACTAGAGAAGGGCACAATATAATAAATACTTTCAGGTCAGTGGTAAGTAAAACCATAAATTATTAAAGTAACATCAGTGTTTTGCCTTTGCCCAAGCTCCCATAAGTGTTGGAGTGCTTGAGTTAAAGAAGCAACTCTATTTGTTCTTAGTCCACCCCATTGTTGCATAAGTAGTACACACCACAAATGATCATGAAAACTTTTTTGAGACACCTAAATTTCCTAGCCTCTGAGTGATTCAAGATCCACATTTCAGACCCACAAGGCCACATTTTCAAAAACTTGAGGCCAAGTTGCACAACCTCCATCCCTCCCCACCCCCAAACAACAAACCACCAACTCAACAACATGTATTGCTCATAAATCAGGTAAGTGAACATGAAAATTGGTATTTGAATGCACAAATACGTATTTAAATGCATAATTCAAGATTTTGTGGATGAAAAGGACAGATGCAAGCATTTTTAGAAGTGATTTTAGCAACGTAGCTCTCAATGTTACTTTTCTGTATTTTATTAATTTTAAGCTTTTTGGATTTAAAATGCTAAGAACTGGGTTCTACTGTGTCTCATGAAGGCATGTGCTTAACTTCTTTGATAAACAGGCATGGATTTAAGCATGTACTTAGGCCCTGATCCAGCAAAGTCCTTAAATTAGTGAGGAAAAATGACTCACTAGGGGATAGAGGATGGGAATTGGAACCATTGATTGAACACATAACACAAAGGCAGCCCATGCCCCAGAGAGCTTCTGATCTAGTATCTAGTACAGTGGTGGGCGACCTGCGGCCTGTGGGCTGCACGCGGCCTGTCAGGGTAATCTACTGGCAAGCCGCGAGACAGTTTGTTTACATCCCGCGGCTCCCAGTAGCTGCAGTTCGCCATTCCTGGCCAATGGGAGCTGCAGGTGGCTGTGCCAATGTAAACAAACTGTCTCGTGGCCCGCCAATGGATTACCCTGACGGGCTGCATACGGCATGCAGTTTGCCCACCACTGCTTTAGACAGTATGCAAGAGGTGACTAAAGACACAAATGAGGGCGGTGAAGGAAATGGGAGATCAAGGTAATTGTAGAAATTGGTGCATTTGTATAAAGTAGCGAAAGTGGCTACCATAATCATAGATAGTCACCAACACCAAATAAATGATTCCTTTTTAATACCTATTCTCTCCTCTGGTGAAACAGAACATTCTATACATTCTATTCTCAATATTTACAGCTGTCAGAGAAACAACAGGCAGGGCACAGGTGAAAATGTGCTATTTCTCTGGCATATAGTAGTTTATCTGAGGAATGTGGTAAAATTTCACCTTTTTGCAACAAATGTAAGGCTTCTTGTGGTGACGCTTTCATGATGACATTTACCCTCTCAGAACTGGGTACAGGTCAACTAATTTGTGAGGCCTCTCAATGGTAATGATGCTAACTCAGTAGCAGCAGGACTGGAAGGGTCCTACAGAGCCCAGTTTGTGCTTCTGCACTGTCGCTTTACTTCCACTGGAGACTGAAAGAAGCATCCTTGCCCTGTCAGTTTCCATCCGCACAAAGGCCCTGTAGGCATTTAGAGCCAGTGACTCCATTGGGACAACTCACATGAGTAAGGACTACTTCTGTGAGTCAGCTTTGGTCTGACTGGGTCATCATCAAGTACATTGCTGCATAGACATTGATTGCATGAAGTGGTTGGTTGCCCTGTTTGTCCTTGCAGCAGTTTAGTATGGCATGGCAACACTTTTTGTGAAAACCAGTGCATCCATGCAGAACGCACTTTCCATCCATTTATTTCAACGAGTCACTTTTGGATTTCTGAAGCACCTATCCAGTAGTACCTAGCTAATTATTTTTGAACACACGGTAATAACGAATGCTTGGACATGCATGGACAACTAATACTGACTTTTGAACAGCCATGGGAAAACATGAACACTCGGTACTGTGCTTGATTTGAACTATTGACCAAAAGGGGAGAGAGATTTTTGTCAGATCGCCAGTTCTTTGAGCCATTTCTCCCCAACCCAAATTTAATTTTAAAAAAAGGCCTGTAAGAAAACACTGAGCAATTATATAATCTAAAAGGTTGGGGATTTAATCAAATACTCTTTATTTGTTTTGGCTCTGCTCGGTCTTAAAAGTGAATCTGATAAAACCCTCAAGGTAAATTTTCGAATAATATGCAAGTGCACCTTGCATGGATGTGAATGGTAATCCCTGAATCCTAACTGCATCAAAAAATCTGTACTACTTAGAGCAAGCAGTTCTGATTTTAGCTGAAGGTAGCAAGAATCTGAGGCATAATTTCAATGGTCTTTGTCCTAAAAGGTCAGACTTAGCAATGCAGAGTCTGAAAGTAAATTGTAACCTGGAGAAAATTGAGTCACATACTGCCCATAACAAAGCACCCATTGCTGTGTCAGCAGAATTTGCATGTTTTGTTAGAAAAAGGTATATACGCTCGAAAGATAATGGTGACAGACCCTTAGTTATGGCAATTCTACAAGGCATTATCTTTTACATCGCTGTTACAAACTTGGCACACGCTGTTTGTGTTCAAAATTTAATTTCCTTGGTTTTGTATTTTTACAGTCCTCAAAATCTGCCATGTATCCAGGAATGAATGCAGGCAATTTAAGATAATCTCATAAACTTTAAAATTTAATATCTTGAGTGAAAAATAACTAGAAAACAGAACATTTTGTATCAGCATTTTATTTATTATAGTGACTATTCTCTCAATATATGCACTTGGCTCCCCATTGTCATTCATGGGAATAACGTGTGCTGAAGTACAGCAGAATCCAACTCTTATTAGCAGAGCTAGCGGTACTATCATTGTGCTCTGTAGATAAGATATTTCTTTTAAAATACTTTTTCAGAAGTCCATTTATAAATTTTATTACCTAGACTTCATGTCCATTACCTTATATTAATATATTATCCAATATCGAGGTTTTGAAGACTGCAATATGCTGTATAACGTCCTCTGTGTTCTCAATAAACCTAAAATTTCTCCTAGCAACTTCTTTTACTGAAATGCAATGGGAAACATGTCTGACCTTTACTGTTTCTTTAATTAAATGGTCTGGACCACTATTAGCATTGCAGTGTTATTAATTCTTCTTGGCCTCTGATGCTTTGCACTAACACTCCGAAGCAGGCCAGGACCCCAGGACCACCTCGGTTGCAGGGTCTCATAAGCGATGACCTTCCAATCTTACATCTGTAACAATCTTGCGGTTCATTGAATAACAAGCTAGTGAATGAAAAGGAATAAAACTCTAATAAAACAAACTGGAGAGCTTCTGTAGTGAACTGCTGCACACAGCCGTGTGGTGTTCCCAAACCCCATCTCTAAGGCACGTCTCCAAATTCCTATGTTCATAATACTGTCCTTATGAGGGGGTGTCTCTAATTTATAATCTCCTACAAACATATCTCTACATCTTCCTTCTTAAAGAAAAAAATCAACTGTCTTTATATATGTAAATAAGAGTTAACTATCTAATAACACATGCATCAAATTCTCAACCAATGTAGTACATTTTCATAAACCCAAACTGTCAACTACCTAGAGAGGAGAACTTATCGGAACATCACTCTTGAGTGAGTCTTTGCCACTCACTTTCCTCAAATACCCCTTCTCCAGGCAGGTTAACAAGTCTCTGAGTCTTTCAGGACATTTAATTTCTTGCTCTGATCATCTTAGTATCAGTCTTTTACTAGAATCTGGGTTGTTTTCTTGTTCCATGACAGTTTCTCCTTTGCGCGTTGATAAAGGATCAGTCAGGTGGGAAATGCCAGAGTCCATTTACTGTCAATGAGTTGAAACTTTCTGGGATTACTTGTAAATCCCTGGGATTATGTCAAAATGTGTCCCCCAGTCTGTCTGGACTGGCAACAGAAGACCTTGGATGCAGCTGTTCTTTAATGGCACCTCTCTGGCTCCAAGCATTTGAGGTGTGATTCCTCAGGCATGCTCTCCCACCTGGATTAAGAGATGGGCAATCCAGGCCCTTTTGTCAAAATAAGATTTCTGCTGCCATCTCCGATTTTCTTTCATCTTCCAAATGGCTACATTATTATGAGATTTCAGCAAATTATCAGTAATTGGTAAAATAGATCTGATCCTTCTTCCCATTAGCAGCAGAGCTGGAGAAAAGCCATTCTCCAGGGATGTACTTTGTATACCAGTAACTCTCTTTATACAAGTCACCCCCACTGTCAAAATTCTTTTTCATAAGGGACTTTACTTATCCATATAGATCTTTCCACATGTCCATTTTGATTGGGGGTAATTTGGATTTGATATTTTGTGATGAAAATCCCAATCTATGGCAAATTCCCTAAAATCTGCACTGGAAAACAGTGGCCCATTATCGCTAAAAGACTTCATATGGAATTCCATGTCTGGAGAAGATTCCCTTCATGCCAGCTATTGTTGATTTACTATTAGTACTGTGCAGAGTGCAAATTTCTGGATACAGAGAATAATAATAGGTGACCCCAAATAAACCTCTGATCGCCAGATAAATAAATCTGTGCCGACCTTCTCATAATGCCTTTATGGAACTGGATGAGGTCTCAGTGGCTCTGTCTGTTGCCGTGGCTTGTATTTCAAGCAGGAAAAGCAGTTTCCTACCACATTCGTAATGTCGTGATTGATCTGCGGCCAATGCTGCATCTCTTGTGCTCGTTGTTTGCCATTCTCAATTCCTAAGTGACCCTTGTGGATCTTCTGTAGCATTTCTTTTCAGAGGCTCATTGGAATTACAACCTTACTGCCCTTGAAAATCACCCCATCTGTCTCATTAAGTTCATTCTGCAGTTTCAATAGTCTCTTATACATGGACAGCAACTGCTTATTTCTTCAGGCCACCTTTTAATGATCACTTCTTTAAGGATTCCCAACAATTCATCTTTCTCCATTTCCTCTCTTATTTGTTGCAGTTTGCAGTTAGCTATGGGAATTGACTTTACAATCAAATCTACATAGGCTTGCGTCTCTGTCTCTAAAGTCTTTTCTGGTTTTGTGGGAGCCACTGCTCTGGAAAATGCATCTGCACTGAACATGAATTTACCGGGCATGTAGGTCACAACCAAATCATACTTTTGCAGCTTTATCATCATTCTTTGAATCATTAAGGTACAGTCATTTAGCGGTTTGCTAAATAATGCTATCAGGGGCTTGTGGTCCGTTTCAACTTCCATTTTCTGTCCATAAATATACTGATTGAATCTCTCACAGGCAAACAGTATTCCTAAAAGCTCCTTTTTAATCTCTGCATATATGGTTTCTTCCTTAGTCAGTGATTTGGATACATAAGCCACTGGTTGCCAACACTCCTCATGCTTCTGTAAAATCACTGCACTTAACCCAGACTGTGAAGCATCTGCTGAAATTTTAATAGGCCTTCCAGGTGCATAAAACTTCAACACTGGTTTTTGTATAAATTGTTGTTTTAAATGATCCCATGATTCCTCCTGTTCTGCACCCCAATATCATTCAGTTTTATTCTCTAGGAGTTTTCTCAAAGCTGCTGCTTTGGTAGATAGAGTAGGTATGAATTTTCCAAGATGATTAACCATTCCCAGGAACCGCTGGACATCTTTCTTTGACTGAGGACATGGCATAATTTCAATGGCTGAAATTTTCCTCTATCAGATTTTACATTTTTGTTGGAAATAATGTCCCCAACAAAAGTCAGTTCTGTACCTCCTAAAACACATTTCTCCCTATTTAGTTTGAGGTTTGCTATTCTAATTGCATCCAGGGCTTCCCAAAGTCTATGATCATGTTCCTCTTTCGTTGAGCCCCAGATGATGATATCATGCATTGAAGTGTCAACGCCATGAATATGTTCATAGATCAGATGTATGGTTTTGTGGTACACTTCAGGTGCTGAAGCTATGCCAAAAGGTAAGCATAAGAATCTGTATCTTCCAAATGGAGTATTAATTGTGTATAGTTTTGAGCTTTCTTCCATTAATTTTAGCTGCCAAAAACCAGAGGAGGCACCCAATTTACTGAAATATTGAGCATTTGCAAATTGAGCCATGATCTCTTCTCCGGTTGATAGTTTGAAATGTTCTGTTTTTTAATAGCCTTATTAAGGTCTCTGGGATCTATGTATATGCATAGCTGGCCATTACTTTTCTCTGTGATGACAAGGGAGCTCACCCATTCTGTTGGCTCCTCAATTTTTTTGTATTACTTGCACTGCTTCCATCCTTGCAGACTCAGCCTTGAGTTTATCATGGAGTGCAAATGGTACCTTTCTACATGGATGGATAACTGAAGGGACCTGCTTGTTTATCCAGATTGTATGTTCACCCTGCAAGCAACCCAACCCTTGAAACAGGGCATGATATTCCTGAAAGAGTGTTTTATAGCCAGGTTCACTATGATTTTGTAGTGAGAAAACTCATTTTACCACACTGAGTTTCTCACATGCATCCAGGGTTAATATCGGTGTCACCTCCTTTGACACTACAATGAACAGGAGCCTGTACATGGTGGTTTTATGGTTGAAGCTAGCAATGCACCTCCCCTTCACTGATATATTTGTTCCAGAATAACCAGTTATTTTTATATTGGTTCCAGTTTTGGTCTTATTTTCAGTCTCTCATAATCTTGTTCAGAAAGAACCTGAGCTTCTGTGTCCAGTTTTAGGGGAATAACTGTTTCATTCACTGTCAGAGGCAGTATCCAGTCCCTCTCATCAGGCTTGCTAGATCCCAGTAAGTCTATGAAAAACTCCTCAGCCAGATTGTCTTTAACTGAATGCGCTTGACTTTTTTCTGCATTTGGGATCTGCAGCATTTTGCAATATGATTATTTTCCCCATATTTATGAAAGTTTCCCAAAGGCAATACACTATTATGGGCCTTGCTGTGATTCACACCTTCCACATGACCATCTGTACCCAGTCTTCCCCTTAGCAGTGGTCTTCATAGCAAGTGGTTCCACTATTTGAATTGACCTATTCAGGCTATATTCTTTTGCACTTATTACATGGATAACTTCTTCTGGTGAATTCTTTGGCTTGTGCTTTCAGAGTTTCTGCTGCCCTGCATATTTGTAGAGCTTTTTATAAAGTTAAGTCTCCTTCATAGAGCAGTTTCTCTCTCTTAACACATTGTCTTTAATGCCATAAATGATTCTCTCTCTGGCCAGAAACCTTGTCAGCTCACCAAAGTCACAGGTTTTACTGAGTTTCCTTAATTCTGTGGCATATTACCATATGGTGTCAGTTTTTTTGCATGCATGTAAAAAACTGTCTCTCTCAAAGTTTTCATTCCTTTTTTGCAAGCAATGTTCCTCAAATTTAGTCAGTATTTTACTTAGCTTCATGCTTTCACCTTCTTCAAACTTAGTTGTTATAAATATCCAATGCTTCCTCCCCAACAACATGCAAAAAGATTGATGATTTCACTTTATCATTTTTCTCCTGTGCCCCTATGGCTGCTAAAAAGAATTCAAATCTCTGATTTTTTTTTCCCAGTTGTCTGCAATTATCAGGTAATGTTGCAGACTGGAAGGCAGTTGGAACTGTTAGGGGGCTTATTCCTTCACCCACTTTACTTCCCTGGTCCTTCTCGCATGAACAGAGAGCAACAATACTCGAAGTCCAAAGGTGCAAACAATTCAGTGTTTATTGGGGTGAACTTCCAACAAGCATGATTCCAGTTTCCTTCCTTAGTGGCCCCCTTCCCAGCTCTGACACCACAGAGCCTTACACCTGTGTCCCTGTTCCCATTCCTGCCCTTAGCTAAACATGATTCCAATTTCCTCAGCCCCATTCCCTGTTCCCATTTCCTCCCGCCACACTCACTTCCTGATTGACTGCAGACTATATAGTAAAACTTGAGTTCTGCTTAGCTATACCTTAACCAATCATTTTCCTGAAATTTAACTAACCAATCCTAACATACTGTAACATGATTATGTAACCAGTTATATCCCACCACCTTAATTAGTTTACACCTAGCAAAATTAATTATACAGCAGACAGGAACAATCACAGAACCAGACAGAGATTATACAGACAAACAATGGCAAAGTGTGAACTATAATGACAAAACAATACAGAATTGAGGATTTCACATCCCAGCTATTGAAAGTGAGTTCTTGCCAGACAGGATGCTATCAAACTAAGTTTCCTTTTACATCTTCTAGGCTCTTCCCTTTCTCTGGGGGCGATAGGCATTACCAGGACAGGATTGTATTCCTAACAGCCCAATAGCACCTTCTGTCAATGTGACTAGTTTGGAATGTGAAGATGTGACCGGTCACTTCCCAGCTTATGGCTGCTTCTGCTGCTTAGCCAAAGGCCTTAGCCTAAGAACAGGGCCTCAGACTGTCTCAGTAAGAGAAGGCTCTTACACCGACAGACAGTGATTTTGATTCTTTCTTTTATACCTCTATAACTAGCCAAGTGATAAGAATACACCTAAATTCTTAGAGTATAGGCGTTTACAGACAGGCTTGAATATTTATATCCTAACAGCAACATCCATTTTTGGCTTTTATTTCCCCTCCTTAAACTAGTCAAACTACTATTGTGCTCACCAAATACAGGCAAAAGCGTCTGTGCCTGGTGCTCCATGTAGTTCTCTGGTGCCTCCCTTTGTCTTTGCTTTCAGTTGCAAACACAGGAGTTAACTTCAAAATCACTACAGTTTCCTTCTCATTCAGCAATTCTGACACCATATAACAATCTTAGGGTTTATTAAATAACAAGCCAGTGAATGAGAAAGGAATAAAAGTTTAAGAAAAACAAACTGGAGAGCTTCTGTAGTGAGTTACTGCACACAGCCATGTGGTATTCCCAACACCCATCTCCAGGGCACATCTCCAAATTTCTATGTTCCTAATACTGTCCCTTATGAGGGATCATCTTTATATTATCTTCTACAAACGTATCTTTACAATATCCTGCCCTCCTGCTGATGAACTGAGTTTGTGGACTGGGTTTGGGTTTATTTATGAATGAGTCTTTTTTTTTTTTTAATAAAAAGTCAAAGAAATAAATCAGCACAGATCCCACTGAATCTTCCCAACTCTAGTTTTAAATTTAATTATTGGGGCATGGCCTCTTTTGGGAAAGGTGTTTTGTATTTGCTATTAAGAGTAGGTGTCAGAGTATTCCATTTAGAATGGAAAATTGGTCCCCCCCCAACTTTCCTTTGCCTTTGCCTTGCAGTTCCTGCTATCCTTCACTACTCAGGAATTTTGCAGTTCCCCATTCTTATAAATGTAACTGCATCTTCCTTCTGTCACATAGTTACAGTCCTACATCTTTACTCAGCCCTTCCTCAGGCAAAAGCACTACTAACTTAATAGGAGGTTTAAGCAAGACCTCTGGGATTTGGCCCATGCTCTCTTGGTATGAGAAGTTCAGCCAAAAGCACTGAGTTTCTTCTCCAGGTCTTGATCTAAAATTTTAAACCAGGATTACCCTTTTCACTGGCCCCCTTCCCACCAACAGGTCCTTGCATTTTGCTTTATTCTAGGGGCCTCCTCTCCCAATAACTTTGGGTGCTGATCAGGCCGGTTCCAACCTCCATTATTCAGGGGGCTGACAAGGAAAGTCCTACTTTCCTTCAAATCCTCAGGAAGAATCTTCTGAGGTACATGCAGCCTCTCTGTCTCAGAGTTGAGATGTGAGACCAAAAGGGTACATCTAGTCAGGCTTGGGCTGTTGCATTGCCAGCTGAGAGATGCTCTCTTTATCCTGCCAGAATCAACTGGGAAGAGATGTCTTCTCCATACGTGTGTGTGTGTGTGTGTGTGTATATACATGAAAATGAGACCGCAAGCTTCTCCTTAAAACGCTGACTTCCATGCTGGTGTTCCTTGAATGCAACAGTATGTCTGTGCTGCAGGTGTTTGGCTAAAAGAGCTCTGCAGTGCAAGGAACGTGCCTTACTCTGTTATGAAAAAGTGCTGTATACATTTACAGTACCCTATAAATGATTAATAATAACAATAGCTAATAATAAAATGGAGGTACCCTTATGGCTTTGATTTAGACTCAAGTCTTCGGCTAATCTTCTGCTGTCACAAGTAACAAACTTCTTTTGTGATCAGCTGAATCATTGTTAATAAAACAGCAACACCCATTGTGTCATTTTTGGCTTTGATACCTGGAGGACTCCCTAATGCCGCTGTAGGATTTGGGTGTGCACCACCTTTTATTGCAGAATGGGACACTGAGATGGGAGTTGCCTTGGGGAATTGAGGGAAATCAGCACTAGCATCACCACAGCTCTCTTCACTTGTCCTGTTTCTTCTGCCCCAGTTTTCACAATCCGCGTACCCTTTTCTCTAGCATGATCAGAGTGAGAGACTTAAGAAACTCAATTTATTTCAGTTGACCGAGAGAAGGTTAAGAGGGGACTTGATCACCTTGCATATATACCTTCATGAGGAGGAGATATCTGATGCTGGACAGTTCTTTAACCTTGCAGATGAAGGTACTACAAGGTATAATGGCTGGAAGTTGAAGTTAGGCAAATTCAAACAAAAAATAAGGTGCATATTTTTAAGAGAAGGTAATTACCAATTGGAAAAATTTAACTAAGGACTATGGAAGATTTTTCAACATTTGAAGTCTTTGAATTAAGACTGGATGGCTTTCTAAAAAGATATGCTCCAATTCAGCCATGAGTTATGACTTGAGGTGCAGGAGGCCAAATTAGATGATCATAATGGTCTCTCTTGGGTTTTAAAATACATAAATCTATAGACAGATTGTTTGGACTGCAAAAGAATTTTAAGGAAGAAGTCACTTGTCACTCTTTTTCTCTGGGCCACTAATGTTTTGTAGCTTTTCCTCTCTCTCAAATATGTTCTCATTATGAGAGGTGGGTTAAATATTGGCAAAAATGTAAAATGTTTAAAGTTTGAGCAATTTTTGATTTTTGTTGTTGTGATAATTCCATTCTTAAATTAAAATGTATACTATTTTCAATGAAAATAAGCCCAATTTTATGTGAAACTGTTTTAATTGTTAAAACATTTGCTCCATGCAGAGACCTTGAATGTTTACAAAACACTCAAGAGACAGGCTCGTTGGAAAGAAGTCACAGCATTTGTTTTAACTGCATAAATACGCACCTCTGTCTGAACTTGCTTAGGCTTCTGGAAGCATCCAGTTCGTGCTACACATATTCAGAGGCTTAGCACTGATATTAATGTAGACATTTTCATACTAGCATTAGATTAATATTTAGCAGTTGTTCCTATACTAGTTGTTAGTCTTTTTTAAACAGGAAATGATAACAAAAACAGCTAAAGACATAAATAAGCTTCCACACAGCTTGATTTCTAGCTTTGTCTGCCTCGTTTACCATACCCTGTCTGGAAGACTATATTACATGCAGAGACATCTAGTAGCTGAGTAATAAACTATGAGTAAATATATTACACTAACATGGAAGACCTAAAAGATAGTAGTAACCTGCACTGCATGAAGATTTGATGGGTGTTTCATAATCGTAACAGACCAGCTTGATAACCACTCATCTATTCCATCGTTCTTTCCTTCCATGAAACCAGTTAATTAAAAAGAAGACTCAGACATCAATAATAGCATCAAAACATTTAGATTAAACTTTTTTCCAGGAAAAATCAATTTTGTAATTTAAAAGCCCTATATACAAATCAGCTCTCCAGTCCTCTGCTCCTATGGGATTCATGGGTACATAAGGCTAGCTGTGCTTGAAAATTTTCATGATTGATTTATCATACAATAGCTATCAAGAAAACATACAGAATTCTTAGGAAAAAAAAATCTAGTGGGCAGCCTGTAATGTTTATGCCTGTATCAATGTCTCTCAGTACATACATGTTTCATAGCTCATTGGTTGAAGAAAAATCTTGGATTTTTCTCATGTATCAGTGTTTGTGAGGAAACAGTTTTTAATAACCACTTATTTTCTGGGGCTACAGACTAGCTGTAAACGTCCATTCTTTACTGAAAATTGAAGTACAAAAATCTCAGTTTAAAGACTGGATATTTTTATGCTATATATTAGAGAACAGATGGTACAGAAGAAGAGTGAAAGCTAAAAATAAATTCACTCACTAGTGATACAGTTTTTGCAGGGGACAGAAGGAAGAGAGTTATATATCACCATACAAATGAGTATGCAAATCAGCTATTTATTAATTAGTATTATTAATATTTACATTAGCTTTGCATTTTCAAGGATTTGAAGACAGAGGCACATGTCTCCCCGCTCCTCCCTGTGAAATAAATAGTTAACAGTGTGGGCATCTAAAATGGCCTGAGACAGCCTTTTCAATTAACACTTCACTTTGATAAATAGGAGGGATTTCACTAGGCATTGTTTTGGGTTTTCTTCCCGCAGACTCAGATAGCACACTGGTTTATATTTGGATGGTTTGGTACTTGGTTTACAGTCAGAAATGTTTCTTTTCAACCATAAGGACTACATTTTTTTAACGTAATCATAGACTCTTTAGGTTCTGATGGAAATTACTAGTTTGAGGACAATAATCCTTCCCTCTGCTGCAGATCTGCCCACTGTTCTGTCAAGTTTAAATATAAAATCTAGGTTTAGTCAATGTTCCTTAAAGGTAAGCGTGCCTATTCTGTCAATCAAAGAATCACCTCTGTATCACCTCCTCATCCCTAGTTTCCACTGGCCAGCATTTCTAAAGCCACTTAAGTGCTGATGCTGGCCCACAGCTAACAAGCTGTGTGGAGCCCTAGTTCAAGCCAAAGCTCTGAAGGCCCTGAAGCAGGATTCTCAAACTAGGCAGGGAACACCAACCTCACCAGCAGGGCCCAATCACATCAGCATGCTCTGAGTACACTTAAGACCTGATGTACCTGTCAAATGCTGCAGCAGGAGGGCTGGATGCAGGCTACAGATAGATGGAGGGGCAGCACAGCACCTGTACAAAAGACAGCCGGGTGCAGAGAGAAATGCAGGGTGTGTGTGAGAGATGCATTGAGTGTGAGCAGGAGACACAGAGAGAGAGAGAGAGAGTTTCAGCTGCTAGGGCATGAGCTTCCTAACTGTCTGACTTGTCTTCGGTGCCTGACTCCAGGAGAGTGTTCACAACTGAACAGGGGCATGTGCAGGAAATGAAATCAGAACGCTTTTAGAGGGGCACATTAAACACACACAACTGACCCCCTGCCCTGATTTCTCAAGACGCCTCTGGGGAGGATGCCCAGCAGCGAGGAGGCAGCGGCTCTCCCTGGCAGCGACACTCTCTGTGTCCCTGCAGCCCAGGGAGGGAAGAAGCAGCAGGGCCACTGGTTGTGCTCCTTCTCCTCTGACTCCTACAGCAGTAGCCTGCTACTGCTCCTTCCCTAATGCTGGAGTCCCACTCTTGCCTCTGCCTCCACCCCTGACTCACTTCAGTGGATGGTCTGCAAAGCAGCATCTGCAGGGACACATACGGGATTTGGGGGGGACATGCCCCTCTGTGCCCTCACCCAACATCCCTTGTGCATGCCCTTGCATCTGAAGATCCCACATGGAGGCAGAGGCCTATCTCTGACCTGTCAGTCAGGTGCACCAGATCACCTGCTTATCACCTAAGGCCCTGTCTTCTTCCCATCTCTCTCTGTGGCATTTCACGCCTGGCTAGCTTAAGTCTCTCCCTGATGAGCATGCTGGCTTCTGAAAACCCTTCCTTAGGTGCCCTGAGACTCCCCATGAGTGGTATGGGGGACCTGGGCACCTAGCTGAGGCCTGAAAAATCCACTGGCTGGCAGGCTGCCTACGGGTTAGGTGCTGCAATGCGGAGCAGAGCAATGCCTAAGTACCTTTAAGGAGCTGGGCCACTGCATCGGATGAAGTGAGCTGTAGCTCATGAAAGCTCATGCTCAAATAAATTGGTTAGTCTCTAAGGTGCCACAAGTACTCCTTTTCTTTTTGCGAATACAGACTAACACGGCTGTTACTCTGAAACCTGTTTGCTCAGTGTTCTTACTTTGGATATACGCATGTACACTGCTGTAAATGACATCAGACTCTGGCTGAAGATTTCCAAACTGAAACATGCTCTAGGATGCCAAAATGAGAAAATTCTGTTATTTTGAACTCCCAGTCCCTAAAGTGCAACTTCTAAACAGCAGCTCTGCATTTTGGGGACTGCTGATCAAAGAGGAAGTAGAACTGGGCAATGAAAAGGCATTGTTGGCTCCAAAAAGCAAGTCCCTCCCTCTGCCCCTGCTCAGAAAGGGAAAATGAAAAGAAAGCAAGTCCCTCAAATGAAGAAATGTGTTTGTGCTAACAAAGAGTGCTTATAGTATCTTCTTAATAAATACTTAACGTTTTCAGTGTACAACTCCTATTTTAAAGGAATTCCCAGTGAGATAAAGCAGATGTCTTGCAACTGAGCAGCATGAAATAAAGTAAAATGGAAAGATAAAAATCAAACCAGAATCACTGGTAAGAACAGGGTAATTCCAGAGAATAGTCGTTCCATCGTTGGCTATGTTTTATAACTTACCATAACTATTACAATTCTGTCAGATATTTGGGGGAAATCTTCCGGCCTCCACTCAACTATGTTCCATGGGAATTTGTGTGAGTAATTATCTCAGGATTCAGTCCATATTCTAGTTATGGAAGTAATTATCCTCACAAACAATCCAAGCTTGCAGCCCTTTCTTCCCGTAGATCTCTATGCAAGCTCAGTAAGGCACAGTCTTGAGAGCATCATTGTAGCTATTTTACTACTTGTGTCCAAACAACACTGTATTATGGAGTCAAATTTGAACTTTCCCAGACTTAGTTGGACCAATTTCTAGTAATTACTGAGCAGATCTCATAGCTATTTTTTTTTAAACTTTTAACATCTTAAGGGCCTCTGTTGTGCTTACCCTCCATCCCCTCAGGGTCCATTAACGTTACTTCTTGCAATATTAAAAAAATTCTGAGAAAAATTAAAAAGACAACCCTGACATGAGTGTCCCAAAGAAATGCTGTAATAAGCAAACTACAGTATTGACCTCACCTATTCATTCTTTCTAATTAAAGGAAATGCACAAAAGCTGTAAAGAAAATAAGTGATCATTTGCAATCCAAGAGGGCATGGTGAAACAAGATGAGTTCATCCCTTTTGAGATACTAAACATTCATGCTTCACTGCCAGCATCCAGATAACACATCACAGTTCCATTCAGTGGCATGAGCAAGGTAAGCATTAACACAATGAATACAGTCTCTGGGCAACAGACCCATGACAAAGGTTGCTGAAACTTACATGCTCACACACTTGCTAGTGGGGGCACAAAGAAAACGTGCATAGCCAACTCAAGAAATAGATGTATCAGTAACAGCAAGTTAGATGGTATTTAACAATACAACAAGGGGTGCATTGCTGGGCAATTACAGCAAGGCTTGGGTGGAGTTATAAGGCCCAATGCCAAAGTTTGAATGACTTTAACCACCAGAGAAGCATAATGAGCTCTAGATATGCACTGCCTGGAGTGCTGGAGATAGTGTGAGTAACAGGCTACCTGGGATGGAGGGCTGGTGAGGAGGGAGTGGTTGTATCACCCTTGCAGTGTGATACACAGTCAGGCCTAGGGTTGCCAACTTTCTATTTGCAGAAAACTGAACACCCTTGCCCCGCCCCTGCCCTGCCACTTCCCTGAGGCTCTGCACTGCTCACTCCAGCCACCCTCCCTCACTCATGCATTTTCACTGGGATGGGGCAGAGTCTTGGGGTGCAGGAAGGGTAGAGTACTCCAGCTAGGGGTGTGGTCTCCAGGGTGGGGCCAGGGATAAAGGGTTTGGGGTGCAGGAGGGGGCTCTGGGCTGGGGGGGGGGGTGGGGTTGAGGAGTTCAGAGTGTGGGAGGGAGCTCCAGGCTAGGTAGGAGGTTGGGGTATGGGAGGGTGTGTGTGGGGGGGTATGGGCTCCAGAGTGGGACCAGAAATGAGGTGTTCAGGGTGTGGGAAGGGGCTCCAGCTGGGGGATGCATGCTCTGGGGTGGGGCCGGGGATGATGGGTTTAGGGTGCAGGAGGGGGCTCCAGGCTGGACCTAAGGGGTTTGGAGTGCTGGAGGTGCTGGAGGGCTGGGTCAGAGGGTTGGGGTGTGCGAGGGAGTGAGGGCTCTGGCTGGGGGTGCAGACTCTGGGGTGGGGCTGGGGATGAAGGGTTTGGGGTGCAGGGGGAGCTCTGAGCTGGGACCAAGGGGTTTGGATTGTAGGGTGTAGTAGGGGGTTCAGTGGCGGGCTGTGGGAGGGAGTTTTGGAGGGAGCTCAGGGATGGGGCAGGGGGTTGGGGTGCAGGAAGGAGTTTGGGGTGCGGGCTCTGGGCAGTGCTTACCTCAGGTGGCTCCTGGAAGCGGCAACGTGTCCCTGGAGCTCCTAGGTGCAGGGGCAGCCAAGGGCCTTTGTGTGCCACTCCCACCTGCAGGTGCCACTCCCACAGTTCCCATTGGCTGCATTCCTGGCCAATGGGAGCTGTGGAGCCAGCACTTGGGGGCAGCGCACGGAGCCTCCTTTGTACAGTGTGACAGCAGGATGTGATCCCTTGTGGATGCAAGTCAAAAGTGAAATGAAATGTTTCAATTGACCTGAACCAAAAATTTTGGGGGAATTTAGGTTCATAAAAGATTTCAGGATTTTTGTCCTGATTCAGGCTGGAAAAATGTTTCAATATCTTAAAAATGTTAATGCGAGGGGATGAAAGTTTTCTGTACAGCTCTTGCCAATAGCACTGCACCACTTCATGGAAGAACCTAGTGTAATAACAAGAAAATACTAATAAATGCAGTAAAACAAAATCTAAGCCACTTTTTACTACAGCAATTAATGCTCTACAAGTACAACCAAGTTTACTGATTTTAGGCTTAAGCTGATTGTAATGCACTCAGAAATAAACTAAACACAGATGGTTCACTTTGAGCAACATTTTTCTTACTCAATATTTAACATTCAAGAAAGTCATAAAAATAAGTCCCAAATCACTATTGTGCAGCATATCCTGCTGATATGTTTATTTCTGTTGCCTGGATTTTAATCACTGGGATGTGCTAATTTCAGCTGTGATGCTAAACATTACTTGTTCATTGTGATTCAGTTCACAACAAAGTGCATTCTGACTGGTATGCAAAACACATGCTAAATTGCAAGGGAATCTTACAAACCAAGGGCTCAATCCTATAAACACATAGGCCTTGATTTTCCTTTACACTGAGGCCCCTTTACTCCAGAATGGCAATGTAAAGGGGCCTCAAAGTGGGTGAAAATTGCAGTTATAGCCACTGATTCTCATTTACAGTAAGACCACTTCAAACTTCCCAAAACAACGAGGAGTCCTTGTGGCACCTAAGAGTCTAACAAATTTATTTGGGCATAAGCTTTCATGGGCTAAAACCCACTTCATCAGATGCATGGAGTGGAAAATACAGTATAAAAAGCATCTTTAGTGTAAATGAGAATCAGGTTCCTAACAACCAAGTGGAATACTTACTACCGTGAGTTTGGCATGGACTTTAATGGTACTTCTCACAGATTCAGGAATATGCTTACTCATGTTTGCAGGGCTGGACTCCAAGTTCCTGTCTACTTTCTGTGGACATTAAAGCTCCCATGTTGGTTTTTATAAAAGTCGTGGTTTGTTTCAGTGTTCTTTGTCCATAATTCAATCCCCCTGCAACTGTTGTGCAATGAGATGTGAGCCAGCTGACTGCTACTCTCCAGTGCAGAAGTGGCTGCATTTCAGTAGTGGTGTGTTTTATGGAGCTCTTTGGGATCCTTCAGAATGAGAGGTGGTATATAATGAAGTGTTGTTATTGGTACTGTAAGGATAAATTTAGTGCCCTGACATTTCTCACATGTTAACTGTTTCCCATTTTTACATTGTAAGCATGTAATATAGTTATATAACATGTACAGTGAGGACAGAATTACTTGTTTGTATTTTTTAACAATAATAATAGTTGGCATTTTTATAGCACTTGATATGTTCAATGTACTGAACAGACATTAACTAATGGATCCTCACATGTCTACATAGAGAGTGGGTAAATGTTTATATCCAAAACACACCTTTCAAAATCCCTGGGTCCTACACATGCCTATCACAAACATGATGTATGTCCCAGTGCACTAAATGCCCCAGTGGCAACTATGTGGGTGAAACCAGACAATCACTATGCTCCTGAATGAACCTACACAGAAAAATGATAAAAGACAAAAACACCCTATTATCAATGGGCAAACACTTTTCACAACACAATGACTTGACTTCTGACCTCTCACTCCTTATCCTCAAAGGAAACCTGCACAACACTTTCAAAAGAAGAGCCTGGGAGTTTAAATTCATAACTTTGTTAGACACTAAGGCTTTGTCTGTTCTAGCATTTTTGTCAGCAAAACTTTTGTCAGTCAGGGGTGTGAACACCCGCCCCCTCAACTGACATAAGTTGAACTCATAAAGTTGCCGGTGTGGACAGCGCTACGTCGGTGGGAGAGCATCTCCCTCTGACAGAGCTACTGCCGCTCATTGGGGGTGGTCTTCTACCGGCATAAGATGGCTACACAGGAGACCTTACAGCAGTGCAGCTGCAGTTGTACAGCTGTGTTGCTGTAAGGTCCATAGTATAGACATGGCCTAAAAACCCTGGACTCAATAAAGACACTCATTATGACTCATTACAACAATCTGTGACCCACTTACCCTCCTTTGTCTGCTGACTGGAGAGGTGTTAACTATCCACTTCATCTTGAATGGTCTCCTGCAACATGTGTTAAGTCCTTAGACTTAACAATCTGTTCCATCTTGTATTTAGCTGTGATGCTCTGAGTATCTTTCCCAGACCTGAGGAAGAGCTCTGTGTAAGCCAGGGGTTCTCAAACTGGGGGTCAGGACCCCTCAGGGGGTCACGAGGTTATTACATGGCAGGGGGTGTCATGAGCTGTCAACCTACACCCTAAACCCCGCTTTGCCTCCAGCGTTTATAATGGTGTTAAATATATTAAAAAGTGTTTTTAATTTTTAAGGCTTGCTGTGTGAAAGGGGTCACCAGTAAAAAATTTTGAGAGCCACTGGTGTAAGCTCAAAAGTGTCTCTTTCACCCACACAAGTTGGCCAATAGATATATTACCTCACCCTCCTTGTCTCCCAACCTTGTACTCGTTCCACCAGACCCTGCTGGGTTATTAAACATAATGGGTCACATGATCATCCTAATGTTTCCTGCATAGAGTGGCTTCGGCCTCCCCTGTGTATGGTAACCAGAGTTATGAAGCCAAACACCTGAGTTCCTTTGTCACAGAAGAGAAAATGCAGGAGGGCTATGGCAACTTGGGGTGATTGTCATAAGATAATTCAGTACTCAGGAAAGTTTTTGCAGACTGGAGTCTGCCACTGATTCTCATTTACAGTAAGACCACTTCAAACTTCCCAAAACAACGAGGAGTCCTTGTGGCACCTAAGAGTCTAACAAATTTATTTGGGCATAAATTGGAGTCAGATTTGTTTGGGACACATTGGGATGGGGAGGAAAGTAGGATGGAGTAAATGCTACTGAGATTTGGAAGGTAGACTGCTTGGGGTGGAGAAGCACATGCCACTCGGGATATATGACAGAGAAATACCCATTCCCACTTGTGGTTTGCTAGTCCTACCCTGCAACACCTCTTGCAGCTTAAGCCCCATCCTTTGCTGCTATAATACAGCACAGTACAGTGGAGAGGTGCACATCAGGTTCAGTTCAGCAATATGTGGGAAGGAAAGGATGGGAATGGGTGGTAGGTGGGGCAGAGCAGAGGTGGGAAGAAGATACCACATTTCCATGTCATCCATCCTATTGAATCATAGAAGTTTAGGACCAGAAGAGACTTTGAGCGGTCTTCTAGTCCAGTCCCCTGAGCTCAGAGCAGCACTAAGTATTATCTAGACCATCCCTGACAGGTGTTTGGATAACCTGCTCTTAAAAACCTCCAGTGATGGAGATTCCACAACCTCCTTAGGCAATTTATTCTAAGGCAAAATCCTGATTTAGTTGAATTGGCTAAAATACCAGGCCTGAACCACTAAAACAAGAGACCTCTTCACTCTACAACTGTTTCAGATTTTTCTACCTTTTTTTCCTAGGATTTTTTTATGACACAAACACATTCTGATGCGTAGCTGTTGTCCTCTGTCTTCATCACATCACCAGGAGTGGCAGATTGGAACCTTTGTTAATCAACCAAGTTGTTCCTTTTCATCAGTCTGCATTCTGAGGTAAAACACAAAGCCCATCAACACTGTTTAAAATGGTCATAATAATAATTAATAAAAATACTCTTGGTGGGCACTGCTAACTGATCCTCAGCTGTGATTTCACAACGTTTAGGAAATGATGAAGTGCCCTTGTTCACATTGATTTGTTGTTATGTAGCTAACAGATCTCATGAAATGCTGGTGCACCATATCACCCTGCTCCAGCTTCATTTCATTATCATCCACTACTGCTTCTCTGGATTCCATGGGCAAATGGATTGTTTTCATTTGCATGGCGGTTTGTGGCACATTGATCTTTTACGATGACATTGTGAGAAATTGTTACAGTACAAGATATACTCTAATTTTTAATTTACATAAAAGAAGTCATGGTTAGGGTTGCTAGCTGGAACAAAACCACAATTTCACTAGGAGAAGGGACCTCATCCTCTTATCTTAGGATGTCATGCTCTCTACAATCCATTCAAGAGGCTCTAAAATGCAGTAATAAAATGGCAATCAAAAGCAACACATATGTAGCCCAGAGCATCAGCTAGTGGGTTTTTGTTTGGAACTTATTTATCTATCCCCCCACTACAAAGCTCCCACCTCACCACCCTTAGGGTAATTTAATACACTGAATATATTGTACTGTGCTGCTACAGAGGACAACAGAAACACAGACAGCACTGCCCTTTAGCATCTGTCTACACCAGAGCTGGAAAATGTAATTTCCAGCTCGAGAAGACATATCCACAGTCATGGTCATCTACATGTAGAGATGAGGAATTAATTCATAATAAAGTTGACAAATTTAGCCTCTTTTTCTCTTTGTGGAAGATCTAAGACCAGATCACAATCTTCTCTAATGTATTCATTAGTCACAATATTTTGACAAATGTATTTTGCAATTTTTTAACTCTGTGGATTGAACAGACAGAACTCTGTGGGTACTGACTACTTTCTCTGAGCTATGGTGGTTAATTGTGATTGTTCAGATAAGTTAAACGGTATTATTTCTGTTCCCTGATGGGATGAACACACAGCACTTCTGGCTCAAATAATGGTATGTGTGAATGTGAAGTTCAGTTTCTGTCACTACTTCAAGCACTTTCTGCAAACGTTCACACCAGTGAAACTTGTCTGCTCAAATAATGGGAAGCAAACACAAAAGTGGGGGCATGGCCTTGGCAGAATGAATATTGGCAGAAAATATTTTTTCACTACTTGCTCAGCTCCAATTTGCACGTTGCCCACCAGTGGTGGCCCGCCCCTTTTATTTTTGCACATTCCTGCCATAAGGCACTAATTAATGAGCAACAGGTAGAGCCAAGAAAAAATGAAAAAAAGTGTTTTCTGCAGTTTCCTAAAGCAGGTAGGTAATCCTGCTTGCAGGGGAGTAACACACAACTATGGAATGATCAGGTCCCAACTCACCATGACTGTAAGTTACTTTATTTTACTCTTTAAATATATATAAATTGTCTCTTCAGTCTTTCACGCTTCAGAATACGGGGCCTGCTTCTGCATTCTTCACTCAGGCAAACTTCTATTGAAGTCAATCCTCTATACCAGTGGTGGACAAGCTGCGGCCCACACATGTCCTGTCAGGGTAATCAGCTGGCGGGCCGTGAGACAGTTTGTTTACATTGACCGTCCGCAGGCATGGCCACCTGCAGCTCCCAGTGGCTGCAGTTCGCCGTTCCCGGCCAATGGGAGCTGTGGGAATCGGCGGCCAGCACGTCCCTGCGGCCCGCACCGCTTCCTGCAGCTCCCATTGGCCGGGAACGGCAAACTGCAGCCACTGGGAGCTGCGGGTGGCCATGTCTGCGGATGGTCAATGTAAACAAACTGTCTCAAGGTGTGCGTCCTGTGGGTCGCAGCTTTTCCACCACTGCTCTATACAGCCTAGTCAAAGTCAGTGGCTTGAGTGAAGAATATAGGATCCAGGCCCTAACAGTGTTGCTTTCAAATGGAAATATAGGGCTAGATTTTGATACTCTTACTTGTTTTACATACTTATCTGGCCCCTATTACTGCGGTATCTGAGCTCCTCACAATCTTTAATGAGTTAATCCTCGCAACACCTGTGTGAGGTAGGGAGAACTGAGGCACAGAGAATATGGCTACATGGAACCTGAGCAGTATGATTCCCAGCACATGCAGAAAGACTTGCACGAGCTCAAACAGCACTGTGGACATTATAGCACTGGCGGTGGCTTGGGCTAGCCGCCAAGCTCAGATGTAGGGAGCTGGGTGGGCTTAGACTCAGGCAGCTAGCGAGTGCTGCAACATCCACACTGCTATTTTTAGTGTGCTAGCTCAAGCTGATCAACAGCGAGTATGTCTACCCGTGCTAGGAATCGCACCTTGCAGCTCCAATGTAGACATACCCGGAAAGGCTAAAATGTTTGAGGTTTTAAAATGTATTTAGGCACCTAAAGATGCAGATAGGCACCTAATGAGTGCCTAGGTGCCTAACTCCCATGGTGGTGCTTTTGAAAATCCCAATAGGCTCCTAAATACCTTCAAAAATCTGGCCCTCGGGGACTTGCTCAAGGTCACACAGAAAGTCTGTCATTTGAACCCAGGATAATGTTCGAGTACTCAGCTAGTGTCCTAAGCATTGGGCCATCCTTCTCTTACTCACCCTGGGCAGTATCTTACTCTGTGAGTAGAACCATTGATTTGACAGGGACTTTCTGAGTAGCCAGGCACTACTCTGTGTGAGTAATGGTGGCAAAATCTAGCCCATATATAGTAAATCCTTTTTAGCAGTTAATTTTTAATGCTGAAAAATCTGGCAGCTTCACAGTACATGAATCTATCTATTTAGCCGCAGATGTTGGAAACTGAAGATTCCTTACCCAGCTGCGCTGCTGTTGGGCTAAAGAAATGCCATTTAAATGTGATTCCTATTTATATCAGCCCCCAAAAGGTATTTGCTTTTTCTTTGTAGAAGCAAAAGACCAGGGAAGTTAAAAAACCAAAACAAAACAGGGTAGCACAAAGGAAGAAAAAATAATTAGTTCAAAAGAATGTTCTCTTTCTTTCTCTCTCTCTCCAACTTCCTACCCCCAGCCTCCTCTTCCCTCTTTCTCTTTCTAAGGGTTAAATATGCAGAGGGAAAAATTGCTAGACTTTATGTCTGTGCTTGGTGGGAACTATTAAATTACAGCTGGATGTTTTTAATTATGCCACACATAAATGACTGAACACAACAGCATTTTAATCCAAATGTGAGCCTCATTTATGTGTGCTCTGCTTTCTCTCTGAAATGCACTGGCTGGCACTTGTTTGTGGTGGCCCCTTTGTGGCACTGTAACAGCATGGGTTCCCCTCCGCCCCCCCCCCCCCAAGTGCGAGGATGGGAGCTAGTGCTGGCAAGGAGGAAAGGAAATGGGTAATAAAACAGAGAGCTAAGCGGCTCACTGGAGCCAGTGATGCTGGGATCTGGTTAATTGCTCCAAAATGAAAAAGATTCGGGGGTTTTCATGAAATCCCATAGGTGCACTTGCCAAGCCTCAAATATTAGATTGAATTACAGCTTCTAATTCCTCCCCCCCTTTACCCACAGCCATGTGTCTTATTTCTTCCTAAGGTTCTTCCACATTTCAGAGCAGTGAATAGAAGGGGAAAGCTGAGTAAGGCCGGCCTACTACTTGTTTTATACCTTTCCCCTCCATCCATCTTCTTCTCATCCTGTCTCACATAAAATCTGTCTGCCTGGCTATCCTGGTCTGTTAGATCAGCCCTGTTTTTGGAGTGGTGCGTGGCATATAGAGGAAGACTCCTTATGCCCCTCACCCATTTAGCAACTAAGCACAGTTTAACCCTATAGGACTTGATTTTTAAAGGGCCTTTGACCTGGCCTCTTCATTTGAGGCATAATTTTGCACAAGCAATTAGTTGCACCAGCATTTTTTACAACTAACTGAGGGCAAAAACTTGTACCATTACAGTATTTAAGCATTTGATTTGAGGGTGAAAAAGGGACTCCAGTGGGAAATTACTGCTCAGATGAGTCACTGCCTCAGGATTCGCAAAAAGAAAAGGAGTACTTGTGGCACCTTAGAGACTAACCAATTTATTTGAGCATGAGCTTTCGTGAGCTACAGCTCACTTCATCAGATGTATACCGTGGAAACTGCAGCAGACTTTATATACACACAGAGAATATGAAACAATACCTCCTCCCACCCCACTGTCCTGCTGGTAATAGCTTATCTAAAGTGATCAACAGGTGGGCCATTTCCAGCACAAATCCAGGTTTTCTCACCCTCCACCCCCCCACACAAATTCACTCTCCTGCTGGTGCTAGCCCATCCAAAGTGACAACTCTTTACATAATCAAGTCGGGCTATTTCCTGCATAGATCCAGGTTTTCTCACATCCCCCCCACCCCCATACACACACAAACTCACTCTCCTGCTGGTAATAGCTCATCTAAACTGACCACTCTCCAAGTTTAAATCCAAGTTAAACCAGAACATCTGGAGGGGGGGGGGGGGTAGGAAAAAACAAGAGGAAACAGGCTACCTTGCATAATGACTTAGCCACTCCCAGTCTCTATTTAAGCCTAAATTAATAGTATCCAATTTGCAAATGAATTTCAATTCAGCAGTTTCTCGCTGGAGTCTGGATTTGAAGTTTTTTTGTTTTAAGATAGCGACCTTCATGTCTGTGATTGCGTGACCATTCCACCATGATTTCAACAATTTCCATCCCACCACCAACCTCAGCCTGGTCCAGTCCACACAAGAGATCCACTTCCTGGACACTACAGTGCTAATAAACAATGGCCACATAAACACCACCCTATACCGGAAACCTACTGACCGCTATTCCTACCTGCATGCCTCCAGCTTTCACCCTGACCACACCACACGATCCATCGTCTACAGCCAAGCTCTGCGATACAACCGCATTTGCTCCAACCCCTCAGACAGAGACAAACACCTACAAGATCTCTGTCAAGCTTTCTTACAACTACAATACCCACCTGCAGAAGTAAAGAAACAGATTGATAGAGCCAGAAGAGTTCCCAGAAGTTACCTACTACAGGACAGGCCTAACAAAGAAAATAACAGAACGCCACTAGCGGTCACCTTCAGCCCCCAACTAAAACCTCTCCAATGCATTATTAAGGATCTACAACCTATCCTAAAGGATGACCCAACACTCTCACAAGTCTTGGGAGACAGGCCAGTCCTTGCCTACAGACAGCCCCGCAACCTGAAGCAAATACTCACCAACAACCACATACCACACAACAGAACCACTAACCCAGGAACTTATCCTTGCAACAAAGCCCGTTGCCAATTGTGCCCACATATCTATTCAGGGGACACCATCACAGGGCCTAATAACATCAGCCACACTATCAGAGGCTCGTTCACCTGCACATCCACCAATGTGATATATGCCATCATGTGCCAGCAATGCCCCTCTGCCATGTACATTGGTCAAACTGGACAGTCTCTACGTAAAAGAATAAATGGACACAAATCAGATGTCAAGAATTATAACATTCATAAACCAGTCGGAGAACACTTCAATCTCTCTGGTCACGCAATCACAGACATGAAGGTCGCTATCTTAAAACAAAAAAACTTCAAATCCAGACTCCAGCGAGAAACTGCTGAATTGGAATTCATTTGCAAATTGGATACTATTAATTTAGGCTTAAATAGAGACTGGGAGTGGCTAAGTCATTATGCAAGGTAGCCTGTTTCCTCTTGTTTTTTCCTACCCCCCCCCCCCTCCAGATGTTCTGGTTTAACTTGGATTTAAACTTGGAGAGTGGTCAGTTTAGATGAGCTATTACCAGCAGGAGAGTGAGTTTGTGTGTGTATGGGGGTGGGGGGGATGTGAGAAAACCTGGATCTATGCAGGAAATAGCCCGACTTGATTATGTAAAGAGTTGTCACTTTGGATGGGCTAGCACCAGCAGGAGAGTGAATTTGTGTGGGGGGGTGGAGGGTGAGAAAACCTGGATTTGTGCTGGAAATGGCCCACCTGTTGATCACTTTAGATAAGCTATTACCAGCAGGACAGTGGGGTGGGAGGAGGTATTGTTTCATATTCTCTGTGTGTATATAAAGTCTGCTGCAGTTTCCACGGTATACATCTGATGAAGTGAGCTGTAGCTCACGAAAGCTCATGCTCAAATAAATTGGTTAGTCTCTAAGGTGCCACAAGTACTCCTTTTCTTTTTGCGAATACAGACTAACACAGCTGTTCCTCTGAAACCTGCCTCAGGATTGAATCCTTAAATGGTAGGAGTTGTGCCCACAAAAAATGAAGCTGGTGCTGAAAATCTGTGTATTATGCATATATTGAAATCCACCTCAATGTCTGGTACATTGTTCAGTTTTGTTTAATAAGCTGATGGTATATTCTCTGTCTGTCTGTCACATTTAATGGTCATCTTCAAGACTGCCAAAAAGTGCACCTTAGTTAGTAGACTTGTATCTAAATCCTAGTGTTTTTCTCTCCCTGGGAGGAACAGGAAACATCTATCTCAGCCATCACAGAGTTGGAAAGATCCTCTAGGTCATCTAGATCAGTCTCATGCATGGAGCAGAAACTTTCTAGAGATGTACTTTACTTATTTAGCTATCTTGCTCATAAATACCTCTAGCGATGGTACTCCAGCTACCCAGGATAGATCCTTCCAATGCCTAGTTGCATAACGATTTTTTTTCATGTCTAATTTATTTTTTGTTTGTTTTAGATACAGGCTGCTGCTCCATGCCATCCTCAGCCTTCTCCAATTAATCGTTCTCCCTCTTTTTAATGATTATTTCTATCTTACCTTATTATCTTACTCATAACTATCAGTGCAAGAGGTATTTGTGTGAGGTATTTGTACAAGATTTTCTTTTGCATTAAGAATAAAGTCCAAGTTCCTACTTTCAACCTAAAACATTTTTTGACACCCAAGTTTTAAGAGAGCCTTTTCTGAAGTGCAGGTAGGCTTAAGGAATTCATATGCGGGCAGTTTGGAAAGGGCACTCTTAAAACTTGAGTATCAAAAAATGTGGGATGGCTAGTTTTAGACAACTGGGCAACTAAACATACACTCTAGCAAAGCAGTCTGCTAAATCTATGGCTTCCTTTTCAGTGATTTCATAATGTATTGCTATGGAAAGACCCAACAATGTTTTGCCAACTCATTTTTAAGAATTGTTTTCAGAAAGGCAGATTTTTAATTGTTCAGTTGGATGCTGATTTATTATTGTCTGTTTTTTGGTGAGGGGTCCATTTTTAACCCTCTTCCCCCAAAATGATCAGAAATCCTGGATTTTTATTTAAGCACCTCCTACTGTTTTTGGCCGGCACATTTCAATTCTTGTTATCTCACCCAATTCCTTTCCCACCACTAGCCACAGTCTTACCATCCAGTCCCCACCCTGCAGGAGAAGGATTGGCATTAATGCCACTGTGTGAATCATTAGTCGATCCAGCATTACAATCCCCAGGGGATCAAGTATTTTACAAACCACTAGAGAAAAATTCTAGTATCAAATATGTGGCATGACTAATCCCAAATCTACCAAAATAACCCCAGGTAATACCAAGGAAGGTTACAGTGCTTAGACAGAGCAGGAGTGTGTGTATAATGGCCTGAAAGGGCAGAGTTAACAGAAACCTCTGTGATGCTACCGGCAACCACCCCCAAATGGTTCTCACACACCCCTCCCATGGATCTTATAGGTATTTTCCCTGCAAACCTCTAAGCAGCTCTCTTCCACTCGATCCTTTCCCCACAAAAATCTTGCCGCTGTATAATGGGAGCACTCCTAAACCTGTAAGTGGCTCTGCACCCCTCACTCCCAATAATCCAAGAGGGAGGGAGAGTAGTTTTTTTTTTTTAAAAAAAAGAGCACTGCAGTTTTGTTTCAAGGGGAAGGAGACGGAGAACTCCAAGAATTGCTACTTTATCACTATACACACTAATCTTCACAGCTACTGGAAACTGTTGTTAAGGCTGCCTCTGCAAGCCATGGTACCAGGGGTGGGCAAACTATGGGCCGGGGGCCGCATCTGGCCTTCCAGATGTTTTAATCTGGCCCTTGAGCTCCCGCTGGGGAGCAGGATCCGGGGCTTACCCCACTCCGGTGCTCTAGTCGGGGAGTGAGGTCTGGGGCTTGCCCCAGGACCATGAGGTAAGTGTTGCCTGGAGCCTGCACACCTGACCCCCTCCCGTGCCCCAACCTCCTGCCCCAACCCTGATCCCCCTCCTGCCCTCCGAACCCCTCAGTCCCAGCCTGGAGCATCCTCACCCACCTCCCCACACCCTAACTCCCAATTTTGTGAACATTCATGGCCTGTTGTACAATTTCCATACCCAGATATGGCCCTCTGGCCCAAAAGTTTGCCCACCCCTGCATTATACAGTGCTTCTGCTTTGTCTAACACGGTGAAAGGAGCACATCCAGGGTGATGTTGCAGCATAACTGAGGAGCATGAGTTGTACCATTGTGATACTAGCACCTCTGATAATCAGAGCACTTACTCATGTGATTAAATATGGATTTATTTAGGAGTCAAACAGACACTCAAGTTTGAAAATTCTGGCCAAAAGTTTTGAAGGTTATAAGTGCACTTAGAGTCTTGTGCATTTGGCTCCTGTTGTATAAATACAGACATGTTAAAAACCATTTACACTGTGCTTCTGTGAGAGTTAACATATGCAAAGGAAAACAGATATGAGGATCAGAGTATCCCTGTGCATAATGGGCCATATTCTTCTCTCCCTTACATCAGTGTAAATCCTGATGAGCTCCATTAAAATCTGGCCCAGGGCACTGAAAGGTATAAAAACAGACTTTTAAATGTTTTTCTAGTGGAAACAATTATTTCTAAATATCAGACTTCAAAGAAAGAACACTGATTTAAAACCGAAAAGGTAATTAACAAGAGGGACTGCAGTCTTTTTAGCAGCCTTATTGGCACAGCCAGATCTGTTGCTGTTCTGTTTTTTCTGGCAATACTATAATGTGCAAAGCTCCTTAAAATACTTGCTGGAATCTCCCTTGAGTTTCCCTTCAATACAAGCAACAAATTGAAAGATGTAAACCTCCAATCCAAGAGGATGAGGGTGGGAGAGGTGGGGGAACATTTAATGGTTTAATTTAACCAATTATGTATCTTAAGGTTGAAAGAATTTGAAATCAATTACTTTGGTTTGAACTAAATTTGTGTTCCAAACTCTCTGCAAAGTAAGTCTGGCTGTTTTGGTGTGGAATACTCATATTCTGTCTCCAGAGCTAAAAAACACAATAAAGCAACAGGAAGTGGATTAGCTAGAAGCTACTATTCTGAACAATATCAGGTAAAACTTAGAATTTTCAAACTTCCCCATGCTGACATCTGGAAACAGAGAGAATCTGCAAGGTTGCTATTACTGCACTCAAATTGTTAGCTTTCTGGTAAGTATGAAGATTTTGCCAGCGATGATGTCAGAGTCAGAATTAAAAATATGTGTAGAACAGATAAGATAAAAGGATACCTTTAGAATACTGAGAGATTTTTGGCTGTAGTTTCTTGGACTTGTTGAAGTTTACTCAGGATAACCTAAGCTATTTTTGGAGGGGGAAAAATAATCCTTGACGCAAAACAAAAAAAAGCAAAATGAAAAAGAAAGACCCTTCCCACACCCAAACAAACAAAAAGTATAAGACTCATTTTTCTTTCTTTGTGATTAAATGTTTGTATTGATTTTAAAGCATACAGTTACAGGAAGAAGAAAAATAAATACAAGATTGAAATGTTATGTAATCTGTACAAATGACAAGAAAGGCTATTTGAATGACAGCTTTCGCTTGGTGTCAGTGTTATTTCAGAACGGGACAGGCATCAAAGGAATCCTTTGCTTGCTATGTGAGCTCTCGAAGTTAGGCACTGGTGATGAGGCTGAAGCTATGTTTTTTGGAATTATGGAGCTTAGATAAAAATGGAGCCAAAACCAGCTGTATATGGAAATAGCCCCACGGGGCTCAGGACCTCACTGATGAGATTCCTAATCAGAATGATCCATGTATATTCAAGCACTGGGATGTATTATGGCCTTTAAAAAAAAAAAAGATACTATCCTTACCAGGATGTGGTTTTTAAAAATTGTATTTTTTTGTCATTCATACAGCAAATTTTCTGAACTGTGGTTAAACTGATAGAAGTACAAACCATAACTGAGACATTTTAAAGTGATAACTTTTACTAATAAGGTACAAGATAAACAGACTTCAAGGTCTCTGAGCCTTTCTTATCAGGCAGAATTTAGAAGCTAGCCAAATCCAGACCACAAATAAGGTACAAATTTTGAACAATGAGAGTAGTTAACAGTTACCCAAAGGTAGCGGTGGATTCTCCATCACTGGGAATTTCAAAATGAAGACTGGATATTCTTCTAAACAATATGCTTTTGTTCAAACAGGGAAGTCCTATGGCCTGTGTTATACAGAAGGTCAGTCTAGTTGATCACAATGGTCCCTTCTGGCCTTATAATCAATGAATGATAACTTAATTTAATGTTGCTAAAGCCCGTTTAAATTAAAGGACCCAAAGTGGCTCCTATTAAAGTCAGTGGGAGGGTTTCTATTGATTTCAGTGGCACAAGGACTAAGCTACCTCAGGACATTATTTTCAGAGCCTTTAGAAATCTGGGTCACATCCAGCTCTCATTGAAGTCCATGAAAAGATTCCCATTGCCTTTGATACATAAAGGGATGCTGACTGCATCTGACCCAAAACATTTCACATGTAGCAATAATTAATATTTATTAAAATTCCCCTTCATAAAACAAGAATCCATCATAAATGTTCTAAAAAGTTAGCTGAAATGTGTTGGTCCCTCTGCTCATTGTTCCCTGCTGTGAACGGAAGAGGGGGGCAATACCATGGGAAAAGCTGTGGAGTTGGGGGATGGTGCCTCTCAGAGATGAAAGTTGTCTTTAAAGGATCCTCCTTCCTTCCACACAAACTCCTGGCTGGGAATGGCTACTTCAAGCAGCATGTTCCTTTTCTTCTTTGGATTAATGGGTGCTGAAAAACGAAGGATTAGTTAATGCTTCTAGAAGCAGCATTAACTTTCTGTCCAGTCTGTAACCCCCATTGGAGGGGGTCACCAAGCTCATGTGCTCTCCAGAATCAAGTGACAGCAAAGCTAACAAACCATGCTACATCTGTGGACTGGAGCCTGAAAGAGTTCACAGGAAGAAGCTCTCATTGTGGCTGGTCAGGAATCCAGTGGGGTTCTGCTTTTTTTTGAGTCCTTAATGAGATCTAAGTGGTGCTTTGAGTAGATCTGCCTTGTCTGAGATCATACAGGAATAGTCATGTTAACAGGGGCCTGGTTCGCAGAGTAACTAAATAGCAAAATGATCATCTTTGTCTTCTCGTACTTTTGTTGAAGAAACAAAAATCCGAAATAAAATGTCTGACTTATGCATGTAAACTTCATGCATGTCAATCTTGGGATGAAACTGAAAACACATTGATTGAAATATCTAGCTCTTCTGTGTAATCTTTTATTTGTTCATCATTTCATGTTTCTCTTGTGTTAGCCTTCCCCTGCCCAGATAAATTCATTCACATTCCCATGCATGTTAACTGAAGGCTATGGTACAAATGTACCTGTCCCATGAAAAGAAACAGAAGAAAAGTGAAAAGGTGCTTGAAGTACGGCATTTTCCCCTCAAGAAGGAGTGGCTTTTGGATATACAGAGGTGATGGGAGAATGTCCTTTAAAGTCAAGATCTGTAGAAGAAATCAGATTCCAGTGGAGTGCATCCCAAGGTAACTGGACAATGTTCCTTACCTCCTTTGTGAGCTGCTTACTATCCATCCTCCTGGGAACACAGCTGTCTCAAGAGCATGTGTCTGGCTTTGGCATTTATACCACACCCATTCATGGGCCTTACACGTTCTAGTTCTAGTCTACACTACAGATCTGTAACGGTATAACTACCGGTTGCTCAGGGATGTGAAAAATCCACACCCATGAGTGACGTAGTTATACCAACCTAACCCCTGGTGTAGACAGTGCTATGTCAGAGGAAGAGCTTCTCCTGTAAACATAGCTACTGCCTCTTGGGGAGGTTGATTAATTACACTGACAGGAGAACTTTCTCCCGTTTGGCTTAGAGTGTCTTCATTAGAGTGCAACAGCAGCGCAGCTGCATCTGTGCAGACTTGTCCCCAGAAATGATACTAATAAAAAAACCTCTGTTTCTCTCACTCCCTCTCCCTGTTGGTAGTGGGGTTTTGTTTCCTATTTTCAGTGGGATTTGAGTGCAAGAAGTGAGTTTTTCATTTTGCTCTTAAGGTAACGAGGTTCATGGCCATGCGTGTTATGTCAGAGGATGTATGCAGTGGTGCTGTAGTTGTGTTGGTATATTATAGACATTAGATATAGATATTAGAGACACATGGTGGGTGAGATAGTATCTTTTTTTTGGCTCAACTTCTGTTGGTGAGAGAGACAAGCTTTCGAGCTGACACAGCGTTCTTCTTCAGGTCTGGGGAAGATACTCAGAGTGTCACAGTTACTACAAGGTGGAACAGGTTGTTTAGTATAAGTAGTTAGCACATATTTCAAGGGATCATTCAATGTGAAGTGGCCCATTAACACCCCTCCGGTCATAGGGGGGCAAAGGAAGCTGGGGCTGGGGGTGGGGGTGGGGTGGGGAAGCAACAGGGGTGGGGGTGGTTTGTTAGTGGGTTATAGATTGCTGTAATAAGCCATACATCCAGTGTCAACTGGTTGTAATTCTCTGCCTCCTTTCCTGTGGCCCATTTTCTTATCAAATCACATGATTTATACATATTCTCTACAGTGCTTAATTTGTAATGAAAGAGGTGCTGGGGCTCAAGCAACTTTTTAACTTTCATAACTGACGTGGCAAACCCAGAAGTGCCAGGGCTGTGAACCGCCAAGTCTAGAGGTGCCAGGGTCAGCCCTGGCACAAATTAGGCACTGATTCTCTATGAGTCATCTTGTCATTCATTCTGAGACCTCTAAATTTTCCTCTATACACTTCAGGAGTAATTTGAAACCTTTGCAATGTAACCTTTGAAAACTCATCAAAGCCTGGTCAACTGACATTTTATTAAATACATCCAATGCTTTACCAGACAGCTTTGCAATCACCGTGGGGACTTTCTTGTTCTCTGGAACTTTATGTACTTCACGTAGCCTTTCAAAAGTGATAAGGTATTCTTCAATACGGCCAGCTTCTTTGTA